>NC_071573.1:95759314-96489314 GCF_024509145.1 Vidua macroura
TAACTATTAAAATAGCTCCTCCATGTCCTAGAAGCTAAGGGAAAAAAAAAAAAAAAAAAAAAAAAAAAACAACCACCACCACCTCCCTCCCAATAAAAACAAACCAAACCAAACAAATATAAAAGCCCCCAAAACCAACAACAATATCAACAACCAAAGAAAAACCAAACCAACAAAACATAGGGGGAAAAAATTAGAGTGAAAATCTGAAAAGAAAAACCAGAAATCAAATCATAGGTTATCTCTTCCAATTAATATTGTACAGTTTCAAAGTCCATATGGTACTTCTAGTCATGGTTTAATTATATTAATATCTTCACTGGGAGACACAAAGATGGATTGATAAAAATATCTGACAACTTCTTTCATTTTGCTCCAGAGAAATAATGGGCTGAAGTAAACACTGACCTAGATGTTAATTGACTGAGTTTCCTGAATTTTTAAGAAAGCAAAACTTGGAGCACAGATGACAGAATAAATGAGAGCGTAATTCGAGCGTATTTCTTTTCAGCCTTACATAAGTTCAGGTGAGACACAGCTTTTCATTTAGCATGTCACGATATTGTCAGATGTCACACTCAGGCTAATTGTAATTTTGTAATTGTAATTGTAATTTTGTAATTGTAATTTTGATAATGGAGGTGAAGGTGAAATAAACATAGAAATCAATGCTTTAGAAGGCATGATCTACCCAGAGATCTTTTTAGTTTTACTGATATCACCCTGTCATTTACAGTTTTGTCTGAAAAAATTAGAGATGTTCATGGGATTATCTGAGGGATTATACCTTAAGAGAAGTCCAACATCAGGTATATCATATACGTTTTATGACTGAGGCAGGAGTGATACCTTAAGATTTGGTTGAAAGCTCATTTAGTGCTGCATACAATAGCATTGTCCACAAAAATCCCAAAACATGATACAATGTGGTGTGCAATGGCATTCTACTGCTAATATAAATTTTGTGATATTGCTGTGAAATTTAATATGAGTTTGAGATCAAAAGGAGATGCTCCCTTCAGCTAAAGTTTGATATGTCATGAATAGTGTAAATAGCTCTGAGATGCAGATTATCAGCTTTGTATCCATTCAAAGCTTGCAGTAAGTCCATAACTGCTGGTGTAGCACATGCATTTGACATCAATAATGATTGCCTGAATAGTGAGCTCAAATGAAGTAATTAAACAACATTGATTTTGTTTAAAGATTAGGCCAAATACTTTGAGTAGCATTTCTGTCTTTTGATACTCCCCTAGAGATGAATATTTCAGAGGTAATTACCCAAACCTCTTTTGTAGTGAGGGGAGAGAAATAAGAATTTATAGATTAAAATTAATCTGATGTTTTGAACAAGTTAATTTGTGCCCTACCCACACATTTACAAATTGACTGCAGATAACTGACTTAAAGCGTCAGATAAAACCTGTCTTAAGTGTTCAGGGCAGCTTATAAGTGCACCAGACAACTGGATACTTCTAGAGCAGCAATGGAAAAAATTATTCAGGCTCATAGAGACATCAATATAACATATAACTTCAAGCATTTTCTAGTAAGCATAATGTCAAATATGAATAAATAGCGTACTAAAGGGTGGACAGAAAAGCTCTGAAGGTGCAGAATACAACTGAAGATGCTAGAGCTTATTTCATGGTTCTGCAAATACACAGTTAAAAATATTACACAGGTTTAAAAATATGATCTCACCACCCTTAGGATTTAAAGAAAGTAGAAATTTGATGAAATAAATTGCAGGGAAAAAGAAGGTATTTTCTTCTGCTAAACCACAGAAATTCGTGTTACCCAACGCAGATTTACAGTATGTAGCAGAGGCTTGTATCTCAGCCAATTGTCTATATGTCCTTTACTGTCACCACTTATAAAGTGGAATTTCTGTGGAAATACTAGTTTCATCCTCTAGTATACTTCTAAAACAGACCATTTGCTACCATGGAAGACAGCTGTAATTGGTTTTTGTCAGACATCTATACTTAACCTATGAAGTGAATAGCAGTCAGAGATAACTCAAGAAAAATACATCAATACAAAAAGTCCCTTTGATTTGTAAACTTTTTCAAGATCTATATTCTTATAGGTGCAATATAATTAAATACATATATAAGAAAGTATTTATGTGTTCTGTGGGAACATTATTGCTAAAACTGAAATTGAGCTCCCTTCGCTAATTCTGTGAAATGCCTTACAATCTCAAAGCCACTCCTTAAGATGTAAGTTTGGATCTCACCTTCACAAATGAGAAATTCATGGAATTGCATGGATTTGAAAGGACTTTTTTCCCTTTATTTCTTGTTTTTGTAGCTCTCAGTTTGTTCATAGAACACAACGTTAAATTTCATATAAACACAGGGTTGTAGTAAAGACTAAAATTCAAAAACTTCCTTTCAGTAGGAGATAAAGCAAATTCCAACATTACCACAAACTTCTGCTGACTCAATACAGATCTGAATTCAATTTTCTCTTCCACAACTCTCCATTATTTAGTATTGTTTTCTGTCTGTTTGGTAAGAATTATTCAGGAATAGTAATTTGCTTCTGAGAATTTTGTGGTGTAAGGTAAGTAGACAAATAGGTAAAGGTTAGAGAATAGGGAACAGATGAATTGAGATGTCATATTAAACCTTTAATATTAGTGCTTTGAATAGATAACTTTGATTTCTTAAAAATGATCTTGTGAAGAGGTGATAAGATGTTACAGAAACTCTCCCTTTTTAAAAGGAGTACATGAAAGCAACCCAAAGCTATTTGGTCAGGAAAGTGAAATAATGTGGATAAACATCCCTTAAGATATATCCTCTATGATGTCACATATAAGTGATGAGCACTGCACTAAAGGGAACCTCTGTCCCTTTAAATAGTGTAGGTAGAAATTACAGATCCTCACAGTAACTGAACAAACAGGATTATTTTCACATGACATTTAGCATTCTTGGCAGATTCCTGGCTGTTACTCCCCTCTAGCTATGACTGCACACCTGGAGATTTGAGATCTTAATTTCCTAGAGTGATGAACAGAAGAAATTCCAGAGTTTTTTATCCAAATGTACCAGTTTTTTTTATAGGGGTATAGTGCAGGAAATAAAATTCTATTTCTATTTGTTTTCTATTGTTATTATCGTTTTTGATTTTTCTTCTGCCTGATTTTATTCCATAGCAGACATTTTACCTGCACCTTCTTAGACAAACCCAGAGAGCTGATGTGCTTGTGATGAGTGACTGGTCTCTAAAGTTCCCCAAAATAAGTCCATTAATTTTCCTCTGAGTTTTAATCTACTAATTATTTGCCTATTTAATTCCATGTTATTCCTTGTATGCACAAATTGTGATTGCATTGTTGAGTTGCACCATTTTTCTTTAAGCTAAATTAGCTACAGTATTCTAGCTCTCTTCAAAGCACTGCAGATCTTTTTTTATTAAAAAGATGTTATTTACTATGCCATGACATCTTAATCCTAACTTTTGAACAAGAGGTTGAAGAACTCATCTGTTCCTCTAACATGTAAGCTCTTCATACTGACTGCATGCTTCACTTTTTTCTATTTATATATAGTATTTATTTTGAGCTCAGAATTAGAATATCTATGTACGTGTCTACATATATGTGTACATATAGAAATGTATATATCCACAGTATGTCAGAATTCAGTTAAAATACATTATTCTCTGAAAGTTTTCCTTTCAGAGTTTGCCACTGTAAAAATATAGTGCATTGGATTTCTGCAAAAATCAGTAGAGCTCAGATAAGTATAAACCTCTGCTCAGCTGAGCAAACAGCAAAGATAAGAGGGGAAATTATGACCATCACTGATTTTTAAAGGTCTTATAGAATCAGAACAATTATTTTTATGATTAATAGATTTATGTGTCAGTTTATTTGTCTGCCTTAAACAGAAATGAGGTTTGGAACACAGTCATATTCTTTTCACTCAATTGTTATTTGTTTTTTCTATAGTATATTATTTTCTAATTAAAGCATAAGAAATGTTTTAATATAGATGTCATGCAAAAAAAATAAGGACATAGTAACATTTATGTATAACACAGCAAATTAGAACAACCTTTGAAAATTATGATTAATATGAATGACTTTAGAATGAAGACCAGTGTCACAGTATATGGTATTTCTGTGTATGGCCAGAAATACACAGCTGTAAGGGAAATGGCAGTGAATCAGTAAATTCAGCAAGGCTGAACAAGCAAGTCTGATAATAGTTAATTTTTATGTAAAGGTGCCATGTATGGCATCTAAGTCTAGCTTACTTCTAGTTATGAGAAGCAAGCAATTCTTATTTTTGACAAGTACTTTCAGGTGGAAAAAATAATGGAGCAGAAAGAGCTTATCATGACTGTTGATGAGTTTAGTCTAACGATAAGAGAGAAGGACAAAACAAAATTATGCAGAAGATAGGAGAGTGCATGGCATAATCACAATAAATTTAGTATAGCTTTGTGTACAATTTATAGAAGTAATTCCACGATTGGAAATAAAAAAAGGAAATAAAGCAATTCACCATCTGTTGAAACACTGTAGTATTGCAGTGATCTGCAGCCCTTCATGCAGACTGAGACACAAACACAGGACACCGCATTCCAGTCTGTATGAATGTATTTGGTGATTAATATGACTGAATTCTGCTTGCTTTGGCTATACACAAGAGTTTGTCAATTTTAAAATCACAATCAAGGGATTATCCTGCAATCAATCATGGTTTAGGTTTGCTAAAGTAAAATCCTTATAGATCTTCCAAATTGCATTTTAAAACACATTAGTCTGTCTTAAAAAGAAGAGAATTTCTTTTGTTTTAACAGTGTCCTTAGAGAAATTAAAACAACCTAACCAAATATTTCTTTTATCTTTTTCACTTTAGCTTGTGTCTTACAAGAAAAATACCTGCCTAGATACTCATTTGCAGACAGTTTCAGTATAGTGCCCTTTAATTAATGGGTTCAAAACTAATCAGAGATGTAAAATACTTTAATGACACGTTATAAAGAAAGTAGAATGAGAGAAATCTACAATAATCATCCTTAGATGAGTTTATACTCATTTCAAGTGAAAATTTTAATAGATGGATTAGCTTAATTGATAAAGATGTGATCCTTTTTGCACTTTTCGGGTCTAATTTAAGGAGATGAGGAAACATACCTGTTAATCAACTCTGTTAGGCATTTATGAGTAATCTTTCTTGTCTGTCTCTAAGGGCTACATTTGGAAAGTGAGTTTCTGCTCCTTATTCAAAGCATTGTAGCACTCTAATCGCTCGTGCTTGAGAGTTTGTGACACTAAATGACAAATGGGAACCATGCAAAGCAATGAAGCAAAGATGAGAGGGGCTGCCAAATTTGTGACAACATGTGATTATGCACACACCACTCTTGCTTATAGATCCTGAAATAATTTCAGTAACATCTGGCAGTGAAGTGGACTAGATCTATCAATTTATTCTATTGGAGAAAATTGCTAAATTCAGTGGCATATATGGCTATTAAGATTTATTTTCAGCATTTTTAAAAATCAATTTACTCTTAGTAATTCTGCCTATGGTTCAGTAATTTATATTGTATTATTATTTCTTTGCTGCTATGCTGACACTTATGGCCAGTTTCTTCCCCATTCAAGTGGAATACCACTTCTTCTTGTGAGTAGCTTGATAGTTTGCATTTGAGTTGATTGCTAGCAAATCTTTATTATTCAGCACATGGAATTATTCATTTTTTGGCAGATTTGCATGTATGTTGTGTGTTACCTACTATGATAACTTGTAAGACTAAGTGCTAGTCTGTCTGACCCTAAAAAAATGGTTCTAAAGTTATACTAATGAATGGATTTACTGGTGACAATCTTAAATGCAAAAAAATCCATTCTTTAAAAAACTAGGATTTTCAAAGCATTATAGGCAACAGTAGTTTGGCAGAAGACTATGTTTGCTAAAATTATGCTAACATAATAACTTAGTTTTGGGTATCTTGTATTTTCTATATTATCAGGGAAAAGCATAACAGACAGATTGTTGAGTTTCTGCATTCCTGAAAAAAAAACAATTCATCAGCTACTTGGTTTTAGTATCTGAAGTGACAGTCAAGTGACAAAATATCCCAAATACGAAGTCCAACTAGTTCTGGCCCAAGGAATCTGTCTTTCATACCTTATGCTTGATAATACCTTAGAGACACTATCCAGCCTGCCCACACTGCAATCCATCTCTACTCCATTCTGTCACTTCAGTAATTATCACTGCATACAAATGAAATAATGAAGGAGAATGGGCCTTTTCTCCAAGGAACTTTTATAAGGACACCATAAGTCACATATGGAAATGACAGAATTTTTTGGAAACTAAGATGGATGCAAGGGTGATTGCCACCTCAGTGTATTGTACTCAGCTGAGTCTTTTGCCTGTATCACATGGTAAAAAAAATGCAGTCAACTGCTTCTCCTTTCTTCCTCTAGTTAATTAGTGTCTGCATAGGAAAATGAGGTAGTATTCATAGACAAAATGGCAATTTTCCAAACAAATTCCCCTGATATGGACATATGCAGAAATGTTAAGACTGAGTACCTAATTTTCTCTCTTTAGTTTTGTAAAAATATATATTATAGGGATGTTATAATCAGGGTTGTAACTAGAGCTCATAAAATCATGTTTTTATCTTTTAGATGGTATTTGGGAGATACCAGTCCTTTTTGTGAAAAGACCTATCACAGCATCCATTCATCTTTAGAGATGCAAATACTGTGTCAGTGATCTGAGCTAAAGAGCAAAAATAGCTCAAATGAAGCGTTTTTATATGAGTACTTCCCACTTTCTCCCTTCATTTTCATGGTAGTGACCCATGTCTCTAAGGTGAACAGCTCAGTGCTATCTCACCATATACTCTTTTGATGTCTGCCTTTGTGTCTCAGAGTTTTATGGTTTCCTAAGACATCAGGAAGGTTCCAGATGGGGTGAACACAGCAGGGTACCTGCACGGCAAGAAGCAACTTAAATAAGGCTGTGTTGTCTTACTGTTCCCTTGGCAGAAGGAAGCAGCTCATGGCAGAAGACAACAGTGCCCTGCAGAAACAGCAGCTATTAGTAAATGCAAATATCAGGGAGATGTTCCTGCTTCTGCAACCAGCCATGCTACAGCTTTGTCTGCGTCCACAGAGCTGCCCAAAATGCAGACTGGTTGGCGTGATCCCTTGTAGGATCTTGCCAATAGATGGCTCCAGCTCGAGACAAAGTGAAACTCCAGGTCTTGCTGTGTGTGCAACAGCCCTGAAGACTCAGCAGTAGCTCTTGGGCCAGTGTCTTGCCCCTGTTTAATTTGCTTTTAAGGACATGGTAATTTTGTCCTATTAAGTGTAAACACATCTAAATAGCCACAGAGCAGTAATAATCTGAATAAGTGAACATTCTTCAGTCTTGGTTTTTTAGGGGTCTTTTCATCTGCTTCAAACTGGGCTATAAATGTTATGCATAAGCAATTCCATCAAAACATGTAAGGTCTAGTTCAGTATCCTCACACCTCACAATCAATTCAGGAAAATCATCCAGCCAGGATACTTGCTCTTTCTGAAGAACAGTACAATTGGTGCAAGGCTCTAAAATTCTATTCTTTAAGACTAGATAAACCTAGGCTGGGTTATAGGCAATACCTCCTTATATGATATTTGTATTTACAAAAATGAAAACCAACTTCCCTGTAAAAATTCTGGTTCTCTTCCAGATGGTGACAGGTTTGCGATACTGTGGAATTTCATAATAATCTCCTTATGCTGCCTGGGTAATATAGCTATTACCCTGATTTGACATGTGTCAAAATATCCCTATAGTCTCTGTCATGATGCTTAATACACCTCACATGACAAGCTACCTTAGGTCTTCAGCAAGTGTTAGTGAAGAATATTAAGTGAGCATCACATAAGTTCCTAGATCTATAAAGGTTAAAAGATGACATCTTTAATAAGCTTGTGATATATCATCACAGTTAAAATCTATTGCTGTTTAAACCTGTTTAATAATAATGGTAACAACTATAGCTTATAGGTACATAAGGTTTTAAGAACATAAATCTTTTCAAAATGTTGTACAATCAATGTTTTTAGAAGCCACATTTCAGATCTTCCAAGATCAGAATTTGATCATTCACAAGGGTTTAGCTTTTCAATTGCAACATTAGCACCAAACACATTATTTTAGGAAGCAAAAACCCCAACATTAACTGCAAATAAGTTTTAGTATTTTTTAATATAAGAAAAGGTCAACTATAGGAATTTTCAAAACATGTCAAATTTGAGGTAAAAAACATTAAAATCTGCCATCATTGCAGATTTTGACTCCACAATAATAAAGGAATACACTACATACCTGACTGGTCTCAGCAATTCCCAAAAAGATTTGCAGTCGGTAGTAAGAGACATTTTTGTGCAAATAAAATTCAGGAGAATGTCAATTTCCATAAATGAAACAAACCCCCCAGTGTTTTCAAAAACTGAAACAACAACTTGGTTGTTGGGGTTTCTCTTCTCTTAAAATTTTCATGGAACTTGTTTTGGGGATTGCTGAAAACAAGAATAAGCAGCACTTCTATCAGTAAAATCATCTTGTCCTATATATACAAAGTTATCTTTAGATATCTCCTCCTTGTTGGCTTCAGAGATGATTTATCTTTCCAGAACTCATTGAACATGATAGATTGGGACCATGGTATTATGGTCTAACAGCTGGACTCTCTACATGAAGCAATTACTGCCAGTGAGGAAAGATGTGAGCAATTGGGTAAAAGCCTAATGGAGACAGAAGGGAACGTTTTCAGCCCAGAGGTAATAATAGAGGGCTATGATTTAATTATTTCTAAACTGAGTAAAGCTAATAAATCTTCTAAATCTAAACTAGGCATGATTAAAAATGAACTACCAAGAAAAAAAAAAAAATTGATGTTTTGATTCAAAGTTTTTCCAGAGAGAAGATACTTCCTATTAAGATGAATGCCAAAAGTATTGAGTTCTTTTTCATTATTCTTGAAATGAATGCTATTTTTTCCTGTTCAGAAGTGAACTTTTGTGTTTTCTTCTGGTACAAAGAGCGAAATCTATTTTGAAATTCTACTTTATCATTTACCCCAGTTAAAAAAACATGGTAAGAATAATGAAAGACTCAGAGAAGCTCAATATAGTATTTAATAATTCTGTTGGAATTTTTGCATGCACATCCTCACGATCTCACAGTCAATGGATTTGTACAGCTAATCACATAAAAAATTATCACTTTTTTGATACTAGAAGGGAAAAACCAAACAAACCAAGAATTTAAATAATAAAATCCATGGCCTTGTTTCCTTTTCAGGTTGCTTCTTTAAGAAGATATATTGCATGACTTATACAAGAAAATATTCCAATTAAAATATTTCAAGATAATGATAACAATAAGAACAACAAGAATTCTGTCCTCTACATTTTAACACTTAAAAATTCATGTAGTAATAGGTTCAGAAAGGTTCTTGTAGTGACAGCAGACTAGAAAAGTTTGACACACAAAAAAAAAGCTATTTGAAAGAGTTGTCTTATGTAGTTCCTTTGATGCACAAAACTGATTTGCTGCAAAATTTTTTGATGCAGAAATCAGTTTGTCTTGTGAGATGGAAGGTACAGAAGCTATTTTATGTAATTACTGGTTGGTGATAAAAAGAAAAAGTTAAAAAGCTAGAAAAATTTGAAAGATATAACTATTGATATTAAAATCAGAATGATCTTTGGATTTGCAAAATCCAAAATGACTTTTGCTTCTTGGATGAACAGTGGGTCTTAGAAGCCAGAAAATATTTTGTGGCTCTTCAGACACGAGACAATAGCACCAGCAAACGGTACTTTCTAGATTTTGCAACAATGATCTATTCAGCAATGCATTTTTCTAGAAAAAACCTTTAAGTTTTATTCTAAGGCAGGTGAAACTATCAATTAGTCCAAGCAAATTTTACTAAAAAAAAAAATGTAACCAAAAGAAAATAACAATAGGAACTTTTAAAATGATACATTTCTATACAGATGTAATAAAAAAAAAAAACCAAGAAAAAGAAGAAGAGAGAGAAAATAAACCAAACTTGAGCTTGGGGAACTTTTTGTTTTTCTTCTCAAAAGTAGAAGTCCTGAATTCAGTTCCTTCTTCTGTGTGCTTAAATTTCAGTCTAGACTGCCTTCCTTCCAGGAGCCACTCTGAGTCTTTGATATAGAATTCTCCTGTCTGTTGGGAGTCTTTTTAACTATCAATATTTTCAACCTTCTAAAAGCCAACTAAATTATTTTTCCTTTATCTGAATGATGAAATGAAATAAACCTGGAGCAGGCCAAGCCTTTGGATCATACCAAATGGAAGAGCACACCAGTTTTAGACCCTCATCAGAAAGATGTACTAACTGGCAAGAGATCAGTAGGGGATGGTGATCAATGAGGAGAGGATGGGCATGCTGGGTTTTTCCTCCAGAAGAGAGCACTAAGAGTGCATCTCTCTCCCGTGTTTCATTGCTTGGTGGGGCAGATGCAGCAGATGGAGCCACACCCAGAGGTGCAGGGTGAAAGGACAAAGTGCTGATCACAAGTTGCAGAATGAGAAATTGCAGCTGGATCCTCCTTTCACAGGAGGAATCCCCTGTGAAAGTGACAATCCTGGAAGAAGTTGTCCAGAGAGGCTGTGGTGTATCTATCCCGGAAATCTCTCAGAATTTAGTTCACATAACTTGCTCAGTAGCACATACTTTTAAATTTCTCCCTGATGCAAAGGGATGAGGACTTCTGAGACAGAAAAAAAAAGCAGTATGTGGAAGGAATGAAAGACCTTTGTATCTGTCACTTTTTCCTGTCTCATGTACCTCTGTTCAGTAATCCATTCAGGGTTTTATTTAGTTCAGTACAAGCAAACAAACATCTACAGAGCCAGTAAAACCTAACATTTCCTGCCAAAATTTCAGAGAACTGTATGGTACCAGATTAATTGTTTCTAATAAATTTTAAAATATGCTGAAAAGAAACTATGAAAACAAGTACATTTTAATGTGCAAAATATTTCTTAAAATACAAACAGCATAGAACCTCGGTTCAGCTGCAAAAGGTTTCTGGCCCTTTCTTTGCATGTGATAACTAATCAGCAGTCAGAAAAGAGGGGATGAAATGCTTTGTAACATTCTGTATGGGTCTAGTATGGTAGTTTATTTGTCATATTGCTGATAGTAATCCTGGAGATACAGTTTACTCAGAAATTAGTTATGTATCACATCTTTACAAATAAATGCTTTAGACTGTGATTTATTTTTAAGTATTTGAACTGAGTAGCTCTTTTGTGTGAAATAAACAAGGCAATTTCTGTACACGTTAGCCACCTTTATGGACAGAGCTAGAGAAGTCAGGGCATTTAAGTGTGGCATGTGACTTTGACTTTTCTTGCAAAAATACGATTTTTCTTTTGTAAGATACATAGACTAAACAAAGAGATGAAGGGCAGCTAATGAACACTAGTAAAATAAGAAACTTCAAGTATTTTTCATTGAGATCTGGAGCTCATTCACGTAACAAAACACTAGATTAAAACTACGTGAGAAAATGCACTTAATGCTGAGAAACTATAGTCTTCTTCCAAAGACTGGAAAATCAACAACAAAACAAAAAAGGATGCTTGTTGCATCCCGGGATTGAGTTCAGATTAGGTGTTCTGATATGTGTTAGTTAGCCGGTTCTGCGTACCCCCGTGCACCCCCTGCGTTTCCCCCGCCGCGGTGGTCCGCTCCGGGTCTCTTACCATTGGAGCTCACCATGCCAGGCCTGTAACCACGCCCCTGTCCACTCCGGAGAGTTCGGTGTCTCTTACCCCGCTCCCGCAACCCCATTCGCCCTGGAGCCTGGTCTGCCTTTGTCACATCCCCATTGGTTGCCCCCTACGTCACTCCCCCGTAGCTTGCCCCCATTGGGCGAGGGGGGCTTCCGCCTCCCTCAGCCTGTCCCCTATAACACCGTATGCCTTCCTTTGTTTGTGGCCATTTTCATCCACACGGGCGCAGGGGAGCGAGCCACGGCTTCTCCGTCACCGCTCCCCACAGCAAATAAAATCTCCCCAGCCTACCACGCGGACGGAGTGGACAGTTCCTTCCCTCTTCGCCTTGTACCCTTGTGCGGGCGACAGAACCCGGCAAGCCCCAACCGGTGCGCCACAGAAGTGGCGCCCAGGAGCAAGCAACAGCCGCCAGTCCCGGAGAGAAGCAGCACCCTTGCCAGGCTCTGGAGCCACCTGGGACCAGGAGAAAAACAATGTGATGCTGCAGATGCTATAATTTTTGAGATTAAATCTTAAAAAAATACTCAGAAATTTAGAGTTATGGGGATCACATATGATTATGTGATGCAGATTGTTCAGGTTTGTTTCTAAAAGAAAAATTCAAAATTGGTAACAATGAAGTGGTCATATTTTGTTTATATGGAATACCTCTGATGTTTGTACTTTTTTCATTAATATATCTGATAAAACCAGGACACATCCACCATCTTTGTTACCATATCAAGCTACAACTTCCAATTAGTTCTTTCTGTTCATTAGTAACACACATTTATATGATTTGAAATGTTTTTGTACTCAGTCACTGCCCAAAGAGTATTTTTGGGGGCTGTGCTATATTGCATTACTCTGCAAAGTGTAGGACTGGTAGACAATATTCCATTGGGGTTTTCTTCTGAAAGAAAATTATGTTTGCAGAACTGATATACTTTGTACTACTCTTCTAAGGCCTCAGAAGTAGGACTTGTCAGACTCATTGTCTAGGTTTTCCTTGTCCTGAATTTTATTTTACTTTGTTTATTGGTTGGAGCAGCTTTAAAATGAGATTTGTTATTACCTATTTTCTTTTTCCTTTTGCATAGTTTTAATAAGTAAGTTTAAATTTAACACTTGTAAGAAGTAGCTTTCTCCTTTTTTTTTTTTGGTGTCGAATGGATCAGTGTCATGATGCAGAATAGAGGGTAGGGATGGGATGAGAGGAAGGTGTTGGAAATGCAGGAACAAGATACCATGTGGGGCAGGCATAGCATGGCATCCTAACAGTTGGGCACAGGAGGATCCTGCACGCCTAAACCAGTGAGCAGCTCATCAGTGGTCAGCTGCAGAATTGTCAGCTTAGGGAGATGAGCAAAACCGGCTGTAAGGGTAAGAGAGAACAAAATGCATGTATCCAGGATAACTTACACTCTGTATAAAGTGAATTGAGCCTTAATGTGGCATTTTAGATCAGTGCAGAATACAGAGGTATAGAAAGTATCAGGAATTATGCATACAAAAGTATGCGAGTGGACCCTACAGTTTGGAGAAGGAAACCATCAGTATCAAAGTCATGCTCCCCCTGGTGAAATACGAGAATGCTGTAATGCCCCCAGCTACCCTGTTCTGAAACCATCAACTGTGGGATCTGAGGCAGTATAACAGTAGAGCAAGATGAAGCCTGAGTATACTTATTAAGTATTTTCCTTTAGGGGAATTCTCTTACTAATTTCTTTATTCTTTTCCTTTCCTTTCTCTTAAATCAGGTCTTAACTAATAATATTCCTTTGCTTTGACTGTGAAGTGTTCATCTACACTTAGCAACAAATTCCAGGCTTTGTGTATAATGTGAGTTTCCTTTTATCTGTAGCATTTTGAATACATTAAAGGACAAACGAACATTGTAGTCTCAGGGCTGAATGGATCCAATTACAATTGCAGCAAACACCAGAAAAAACCCTTCACTGTTCCACAGGTTAGATTTGAAATGGAGTTTTCTAGCAAAATAAAAGTTTCATGTCATCACTTGACAAAAGGTCTGTAACTTAAGTTTTCGAAAAATTTAAAATCTAACTAGTGAAAAAAGTGATGCCCATTTTGCCCCCAAAACCTCCACCAAACAAATCTGAGACAAGCCAAAACTATCCAGTCAGAGCTCATTAATTCTGTATTCTGGGGAGAAGTGACAGCAGCAATATATATCTAGTTATATTTACCCTTATATAACTGAAAGTAGTAAATAATGTTCTTACATTTGAAATAACTCAAAGTGACAAAGATGTAGGCCAAAATTCTCCTCACACACTTGCATGTGTCAATCAGATGTCAGGCTATTTAAATAAATGAAGTTACACCTGTGCAAACTCAATGTAATTGCAAGGAGGTAGCATTTCCAGGGTTATGATGGTAGAAGGATGTTATGTGAAAATGACACAATTAATTTTGTCCTCTTCTCCCTGGTACAGCTTAGGGAAAGGCGGTGACAGCTCAGAGGTGGGAGAAGATGTGACGAGGGACAAGGGGAGGGAGGGGGAATGGCCAAATATCTGTCAGCTGGCAACTGCTGTCAGGCAGCAATATTGTGCTGGAGTAGCACAAATAAATGGGCAAAATCGAGGGAGCAGGATTTGAAGGCCGTGTTAGGAAGAATGTGGTAAAGCACGTTGTGTAAGTAACCCAATTAAGTGGGGAGAAGTTGTTGCAGGATTTTTGTGACAGATGTCTGACAGCTAGGAAAGGTCTAGGCAAAAAAGGACAGCTGGCTGAATCCAAACACTTGTCTAAATAGGCATCAGGGGTACCCATACAAACACACAGGCTGTTCCAATGTATTTTAAAAACGCTCTTTGGAAGTGCTCAAGGCAGTTCTCAAGGCTGGGTTGAATGGGACCCTGAGCAATCTGATCTATCGCATGGTCTCCCGACCGATGGCAGCAGGAGTTGGAACTAGATGATCTTTAAGGTGGGTCCCTTTCAACCCAAACCATTCTGTGATTCTACACAAGTAATCCAGCCCAGTTTCCTGGAGAAAAGGTGTCTTGGCTCCTTCAAGTGAGCCCTGATGTGGTCCAGAGACTGCAGCAGGCCAGGCCAGAGCCTGGGCTGTGAGGAAAGACTCCATCTCTGCCTATGATTTTGTATGTTAAACAGGGAAATTCATCTTTCTGGAAAACACATGGCCAGACCCACATCCCAGCTGAAGCTACTGTATTTTGGTGATTGTGCAATGATGGTCTGTGCTCTCCAGAGAGAATGCTTTGTTTTGAGGCACCTAAAAGGGCAATAAAGCATCAATAAAATAGTTAGAAGGGTTTGGATTCCCACTGGAGGTGCCACAGAGATAAAGAGTGGGCTCAGTCCTCTAATCATTATTCATGCCAGTGTTTGCCTGCAGAAGTTAACAAATTTAAGAGTAGGAAAACCAGGGTAGGCTAAAGTAGATGAATAAAATAATGTTCTAATTGTAGACATTTCCCTACAGCCTAAGCAGAAGCTGAAGTAATCAAGCCTCTTGACTACAATTTGTTATCTTGAACAATCATTTTAGGAAAAAATAATGCAGGGGAATGATTCTCTAATGTATCAGTAACTGAACTGTGATCTAAACTACAAGATAGATGACACTAATTTTGCATTGACTTATTTTTGAACTTTGAATAATTCTGATAAAATAATTTCTAAAAGAGTAAGTTTTGAAAAAATTATTATTTTTATGTTTTTAAGAATACTCTTTTCCAAAAACCAAAAGGAGCTTTGACCTTTTTTAACTTTTCCCATTTTATGAGGAGCTGAAAAATTAAAAGCATTGATATAAGCTTTTTTAGTAATTTCAGACAGAGAGGTGGATAAACAGAAACTGAAAGTGGGAATTGCTCCTATTAAAATAAGACAAGCAACTTTGCACAAAAAATACTAATTTAGTCAAATGATTGCATGAATCAAGATTAACAGTCCTTTGAAAACCTGTTTTGTTAAAAACTTTGAAGGAATATTTAAAATTTATTTAATGAACAGTGAGTTACTTCGTTTATGCTCACTACCAGGCCATACCAATTACTATTTTATTCTGTAGTTTACATCTGACATCTTTGAGTACAAACTTAACACACAAAGAACCATACCTATTAGCTTCTTCTGAGTAGTTCAATAATTGAGCTTAATTTTCAATGAATTAGTACCTCAGAGATTCTCTTTCATACTTCTTTTTGCCCCTCCAGCTTTTATTAAAGTACTTTTTCCAGCTTGTTTAGTTTGCTTAAAAAACAAAACATTACAGAAAGCCACACAACAGAAAATGCTATATGGGTAAAATGCTGTAAAATTACATGATGAATCCTTATTTTACTTCAATTCCATAGGACTAAGATGCACAGAAATTGCTAATCAGCATACTTTATATGCTGTCCAACAGGTGAAAAAGAAAGCACGTTCCTACTTATTGTAACCAAATTAGAAGTGGGTGTGGTAAGTACATTTCTCTCTCTCTCAAGATTTTTTATTGAGGTGCACAGAGAGAAATGAAAGAGAAAACAATTTCTATTTCTGCTTTTTGTTTTTCTCTTGTAGAATGTGTTTGGAGAATTGTTTACTTAGAGTGAGCGCTTAGTTAGATCATAGTAGATTGTTTAGGCCTGAGAGCCAATCGGATCCACCTGTGTCTGGGCTCTAGAGAACAGGGTCATGAGTTGTGAGTTAGTTAGATATGATAGTTAGAGAAAGTAACATATAGTATTTAGTATCCTCTTTTATATAGCATATTAATGTATTATAACATAATTATAATAAAGCAATCATTCAGCCTTCTGAAATGGAGTTAAACATCATTATTCTTCCTACTGAGTTCACCAACATCTACAACAAGTGGGTTTATTGTAGGCATTCCTTTTTTATTTTCTTTTACTACTGAAATTGCTGTACATAGAGTCCCTGACTGACTAGAAGAGAATCTGTAAGGGTTTCAAGGAAACAGGGTACAAAAATTGAAAAAAAGTTCTTTATTTCTCACAATTTTTTTTTCCTAAAAACATATTTCCTAACTAGAAGAAATAGTGTACTCTTTCAAGCAATGGCTTCTTATGGACTGATCTGAAATCCTTTACAATTGCAAGTGAAGATTGTACATATGGGTATTACACAGCTGTGAAACACACAATATATTCCAGGAAAGTATAGGTGCTATTTTGTTTTACAAGTGAAATTTCAAGGATAGATTTAAATCTATGCATTTATGCAAATTCAGATTTTTAATCCAAAGCAGCCATTTTAAAGAAACCTAGAAACCTGTGTTGGAAATCTGCTCTAGTAAGTGCACATTCTGGTTTCCATTCATGTTGCGTTGGCAGGTCTTGATCCCTCATACAGTGCCAGAGTGACAGAGACTCTTTAGCAATAAAGAGAAAATATCCTTCTCTTTTAAAAAGCTGTCTGATAATCATATAGGAATGCAAGAATAGATGAAGAGATGCCCATGAATTCTATGTGTTGTATTTCCAAGTTATCCTTATGTTTTATGTTTGCAGCTTTCTAATTCAAAATAAGGAAGATTTATACTTACATGTCTAACAATCATTATACTCAGATGGAAATGCACATTTCTATAGATCTATATTGATCCAGTAGTTCAGTGATATATTCATGGGTTCCTATTCTCTGTATGATTACTAGAAAGGAAAAATTATCAGAAATCAGATATGCTTTGCTTGTGCTGCATAAGAAAAGTTCTTAACTGGATAAGAAGAGATCATTTTTAGCAACCATAAGATTAGGACTAAAGTAGGCTCTCTCTCTGCCTTTGTAAGTGCAACCATACCTGGCACACTGTTTTCCTGGAGGAATGGAAGTAGTCAAGAACACACTGAGTCTTAAGCTTT
The DNA here is from genome assembly GCF_024509145.1 of Vidua macroura. Lineage (NCBI taxonomy): Eukaryota > Metazoa > Chordata > Aves > Passeriformes > Viduidae > Vidua > Vidua macroura. The sequence continues at coordinate 95,776,977 of NC_071573.1, forward strand.
CCCTTCCTTCTCAGGCAGGGATTTCATTGTTTTTAAGCATAGATGTAGCCCTGACCTGCCTGCCCTGCTGTTCTCTGGTGGCATGGGAAACAATTTTCTTGCACCTCCAGACTGTCATTCACTATTGGTTATTCACATGCCTGACATGCATTTGGATTTAAACCAGACAGACAGACGATAGTGGGTAAACAATAAGGGATCGGGACAATTTATTTGAAAGCTGATGTATTTAAATCATGCATCTACAAGTCAATGTTCATGAGCTCATGGCTGGACTCCAGTGGCCAGTTCCAGTGGACACTGTGAAATGGGTGTTGAAAAAAGAACTAAAGTAGGAGCCAAAATCTGAGAAAATTTTATTTCCTCTGATTTCTCTTTTGGATAAAAAAAGGCTAGTAAAAAGTATAAAAGTCTTTCATAACTGAATATTTTCTCATACTGTGGTAAAAACCTGATGTTACTGGACTGTATCCAACATGAGCCTTAAAAATCATCTCACATGAGAAGAGTAAGTATGAGAGGACAATCAGTTTGACTCATTCTGTACAAGCTGCAAAGAAGGATCACTGTTATTATTACAAAGAACACTTCCTTTCAACTGTTGAATTTAAATAATATGTAAGCTACATAACAGCAAAAAGCATAATTGCCTTTAAAATGACACTTTTAATATTAAGGAAAAAATATTAACCTTCTACAAACTCTTGTCTTCATGACAAGTATTTTATTTTTCCTTGCTAACTTAATTAACCAAATCTACCATGTAGTCAAATGCACTGTATGTAGTGTTCAGATATATCAACACCAAAAAAGGGACAAAATACAAAGAAGTATAATTAGGAATTATCAAATTTCAGTAATCCACATGACCTCTATGATTGTTGTATAAAGGAATAATAAATTATTTTCCATTTAATGATGTGAAAAAAGAATATTGAAGAAACACATGAAATTATTTGTGTTTTGTTTCCTGGGTCCACTACTCAAAGGAGTAGAAACTGATTGATAATCTTTGATTTACTTGTATAGGTTATGCAACAAACATTAAGGAATTTGTGGAGCATGCATATAGGCCACTTCTGCTTAAGAGAAAAAATTTACTCTAAAAGATTTCCAGTGTAAGCTAACTTGATAGAGATAAATCAGCCATCAGGAAGCCAATAAGTCCTTATTAACCTTCAGCAGGAATCAGAGGGGAAGCTGCTTGTCTGAGTAATCATAGCTGTAAAAGGTTAGATGGTCCAATTGCTTTTAATCAGTGCTCTAAATCTGCTTCTGAGGATCTGATTAGTTAACATGCTCCTTTGCCCAAGACTTTAACCAAAGCCTGTGGAAACTCTTACAATAAGGAGACAGTTAATCAATTAGAAAGGGAAAAGAATGATCAAAGCAAGAAAAGAAAGTCAACAATGGAGCAAATATCACAATTAATTTCACAATAGCAATGCCAGTGCATAACTGTTTTAATATTAATTGTATCAGAAAAGTGTTCTTGGTAGAGCCAGGGAATATTTAGCTTATTGAACATTCAGGAGACCATTGTTCATTTCATGAAAGACATTATAAACTGGAGTAGCCTTTAGTATAAGGTAGTTGTATCTGATAAACTGAGCTATTTCTTTAATCCTACTTCTTATGCATTTACAGCCTTAAATTTTAACACTTTGAAGTACTTTAGAAGATCGCCTGGAAAACTAGGAATTCCCATTGTCCCAGTGTGTGCTTGAGTAATAATTGGCATTAAACAAACTTAATCCAACTTTTTTTTATTTCTAGAACCCAAGAAATAATCTTTAAAATTTAAAATTAGATGTAAATGCATTGGTCATATACTTTTTAAGACCTTTGGTATTTTTTCATGCAGTGTTTAATGTTGACCATTCAGTGATGAATTCCATGGCAAAGTGATGTCATTGCTAACAGAAGTAAGGGCTCAAATCCATGCATAGACCAGAGCCTTCTTGTTCTACTCATTGAGTTTTATTTCCATTAGGTATTGTTTATTTTGCAAACAACTTATATTTATTTTTTGTTATTTTGACACTCTAGAGTAACTATAATCCTATAACTTGTCAGAGAAATATATTTTTATTCTTGAAAACCAAACTTCACTGTGTTTTGGGGCTTTTATTTAGCATTTATTATTATTGTTCTAGGATATTTTAAGCTCACAGGAAATAGGAATAATGATTATTTAGTTCTATATTGTCAACTGTTTGTACTTCTCTTGGTTTGAGATGGTAAAACATAACTTTGTTTCCTTGGTGTCAGTGCAGGAGCATGGAGTGAATATGGGAAAGATAATATTTAGCTTTATAGTTTGTATTTTAAAACAGTGACTAGTGGCTTTTGATGGCAGTAGCCATTTGTGAAGGTAAAACATCATAAGAAGTCTGGCTTCAAAGGAATGTGTTCAGAGTTTTTAGGAGATTTCCATTATGTATCTCAAATATAAACTTAGAAGTAAAGAAAGCTGAATCATCATCCAGTTCTCAAAGTCTTTGTGCAAATGTTAAAATTTTTCAAAACTGCCAAAATTACTTTTGAGCCCAACTCAACTCATGATATCAAAAGCATTTAAGTCAGTTTGAACTCTATCAAACATTCCCATCTATAATACTGTATTTCTCTATTAGTGCTAGGCAACCCAGGATAGAAATCTTGTCTCTGTACATCCAGAATTCTTTTATCTGCCATATCTGCTCTTATTAATAAATGTTGATCTTCATGCTTTGTTTTTGTGTTGTTTTTTTTCCCTAAGAACTTTTATTTCCCCATGTTCTTGCCCACTAACATTTTTTTTAATATGCAGACTTCACTTACTGTATATCACAAGAACTGGTGGTATTTTGATTCGAATGTATGAAACATTCACTTTGTACTCATAAATATGAGTTTTGACTAGGAACAGCATGTTGGACTATTCACTTTTACAAAATGTGGAGACACGATGATGAAATATGAATTCTAAGATTGCTGAGGAAAAGTAAAAGCTGGGAAGCCACATTCTTTTAGTTCCCATTACCACTTAGAGAAAACAGAGCCTACCTCAACTGTTCACCTTAAAATCATAGAATCATAGAATAGTTTGTGTTGGAAGGAACCTTAAAGATCATCCAGTCCAAAACCCTCCACCATGGATAGGGACACTTTCCACTTGACCAGGTTACTCAGAGACCCATCCAGCCTGGTCTTGAATACCTCCAGGGATGGGGAGCCCACAGCTTCTCTAGGCAAACTTGTTTCAGTTACAATAAAAAATTACTTCCTAACATCTAATCTAGATTTTCCCTGCTTCAGCTTAAGACCATTCCCCTTAAAACTATGTGCCCTCGTGAAAAGTCCCTGTAGCCTTTTTGTAAGCCCCCTTTAGGTACTGGGAGGCTGCTCCAAGATTTCCCCAGTGTCTTCTCTTATCCAGACTGAACAGCCACAAGTCTCTCAGCCTATCTTCATGTGAGAAAGCTCCCTGATTATCTTGATGGCTCTCATCTGGATTCATTCTAACAGGGCAATCACATTAACAGCTCTAGGAGCTATAATGTTCTGGAAGGACCTCAGTGAGTGGAAGAGAAGGTTAGTGTGAAAAGAATGTGAATCTGAACTTGTTGATTTTGCCTTTGAAAAGAGACAGGTGCCTTTTCCGTTTTAGTGAACTTTTTGTATATATCTAAGGCTCCGCTCTATAGTGAGGCTCCATCTTAGCTGTCGTGAGCAGGACAAACCAAGGTACCTCAGTCCCAGCTCAGGAGGTATGAGTGTGACTGCCACAGTGGCTTCTGAATGGTCAGACAGGAAAGCTTCCCTAACACAACCACATCATGTCTTACAGTCATTATAATTAGAAGTGTTGACACAGTGCTCCTGGAAATATTTGCCAACCTTTTAAAACACGGGTTGTTCATTGCTGACTTTAGTTGTTACAAGCCCAAGGCAAAGGCCATAGGGATGTCCCATTACCAGGAATCTTTTGCACAGCTACATTGAAGCTGCATTTGAAGATTATACTCTGTGTTACAGAAATAAAGGTTTTCTACCAAAACACGGACAAAATCAGCACATTTTTACAAGTGCTGATTAGTCTGCCTCACTACTCAGTGACTAACAGGGATGATAAGGACTACCCTGGACCAAGTCCCACAGTATGACTCTCAGTTGGCTGGTCAACGGGTGCCTGGATAGCATAATTAAAATCCCCACCAGGAAGAGAGAAGGACTCTTGAGCTGCTGGAATCTGAGTGGGTTTATTGAGGATTGATCAAAGGAGTAGGGAGGCAGAAATAGGAGCAGGGAGACAACCACACTCAGGGAAAGCAGACTCCAAGAGCCCCAGGGAAGGAGGGGCCAGAGTATATAACTAGGGAGGGAAGGAGTGCCTAGAGTACAAATTATCCAGTGGGAAGAGGGTGTAAGGGAGGAGCAGGGATGGAGTAACATAAACTGGGCCAATGAGGGAAAAGGGAAGGAGTGGTTTACAGAGGGAACCATTAGAAGCAAGGAGAACAGGGAACTTTCCAGAACTTGGAGAAATGACAACCACAAATTGACAGATGATGGGCATGTGCTCATTTGCATTGGGGGGCAGAGGACTCTGGGGAAATGCCTTATGCTAAACAACTGTAGTTTCCCATGGCATTCCCACACTGTCTTCCCCATGGGCACATCTCACAGGATGACTCACAGTGAAAACCCATCTCTCATCTTATTAAGTGCCTGCAGAGTTAGGTTTATTCACAATGCAGCATTCGGCTCTGGATAGACTGAGCTCTCTCTCCTTGATTGCCCACAGACCAGTGCATGGTACTGAGTCAATCAGGGTTTTAGGACATCTTCTCACTGTGATGTGTTTAGTGCATTGTGATCACTGCTGGCCAAAAGAATTAGAGGCAATAAATTCATAAGCATGAAAAATTTAATTCGACATCAAATAGTATCAGACAGTAGTAGTTCTATTATTAACAACTATTAATACTTCTAAGGCTTTAATGTGTGCTAAATAAATCATTTTATATTATTGGGTATTAGTGATTTAATATTTCCATCTGAACCATGTGTATGTTGGGAGAAGCTTGGAAAACAAATTTTAATAGTTCCAGTAGCTAGGTGAAAAGATAAAGTAATCATTTGCTGAAAAAAAAAGCAGCATATTTAGGTTATTAATGGTTCTAGAAATATACCTTACTTTTTAACTGGGAAATGATGCTGAAAAAGTTTGTTCACATTCTTTTTAGATAATCACAAAGGCTCTCTTTATGCTTAAAATGAGCCACCTTTACAACATGAAAACTGAATTTGGACATATGCTTGTATACTTCTGGGGAGATTAGGCTTCTAAGAGACCAAGTATTTCAAAATTTTTTACCTTCCTAAATACCTAACTTTTAGTGTTGCAAAATAATGAATAGGTAAAGAAAAAGGATAAATATTCACATATTATTTTGCTTTAAGTATTACCACATTTGTTTTTGTCGTGCAGTAAAGCTTAACATTTGGTGTTAATTATTTACTATACTAGGACATACCCACGGGGTTGTAAGACCTTTGAGAGTTCATCTGAATTATAAGCTTTTGTTGACAATGGCATCTTTCCACCAATTCTAATTATTTTTTAAATAGCTTATGTGTCCTGCTTTGTGGGGTTTTTTTGATGGTAATGGGCAGGAATGGCGTATAGCAGCTCAGCATTACCACCCTATTGGGTGGGAAATTTGTTGGCTTGGCCTTCCAGGAAGTAGGCTGTTTGCTGAAAGTGACTGGGAATATTGCCCATAAAGCTATAGCTTCAGATATTTTATATAACATTTGCTTTTCAGATTAAGAAAAAAAAAAAAAGTAAAAAGTCCTGCTTTAAAATCACCACAGAAACCTTTTCGTATTGCAGCGGCTGATGTTTCACATGAAGTGTGGGACAATCTTCTGCCAGGATTAAGCTGAAACCTAGACCAAAACTAAAGCCCAGATTTTACACCTCACTGTTAGAATCACAAGAGACCCCATCAGCCCAACAACAAAGATAGACAAAGGCTGCTATTCTAACCTTAGATGGAGCAGCAGCCGCAGCAGGTGCTGTGGGGAGCTGTGAGCTCACTGTACCATGCAGTGGGACACGGCAGGAACGCTCTGGGTTGTGTCTGGCACCTGCTCACCTGCTCTGAGCCAGCAGGTGCCTGCAGCTGGCACTCTGAGCATCCCACAGCTTGTGTGGCAGTGCCAGTCAGAGGGGTTTCTGGGTCTTGGGTGATGTCTGGCTGATGGGACCATGCGATTCAGGGTGAGTACTGCAGGCAGAAGTACAGGAAGAAATGTGCACAGTCCCCAAGCTATTCCTGGATGTCCCTGGACATACGCACATGAAAGAACAGAGATGCTCTGTCACCATGTCCAAAGCATGTACTGATCCATTTGATCCAGAGGACATTTGAAGGCATTTTCTTTTTAAAGTGTAGATTTCTGTACAGAGGCCCAGCAAAGTCACTCTAGGTCACAAAAGGCTGAGCAGAAAGACCTATGTGAGGAATACTAGGCCATGAGAAAGTTGGGATTGTGCAGCCTGGAGAAGGCTCCAAGGAGACCTTATTATGGGCTTTCGGGACTTAAAGGGGGCCTCGAGGAAAGGTGGGGACAGACTTTTTAGCAAGGCCTTTAGCAATAGGGTTAATAGTTTTAAACTATAAAAGTGTTGATTCAGATTAGATGTAAGGATGAAGCTTTTTATAATGAGGGTGGTGAAGCAGTGGCATGGGTTGCCCAGGGAGTTGGTGATGCCATACCCCTGGAAGTGTTCCAGGCCAGGCTGGATGGGGCTCTGAGCAACCTGATCTAGGTAAAGGTGTCCTTCCTCATTCCAGTGGGGTTAAACTAGATGACCTTTAAAGCTCCCTGTTAACCTAAATTAGTCTGTGACCTATGACAATAGGTTTAACACAAAGACAGCTAAATACAAAAGCAGTTAACTTTCTTTAAAGAACCCGAAAATGTGGGTACTGAAAAAACCCCACTGATGAAAAACTTATTTCTGTCTCAGTTAGGAGCTGTTTCCAATTTCATACTCTTCCACTCTATAAAAATAAACCTGTCAATTAATCACCAAGTTACTGTCAAACTACACCTGTTTGACAAAGCACCTGTTTGTGCTTTCATTATAACAAGCACATATAATATCTGACAGACTGCTCTTGAACGCTTGCATTTAATTCAGTAACATTGATCATTGAATTTTAATTTTATTTTAGACTCATGAAGTGTGGACCAGTCATATAATTCACTCATATTTATCTGGTTGTTTGTTCTGATGAGACCTAAAATTAAATTAACATAGGCCATTTATTTATAATCAAATATTAATATTGAAACAGTTACATCCATCTGGGACAGAAGGAATGAGGAGAAGATACAGAACTGTCTACATAAAATTCAAGTTGTTAGGAACATATGAATCAGGTAGACCTGATGGGTGATGAAATCCAAGCCCTATCCTATTTTTCAGCAACTCGGTAATACAATGTTTTTAATAAATGGCTCTTCTATTCTTCACTACGGGAGAGGTGAGATCGTGCACCCAATTTCCTGCTAAAAATTTGTTTGCATCTGATTTTTTTCACTTTCAAGAACAGAAAACATTCAATAAACTTACAAAATTTAAATTACACCATTGATCCACACGTCTCCATATTTGCCAGCATTTTAGAACCATTTAATTGACTAACATCACTGCATTTCTGTTTGTTTGGGGTTTTGGTCTGTGCATGGGGGGGCTTTGCTTGTTTCTTTGGGGTTTTTTTTGCTTGAGCTTTTAGTCTAGAACTAGGTATTTATAATTTTAAACTACTTACTATGTACTTGCAATTAGGATAGTGCATATCATTTCACATTCTTACTGGATGTTTTTTGTAGAAGAACCCGTTTTTTTTTAAGAGAGCAACATTGATAAATTCACGACATGATAAAAAACAGTTTTAGCTTATTGTTCCATTCAGTCAAATACTTGTTCAATATCTTTCCTTTTCTTGGAAACAAATTTCTTAATTTAAGTCATGGTAGTAGTGATATTGCCTAAATTATGAAGGAAAAATTGTTAAATTATTATTCTTTAGTTGGTTTTTGTTGTTAAATTATTATTCTTTAGTTGTGATGTTCTCTTGTACAATTACCTGATTAATCTTGATTATGACTATCAAGGATTATTTTTAATAAATTTGATTATGTTTTACTCAAAACCTATAAATTTATTTGATCTTTCTACACCACCATAACTTCCAATTGACTCTTAGTTGTGAAGAGCTCTGGTAACACTTATTATCTGAATGAATAACTACTGGGCTTTACTTGGATTAATCTTTATAGTGATTTATTGAATAGTTGTAGTGTTATGCACTTGGCTACTCATAGTCTTTGGTTACTCAAGGTGAATTGCAGTTTTAAAGTTGAGTACAGTATATTTTCACTAATGAATTCATTAAATACCATGATGTTCATAATATTTTACTTTATTCAGTTATAGATTATTTTAAAATTTTGTCTTAAAATACTGGTTGCTATTTTTTCTTATTTATTATGCTTGCTTTGAATTTTATTTCACTAGTCCAAAATTTCAGCCCTAGATTGAGACTACAACCCTATCCTGAGAACTCTTAAGAAAATATCCAAATGTTGAATGACATAATACCAAAAATATAAGTATGTGAAATTTCGAGGATATGGTGGTTGATGCGTTCTATATATTTTGCTTTGTTACTGTTCAGCACCTTGTGAAGAAGATGGGTGTAAATTCTCAGAGAGCTACAGACTATCATAGTATTTAACAACAAAACTGGCAGGCCCTAAAGTAGGAGTTGCATCATTATCTTAGTAATAAATAGGGAACCAGATCTTACAGAGTCATAACAGAGCAGCTGAGCAGAATTCATTAAACTATTATTGTTAAATACTCTTAAATTTTCCCCAGACACTCAGCTTAAACCAATTTACAAGAAGTACATTCATAATATAAAGAGTATAACTTAAATTATGCTTATTCTTTTGTGGTCAATGTGATGTGACAGTGGTCTGACAAAAAACCCATTAAAAATAGTCTCTGAAAACTCTTTTCATTCATCAATGGCATGAATATCAATCAAAAATTCCTTAAATACCAGCAGAAGTCTTGTGATACTGGAGAATTGTTAAGAGTATTAGGGATTTATGAAATCCCTGGTGAGTAAAAATAATTCTGCCTTGTTCAGTCTAGGCAGATGATGAAGGTGACTGAGGAGTGGGAAAAAAGTCAACGACTTTCCTCAGATTCTGGAATGGATTGTGTCTGGTGATGTTCTTAGATTTAGGAAGTTAAAATAACTTTCAATATACTGAGCATAAAAAGAAAAAAGAGATTGTGTTACTATTAAATATGACTACTGCTAGCAAAAATTCAAATGTATTAGCATTCATCTGTGTCTCTGTCATCTTGGCTTTTCCTCATCTTGGCTTCATCTGTAGTTTTGTGAGTGATGCTCTGAGTAGAGAAAGAATATAATATTTATTTGTTTAGTTTTACTGAAATCCAGTGCAGGTGGTAATGTGTATATGGCCCCTTCCAGAGATGTGAACAGAACATATGTTATAGTTTTGAATGGAACCTTGTGACAAAAGTGCCTAAAGAATTTATCTACTTTCAAAACCAGAATTAGAATGTTAAAGTCTTAAGGAATGGGAATAATAGTTATACAGTGTGGATATTCTCAGCTCAGTCAGAGAGAAAGAGAAAGGTTTTCTAACCAGGCAAAAGCCTGGGAAACAGTTGGGAAAGAATGTAAATAATTCTCTAATCTATCTTGTTATTCACATTGTTTATAGATATGCTCTGCCACTGTGCGTCATTGACTGTATACCAATGGTGTGACATGTTTTTACTCTAAGACCAATGAAATTAGTCTCTCAATGTCCTCTATATATAGAGCAGTATATTTGAAATAAATCAGAGCTCATTTTCTTTGCCTTCTGATCTGGAGTTCTCTGTTCCCGTCCTGCTCGACAGCGACAATACAGTTTCTATATTTAGGATATTTTAGAGGTTTTTTCCTAAATCATCCAGAAACCCTCCACTCCAGCACTGCATCCTGTTCTTCATCCTTTGGATTTCTTTCACCTTTGAGATCCTATATTCTGTCAGGCAAATCCTTTGTCTTCTAACTGTATCTGACACCCCAAGTACAATTTAGTGTGGTATAAATATGAGTTATATTCACCTGTGGATAGCATTAAATACAGTGTAGATTTCACAAGAGGATGGTTTTATCAATTCTTATCCCCCTTTCCTTAGTAGTAATATAGCTGCTTGATAAGCAAGGAAAAGTAAAGTGTGTTCTTTATGTTGTTAAAGGCAGAATAAAGAGACATTTTTTCACATTTGATGGGAACTGCTTTGAAATTAACCGTAATAAGCAATGCAGCTATCATCTGGTGTTCTGAGTGTGCTGTCAAATAATGGATGTTCTACAGGGTACATTTGAAAAAATAAGACTGCTAACTACAGCTACTAAAATGATAATTACAAAATGGCATGAATAAAGCTCAAAATAATAATAAAAAAACCCACTCACTATTGAAAACAAACCAGACAAATGATAAAAGTAAATGATAAAATAAAAATACTCCATGGGAAGCTAGTTGTAAAAAGCCTTTTAAATAATGGATAGCCATAGAAGTTTAAATTTTGACAAGAAACTTAAGTCTTTTAGAGACTGGTAAAATAATCAAAAAATAGTATCCCCAATAAATTCTAAGAACAGGAGAGAATGAAATTATACTTTTCAGCTCTTTCTTTTATAGAGACATCTATTGTCTTACCACTCCATTAAAAGGCACATATCTTCACTGTGCTTTCCAGAACTACATTTTTTCTTCTGTAATGGCCAAGAAGGAGACCTGATTAGAAGGTCAGATCTTCTCTGATTAGTAGATTCTCACAGCAAAGGCTTTATGTGGCTGAACAATCAGCTTCTGCCCTAAGAAAAGGGAACCTAGAAAAACATACTTGGAGACAAGTAGATATTTTTCCAACTTGTATGTTCCTCATTCTCCTTTCCCTTAATTATAATTTGCATTTATCTTCAAAAGAAACCCCTCAACTTCAGTGCTGACATGAGATTAATGCAATAATCAGTGCATTTTTTACCATACTGCTGAAAAGATACCTTTTTAAAACAGTTATCATGGCCCATCATGGCCCATCATTTCTTCAGTGGAGATACACTCAGCACTTTAAATCATGAGATTTACTTTCATATGTTCAACTATGTGCTTTTGGAAAGCAAATTAACAATGAATATAGGAACACACTGATTTATAGTGTAGTGCTCAACCTGTTAATATTTTGTCTTATGTGAAGACAAAACATAATGAGGAATTCAGTGACAGTAATGTTTTTTTGTTATTTTGCTATCTGGTTTCCTCCTACTGACTGCAAGCTCCTGAAAAATTATGTAATTCACAGTCTAATTTGGCTTATACTGCATTCTCTGACATGTACAACTCTCCTCAAGGGTTTTTCTTTGTTATATTTTCTTATATTCTTTCATTTCTACTTATCAACATTGTTCATCCTCAGTGATATTTTAAAAAAGCTTTGGTATATGTCATACTATAATTCTTCTCTCAAAGGTTAGTTTTACAACCCCCCCAAGCATCACTTGGGGTTGGTTCATTGCTCTTGTTTCACCTCAATGTCACTTGTTATAGAAATCTTGGCTTGGTTTCCAAAATTAAATCAGCCTGAGGTGAAACTTTCCCATAGTTTTAATTTGCCTTTTTTCTCTTCTGCTTGAAAACACATTTCATTTAGCAACCATCACCACTGGTGATGTTTTTTGCAACACTATATTACATCAGCAATGGCCTGTGCCATATCTGAATTGTGCAGTTCTTTATTCACAATGTTGCCTGCTTAATTATCAATACTTTCTTATCTCTTTCTGTGAAAGCTTTTTCTATATGGTATTGACTGCTAATAGTCTCCTGGTATCAATTACTATTAGGGGGTGTCAAAAAAGCAAACATTAAGAAGATAGGATATAGTGAAACATTTCTTGAGCCAATGATCTCTTTGGGTAAAGAGATATGGTAAATCAAAGTTACAGACTTTATTCAGGAATAAAAAAAAAATTAACAATTTAAAAAGAATATGTACTTTGTGGGAGAACTCTATAAAGAAGTGGAAGAAAGCATGCAAGAAGTATGAGGCTGAACATGACACAGTGGAATATCTAGAACAGAACCAAAGATATTTGAGTCATGGTATTTTCCCTGCCAAAGGAACAGCCTGCAAAACACTGAAGTTCAGTATCTTATCCTTTTTAATGGTTTGTTCATCCAAAGGATGATAACTAGTTTTGTCAATCACTTCAGGAGCTCAAGAGGAAAAAGTCTGTGCAGGAAATCAAGGTATTTCAAACTGGTAGATAACTCTGAATAATAATTTTATACGATGAATTACATTTATAATTTGTTTCTGGAACAGCTCAGGAATAACATCCCAAACCACACTTTTACAGAATTGTATGAGTAACATTAACGTTGAGTAGGAAATATAACCTGGAACAATCAGGTTATTGCAGAAATCAAAAGAATATTTCTATTTTTCTTATATATTTGGGAAATATATGTTTCACATACATTTAAATGTGTTTCAAAGACCTAGAGACCTTTAGGGATTCATGTGATGATCTCCTAAAGCGGCATGTATACCAAGCCCTTATGCATACTGAGCCCTTGAACTATTTTTTAATAGCATTTCCTGCAGAATCTCTAGTTTGCCAGCATCTTCTCCAAATCATTTAAGGCTCTTGTGGTGACAATCTATTATATTGATCTTACCAACACAGTGTGAAAAAGGACTATCTCTCTAATTATTTCTACCTCATGTATATATGCAGAGTTACATTAATTGCAGGTTTGCTCTAGAATTTCTTTTATTTCTAAATGTTTTTTATTTCAGAAAAACAGCCTTCTCTCCTTTCTTGGTACCTAAGGTCAAGATTTTCTCCCAGTTAACCTTAGCCTTTTAGAATTTTCTTCTGCTTAAGTGACCTCAGTTCCTTCTGCTGTGAGAGATGGTTACCTACAGAAATTGTTGAATCCAGTGCTAACATATGTGAGTCGACCGTCTAGAGACTCCTCTGATTGAAGACCTGTGTTTGAGGCACTTAATGTTACCTGGGATTACTTACTTCCTAGTGAAAACTAGAACAGTTTTTCACTTGTCTCTATTCAAATGAATTTGTTTGGATGAGTCCAGCTTTCCAGGCAGTGTCACAGACCAGTAGAAGCAGAACAGTATCTTCAGCCACAAAAACAGCATCATTCACAGACATGAGCAGCACAGACTGCCTGGCCCTTTCCAGCTGATTAGGTGGAAGTCACTGGTGGCAGACCCTTATTCACTGGAGCCCATCAATCAGAGACCTAAGTGTTCTCATTTTTGTCATTGTCTTCATTATCTCTCATTAGGCTTTGTGTACCTTGGTGTTCAATTTATTATTTTTTCGGTCTTTTGCCTTTTTTTCTTAATTTGAATAACTGTTTACTCAATACCCTCAAAACCTTTATATCCTCAAAGGTCCTTACATTTCAGGTATTTACCTGTCCTTTACTTTACATATATATTTACAATCCTGCTATGATAAGGAAAAAAAATCCCTATTTTTCATCATCTTTCATGTGACAATCTCAAAATATTTGATGAAAAATAATGAAAGAATAACAGAACTAAGACATGTAAAATCCTGGGATGCAGACGTCTCATATCTGAAAGGTAAAGAAAAAGAAGCCCAGTTTTATCTTGGCTGAATTCAGCTAAGGGCAAAAGACTACAAATGGTTTGAAAGACTTCTCAGGTATATAAACCCCATTAGATTCCTTGGTAACTAAATACAGTTAATTGTGCCATCTTCCTGAAAGACATGATATAAAAATCAGCATCCTATAATACATGCTAAAACTTGTACTAGAAAAATATGCGGTTTTCCTTTTTTTGTTTCCCTTTCATGGATTGGATTAATTGCCTAAACTTTGAGAAATAGGTGTGGAAGTTTCTTTCTACAAAATAGAATTAATTTCCAAGATGTTAAAGATCAGTATGAAAGGAGAGCATTGACTCTTCCGAAACCAGCAATTATTCACAAAGAAGTCTATGGACCTGAAATCTGCCATTTTATGAAAATTAGGAAATGCTCTCTCTAAATTACAGGTGAAGCTGAAAGCCTGGCAGCTAAAGGGCAGAGTGATTTATTCTTGTGCAAAAAATAAGTCACATCTGTCACATGTGCATACCTGGAAATCTATTGTATCTTTGCTGGCATATATTAACTATTTAAATTCTTTTTATGTCTCAGGTAGGTAAACAAGAGAAATAATGGGAGTAGAAGAAAACATAAGTATATAGCACTTAGTGTAGAGCACTTATTAGTACAAAGTTTCAATGCAAAATCATTGTGTGGTAATGAATATAATTTATATTCAAGTTGAAAAACTGGCTTCAAAATACTTTTGAGCAAATAGCTTCATATGTCAAGTCTGAAATGTACTCAGAGCTAGATTCAGTACCCACTGAAGTAAAATTATTTCCTTTTGGTGAACAGCAAATAGAGGAGGAGAGAAGGAGTTGTGGGAATCGTTAAGGATAAAGTCAAAGCTCACATAAAACTGCAGAGAAGTAGAACACAACTCAAATCTGCTTTGCAATTCAGTGCCAATAATGTTCTGGTATGTTTTGCATATCTTCATATACCCCTGAGATAGCTGGAAAAAAGTAAATATGCAATGGAAAAGAAAAAAAAAATCTGAAGCAGCTAAAGAAACTGCAATATATGGAAGGCAAGATCTGTGTGTTTATCAGTGAGTTTGGTTTTCATCCACCTCTACAAGAAATTTAGTGGTGTCTTCAGATTTATTGATGCCTGGCCACCTGTAATTTGCTTTTCTACTTTTACTGTAGAGATTATGGTGTTATCTTCATAGTGGAGGTAGTGCTAAAAGCCTTAAATCTCCTGAACTCCAGTATCTGTTGTAATCTCTTTGATGTGTGGGCACCTCTTTTGCCCGACTACTGAGAGTATTTCTTTGAGTGTGGTTAGCTGATCATGACAGATAGGTGTAAGCTCAACAATTATTTAAACATGAAAAAGTGAACAAACTATAGCAATACTTGTGGATTACTAAAATGTGCAATGTGTAAAATAGTGACAGCAAGAGATAATACAGATCCTTTTAAGCAAAGCCCAAAGAACATATAGAAGAAGAGTTTTTTCCCAGGTATGAAGCAACAAAGTATTTTCTCTAAAAATTGTCAAGTAGTGGTAGGTTAGCATAGCACCCCAAAGGTTTTCTGCCTTAATAGCAAATCAGGGATGGGATTTCCTGATAGTTTATGTGGTCCTCAGATTTCAAGATGACAACTGCTAATTAAAACCAGTTGACTATTAAAGGAAGAAAGGGCATTTTTAAATAAGTAAAAAAATCAGTAGTTAATAAAAATTAATTAAATGAAAGTCAGATGACCAAGGACATGTTCAAATGATATCTGGACATGGTTCTGGGCAACTGACTCTAGGTGTTCCTGATGGAACAGGAACTAGGTGACCTAGGAGTCCAACTACATTGAACTAGGCGACCTCAGGAGGTCCCTGCCAATCACAAATATTCTGTTATTTTGTGATCTTGTGAACTAAAATAACCAGCATTATCTTGATGGATAATTCAAAAATAAAAAAGTGGATGCAAGTGAGCATGGCTCCAATGTCTCCTAAAGGTTCTCAAGATCTCTTAGAAGCAGCTTATTAATATCAGCAGGAGATGACAGATGGAGAAATACATCATCAGTTATCTGCTCCCTATTCTTTCCGTTCCTGTTGTATTTTGAAATATCTGTTCAAGTCATGCAAATTTTATGTTCTCTTGACAGTTTAAAAGAAGACACAACTGTTAAAACTTCCTTCTGGACATCTTATTCAATAGCCAGTTATTTGGAGTTCCTTCCAAATGTGCTTAATAGAAACATCAGTAAAATATAATCTAAAAATTGATCTCCACTGTTTTACTTAAAAATCTATTTCATAAAACACACATCCTCATACACATAACAACAGCATCCACTAAAATGTACAAATAAAAAAGCTGGAAAAGAATGATTATTAATATAATGCTTATTCTTTCACTTTTTTATTTGTGTCCATGAGTCAGTGAATTACCTCTACCAGTAAGCTTCTGTCTTTTATTTTTAAAATAGCAAGCAAAAAATTAGACAAAAATGATAAAAGCTTTGTAGGTCTGCAAAAGATTTTCTCCCTCAAAGCTTGAGCATGTTCTCTAAAATAGATGCATACAGTTCAGCTTCATATTCTGTTCAAATGCAAATTCATAAGTAGATGTATTTAGAGAACTGAGATCCTTGACTGATAATTCACAGTAAGAATTTGTTCTCAGTAAGTCTGATGCATATAATGCACATATTGCTGAGCTAAAACCCCCTGTCATTTCTCAAAAGAATATCTATATTTAGAAGCACAGTGAAAGAGTTTCTAATCAACACAAGTCAATACACCATCTGATTTCCTCCTTTTCTCTTTGCCTAAGTCCTAAACACAGTTCTCTGCTGCTCAAGACTCTTTAAAGAGTGTATTCAATGACTTTAATATCCTTCTTTCATCTCTAGGTTCACTAAAATATTTTAATATCCATATATGCAGTGCCTTTGATTTACTCTTGTCTGTCATCATGTAATACTACCTCATCTACTACATGGGGCATGTGACATTTCAGAATACTGAGAAATTTTTGATCAGAAGCTGATCAAAATGATAAGCTGTAAAAGATTATAGAAGCTGTAAAAAATTATAAATAATTAAGAACCCTATTCAATGAGGAAGACAAGTAAGCAATTGACTGAGCAAGAGAAGGCAGTAAGGAGTCTTTGTCTCAACCTAAAAGGAAAGTCATGCTAGCCAAACTGGGCTGTGCTCACCACTGCTTGCAAGCAAAGAGTGAAGTTATATTTTCACATAGTTCTTCAACATCCTGATGACCTAAACATAGTTACAGTAGAGAAGGTATAACAGTTTTTACAAAACTGCAAAAAGAAAATATGTAGAAGAGGAAGAGGGAGATGTAAAGAGCTGGAATGTGAAACAGAATATTAAGAGTGCAAACAGAAAAGAAGACGTAAACATTAGGACAGAGAAGGAGAAGTGCAAAAGAAGGCTTCACGACAGCAACTGCTCTTTGTTGCTTTTTGTGCTAACAATGTTTCAGACTCTTCCTGCTCCCCTTCTAGAATGCTCTTTACAAAATGCAAATTCAAAAGAAAACTTTTAGTGTCTTTTTATTTAAAGTCCTTCTAGTCCTTTTTATTTAAAAAAGGCTTAACTTTCACAGTAGTCAATACTTACATCGTGAAGTAGTGGGAAAATAGTTTGGTGAGAGAAAAATTTCATTCATGATGTCCAACATTTGCCTTAACAGTTAACAATTTTTCAGTATTTCAGACTGTGTGTTTTCAATTTAAAACATTCACAGTTCCTCTTTCACTACAGAAATAAAGTTCTAGAAGACTTTCATCAAACCCATTTACATAAATAAATTCCCTTGTTATTTATTTGGAAATGGTAAGTAGTTTAATATACATGAGAGGAAAGCAAAATGCTCCATTCTAAACCCACATTAATTAAATGCACACCAACATATTATGGTTACCATATCAATATCTGTTTATGCAGAATCCTAGACCTGAAAAAGAGAAGATTATTTTTCAGATAAAATGATGCATTATATATGATAATATTTTAAATTATTTTGTCTTAGCTATGCTTGTAATAGTTATTTTATATTCTTTAATTTCATCTCTCTGACATTTACTTTGATTTTTTTAAAAAGGTATTTAATTAATTTTCAATTCAGGAGAGAATTGTGCATCACTCTGGCAGACCTTTAATTTCCAGAATAGTGCCTATTTTCTTCTGTGCTGCTTCATAAAACAAATTGCTCCCTATAATCTATAAAACAATAAACAAAATTATTACATCTTAGCCCATTCAGACTCTACTGCCCTTCTTAATACCATTTTGTAAATCATGCAGTGAAGGAAATTACCAAGGTGATGACAAAGAAACAGGAGACAATTATTTTAAAGAAATTTTTAAAAAAAGGAGAATATAAATTAAGGTTAAATGAAATGAGAATTGTATTTATGCTCTGACTTAATTTTAAACTAGCTCACCTTAACCTTAAATTTAAAAATATACATTAAAACAAATACTGATTTCAAGTAATATATTAATAGTATATAAGAGCATTCACAATCTGTACACATAACGTAACTGTGCTAGTAAAATTTTTTATATCATTGATATAGCATGAGGTCTGAGAAAGGGCTAAAAGAGGATAAATATCCCAGAAAAGCAAACAAAACACAAAAAAACCCCAACAAAAAACCTCCAACCAAGTGAAAAAAACCCAACAAAACAAAACCCAAACAAAAAAAAACCCACAAACAAACAAAAAAAACCCCAAACAAAAAAAAAAAAAAAACCAAAAAAAAAAACACACAAAAAACCACAGACAAAACAGAGTTCAGCATTTTCCTGTGAAATATTTTTAATGCCTAATTGTGATTATCCTATTTTGTCTATTTAAACTTTGCATTTCTATTTTACTTTGCATTTCTATTTTACTTTGCATTTCTTTCATTTGTTCATTTGTCCTACACTGACAGGAGGACCACCCCCTGACAGTAAAGGCCTATAGCCAGTCCCTCACTCTGATATTTTTATATCAGCTCATCTTTTGCAGGGACCCTTGCACACATCCTCACACACATCCTTGCACAGACTTGTTCTTGGGGTCTTACTAGACTATTAATGTGCCAAATTGTAATAGGGTAAAAAAAACGTACATTACAAAAACGTAATAAATGAAAATATGACCTTGAGCTGCCTGTAAGAAAAATATGTGCATGAGAACTGATATGTGAGCTCCAGCATGTTAGAGGAAACCTGTCTTTTCATTCCTGCTGGGGCAGACTGAGGAGAAACCTTACACATGAAAATACTTTGATGACTTTCAGATCCTCACCATTGTGCTGATCAACACTTTAGTGAGGCTGCTGCTCTGTGAAAGCCTAGGACAGGCAAAGCAGAGGACAGGACAGGACATGAGTCACTCATAGCCTTTGCTGAGCCCCATTGCTCTGAAAAACTGTCATGGTGCGATGCTGGCGCAATGCCAGTGCCCCCATGAAAATACACCTTCCCAAATAAATGCTGTGAGATGCGATCAGGAACAGAGCAGAGCAGGCCCAAGGTTAATAACGAAAGGAAAAAAAACTTCATTAAACTACTACTATAAAAGACACACACACACCAAATCCAGGATGAAAACCTTCCAAAACATTCCTCCTCCCCCCACCAATTCCAACAAAACCACAGTGAGACACAACTCGGACCCTCAATCAGGTTCCCACCCTTCACTTAATCAATACTCACTCCATCAAGGGAGAGAGGAGCCTCTCCTGTGCCATAGACCCCCCAGGAAACACAGCTGCCACCTCCAGTGTTTCCACCGTCTGGAGAAAATTTGCCAGTGTGACCCTCTCCTTTCCATGTCACAGTGCTCTCACCACCGTGCATGGGCAGACTGCTCATAGGGCTCCTTTAAGAATGCTTTGCCAAGAACCAAAAGAAACATCAGTTCAGTTTCTTGTTTTGGGACCACAGTCCCCCCCATTTTCCCCTCCCCTGGGGCCGAGGGTCTCAAGAACAGAGATCTTCTTCTCCACTCCTGCACTTGCAGCTGCTGCAGCAGGCCACTGTCACTTTTGCACTTTCTTAGCTCCAACCATTGCATCCCCCTAAAAATGCAGCCTCTGTTGCAAGAGAGATTGGTTCAGTCTATGGCTATACAAGAAAAGTCCAGCCAAAAGCCACTCCATCATCTCCTCCCACCTAGAATTCTTTTCCCCATCTTCTTCTGACATCTCAGTCCCATACTGTCTCCTTTCTCTTCCACATAGAGGAGGAATAGTGTTTTGCCATCTCAGGATGGCTGAGATCTCACAGCAGGCTGCCGAACTCCCACACTCCAAGGCTGGGCACTTGTCTCCCCCCGCACCTCTGTCTTCTCTGCAGCAATTTCCAGGTGCCTCCTCGCTCTCTGTCTCTTCCTCTCCGGGGGGGCTGCCTGGGACATCTCAGTGTTCCTCCACCCTTCAGTCCTGTGCGGGGGGGCTGGCCTGCTTCCCTTCCCTTCACCCCCCTGCCCCCTTCTCCCTCTGGGGCTTGGGTCCACCTCTCCCAGGCCACATGGCTTCTCCTCTCCCACCCAGCCCGTGGCCAGGCAGGGGAGGTCCGCACTGCACTCTGACCTCTGACCAGAGCCAAAGAGAAGGTTCCCCTGGGAGTTCTTGCTTTTAACCCGCTGTGTTCTCAGAGGCGTGTCCATGCCTTCAGTGGTCACTCCAAATGCCAATATCCAACCCCAACCACTGATTGGTTTGACTACCAACTTCCTGAGAAAATTCACTTCCATGTCAAACCATGACAAAAACCATACATCTGGAGTGTTCAGACAACTTCAGCCCTGCTCATTCCCATTGTAAAAAAAGGTACAAATACATAGATTGCTCTAGCTTAGTTGGCTAATGGCCATGAATGCAATGCAGATATACATACTGTTTCCTTTAGACATTTTCTGTACTTTTTTTCTAAACACAAAATGATACAGATTCCTTTTGAAGCACTGACTTAAATTGTACTAGAGCTTATGTTTTCTGCCTGTCTATATTTTTACTGATTTCAAGGGAACACGACATTTCCATGTTGAACATGCTGCTTTCTGTGTTTTAGTTGTGTTGCTGATTTTCACCCTAGGGTTGTTAAGATTTCAGTGATGGGAAAGTGATCCCTGTAAATACAATTTTTAATTAGTTTGTAGAATTTACTGACATCTTTCCCTGAAATACATCAGTTGTAATTATTGCCATGTGTTGTATTGTGTTTTTATATCTCTGTAACAGTTCTGTAATGGTTTGCCCCTTCACCCCCCGTTTTCTCCCAATGGTTCCACCCTGAGCTTTCCCGCCTTTCCCTCAGTGCCAATCTCCCTGAAAATGCCCAGTCATTCCCCTGTCCCCTCCTGGCACCCTGTCCATCACTCGGCTCCCCATCCCACTCTCCCAGAATCTTCCACCTTGGGCATCGAGTGAGTGGACGAGGGCCAGGGGTCCCTCCCTTGAACTTCCCCCATTGGTTTGTGTGTCTGTCTGTCCTTCTGCCTTCTACTCCCCCAAATCCCCCCATTGGGTGGTGGGCGTCCCTCCCCCCTTGTTACTGCCCCGGTACTTAAGATGATTGTGAGAGCCTCGAGGCCACTTTTGGCCACCGGGACAATGGCATTCGGAGATCCCGGGAGCTTGCATTAAACCTGAGACTTTTTCCCCAGCCTTGAGTCGACTCCCCCATTACCTCCTCGGACTCCGCCTCTCCTCCATACAAGGCAGACAGCGCAGCGCTCTGTCTTAGCCGCTCCCCGACTCTCCTCGAGAAACAGGGGCGTGTCCCCTGAAGCTGACCGTGCCTCCGCCGGGCAGGCAAAGCCAGGGAGCTTCAGGGGAGGCACAGCAGCAGCCATGTCTGAATTCAGACCCAAACATATTTATCTTAGATATTTTAAGGATGCCTTTGGAAGCCTAGAAGAGGAATCACAATCCTTTTCTTATAATCAAAAATAATAAACTCCTTTCTATTCAGCAGTTTGATTTTAAAGCAAATAGTATATTCTAGCCAGAGGGAAACCTTATGAATTTTTACCTTCAAAATTACACTGCTGCATCTCACTATTCCCCTAACAACTTTAACATGTGTAACAAGAAAGCATTATACAACCCCTCTACAATTTCAGGTTTAAAATTATGTTAAATTATTTAATTAGAAAAAAAATATAGACATAATATTTATGTTATAACTGAGACTGACTCTAGCTTCATATTTTCTAATCCTGTCCATCCCCATGACTATGGAGCACAAGCTGAGCTGTCAATGTGCTACAGCTTAAATTCACAGTGCAGCACAGAGTTTAAGGATCAACTGAGGGGAACATTTTACTGCTCGAAGTAGGGGGCCATGTGAGAAATATACTGAAGTGCAGAAATACCTTAAAATTGAAAATTCTAGCTCTTACACTGTCTTTATCCTCACAAAAAGGAGGGGGAAAAAAGCTTAACTAGAGCTTTTAATTTAAAGTCCTTGTAAGAAAATGTGTCCAGCTTATCCTTCTGAGAAGTCAAATCACAGAATAGACAAAGAATATGGAGAAACCTTTACTCTAGAAGGGATGACTTTGCTTTGGTAAAGTAATACCAAAGTTTGCATCCATGTAAAAAAGTCATAATATATTGTTTTATTAGTTAATAACAGAATTTTGGAAAATTGATTTTAGTAAATTTTGAAATAGTTATGAGAACTAAATAGATGCAGATGTGCATCTCAACAAGGTTGTAAGACATAATTTTTAATAATTTACATTATTTGTGTGTGGAATAGCATACAAAAAATTATTTTTATATTTCATATGTATTGTAGAAGATTAAGATTATTTGGTAAACCTGTGTATAAAAAATAGTCTATTGATTATGTCAATAAACACTGTTTTAATAGACTTGTGTACTTCTTGGTGAGGTATGAAAACTAATGGAATTTCCTTCCTTGTTTCTTATGTGATAGACGGACTTTAAATGCATTTTAAAAAGCATGATCTATACAAAAATCAAAATCCCATAACTTCTGTATAAATGCCGTGTAATGAAGGCCACATTGAATTTGATGGAATTTCTTTTCACAACTCTCTGCTATCTGTATAAAAAAGATGCTGAGAATCCAGAGCACAGGCAGGACTCTGAAGAAGTGTTCAATGCCTCTCTGTGTAAGTTTAGTGGGAATGACAGCCCTAGCTTTGCCTAATTACAGCTGTCTATGTGCTCACCACTCCTATCTTTTCCCAAATTGCCTCATAGAACTTTTTGAATGTCTGTGATAAAGTCAAAGACTTGTAGAAGAAAAACTTCCATATTCTCTCTTCCCAATGAGATTGAACTCCTTGCATCCTTGTTGCTTGTGCTTGGAAAGGCAGACAAGATTCTCACAATGGCCCCTGCAGGCCATGTAATGAATGTAGTAGCATTAAAATGTAGAACATTTCTTCATTTTATGTTCTGCTGAGGCTGCAAAGTTTGTAACAGGCAGTTCTGGATAACAATCTTTATTCTTTTTAATAAGCATAATGTATTTGAACCAAACTCATTATTTTGCCCTAGGTTCTGCTGCTAATGTTCTAGTTTCTCAAAAGACTAGCACATGTGTTGGTTTACTGATACTTCTCCCTAAATCTGTTTTTCCTACTTGCTCATTCAAACCTGTCCTGCTCAGAAGTTGGCTTCCATTAAAATGTAGTGGCATAAGCCATGCTGTATGAGGTTTGAATTATGCAGAAATAGATCAACATCATCTTTTAACATTTCAAATTATTCCATAAAGTCCATCATCCTGTTTGGTATCCAGAAATGTCCAGAGCCTTCCTGAGAGCCTTGCTATAAATATTCTAGCAGGTAAAGTCCACTTTGAGATTGTAATTGCATTATTGAAAGACCTACTGGATAGTAGCTATTCTAAACTAACAGGAAATATTTTGAAGGTCCTTTTTCTATTTATAATAAGTTACATCATTACTCTATTGAAATAAATATAATTATTTGGTTTTTGTTGTTGCAGGTTTACTGGAAATAATGGATAGAAAACATTTCTTGATTTTGTAAGAGTATTTTTAGAAATTAAAAATTAAAATACAGTGATAATATATTAGGACTGTCTATTTCAAAGCATCCCTGTAAGCCATAAGTGCATTTGGTAAAGATGTGGTATACATGTAAGAATCTGGATTTGATTGGATTAGAAGTGGAAAAATATTCTGACATGTATAGACCTTGTAAGCAAAACATTCTGAAGACCACTTGATGAGTATTACTGTCCTATTGCCAACATCTGTCAAAATAAATATTTTAGAAAAACTTTAGGAGGTCTAGTCCTAGCTATGTCTTACCCTGCTTTTTGAGATAAACTTGCCTAGGGAATTTCTATGAAAAGTAGGAAATTTCATCAACACGTAAGAAATTTTTCATTGGAGAGATTTTGCTGAAAACCATTCATGCCAACATTGGCTCTGAAACCATACAGAAGACAATAAATATTCCTAAAGAAAGAAAATATTGAACTGTAAATAAGCTTCCTCACACATTGGCACAGAATGAACACCAGTTGTTTTTTTTAAATTCCAGGCTTTCCCGCTTGCTCCTGAACAGGGAATGCTTATGTGCTTGTTCTGGCAGTGGAAGAGAAGCAGTGTCCTGCATTTCTGTGTTGATCTATGCTGGTCTGGATGTGACTCTGCTCTGCCTTCACAGAACGATGTCACTTCCTTATCACAGCCACTGTACACTTCCTTCAGTAATAAATGTGATCAAACCCAGAAAGTGTAACTGCTTTGAGAACACAGACAGTTTTTTCCTTAACTATTATCTCCTTGTACTTTATCACCACAATCTTGTGCACTTCATGTGAACAGCCTAATTTCTTCTTTGCTGTCTACAGTGATACTGAGTATTCCCTATTCTAGTCTATTTTTTAGTTTATGGGTACAGTCCTCCTCTTTGAATTTTAGCATTCTCATTTTATTGATCATTGCTTTTTGCTTGCTTGTTTGTGATTTTTGAGGCAGAATGAAAGAGGATTCTGTTCCATACAGCACTTTTATTTTTTAGTTTTTGGAAAAATTGTCCTTATGTCATTACACTGATATTACTTCAGCTTAGAGCTCTAGCAAACACTTTCTATATGATGAGTTTTGTGTTTCTTGTGAATAATTCTTTGATTGTCTATTCTCTTGTTAGTATTGGAACATGTTTTTACCTAGTCCTTCCAGTAATTTCTCTGCTTGCTTGCTTGCTTGCTTCCTCCCTTTGTCCCCTTGATTTTTTTCCTACCATCCTTTCTACCTTTTTTCCTCCCACCCTTCCCTTTTCTTCAGTCCTTTTGAACCTGCCTCCTTTTTTTTCCTTTTTTAATTGTGTGGCCTCAGAGTGACTCATGGCAAGAAATCTAAGTCATAAAAGCACAACAAGATTCTTGCATGTGGCCATTATGCAGTTTGCAGCTAACCTCCAGCTTCAGCATATCGTCATAAATATGGAATCTTCCATAAATATGGAAGTTTTGTTGCCTGCTAAACTGCTATTTCACGTATTATTAGGTCGAATTCTGTCCATTTTTGTGTTTAGGCAAAACAATTCATTTGCTCGTGACCAAATGAGTGTATTTTGTTCCTAAGTGCTGTTTCAGCAGCAAGCAAGGAGGACTTGGAAACTTGGAGAAAATACATTTTCTCAGCTATTCAACTTGAATATGCAAACTATAAAGTCACTTGAGAGCATTTTCTCAGCCAATTCTAAGGAAAGCAAGACAGCTATCTGGAGGAGAGTCATCCACAAGTAACAATATAGGACCACAAATATTCACACTCTGATAAACCATGCAAATGTTTTTCTATAATGCTGCTGCAAAAACTGAAAAGACTAATGATCAAATTACTTAAACTAACTCTTACTAGATACTTTTTAAAATAACAACTATGTCACAGGAATACTTTCCTTTGTCTTGGTTAAACAAATTTGTAAATAAATGTGTAAAAAAAAATAAATGTGTGGGTGAAAAAAATGATAGAAGTAAACAAGGTCAAGGTTTTGAAAATATAATTTAAGGTTTTAGGGAAACTGTTTAAAAATTTAGTAGAGCTTTTAGCTCAGTTTAGATGGGCTTTTTTTTATTTTCCTTTTTCAATACAAGAAAACACCCACTCATTAGCTAAACTGCTTTATGAGATCACAGATGTGATCACAGTATACTCCAAATACTCCAAGTAAAAGGAAAGCACATACACGTGAAACTTCTTTAAAACAGAACAAATTGTATGCACTTGTTTCCCTGTGCCACTCTGGTGCTGGTCGCAACATTCAGTGAGTCAGTTCAACTCATATGGAAGAAATGTCTTTATTTCTTCACTGGATTATTGGTTGCAGGATTGGTGAGTTGGACTGGCACAAAGAGATATTTAGCGAGTACTGGATAAGCTGCTTCAGGAAAAGTAAAACCCCACAGATGTGCCTATACAAAAGAGCACAGTAAGGGAGGAAAGAAGAGAGGCCTTTTTTTCTTCACAGTCATTAATTGCTAAACTGTCTCAGACATCTTGCTTAACTTCAACATCAGGCTTAATCAGGCACAATTTATCTTGTATAAGAAAGGGAAGGGTGATAACTTTACTGAATGGAAAAGATAAACTGATAGTTTACAAAATATTTAGAGAACATTATTTGAATTTTATCTTATGATGTAGAACAAACACCAATGTCTTAGATTCTTGGATCTATTTTCAGCAACTGGGAAAAATAAATCTAGCATTTTCTTAACAAGGAAAAAAACCCATAACATTGGGCCCATAACATCAGTGCTCAGGGTAAGGCAATCTCAAATGTGTAAATGACAACATATTCAACTTCTTCTTTCTTTGAAGAAAGTACAAACTTCCAGGATATTTTTTTTTAATGCCCATCAATAAAATTGCACATATTTCATACACGAGGATTATTCCAGCTAGCTGGTACTTTTTATTTCAATTTACTTTAAATTTGGAAAAAAAATACACTATCATATATGTGTTTTATCATTTGTCCTAAAACCACGTTTCAAGAAACAAAATTACAGTATGTTCAAGGAATTGTTCTTCTCTGTGGAAGAAAGGAAAGGCATCCATCTGGCAGGTTTTGCCAGCATGAGCCGTTATTTGAGAAACTGATGAATCAACTGTGCGTGTTTCTGTGCTTCTATGCATGTTTCTACTTCAAAGAAGTAGGCACTACTGTGAATAAGGGATAAATCAATATGAAATGATTTTAAATTTTCTGATCTGTGTTCACATTTCATCTGTCTTGTGTAGGAAAGCAGATGTATCCTACTGTACTCAAGCCCTTTTTCTGGGAGTTGGTAGTCCAGCCTTGCATTCTGTTTTACATTTTCCCAATAATATTCCCATTTATTTCTCTTCCTTATGGATACTTGCTAAAATTTGAATAAAACCCAAGAAAATAGCAATTCAGTAATCTAGTTTGGGAGTTTTTAAATGCTAATGTGATTAAATGGTAATATGATTACAAGAAACACTTGAAGAAAAATAGAACAATGTAGGATTGATTAGAGCATTTAAAAAAAATATGTGTTTTTCAAAGAACCATCCAAATTAAAACCTTGGAATCAAAACCACATCCTGTAATAACACAAACACAATAGCTGTAGAGGTAATGTGTCCACTGCCACAAATAACTCCCTGACATTTTCTCAGAAACTATTGTTAAAAAGTAGATTATTCATTTTTTCATGCTGCTTCTAAGTTTGAGGTCTCCCAGTGTATTTACTTTCAAAGGCAATTATTGTTACACAGACAATTGCTGTTTTGAATAGGGGTTTTGATTTTATGAACTTCTGAATTTTTATCTGGAGGAAAACCAAACCTCAAGCATGGATCACCTTATTGACATGTTTAATAATTTGCAATTGCTTGGTTAATGTGCAGTAACAGAATGAAATACATGTGCTAGAAATGACTGGCTCCTGCTGATGTCTGCAGGCATGCTGGGTTTTGTAATAGTTTTGTAGAGTATTTCCAGATGCTTTACCAAGTGCAAGCAGTCCACTGACCACAAGCTAAATGATTCTTTGGTTACTGGGCCCACTTACAATTTTTTCCTTTATTTATTTTCAACCCCTTTTCAGTCTTATCAACCTTACCTAATGTCCATGACTTATTAACTACTGACAGATGACATAGTAAAGGGATGCTACAAGGCATACAGTGCTTTCATTCTAGACTGTCAATAGATGGGCTTTTAATGCCATAATTTGTATCTACTTGGAGGATTGCTTTAACTAAACTACTTAACTATCAAATTTTAGTTCTAAGGAATTTATTCTATTTTCTCTATAATTTGATGAAGGAACCTGGGTTCCCAGAAATATTTTTATTCCTTTCTAAAATAGGCAGGCAAAATTAATTCCTTTGTGGGATAATTATGATGGGTGTGCTGTGCATATCTTTTTCCTCTGGCTCCATTAGTGTAGAAAGAGCCTAAAACTAAGTACTTTGGTGGACTTAAACATGACAGCTGATTTTAGATTGTTTCTGTCAGGAAAATAGCATAAAAGGATTTTTGCCAGAGCTAAGACACAGGCTGAATATCTGATGAGAGATTTGCCTACCATTATAACAACATCACATCATGGTATATACTCATAAAGAGTATTTTGGTCAACTTAGAAGTATCCTTCTATCTGAATTTTCTACATTTATGACTATTTTCCCTCATCTCTCCTATCCCCTGCTCTGTAAATCAGCCCAGTAGGGTCTTACACATAAACAGAATGTATTTCTCACAAAGGCTGAGAACATTCAGATGGTAAGAAAGTAGTATGAAGATTTTTTTTTTGATTGAGTTTTTTTTTGAGCCAGTAGCACTAGACGTTTATTTCCCACTACAAAGAAAATACATAAAATATCAAATTAAATTAACTTTTTTTTGTAGTACATTAAATACAGTTTGCAAAATTTTATTCTAAAATCATTTAATAAAGACATTATTTCTAGGAGCAGCTCGAAGTAATACTGTGTAAATAAGAGAGACCACAATTTAGGAATGCTTTTGGGAGGAGAGGTACTTAGGGTTTAAAACTCTTTACAGACACTTATGTGCTGTGTCTCATCCCCACTTTGCAAGAGCAGATCTCTTGCTAGCCCTGGCTAGCTCTTTTCAGGGCAATAGGGCAGCAAGAGGCACTCTCTGCTGAACCCAGCTGGGCTTTAGAGAGTGCCTTCGTGGGTCTGAGGACACTGCTGATCCCACCGGCAAGGAAGGAGGCGACACGCTTCTGGGGGCAAGTCCAAGATTTATTGTGACTCCGAGGACAGCCCCAGAGCCCATCAGCACTCAAAGAGGTCCCAGAAGAGAGTGAGCTCTGGGCCTGGAGCAGGCCCTGATATAGGGTGGGCGGGAAACCCAATCAGGCAATGGGAGAAGACATGGGAGTGGCCCTCCGAGGGAAGGACACCCGGGGTATCCACTTAGCAGGGAGGAGGGGAGGAACCCCAGGCCATTGTCCATCACCCAGCGACTCTGGCAGAAGCCTCCAGACAAAGGGGAAGGATGGACAAGTCACCTGGGAGGGGTCAGGGGCATGAGTCAGGGGTTTTGGGATTGATGGACGCACAGGTGCTGATGGGAAAACCTGGGATGAACCAAAAAGGCACAAGGGGGGTACAGAGAGATAAACCATTCTGAACATACATACAGTGGAACCTAAAAACACAACTCCACACTTATGATCTATGAGAAATTATCTATCTAAAAAGAATTAAGTTCCAAAGTAATCTAATAATTGTTTAAAGCATTTCTCTGTACAATAAAAAACTACCTTACTGTTGAAAAACACTTCATGATAGGGGTCTCTGTAGCATGTTTTAAAGAGAGAGTTTTCTGGATATTCTCCTTCTCTGAGAGAAAAGTATTTTATTTCTATCAAGGTATAACATTCATTGCTCAAAGTGTTGACTGCAATTAGACAAAGTGTGTTTAATGAATAATGACTATTTGTATGAATAGGTGCCAATGAGTGTGAGCAGAGTGGTGTCAGACATATTAAATGTGCACATTTCTACAGTTTCTGTGCATCGTTCTGCCACATAAGAAGTCATGGCTGAGACATGGACAAACTTTCTAAAAATCACTGACTTGTTAAGATCAACAAGGTATACACAATCTAGTTGAGACATAGGGAGAGGGAGAATTGATGAGCTGGTTTCTGAGGGTTTCATGACAACCATATCCAAAAAGCCCTGGCAGTCTGTTGCAAGGCTGGATGTTTTCTGGCACAGCCACTGGTGTTGTTGGCTCTTGTCTCCTTCGCATTGGGAATTTGGGTCCGACTGCTGGCCATTGTGCTACCCACAACAGTCTGTCTGCTACTGTCTTTCCATTATAATTTCTCGTGAAAATATCAATGTGTTTTCATTAAAGCATTAAAAAAAGCATCATTGGGTGTTGAAAATCAGTGATAGCATTCACATTGTGGCCTTGGGTCCCCATTGGGCTATAAATGAATGAGAGACAGCAGGGATCTGTGACCTTAGGCGTATGCTGCAGCAGACAGTGCTACTGGATTGGATGTATCTTGTTTCAGGGTTTTATTTGGACTTGTTGAATGTGATTATGAAGCATAGAGAATAAAACAAAAGAATCATCACCAACTCATTATGGCATTCATTATTCTTGCTCTTTTTTATCCAATATTGGGAAAAAGCCTTGATAAAATGACCTCCTTTAAAAAGATATGTCATAAGTGATGACATTTTTTACTCCTTTCTTTTTGTGTGTATTTGACCTCATTCTCCACACTCAAAAACCCCTCAGGTTATGGTACTTTTCAAAGCAAGACAATTTTTGGAATAGATCCCAGGGCATTTTAGTCCATGAGAAACTTCATGAGGCTGTTCTGGCATAATTAGAATTTGCCTAGTGTCCATAAGCATCTGAGTTTTGTGTCTTATAAAAGTATTAATTGCACTTTTATGTTACTGCTATTTAAAATTTTAGGAGGCTACACCAGAAATTATGAAACTACAGTATAAAATACTTAAAATGAAGTTATACGGAGTGATATTATTATTTTGAAAGCTTTGGGTTTTTTTTAATTGCACCAGTCAATGTACATTTTTATGCAAGTTTATGATTTGGACACAGAAACCTCTGAATGCTGGATTATTTTCAGTAAATGTGGAGCACAACTTAGTACCAATTCCTTGACTCCTGTCTCCTGTTTCTAAACAATGGATATCACATTATTAATGTCAAGAGGAATTTACCAGGTACCTCAATGGCAACATGACAAACTCTCAGAAGAGACAAACACGAGTTCCCTACACTTTATCACTGAATTCAGACTTGTATCTCAAGTTCCTGTATTTTACTGAAATAAGTTTTCACACAGAAGATCGATCAGTGCCTGAAAATACTAAACCAGGTTTTCCTAAAATATTAATCTTTAATTTATTAATCTTTCAGTCATTCTAAGACATATTTCTTGAATCTGACAGAAAGGGAAATTAAATAAAAACTGAAAAACTGTGCTCAGTTCACAACTGTCGACCTTCAGTCTCTCTTGCTCCATCACTTCTCAAGGGATATGGCTTGCTCAAGAAGAAACAGCTCTAAACCTCTTTTTTTTAATGATTTTTAGTGTTAAAGCCCCTAAAAAGGCAAGTGTTAAAGCTCCCTAAAAATGATTAAAGGCATTTAATAAAATTATTACTGGTTTTCCTCTTGTCAAAATATAGCCCAAGAAGAGGAAAGCATGTTTAAGTTGGAAGGTACCAGAACAGTTATCTAGTCCAACAGTGTGAATGCTTCAGGGCTGACCAAAATTATATCCTTTTGTTAAGGGCACTGTACTAATGCCTCCTAACCACTAACAGATTTGGGGTGCCCATGACCTCTCTAGGAAACCTGTTCTAGTATTTGACCACTGTCTCTGTACAGAAATGCTAATGTCCAGTCTGAACATCCTCTGGTGCAGCTTTGAACCATTGAACCCCATGTGTCCTACCTGAGGATCCTATGGAGAAGATCTCAGTACCCGCCTCTCCACTTCTTCTCCTCAGGAGGCTGCAGACAGCAATGAGGTCACCCCTCAATCCTTTTTTCTCCAAACTAGACATGCTCCATGCTGTTTGCTGCTCCTCATAGGACACGACTTCTGATGAAGAAAGCAGCTATTGATCCCTGTATAAAGATGCTGCCTCTACACTATGCTGTTATTCTTGGTTGATATATTCCCTTCCTCAATATATTATTTATAACACTCTGTTAACATATAACAGGCCAACCACTGGCAAGAGTAAATTATGTCTCTTTTGTCTTAAATAATTTCTGTATAATATTTGGTCTTTATTATCAAAACATTGTAGAGCCATACAATTCAGAGAAAGTTTAGACTCAAAAGAAGTGCATAGTTTTCCTCATAAAAGTATTTATCAGCTTCTGGAACTTTCTCTTACAGAAGTCCTCCCTGGTTCTTATTTTTTTTTATGCCTCCTTACTCCTCACAGGAGCTCTTCCCTTTCCAGTCAAGCTGGGTCACCATTACATTCAGCACAATTTATCTCAGGTGTTTCCAAAGAAACTAAAGAGATATTTAATGGGCTGTCCAGCATACTATATTCGTGTACTATGGTCAGTATTTTACCATCAACCAATCAGGTATAAGCACCATATGTGTGCTGTGAATGCAGGTGCTGGAAATGCAGTTTGAAACTGAATTTTAAAAAATTTGAATGTTTCACCTTAAAAACATGGTCCTTCTGAGCGCATTTGTCCGTGAAAGCAAAGGAGTACAGAAAGAAACTAAGAAAGTTTCATGATTTTAGAATCATAGACCCATAGAATCATTAAGGTTGGAAAACACCTCAAAGATCATGGAGTCCAGCCTTTGACCAAACACCACCATGTCAACTAAATTCTGGCACAAAGTTTCATATCCAGTCATTTCTTGAACACTTCAAAGGGACAGTGGCTCCACTACTACCCTGGGCAGCCCATTCCAATGCTTGCCAACACTTTCAGTGAAGAAATTCTTCCTAATGTTCAACCTGAACCTCCTCTGATGCAGCTTGAAGCAATTTCCTCTTGTCCTGTCACTGCCTGGGAGAAATGGTCACCCCCCACCTTGCTACAATTTTTTTTGTCCACTTGAAGTTGAATAGTCATGTTTGAGTAATCTATTTATTTTTAGAACAACCGTAATCTCAGATAAGTGATCTGAATTCCTTCCCAGCATCAGTGATATAAAAACTGAGCTGACTAAAATGTATCAGGTGGCAGAGACTTTGGACTGTGAATTACCATGTGTGTGGTTCAGGCTATTTGAATCAGCAGAACATAAACATTTTAACAAAACCAGCATCAAGTACAGGGGTAATATTTTAATGATGCTTATATTTCCTCCATTTTCTTTTTTGTTCTGTTTTATTAAGAGTTTGTCTTTATATTTTTCAATAGGCTTCTGTGTGCAGTTGCAATATAGACTTTACAGAATGTTTTTATAAACCAGTTGTGACATTTTTTTATGTTTCTTTATTTCCCAACAGTCTTCACATTTTGAAAGAGCTGTTATCTAAGTAAAGCAATGCAGCTAGTTTAGTATCTCCTACACCTTTTATGCTGAAACAAGTTTTGTTCATGTAATGAGCTAAGTAACTCTTTGCGAAGGAGCCATATTTTTTGATTTATTTTCTTGTGTGAGTCCCAGCTGTGCCCGTTAGTGGATCTGTGCCATTTCAGTCACCGCCATCTGACAAACTCAGGAAAATAACACAATCAAAACTTGAGAGTTTTCTGCCATTCATGTGACAGAACTTTATTTCTTAGGAGCACCCTGCTGGATTCTCCTGGGACTTCCTGGGGCAGAATTATCAGTGTGATGGATTGACCTTGACTGGATGCCATATGCCCACCAAGCCACTCTATCACTCCCCCTTCTCAGCTGAGCAGGGACGGAAAATAAGATAGAAAGCAACTAGTAAGTTGAAATAAGGCAGTTTGCTAAAGTAAAAATGAAAGGTTGCACAAGTAAAAAGAAAAAAAAAAAGATTTTATTCTCTACTTCCCACCAGTGAGTGATGTCCAGCCACTTCCTGGGAAGCAGGGCTTCAGTACGTGTCATGGCTGCTCCAGAAGGCAGACATTGCAAATTATGATTGTCCCCCTTCCTCATCCTTTTCTTAGCTTCTATATCTGACCTGACATCATAAGGGATAGAATATCCCTTTGGTCAGTTTGGGTCAGCTGTCCTAGTTGTTTCTCCTTCCAAGACCTCGCCCAACCCCCAGCCTGATGGCGAACAGAATGTTGGAGACAGCATTGATGCTGTGCCAGTGCTGCCCAGCAGCTGACAAAACACACAAAATAGTGTTACAGCACCTTTCTAGATATCAGTGCACAGCACAGCACTGTGAGGGTTGCTATGGGGAAAATGAGCTCCATCTCAGCCATATCCAATACACACAGACTCTGACTCAGCTTCAGAAGAATAGTATTTATTAGAACAATGTCTTCCCACAAGCATCAGTGATTTTCTTTGAAGTTGTTACTGCTACAGTATCAATTTACATAAATTTCACTGTAGTAAAAAATTTTTAGTTTCTACTATTTCTTTTCTTCCAGTGGAAAAAAAAAAAGAAAAAAGAAAACACCTTAATTGACATTAATGTCTGGAAAATATATAGTTTAAAACTTACAGTTATACAAAGTATGCATATTACCTTAGTTCATCATGAAAACAGTGCCCACGGATGCACATACATCCTTTTCCCTCTACCCTCCCCACTCAACAGTAATCCAGAATATGTGTAAATAGTGAACCAAATACAAAGAATCATTGAATATCTTTAATTGTAAAGAAGTCATAATCACCATCAAGTCCAATTACTGCTACTCACAGTAGCAGTAGTATTATGACTAAGAACATCATCCAGATGCTCCTTGAACTCTGGCAGGTTTGATGCCATGATCACTTCCCTGGAAGCCTGTTCTGGTGACAAACCATCCTTCCAGTGAAGAACTTTTTCCTAATTTCCAGTGTGAACTTCCCTTGATGCATTCACTTCCTCAAGTTCTGTTGCTGGTCACCAGAGAGATATCAAGCACCTCCCTCTCTACTACCTCATTTGAGCAAGTTCTAGACTACGACCCTTCAGCCTTCTCTTCTCCAAGGTGAACGAATGAAGTGACTTCAGCTGCTTCTCATAAGTCTTGCCCTCACAGCCTTTCACCATCTTTATGGTTTTTCTCTGCACACACTCTAAGAGTTTAATGTCATTTTTATATTTAGGCATCCAAAACTGCATACAGTACCCAATGTGAAGCCACAGCGGTGCATAGTGGGACCATCTCCTCCCTCAAATGGTTCATGTTGCTGTATCTGATGCATCCCAGGACACTGTGGGCCCTTTTGACTCCCAGGGCACTCATATTCAACTTGTGATTGACCAAGTCCCCAGATCTCTTCCTGCAGGGCTGCTTTCCAATCTCCAGAAGTCCACAGCCCCTCAGTCTCATTTTTTGTATCATTAGTATCATTAGCAAATTTAATGTAGGTTCTGTTCCTGCATCCAGATAATTTATAAAAACACTGGAAAGGTGCTGACCCTAGCATTGAGCTCTGGGAAAGAGTCACCAGGTCCATTCACTGTAGCTCTTTGAGCCTGACCCATTGGCCAATTGATCATTCAATGTATTATGGACTTGTCTAGAAATGTGCTGGACACATCCAGAAAGAAAAGTGAGAGACAGTATCAGAAATTTCAGTATTTGCTCAAATAAAACCCCCCAAATCTGCTGTCTTTCCTGGTCAACTAGATGGATAACTTTGTCAAATAAGGAAATTAAGTTGGTTGACCAGGACTTTCCCCTCACAAACCCATGCTGGCTACAACCAAAGAATTCATTGTCTGTCAGGTGTGTTTCAAGAACTCCCAGAAAAACCTATCCTCCACAATTTCACCAAGCACTGAAGTGAGACTGACAGGACTGAAATTACTTGGGTGCTCCTTACTCTTCCTGAAAATTAGGACAACATTCTTTAGCTTCTAGTTGACTGGGACCTCTCTAGGCACTCACAAACATTGAAAAATAATGGAGAAGGCCTGCAATAACATCAGCCAGCTATTTCAGTATTCTGGGATGAATCCCATCAGACTCCATATACTTATGTGCATCCAGCCGGAGCAGCAAGTATTGAACAAATTTAGTGCTAGCTGGAAGTTTGTCATTCCCCCAGCTATGGTTTTGAAACACAGAGCTACAGGGCTCCCAGAGGCCACCACAGGCATTAAAGCAAAAACATGAGATAGCATAGTGGGGAAAAACACTTGAGGTAGGGTTAGACTTCTGTGGAGCTTGGTCTCATACTGTTGGAATTACTGAGTATTTTAGCTCACACATGCAGGAACGCAAGCACATGTGTGAATGCAAATGTATGTATCAGTGACACATGTATGTCTTAAAGAGAAACACAAAGAGACACAGAATCATGGAGCCAATTACCGAATGATAGAAGCATAGAATTGTTTGGGTTTGAAGGGACCTTATGTTCCCCCACTATATGCATATACATGTTCAAGTATATGTGCATGCATGACAGAAACTCAAGGATTTCAAAGATTTCCCTTTCTCAGTCTTGAACTTTAATTGAGATTTAGCCCAAGAAAATTATCTGTAGCCTGAGGGTTGGAGTTGGGTGCTGCAAAGTGGCTGGCAAAGGGCTACATAAAAAAATTATCCCACAATAATTTTATTCAGCTGGGATAGGCCTGACTGGGATTATATTTTTTGGGTTTTAGGCCATACAAAAACTTGAGATTAAGGTGGTCTTAGCAATTCAAAATAGGAGAGAGTCAAAACCTAGTATACCATTTGGAGTGGAGCAACAGAGTTTGCTAGAGGAGGGCAGGTTGCACATAGTACTTCCTCTGATATCTGTTTAATCTGGGCCAGGTCTGGGGGTCCTTGGCTGAGGGTCAGAATATGTGTAGGGTTAGGATTAGGGTGAGTATAGGGAAGGCAAAAATAGTTGAGGTGTATCTCTAGTGGGGTTGTAGAGGGTCTGTCAAAGGAAGGCTTAGCTTTCTCTTGAAAACATTTTCAGATGGATCCTTGGGAAATGCTGGGTGCAAGTTTAAGGTTTGAAACCTGTGACATATGTAAGGGTCCTTGGTAATGGCTAAAATCATGCCTGGAGTATTTATGTTTACTGTCTGGGAGAGAAAAAGATCAGCCCTCCATTTGGGTGTAAAGTCACTAACTAAGGAAGGCTTACACTGTTGAAACAGCTCCTTTGCCTCAAAAATAGGTCAAATCTAGGGGAAGATTTCAGAAGAACAAAGTATCTTCAAAAGTACAATACTTTTAAGGTATGGTTACTTTGTTTTATTCCAATTATTATGTTGATTTATATCTAGTATTACATTATTTTATTTCACAATGTATATGAGTTTATCCAGAAAAAAAACAGTGTTTACAAAAATACCTTTTTTTTTTCCAAGTGGTGTGTTTGAAATTCACCAGAACTCACATGACTCACATGACTACTTCTATAGTCTGGGCAATTGGAGGACTGTTTTTTTCCTTTTTTGGTGTCTCTTGTTCTTAGTCTGAGTGTGTGGTATGTAGGAGTTAAGGTCTAGAATACCTATAAATTGCTTTGTGCTAAAACTTGTTCTAGATTGACTGAGGAACATAAATATTTAACCTCTAACAAATCAACTAATTATATTTGGGGTTTAGAATGATTTGTCTCCTACTGGTTGATTGTGAAAAGTGTGTTTTCCTGTTCACAAAAGCAGCAACTTTTCCCTCTCATGGTGAAGACTTGAACACTAAAAAATCCTACTGATAGACTAGACTCTGGAACTATATTTTCCTTTATTCAGAAAAGAAGATTCCAGAGGTGGATTAAAAATTACCTGCATCTCAAAGAATGAACATAAAAGAATGAACCTATTAATCAGCAAAATCCCAAACAATTCTCTTTTTTTTTTTGTTGTTTTTGAGCGAGGAAAATCAAAAATTTATTTTTTTCTTTCACTACAGTTTATTCTGAGCACATTTAAGTGCAGCAGGGAACATTGCTGCCAACCAACAAGCAAGTCTAACTTTTTAACATGTGTGTGACTGGCATTCTGAAAGCCATGTATTCAGTCTATTCACCTGTTACAGCAAGTCAAGCCCTTCCTTTTACTATCCATAACAACCTAATAGTATTTCTGGTGGAGAAGCTTTTGATACAGGTCAAAATATAAGCAATAACAATTGCTACATTTGCAGTATGAGACCATGAAATTTTAACTGTCTACCACACAGCAAGGACAAAAGACATAACTGAATTTCCACAAGATTCACACATTCATATTGTCCTCTCCATGTTGTCATAACTTTATTTAATTCCTCTTCTCCAAAAGGTTAAAAAGGAGAAATATTTGCACTTTGGCATGTCTTTTCTATCATATTTAGGAGTCTGACTTTGTTTTTTATGTTTCTTTTTAGACTGGGTTCCTGAACTGGCCTTCCAAGATGGTTTGCATCTCACAGGATGCCAAATGTTACTGACTGGTGTGAGTAATGCCACACTGCCTCACATGAGATACCATGAAACATCACACAGGCATTTCTGATTCTTGGTTATTTAAATTATTTAGGTTATTCATGTGAATTAATATTTGACTAAGAAGATTGAAATGCCATCATATTTCTTGTGTAATGGTAAGACAAATGACCTTATTACGATTTGGGTTAGGAACTGTAACAAAGGAGTTCTTTGAAGTCACTCATCTCAACTTAAGCCAAACAGGCCTCCCTGGTAACAAGTGATTTATTCTGTCTTAAATACTGTGGGAAAAGCAATGTCACAGCTGCTAGAGTGGAGACACATCTGTCTTTTGTCAAAGGAACCTTGTCATTCTCACCTCAACCAGCCCCAAGGCATTGGGGCATTCATGCTGAAATAATCTTTGATTATTGATCATCTTGGAAGTTATTCTGAATTCCTTTCTAACTCTTCCTAAACAGTAAAATTATCTTTATTTCCAAGCCTGGAACAATAACCTTGTAAAAGATACGACTCTTAGGGGAACTCAGATAGAGTCACTTGTTTTTCCCACGGTAATGAGTAGACTTCTGTTCTTTTTTTGATTTCAGAAAATCACTTCTGTAATCAAAACACTGCCTTATGCCATCAACCAGTCATGGCAGAAAGTTACTTTTATTGTCCTGTTTTTCAGAAAAGAAAACAGGCTCCTGGAGATTGAATACATTTTCACAGAGATGCCATAACAAATTATACTTGCTGATTAAAACTTTGGAGGCATTTTTGTCATCGAGGTTTTGCACATAAGCTAAATCTTAATTAGAAACTTTACTGAATTAGAGTATAGCAATGCTACAACTAGAGAATATTTAAACAGAGCAGAGAATTCAATGTAATCAGGGAGCAATTCAGAGAGTTTTTACCCAGAGGATCCTATACATCTGAAGAAGGGCTGGAAGCTCAATTAGCCCCCTCTTGAAGCCAGTGAACAAATTCTCTCTGACTTTGTCAACTGCTGCACAGAGCTGAAGGGTGAACACCAAAGCACTGAGTTTTGATGACTTAATGAACAAATCAATCATTAAGAAATATGCTTGTGAGTGATTCCATACATCATAGCTAGTAGTACATATTTTCTGAGCATAAGTAATAGTTATGGGTTTAACAGTTTAACATACTTTAAGTAAAAAGGTCCGTGTTTCACAAGCAGGATTTTTTTTAACCAACTTCTAGATATTTATAGCTATAATTCTAACAGGCATTTAAGGAAATATTCATGCAGTTGTAAATGGTTCATTGTATTTGAAATGGGGATTTACAGAAAGTGACAGATCACTAAATCAAGTCTATCTCTTGGCATGTCCTCAGTTTCATGCACAATCACTGTAATTTCTCAAGACCTCTGACTTCTGATCAGAAAGAATGTCCCTTATGCTTGTACATTTTATTGTATCTAATAAATTACATGATAAAACGACATGGTTATAATTTGGCCCTGCTAATTTAATCCACCCATATAATGGAACACACACTGAAAATTACAATTTCTTTGAAAATCTACAAATATGTTGCTAATAAGGAAAACTTTTGTGAATTTCTTTAATTAAGAGTCAGTAAGACTACAGCTGCTCTTTGTGGATGCTTTGAGTGTTCCATTACCCATCAACTTGCACTAGAACTCATGAAGGTTTCCAGTATTTGAGTCAGAATGCTGCAAGATACCATGATTTAGAATTCTTATAGAACATAGCATATCCACCACTTTCGCAACAACCAGGTTCCCAATTGCCTGATAAACTAACTCAAAAAACCCCCCAGGTTTCTCAAATAAAATACGCTTTAAAGATATCACTGAGGTTTATATGGGCTTAGGCAGATAGACCACTCAGAAATCAGTGCAGCTTCAGTGTCTGTATATGAAAATTTCAGAGACTTCCAGAGGACTCGACATTAAGAATGCCAGTTAACAACCTTGAATAACATAGACACTAATCAAAATTTTATCCTAATATTCCTTTGATGAACTGCATACATCTGAACTTACAATCTTTGTGCCCTCTAGAAGAAAATTGTTTGAACTTGCAACCTGTCTCATCATTTATAATTTTGAAAGAAAACTTCAGAACT
Source organism: Vidua macroura (assembly GCF_024509145.1). Taxonomy (NCBI): domain Eukaryota; kingdom Metazoa; phylum Chordata; class Aves; order Passeriformes; family Viduidae; genus Vidua; species Vidua macroura. The sequence continues at coordinate 95,817,413 of NC_071573.1, forward strand.
TTGCTCTAGGAGTGTCTATCCATTAACTAATGACCATGTGGTTTGACCTGTCCAGATATAAATACTGTGATGCTGAGAGTTAAATTCTGAAGCAAATTGCCCCTTTTGAGTCTATACAATTGTATTGCATTGGCAATTGGAAAACTATTTTGCCAATAGAAGGAAGGTGACTTTAGAATTTTCTTTCTTTTTCAAATAGCCAAAAGTAGACTTAACCCTACAGTCTACCAACCATTTCTGAGATATAAGATAGCTCAATAATAAGATATCTTACCCCAGATTCTACCATGTAATACAGTTGGACTTGATAATTTTACCTGTCTTTTCCAACCAGAATGATTCCATGACTCTATGAAATAAATAAATAAAAATATAGTAACTAATTGAAATTTAGATGTGAGTGGGTGTGCCTAGGACAAATGCAAAGTTGGAGTTTGAAAATTCATTGGTTGGAAAAGCTTGCCAGTATCTTTGAGTAGCCTATTTTATACGTTTTTAGGATAGTTCTAGTATCTATAACATTTTTGTTTTCATATTCCAGAACACAAATGAAATAAATCTGTGCAACTGAAACTATGAAATTCCTTGTTCTACAAGATGCTGAAGTCAATATACATTGTTTACATTCAATAAAACAATGTTATCCTAAGATAAGAGCAAGGTAGTTTTCTGCGGCGTGGGTTTTCGCTCTCCCCGGCTGCACGCAGCTCTTGGGAGCCCAGCTGTGGCGTAGCTTCCACGTGCTGCCGGGGTTTGCTGCCGCGGGTTCCCAGACACAGCTCTGTGTCTCGGGCGCGTGGGCTGGCCAGCCTCTGTTACCGTGCGCTAGGGACCCGGCAAAGAGGAAGGAATTTGTCCATTTACTCCGTGCTTGGCAGGAACGGTTTATTGGTCACGCGGCGCGGTTCGATGGAAAGACACGACCACTCCCGGCACTCGCATGGGAGAAAATGGCGTCTGACTGCCGGCGGGATAGGGCTTTATGGAGGGGCGGGGCGAGAGGATCCACGGCCTGCCGGCCAATAGGGGCGGCTGCCGTGGCGGTGACGCCAGCAACCGCGACCAACCAGAGAACCCCGCAGGGGCGGGCACCGAGCCGCGGGCTGAGCGGGATCGTGTGGCCAGCACGGGGTTTCCCGGGGCCGGACGGCAGAGTGGTTACAGGAGCGGCACAGGGGTAAGAGCCGGCAGCAGGCAACATGGGGCCAGAAACCGCGGGGGGGAACAACGCGGGGGAAACGCGGGATTACAGAACTTGACTTATTTTAACATAAATTAAAAACCCTAATCTAAACCCAAACTCCGGGATGCAACAGTTTTCCTGTCATTTACCCCAGTCAAACCAAAAGGAAGTTCTGTGGAGTTGGAGACATACCTGGATTGCTTCTGTTACCACAGTATACATCATGCTGAACAGTGAGATCCAGCTGTTGTGCTTCCTAGAGGTGCCCAGCTGCTCTCTTCACCATACCCATGGAAACCTCAGAAATTTGGCAGAGTTTCTGGGCAGTTTATAAAGAAATTCAAAGACCATCAAAATCAATTCCCTTTTTTTTAGCAATAAACAAAAGCAAATACCTTGTTTTATATAGATGGATATGATAATAGGCATAACATTTTCCAGTAATTTTATTTGCTAAACTTGAAAAGCATGCAAACTCTCACTTGCAAATACTGTAGTTCCTTCTCTGCTTCTGCTAGGATAATGTGGAAACCTATTTACATATCTGTGTATTTTTATATTTATGAATCCTTTATTAATTCAGCCCCAAAATAATTGGATGATTTGGAATACATTACATGACACCTGAAGATTTTTCAGAATGTAGAAACACAGTGTTGCTTAAGGGCATTCAAAGGATTTATCTGTTTTTTCACTGAGTCATGATAATGTACTGCTTTAGTAGGTGGGAGCCAATGCCTTTGATCTGAGAACATATGCTAAGAAATTCACTGCCTGATGAGATGGAATGTTCAGTAATCGAGACCACAAAAATGCAATACCTTCAAAAAGTATATGCTAGCAAATTCTCAACAGCTCCTTTGGATCTTTCTTCCTGTAAAATTTGAACAACATTTGTATATGCTGTTCCTGTTCCTGATGCCTTCCCTTGTGCAGCTACTTTTCAATACAAAGGCACTACTGGGCTTAAGAAGCACCATACAGTAAAAACTTTAATTACTTAATATTGTCTGTCAAATATTTGGCATTCTCACACTTTCTGCGACAAGTGCTTGTGTGCACTTAAATCGGTGAATCCATATGAACAAGGCAATAACAATCTCTACTAGAGGGAGGAGAAAAAGAGGAAAAGTTTATGAGCTGCTTTAATATTAATTTGTACAAAATTGCGTTGTCCACACAATGGAAGTAGATGAGAGAAATAACTTTTATTTAAGTTGTCATGTAGGTTTCTTCCACAGAGGTTCTTTTCTGTGTAAATCCAAATGCATGGGTCTCCATACATACTTTAGTTGAAAACAAACACATGAAGCTCTGTCTGAGTCTCCAGCCTAAAAATAAAACTCATTACTGGCCTAAAGTTAAACCCATTTCTTGCTGCCATTTCATCAAGCGCAGGAATGCAGTAGGTGAATCTGTGCCTCTGTAGACCTTTCTGCTGTAAAGAACCTTCCACTTTGTAGAATGGGCCATTTTGCAGCACTTCTGTGCTTCTGTTTCACTTCTGTGAAGCCCTTTTAGTTTCACCATCTCCAACAGCTGTCTGCTTTTCCTTTCTCATTTCAGCTGATAAACGTTTTCAGTACAGAACTCTTCATTACTGCAGAGCTCAATCCCTGGCGTATCCGCGGCTATTACTGACTACCTGGATGGGACCTCTCCAGAAGGCCCAGAAACTGACACTGTTTTCAGCAGGCTTTGAATCCAGACCGCAGGTGGGATGCAGCATTACTTTTGGTTTGACTTAAGAACTAAATCAGACAATTCAGATCTTGCCTCAGTTAAATGATTTTCATTCCAATTACCTCCAAGGTGGCAGACAGGTAGCATGGAAATCTCACAAACTTACATATAGCACTTAAAATACTGTGAAATAATTAATCAGCCCTATTTGATGCTGGCTTAAGAGTCATAAAAATAAATTTATTTTTAAAAATTAATAATTTGATTAAACATTGACCCTTTTCTGGCTGCTAGATTAATAACTCTGTGAGTTGGGTTATTGCTCCTTTTTCTCATCTGAATCCTGCAGTCAAGTAATCCCACCTATTGTGCCAGCTTTTAGTGAGACTGTGACAGCAGAAGAAAGACATGCCGATAACCATTAGTGTTATATTATAGAAGTTTACATATACAATTTAGATAATATTTTTCTTTCAGTCAAAAATACCTTTATTTTATGGATTTTCTGATTGCTTAGTTGCAAAATGTGTGTATTTTATTTACAGTATGGGTTTTTTTCTAATTTATGTATAATATAATTTGTATTTCCCCTTCTCTTGGAAATAAAACTGCTTGCTAAGGAAGAGAAATGTTTCTTTTTCTCTTTGGAAGAAATGTATTGCAACATTTTGATAAATGCATATATATTCTCACTATTTTGCTGTGTTGAAAAGATTAAGGTACTTGAGATCTACTACTGTAAGATTTTACTGAATAATGAAGGATATACTCTGCAGGTGAACTCCAGCAGTTAATTTTAAATATATTGTGCTTTCCATTGTTTTTGTTTCACAGCATGAAAACCAGAAAGGGAGAAAGTAATTTGATAGAGCAAAACAAGAGTAGTGGTTTGTATGTCAGTAAACACTTTAACAAAAACTGAGGGCATTTCCAATACAAAACATACAATCAAATTAGTTTTCTGAGAAGAATCCTTCATCCTTTTTTGAAATATGTGCTTCTCCTTAAAAATAAAATTTTAATAAAACACATTTATGCAATGCTATGTCTCATTCTCTCATCTGATTAGAAAAGGGAATAATCTTTTAGGTTCATATTTCACTGGGCTGCATCTTGATATCCATAACAGTTATTCATATTCAAAGCCTCTGGAAACAAGAGGGAAGTTTAATACTTGCACATCTGATCTCATATAAGACAGAAGTGAAAAAGTCAGTCAGGACCCAACTTTGAGGGTGAAAACAAACACAGAAGGACCTCTGTATATGTGATGCAGGTTTATTTTTAGAAAGCAATGGCATAGAAAGGAAGTATGTGACCATTTTGGTTATTTTCTTTAAAAAATAAAAATAATATCATGAAGAAAATATCTAAGGAAAGAAAAGAAAGAGAAGGAAAGACAAGAGTTGACAGTGGAAAGATACCACCACCCCTGGATCCAGCTATAACACTTGATTTTTGCAGTGTCGATGCCCACGGTCAGATCGATGATCATAGTTTTGATTCCTTGGGCGTGGGGGTGGGTGCAGCAAAGTTCTGTGGTTTATAGACATTCAGCCTTAGGTGGGAATGCTCCAGAGAGCTTTTACACGGTCTGACACAACCCTGTGAAAATTAATTATGGGAGCATTCAGAGATCTTTGATGTTTTGTGGCCCCTTCTAATGACATGACATGACAGCTGTTTTGCCCTCCTTCTTGTGACTATGTCGTTGTTCCTTATAGCAAGGCATGGATGGCTAATAAATAAATTAGTCATCTCATAGATGGAAACAGGAATAAAATTATTATTTCTAAGTGAGCTAACCAAAGGAGGGAACAGGAATATTATTCAGGATACTTTGATGAAGACAATAGGCAGAAAGAGGACTGTAAAATCTATCCATTCTACATGAAGCTTGGCAGGACATAAACACAGACTTGATGAAGAGTGTTTGTAGTGAGTTTATTGTTTTTCCCCCATATCTTCTTTACTAACCCCAGAGTTTTTATAAAGATGATTTGCAGAATATGAATAATTCTGTAGGGGCCATGTAGCTGTTAAATATTGCATGTGTTGATTGTAAAGTGGCTTTCCACAGACTGAATGCAGCTTAAGCTAACTAGAATCCAGTCCACAGAAATGCTAAAACAAATTTTCTGCTTTGTAGTGAAACCTTTGCATTTTGTGTCTAGTGCAAGTTCTGAAATCTTATTTTGAAAAGAAAAAATTACATTTTTATTCACATTGAAAAAAAATTGCAGATGATTCTATGTTGATCTATCTACTACGCCTAAGGTGGTAATCTAATGGGTACAAAAATAAAGGAATGGTGACAGAAGAAGTAAAAGGATGCAGTTAATTAGTGAATTTCTGCAGGTCATTTAAACTTGGCTCTATTGGTATTTGTCAACAACAAAACTTTCCCCATACGCACATTTAAATTATTCTTTATATTCACTGAATCTTTAAATTGCATTCTGATTTTCTGCTTACTTTCAATTTAATCTAGGAAATGATCAGATTTTTGCTGTGAAAAATACTTCAACCAGACAAAATGCATTTTTTTTTCCTTGACGGATGCAGGAATTTAATTAGGAAAATAGTATAGAATAGTGGCTAGATTAAATTACTTACAGCTTAATCTGTATGTATAACTTGAGGTGACATTTTTGTGACAGCTGTCTATTCTCTTGCTTGTGAGTATAATCATTTAATTAAAGCTTACACCATAGGTCTATTAATAACATCATACCAAAAACTAGGAATTTTGCCCAAACATGTACTGCAAGTCAGATTCTTAAGCTATTTTGGCATTTAAACAAACAGACAAATAAAAAAAAGAAACAAAAAACAGTTTAAAAAACAAAAACAGTTTAAAAAAATTAAGAAATTAATAGTTTTCATTATTGAAATAATTAATTACAAACCTCAAATAGTTAACTCAAGAGAAACTCAGATTTTGAATTATTTTCTCATCTGTAACATATTAACTTTTATTTGAAATAGAGGCCAGGCAAAACAAAGATCGGCGCTTAGGTGATTCACATTCAGTTTCTAGATTAGTTAGAAATATTCCATTTCATTGTCAAAAAGCAGTTCTAGCTTTAATCAGACTGAAGTGGAAAGAGTAGCTGATAATTAAAGAAAAAAGATGGTTTACTTTTTTCCAGCACAAAATTTGTTCATATTTGAACAAATTGTTACTTACATGTAGTATAAGGTTCAGTAGAAAGCTCCTGCATGTGTTCCTACTGTTTTTAAATGATTTACAACACAAGATTGCAGATTATTTTTCTGGAACAGCTTTCTCAGGAATTGAATGTCTAAAAGAAACAAACTCACAGCAAGTCCAAAGACAATGTATTGTGTCACCCAAAACTGCCCCCAGCACTCGAGGTGAGGCTGCCCCAGTGCAGAGCAGGGCAGGACAATCCCCTCCCTTGCCCACTGGCCATGCTGGGCCTGATGCCCCCCTGGACAGGGTTGGCCCTCCTGGCTGCCAGGGCACTGCTGGTTCTTGTTCAACTTGTCATTGACCAGGACCCCCAGGTCCCTTTCCATGGCAGCGCTTTCTAGAATCTCACTCCCCAGTCTGTCTGTACAGCCAGGATTGTCCCATGCCAGGTGCAGAATCCAGCACTTCTTGAACTTCCTGGTGATTGCTCAGCCCTCCAAGCTGTTGAGGTCCGTCAGCAGCTCCTCCCAGTTTTGTATCATTTGCAAATTTGCTTAGTATCTCTTCCAGTTCTGTGTCGAAGCAATTTATGAAGATGTTGAAGAGCACAGGGCCTAAGTTACTTTGTTACATCTTGTGGAATGAATATCTTTTTATTGAAATAAATTTTACTTTAAACAAAAATATAAATAAATACAAAATACGATCTTATAATCATGCCAATTATTGATTTTTTTTCCATGATACTGGTAAGGAACTTTTCATTTAGAAAAAAGTACAGCAATTGTTTTGAATATCTCATGAACACTAATATGGCCTCTCCCAAAATCAGATATCTGCTTGCCAGATTCACTATTGTCCTCTAAACCAGAAATACCTTTTTTCATTTTACTTCAATTATTAAGCTTCATTTGAGTAAGGCTACATTGAAGTGATGCAAATCAAAACTCTAATCTGACCTATTTTCTAGACAGCTCTGCTTGATGAAATAATACCTGCACATGCCTCAGGACAAAGCAAATCACACATACAGACATACACACATACCCAGGGAGCTTCCTGAATCTCTCTGTTATCTAAAAAGTGATTCTAGATTGCCATTTTTAACTAGGTGCCAACACTACACAGTAGCCAAAATAGGCCTGATAATTTACTCTTGTTCATGCATATCAGTTCTTAAATGAGGTTAATTATTCTATTGAGCAAGTGAATCAACTGAGTTTTTAAATGTGAGACTTATGAACAGTTTCTCTGGAGTATTTGCAACGGTCTGACTTCATTTAGTTAGGCAGACTTCAGACCCAGTCCAATACTCTTTTTCTGTCTGTAGTATTGAAGAATCTTGACCATTTAATAAAATAATGAGTCGAGATTAAAGACTAGAGAGTAAACTGAAACAAATAAATGATTATTAAGATTTATATGATTGAATGTTCGGGGGCCAGAGAGGAAAACCTCCAAGCTGGCAGAATGTTTCCTAAATATTTAGACATTCTAAGCAAAATGTATCCCTTATATTTTAGCTGTGTTTCCTTTGAAACATTTGTGAAATGTGAATTCTTTGTGACTTGTAAATGAAGATAAATTTAAGTTACTATTTCTACTAAATCTTTCTTTTTCTAGTAATTTTTTCCCTTTTCATTATCTTCTCTGAAGATCATTAATTCCTGATTAAGTCCTAACTGGAATTATCTTTTTCTGGGGAAAGAATTGTAAGAATAGAATAATAGCTCAGCTAATGAGTTCTGCAATGAGAGAAAAGCTGGTGGGCCTAATGGAAGTTGAGCAGGTATAGAAAGAAGTTGAAGGCAGACATTATTGAATAATTCCTTGCAGACTATGGATGTTTACAAGATGCATCAGATACCAATCAGGTGTAACACATGACATAATTGTACTTTTCTTCTATGACACAGCAACATTAAGCCAATATATACCACCAGAACACAAATCCATTCTGTGATGCAATTTTATAGTTCTATGTATTCAGCTTTCCAATGAAAGATATATTTGATAATTTTATGCATAATTAATTATTACCTGATGCATTTTTTTACCTGGCATATTGAATGTAAAGAATATCACAAATACTATTTACATTAAAATATATTTATGCTCTTACCATAGGATCTTTTAGGTTGAAAAAGATGTTTAATACCTTCAAATCCATCTGCAAACCTAATACTGCTATTTTCAGCACTAAACCATGTTCCAAAGTGCCACACCTGCACATCTTTTAAACACCTCAGGGGATGGGACCTTCACCACTCCCCTGGGCAGCCTGTTCCAATTGTTGACAACTCTTTTGGTGAAGAAATTTGTCCTAATATCCAATCTAAACCTCCCCTGGAACAACTTAAAGCCATTTCCTCTTGTCCTTCTGCTTGTTACCTGGGAAATTAGACCAACACCCACCTGCTTACAAACTCTCCTCAGGTAGCTGGAGACAGTGGTAATGTCTCCCTGAGCCTCCCTTTCTCCAGGCTGAAAAACCTCAGGTCCCTCAGCTGCTTCTCACAGGACTTGTGCTCCAGACCCTTCACCAGCTCCATTGCCCTTCTCTGGACTCTCTCCAGCTCCTCAATGTCTTTCTTCTAGTGAGGGGCTTAAAACTGAACAGAGGCTTTGAAGTACAGCCTCACCAGTGCTGAGTACAGGGGAAAAATCCCTGCCCTGATCCTGCTGGCCACACTATTGCTGATACAGGCCAGGATGCCATTGGCCTTCTTGGCCACCTGGGCACATGCTGGCTTATGTTCCACTGGCTGTCAACCTTGTTGAACCTCATACAATTGGCGTCAGCTCATTGATTTAGCCTCTCCAGATCCCTCTTCAGAGTCTTCCTACTCTTCAACTTAGTGCCTGCCCAACTTAGTGTCATCTGTGAAGTGACTGAGGGGCATTCGATCTCCTTGTCTAGATCACTGAAGGTACTGAACAGACCTGTCCTTTACACTGAGCCCCGGAGAATCCTACTAGTGACTGCCACCAGATGGGTCATGCTCTGGGGCCAGCCATCCAGCCAGTTATTCACCCAGCAAAGAGTGCACCTGTACAAAGCCAAGAGCAGCCAGCAGTATCTCCAGGAGAACACTGTGTGAAATATTGTCAAAGGCTTTAATGAAGTCCAGGTAGAAAATATCCACAGCCTTTCCCACATTCATTAAGTAAGTCACCTTGTCATAGTGTTGCCTTTTTCCCAACCTGGAAATGAAACTCGAGATAATTTTAGTAAGGAGTTAATATAAGAATGGATCTTTATTTGAAGGCCTTCAAGGGCAGTTATGGACAGATGTCCACAAAAGCCCACACCTCCCCCTCCCCCCACAGGAGTGAGTACATTTTTATAGGTTTTAGGAAATTAGTGTAATTGATAAAAAGCACCAATTAGGAGTACAAGTGGTGATGCAGTTCCCCCCCACCCCCTCCACCCAGATCAAGCCCCTTCTCTGAAGTCCCCTCTTCAACATTAGTTGTACTTTGTCCATGAGAATGTATCTCGAAGAGTTGTTCTCAGCCTTGATTCTCGGGAAGAACCAAGATAGCATAGGGGCCTTGTGCCTCCCAGGGCTTGGAGCTCTGGAATTTGTTTTGTCTTTCTGCCTAGGGAGAGGCCATGGAAAAGTACTGGGAAACTAGATAGCTTCTAGTGTCTTCAGGAGTTTAATTTCATTCTTAAATCAGACAAAAATACTTTGCCTCTCCTTTTATTCATTATGTTTGTCAATGCATTTATCATTGTACATGTGTCCACATATGGAATTCCATGATTTAAAGTCATCCTATTTTTGTGCCTGTTGTTTTGCACTAAGTTTTGTTTTGGAGCGAATCAGCTTGTTCCCTCTGAGACAGGTGAAGGCTAATTCTGTAGAAGGTTTGTTAAGGAACAATTCACAACATAAAGTGTTATAGAGGTATAATTGAATTCCCTTGTCCTTCAAGTTCTAATGATGGCCAAATCAAATAAATTTATTAGGGTTAATTATTAAGTAAGATAAGTTAACATATAAAATATAACAGACAAAAGATCTTAATCATAAATACTGCATAATATAAAACTAAAAGAACTACTAGTAGATTACAACATTGTATAAAACAGTGCACTATATCAAGGTACTCATATTAAAGCCAGCAAAAAAAAAAGAATATTGATTAGAAACTGAAGGTAACTTACTACCAAAATGAAGATAATGTACACAGATTCCTTCATTTACCCCTGGGGAGTGACTGTGAAATAGGTGTCTCTATTCACAGGAGGAACTCCACACATATCCAGGAAAATGTATGGAAGATTGCTTTGTGGAATTTTGGTATGACTTTTATAATTATAAAGTGGCTGTCAGTCAAAATTCAGCTTATCTTGTTAAATCTAATTTCAGAAGTATGATATTTATTGGCAGTTGAGACATGCCAGACCAGAGTTAACCCCATGATGCCAAAGTAACTCACTACAATATGGTTTGTATGGTTTGAGTTGTTTGATCAGTTAACAAAGAGTAGATAAGCCTTGAGGGGTGGGGGGTTGCTGGGTAAGATGCCCTGCTATACCGAGTCTTTGTGCCCTTTGACCGCGCAGACACAGCCCCTGGCTGGAAACCCCAGTCTCCTAGAGTGATTTAAATCACCTTCAATAAGTTCTTTCACTTTCATGTGTGATAGACTCATAAAAATTTCTGACCTCACAATGACTTCAGGAGGATAAATATCTCAAATTGAGGGTGGATATGGTCTTCTGTCCCTGTAATAGGGAGTGACCACTAGTTTTCCATCACAAAGGACACAGATTCAGGAAAGGGGCCATTTCCTAGGATCAGGTGTCTGCAGAAGAGCTCCCCAGACCTCCAGGGGCAGATCTGTCACAGAAGCCTCGTCAAGGTAAGAGATGATGTTGTAACGTGCCACTGCCATAGCAAAGGACTCATGTTTCCTTCTTCAGCTGCTCTGTTTCACTCCCCAGCCACCATGTCATTTCCAGCTGGTCGGGAACAGGGCTGTGACAGCAGGAATGAGAAAGCACATTAATGCCACTCTCCTGGTGGCTGCAGGCAGGTGACAAATGGCTCAGTGGGTAGATACTGCAGTGCTAAGGGCAACTATAAATGGACTGATCTTCGTTGTTACATTTAACTACATCAGGACACCTATATTTTGTAGCATTTGGACTGTATCCAAAGTGCTCAGAAAAAAAGCCATTAATTAGGCCAATAAATGAGAATTTGAATGATATAATTATTTTACCTAATCATTTACTGGTATTAATAATGCAATCTTAAATACTCTCAGTTAGAAGTAAGGGTCTTGGTAATGAGTGATATATCAGCCTGAGAACATTATTAGGCACAGATGAAATAATGACTAACATGATGGAGAATACTTCTTACACCATGTAGCAATGAATTCAATAAGTGTTTATTTTTGCTGTTGTTGGAGACCCACATGCTTTGGATGTCAAGGTGCATACCCTCATCCAAAACAGGAGAATACAGGAGTGTCTATAAGTTCTGCAGGAAAAGGAGGAGGAGGAGGTGAAGGAAAAAAGGACATTACAGAATGATAAATGCCATAGCCTTTATATTGCAAGAACACCATGAGTCATTTGCCTGAAAAAGTCAATCAAGTAACCTAAGAAATAGAAGGTGCTTTGCCTCAAGCAAGTGGTTTGTTTTAAATCTCCTTTATTTTTTTCCTGGTTCCTATGTGGAAAATAACTTAATCACAAGTCTCTAATACACGGCCCAAAAACGAGTACAAAATAAAAGTATTAATTCCTGCAGCCTATATTTGTTTGTCACACTGAGGGAACTGCCTCGTACAGCTATTGCTGTTCAAAAGGTGGCTTTAAAAATTTAGAAATGTTAAGAGAAAATGCTAGCTAGAAATCTCTTGCAGCTTTATTTCTTGGGTTTTTTTGCTCAGCCCCACACCCCTCCCCCAAAAACCACCCCTCCCCACCTGGTTTGGCTTTTAGGCTTTTTCAACATAACAGAGTGTTTTTGCAGATAAATTTGTATTTGTCAGGACAACGGCTTGGGGGTTATGAATTGTAAAGTGGGTACTTTGGTATACATTGGAATTGAAAAGCCAAACCCAGAAAGTAAAGCTGAAAAATGAAGATGTTCAGTCTTGCATTACCTCTTTTCTTTTACCCTTCTTTTTTCTCCCTTGCCCTGCCTTTCTATACATTCTAGCTTTTGCAGTCACTGCAGAGTGGGGTTTTTTCATTTTATGATAAAACCTCAACAAATACACTACAGTGACAGAAGTGCATGCATTATATAATCTTACATTTTCAAGAATGGTAATGAATAGTTTTCTCCCACTCATAATACTAAATTTAGAATGTGACTATTATATAGAGAAAATCACTTTATTTGTAGCCATTCCCACATCTACAAATTATACCCTTTTGATTATCTGCATATTTTCTGTTTATTTATCTCAGAGACTGAAGTGTCAGATGGCAAGATTTACATGAATGTTGTCCATCTCCTGACAGCTAATTTGAGATTCCCCAATAAAACATTAATGGCTAAAATATATGCATTCAATAAGACATCTGAGATAGCAACCTGGTTTTGGCTGAAGTAGAGCTAATTTTCTTCATTGTTGCTCGTACAGTGTTGTGTTTTGGATTTAGAATGAGGATAATATTGGCAACACACTGATGTTTTCATTGTCCCTGAGCAAGGGTTACCCAAACTCAAGGACTTTTCAGCTTCTCATGCTGTCTCACCACTGGAGATGTCGGGGGTGCATAAGAGGCTGGGAGGGGACAACACAGCTGACTCTAACAGACCTAAGGGATATTCCATATGGAATTATGTTCAGCATATAAAATAACACTGCCTGGTGGGCCACTGCCTGGGAACAGGTTGAACATCAGTCAGTTGGTGGTGAATAATTGCTTTCCACTTGTAACACTTGTTTTTCTTGATTTAGTTCTCTCTCATTTTGTTATTTTCCTTTTAATGATTATTGTTGTTGTTATTATTACTATTATTATTATAGTACAGGCACCGGTTTTGGAGGACCATAAGAGAAGAACTCTGTACTGTCGCATTGTATTCTCTGAAAAATGTGAAGTTAACATTTGCATTTGGTTATGGATAACTCTCACCACTTAGACCAGAGTAAAGCTTCAGTGTAAGTCCAGTGTTCTTTGTACTGGAAAAGTAAATTCTGACATCAGCAAACAGACAAATATGTAGAGGGTCAAAATCAATTATGTATGAAAATAAAATGAAATATGTATGTAGCTCAGATATATTTCGATACAGATGTCAATAAAACTCCATTTGAACAGTCACAACAAATATTAATTCCTGACTGTATAAACAGAAGTACAGTTTCTCTTGTTTTCATTAACATACTCCACACATTATTTTTCAGCACTATGGGCTTTAGCCAATGAAGTTACCTATTTTTTCTTCTGAAGCATTTCCTGATGCACATTCATGACTTACATACATTATTTTATTCTTAGAAAGGACTGGGATACATTCATGGTTTCTTTGCTTTGGGTTTTGTACAGTTTATGATGCACAGGGTATTGGAAGTCTGGTTAATCCCTAATGAAACTACTGAAAGAGAATACTATTAAGACATTTTTAAGTTTTAAACAATTTACCTTTTAATATCTTTAAGGTTCTCTCCCTGCTTTCTGTTGCTTTCCCCCCCTCTTTTTTTCCAGTGTTTTTCTTCTAGTCTGATGTTATTTTCTGTAAAATGGTGAAACCTATATTTTTAACTTCCCCACTAAGGACATAAAATATCTACAAACTTTGGGAACCACAGCTTCATTTTGCAATGTCTTTAATTTACATTAGGTTGTTCTCATTTTTTTTTCTAATGATTGTAAATCAGCTTCTGTAACAGTTCCTACCAATTAGTTTATTTATAGTGGTGGAGCATGTAAATATTTTTTTCACTGTTGGGAAATATGAATTACAACCCACGAGAGGTATTTTTACTGTTTTGTTAAAAAATTTATTTCCTGACACACTAGATAGTATATACTTGTCTTGCATTTTATAGTGGAACAATTGACCTGGAACCCATGCTACATATAGAAATGAAGATAATTTATGTAATTCAAACAGTGTGGAAGCCACTTGTGTGTTTGCAGACAGAACTGGTTGCACAGGATATCTCCTGATGCCATGACTAATGCTTTGGGTCATTTCTCTTCACTTTTCCACCAATTTAACTCCATTGGAGAAGGCCACCACATTTTTTAAGCAGGTTTTACCACTACTGAAGCCATGTTGGTTATCTTCAATCACATTTATATTTTCCATGTGAGAAGGGTCTGCTCTGCATTATTACTGACTACAGACTTGGCCACCCAAAGGTATCAGGGCAATTCAGTTATGGAATACTGAAACTTGACTTCCACTTTTGTTTATTAAAAAAATTAAATTACTGCTTAGACACAACACATAGAAAGTAATCTGAATGTGGCAGCATTTTTACCACAAAAAGTTAACATACTGCCCCAACAGCAAAATCTTTCACAGTAAAACTTCAGTACTTCCACACTTTATACTGGTACCAAGAAAACTGAAGGATACAATACAGCAACACTTTCTGTCATTTTCTTCTAGTGAAAACATTTGCATTTCTAGCCCCCTTACATAACCTATTGGGCCATTGTGAAAAGGAAAAATGTACAGGGTCGTTTGGGACTTTTATCTTCTGCAGAGAGTTTGAAATGCATTTAAAATAGTTTTAATATATTTCCTTCCTAGTTTACTTTTCTTTTTGTTTTTTAGGGGATTTATCAGAGCATAGGGATGTTGAGGTCATAATTTTTTTTCCCAAGGAAGAAGAAAATAATTTATAATTCCACAAAAAAGACCCTTGCTTCCAGCATGAGTTTTTTCCATCGAGTATACAGGGCTTCAAGTCAAGGAACAGCTCTTGCTTAGCTGGATTTTCAGAGATGCAAGACAAAAAAAGACAAATCAAAACTATAGAAGAATTGATCAGTTTAATTGATTACTGTATTATTATGTACATTTTATGTTAATAAGTTTTATCTGATCTACTTTTGAAGCCTTTTGAGGAAGAAATTTCCTTGGACTGCTGCAGGATAATCAAATAAATAAGCATAATGCAAAGATGTTTCTTTATCCTCTACTCTTCTACCACTCATATAAGTAATATTCAAATCTATCCTAGTGATAACATTACTCTAAGCAGATCATATCTGTTATGAGAAGGAATAAATTGAAATGCTTTAGGAGCCTGCAACGGGGACATTTCTAGCTACCAGAGACATCCATCCAATTCTCTTTTTATTTTTGTATGAAATTTTTTTTGTCTAGAGTAAGCAAAAGATTCATTTCTCACACATGCTGCTCAATTATTTATACTCAAAACAGCAGTATTCCTTGTCTCTCTGGGCTGTTTACTGTTGTTTCTTTGTTATCAAAAATTCAGTGATAACTACTTTACTAACAAAAATCAAAACATTAAAACTCAGTTATAATAGATGAAGCAGTTATGGAGATAAATAAAACAACCAATTTAAATTTAGTACCTGTTTCTTGTAAACAATGAAGTGAATCTACTAAGATTTAGTTTTGTATTCCAGGGAAGATTGTTTTTATCTAAAATTTCAACATTTTATAAACTCTGTTATTCTTTTAAGATCTAAGTGAAACACAGCAGATGTTGAAATAGAAAGCAATGGCTTGACTATAAGCTCTTAAAAAAACCTCAAGTTTAGTTGGAATACATTTCAGCAATATTTAACAGACATATTACTTCTTCTTTATGTGTTATTTAATGCCAGAACTTTTCCATGTATGCATACAACAGCTAAGCAACTTATAGAAAACATTAATTCCTTTACAAAAAGAAGAGAAGAAAGGTCAAGACTCTGTGCTGTTGGTACAGCTGCTGGCAGTATTTAGATTCAAAAACTCTTTTGAGTTGGAACGAACCTTAAAGATGATTGAGTTCCAGCCCCCTGCCATGGTCAAGGACTCCTTCCACTAGACCAGGTTGCTCCAAGCCCCATAAAACCTGATCTTGAGGACTTCCAGGGGTGAGAAGGTCCTTGTCTGCCCTGGACTGGGGAGCCAGAGCACTCCAGGTGTTGCCTCACTGGGGCTGAGTAGAGGAGCAGGATGACCTCCCTCAACCTGTTGTCAGTGCACTCCCTAACACACCCAGGTTACCACTGGCTTGCCAGCTTATGGAAATATTCTTGTCCTGTTAGCCAGAAACTTTGGGGATTTGGTGGCTTACAGACACAAATAGTCATTTTTGTCTATCTGCATTGCCCAAGTTTGCAACAGCAATTTTTTTTCTAGAAATAGCAACAGCAAAACCCAGAAGTGCTGCACATAGGATTTGAGTAATCTGTTAAAAAGTTTACTGACAATTCCAAACTGGCAGGTGCTGTGAACTCCCTTGAAGGACAAGATGCCTTGGTGGATCTAGACACATTGGAGCATTGGAGCATCATTAATAGGATGAAATTAAAGAAGTTGAAGTGCTGGATTCCGCACTTGGGATGGAGCAATTATGACACAAGTATAAATTTGGAGGGGAGTGGCTGGAGAGCAGAAAGGGATCTGGGGGTGCTGGGCGACAGCCTGTTCTGGGATCACCAAACCCAGCAACACCAGCTGGTCAAAAGAGGTGATTGTCCCACTGTGTTCAGAGTTGGTGCAGCCTCACCTTCAGCTTGGGTGGAGTTCTGGTCCCCACCACTGAAGAAGGATGTGAAGGGGCTTGAATGCACCCAAAGGAGGACAACAAAGCTGGTGAAAGGACTGGAAGGTAAATCCTAAGAAGAGGGGCTGAGAGCATGTCCACTTTGGAGAAAAGGAGACTGAGGGGAGACCTCATTGCTCTCTACAGCTTCCTGTAGAGAGGACGGTACGTGGAGACAGGGGTGCTGTTTGACACACAACTTACTGAAATCCATTCTACAGAAACAACTGAAGCCCAGGGGGAAATATCTGCTAATGAACTGGAATCATATAGTACACCAGATGCTTTTGTTTGGCTTGCTAAGTACTGGATGAGTGCCATTACATGTGATGTAATCTGTTGACATACATATGTAGAAATTTAAATACAGCATCATATTTATCATATAAAAACTTGTCAGTTTATCTTTACTCCCTTCAGGCTATAAAGTTTTCTTATGTGAAGAAAATAAAAAGATTACTGTACTGTAATCAGTAATTATGTATTGAATGTACTTTCCCATCACACAAAGCATATATTTTCTGCTCTCACTGGAAATTCTCATAGTTAGAGATCATGTTTTTAATCTATACTGGACCAAGGAAATTTGTCAGTTTTAGGACTCTTTGGGACTACAGTATATAAATGTTTCATGCACCAAATGCTTGAGGATAAAATGATCTAGCCTTTCTTTTTTGTTAACTTCTCAACAATATAGCGTATCAGAGCATAAAGGCTGTTGTGCAGCCTGCTACACAATGCTGAAGATTACATGCTCACTAATAGAGTTCCTCATGGTAATGGCTTCCCACAAGATTTTAAATTAAATTCCAACCTGCTGTTTCTGTGGTGCTCCAGTATCATACAATATTGATATAATATTCGATGAGTTCTACCCACTGCCCTACTGAGCAGCCTCATAAAATGCTTATGGTTTGTCCCTTAGACTGTAACACATAGACTGAGAAAATTCATCCTTCTGTTGATTTTCATAGAATGACGTCAAACAAAGATTAGGATCAGTACCATATTGCAACTCACCTCTGTCTTTAATGTATGTTGCAGTCTGAAAAAAAACCTCTCAGTGGGAGTTCTGAGGACAGATAATGAAACTGAAACAAACATGAAACACAAGAATTTGGGGAGAAATACTAGAATAGTATGAGATCTTATCCAATGTGTTGCTTAAAATAACAGGAAACTGGACTAGGCCCAGGCAGTCCTTTGAATTCTAGACTTTCTAGTACATTTGTGTTATGAAATACAGTACATCTATATATATTATCTTTCTAAATTTCTTTTCCTATTGTGGTTAAAAACCAACACCTATATATCCTCCCAAAATCTTTAACATTTAAAATTTTCTATGACTCCAAATCATAAGAAGACCTTGTAAAACTGAATATGGAGTTGTCAGAACTCCAGACAGCCTTTTGTTTGGTTTTTATAACTGTGTAGATATTGTGGTTTCTGTCTCTCAGAATGAAACCAGTAATTTCTAGATGTTCACATAGTTAAGAATATAAAGAGGAAATATACAAGTACCTATAATAAAACAAATAATGAACAGGGAAAAATTGATTGATCTACTGACAGAAAAATAAAAATATTTTTGACAAATTAACAGCATTTCTTGGCTTATTAAAACTAAAAATCATGGGGAAAATTATTTTTTCTTTCCCTCAGATGAGAGGGATTCTGCAGGTCTTTTCAAAACAAAATTGGTTTCAACTCTAGATCAAAACTAGTTTGCCACGGGGCTCATGGAGTTTAGTTCTGAAAGCATCCAGGAATTGTTATCCCAAGGGTTCTGTTAGAAACCTGCTTTAGGACTTCACTATTCTCACGGTGGAGAACTGCATCACTATGCCTGGCTGCAATGTAGTATCACACCTCAAGAAAGAGTCTGGTTCTTGCTGCTGTATAATCTCCCTTCATGGAGTGGAAAATGGTAGAGGGAGATTTGTTTGTAGCAGGAGTTGCTGGTCTGTGACCAACCCAGTCAGAAAGACACTCAGACTCTGCGAAGTATCATTTAAACTGTTCTTTTGGAGTTAAAGAGAGAATAGCATAGATAATATGACATTCCTTTGGATACTGGATAGCTAAAGGATACCCTGAATTCATTCTATACTGCTCAATGTACCAATCCATTGGCAAGAAAAGGTTTCAGTCTTTCAGAAAAGTTGTGCATGAAAAAAAAGGACTAAGTTTGGGTGTTTCACAATTATTTTATCATTCTGATGGTTTGGGGCTCATTTTTTTAGTTCAGTAAGTCAGCATTTTTTTATAAACAAGTAATCTTTTTCTTTTCTTCACACAAGAAAGCTTTATAGGGAGTATAAAGGGAGTAAGGGTAAACTGAAAAGTTTTTATATTTGTCATAGTATTAATATTGGAAAATATCCATTAATTTTGTCATTAAAAGTCTACTAAGAAAGAAATATAAACTATTGCAGGTACTTCTTGTTTTGTCATTATATGTGCCTACTCTTTCATCTCTTTATCTTACACGGATGTAGAGCATTTAATATTGTTAAACAAGTGAAACTCCATCTTGGCTTCAGTAAGGTTTTTGAGAGTCTCTCAACATCTAGGATTTTACAAGGAATGATCGGGTAGCTTATGTTCATTCATATTTTTTTTCTGTTGATTTTTTTTTTCTACTTTCCTTTTTTACCATTCAATATTAATGTACAAAGTGCAAAATAAAGTTATCAGCTACCCACAGGAGATTTGTGACACTTTGGGAATTAGGGTGTTTGAAAATCCAAGAACTCTACCCCAGAATTATTTCACTGAAATATTTTTCATGAAAGGTGGATATTGTATAAAATCAAAATAGGGGTGAAAATCTTCTCTTGACTTACTTTCCAGTACAGTTTGTTGTAAGATTAGTTCTTTTATAGCCAAAAACTGAGCATCTCCACTACTCAATTCTCACAAACACATTATGATTTAAATTATTTACCATTCATATTTCAGCTGTCCTGGGTGTGTCCCCTCCCAGCTCCTCATGCGGCCCCAACTTTTTGGGGCTGCAGTGGGGTGAGGAACAGAAAAGCACTTGAGTTCATATAAGCACTGCTCAGCAGTAGCTAAAGCATCCCTGTGTTTTAGAACTATTTTCAGAACAAATCCAAAACACAGCCTCATACCAATATACATGAAAATTCATTCTATCCCAGCCAAAACCAGCACAATATATCATTGAGAATCTGGCCACCAGAGAACAAAATATGAGTTGCAGCCAGGAAGCCTGTGAGATTCATCTTGGGTCTACATTTCCTTAACTTTCTATCAATTCACTTTGTAGGAAAATATTTTGCAAGGGTTGTTAAAGATTACAGAGAGGAACACAATGGGATTTAAATGTACCTAGACACCTAAATCCAATTAACCTTTATTTCAAGTGCCTTTAGGTTTTCCTGAAAAGTCTAACCTAAGAAAATACTCCAACTAAAAATAATACAGCAACACATGCAAACTTTGACAGAGAAAAATAAAATTAAAGTAGAAAACAACTTTTTATCATGCAAAATATAATGGCTTAAAATTTATATTTTTGGTTTTATTTTTTATATAGTAAAATATGTCAGTTTTGCATCTACTGCTATCCCTGTCTTTTTATCGTTCTTCCTCTCTGCTGAAGGGAGGATCATCCAGAATCATCCAGATTCTGGATCATCAGATCATCATCAATCATCCAGAATCTTTGCTCATGTTGAAATACTTACATAGCCTTTACATATTGAAATATGAACGTAAATCCCTATTTCTTTTCTGATATGGTCTTCCTGTTGCTATGAATAGTAGAGCAGCCACCAATGACATCAGTCTGCAGCAAATGCACTGCAAATGTGTACAAACAGTATTCCTACTAATATGACAAAAAAGCAAAACCAAAACCAAACCAAAACAAAACAAAAAAAGGGTCAGGCAACTACTAAAATTAGGTTTAACTTAACTAGCCATCACCAGACAGAACAGTCCCAGTTCTCTCAGCCTTCCCTCACAGGAGAAATGCTCTATTCCTCTGCTCATCCTCATGGGCCTTCACTGGCCTCTCTCCAGGATGTTCCTGTGTCTCTCGCACTGAGGAGCACAGAACTGGGAACAGAGCTGCAGGTGTATCCTCACCAGTGCTAAAGAGAGGGAAAAGGTCACCTCCCTTGACCTGCTGGTAACACTGTTCCAAACATAGTCCAGGTTGTTGTCCTTTCTTGTCACCAATAAGCGTCCCTGGGTCACGTTCAAACTGCTGTTTACCAGGACCCCAGAGGCTGCTTTGCCCATCTGCTTTCCAGCCAGTCAGCCCCCTTCATGTGCTTGTGGTGGGGTCATCCATCCCTAGAGAGCAGAACTTCTCAAGCTTGGAAAGCAACTTCACACTTTTCCATTTCCAGTCTTGAAGCTCCCTGCCCATTTTGAAATTGATCATGTACTAGGTGACAGATTTGAATCAAGATATTGAAACCAATCAACTATTTGTACTGGTAAGCCTCATGCAAGTGCCAGGATAGATAAAAGAATTTTTATATATCCTTAGGTTTCATAGAATTATTTCATAGAATCACCAGGTTGGAAGAGACCTCTAATATCATATAGTACTACTTTTCTTGACAAAAGCTAGACAGTCTAGCTGTCCAGCTGAAACATAAAATTGTCCAACTCTGGAGAATACACCACTTACCTGGGGAGATTATTCCATGTCTGATTGTTCCTGTGGAAATTTTTTTCCTCCTTCGTCCAGTCAGAGACTCCCCAGAAGTAACCTATGTCCATTGCTCCTTGCCTTTCCCATGCCTCCTTGTAAAAAAGGGGGTCTCCATCTCCTTTGTAAGCACTGTTTAGATACCTTTATATACTGGAACACAGTGATAGATATTCTCTAAGTCTTCTTTTCTCAAGGCTGAACAAACGCAGTTCTCTCAGCCTTTCCTCAAATATCAAGCTTACCAGTCTTTTAATCCTCTCTGTGCCCCTTTTCTGGACCCTCTCCAGCCCATCTACATCTGTTTTGTGGTGGGAATGTAGCTGAAACGATGGATCAGAATAAAACTCAGTAGAGCTATGGATATTGTTAAAAGGACCAAAAATGGTCCATTTCTCCCATTTTAAAGTCAGGGTAGCTCTAATGCCACCTGATACATTCAAACTAATCACAAGTGGATGCAGAAATCTGGTATAAACTGCATTTATGTATGTATGAGTGTATATGTGCACACACACAAAGTAGTGTACTTTCTTCCTTGTTGTGCCTAAAACAGTTATAGATGGTGATGCTAAAGTGAATCTGTTTCAATTAATTCTGTTTACCAAAAGATTCAGAGTTCCAAAGTACTTATACAAACATATTAGCATTGTATGCATTTGTTTTTTATCATTTTACAAGTGCTTACCATCTGCACTTCAGTAGCAATTTTTTATTAGCTTCCTCGTCACTGATGACAATATGGGACACAATCAAGACTAAAGCAGTCCTCTTGGAAATCTCCCTTTTGAAATTGATGTAATTGTACCATTTGCAGTAGTATTGGAAATCACATAGTCTATTCTTAAATATAGCATATAGTGCCAATTCTTTATTATAATGCCATGTTTTACTAGGTCTGCTTTTCAAATGTCTATTTTCATTTATTTTTTCAGAAAAACTAATACTTGCCAGCCACATAGTCAGATTTGTAAAGGTTTATTTCCCACAAAATCTCTTCCATCCTTTAGTTATTTATTAATTTCCTGTTCTGTCTAGGGCTGATACTACACCATGAATCTTTGCATCTTCATTTGCTGAATATTGACAGTAGTACAGTACAGAACCAACTCTTCATATCTCTGGAGTTGAAACTTGGCATCAGCAGAAAGGAAATAATCTAAGTAAACTCTTTTACTAAGCAAAAAGTGTTCTGCTTACAAATTGCCTCCTACACACTTCTGTGGTATTCATGGGATGGCTTCTGCATGGCTCTGTTTCTGTAATGTAGGATATGAATGAGATGCTTCTGCCTGCAGCATGTCTATTATCCCAAGCTGATGAAGTTATGATAACAATATCAACTTTCAAATTTTAAAATAAGTTTATACATTCAGAATCAAAGCCATACTATATACCTGTGCAAGATTAATGTGCTGCAGTCTGTAGAACACATGGAAATTAGTAATTTGATATTGTTCTGAACTCCTAATATTTCAGACAGGTTGTACAGAAAGGCTGATTTTTGCCATAGATTACAGATATTCACAGGAATTAATTTTGTAGAGTAAGAAGTTTCCTGCAGGATTGTTGGTATAATGAAGAATTCAACATAATGGATAATTTACAGAGCAGGTGAATTTAACCTTTACGAGGAGGTGACTTTTTTGACCTCTTTCTTCATAGTCTCTCAGCTAATGAAGGGAAGTTCTGCTATGTCTGGTAACCTTATGAAGAAGTTCAGTGGTTGGAGATTCATGCCCTTTTACTCAGTTCAGTCTCTCTCAAACACTCATGAAGATGCTGCATGTAACACATGGGATTTTTTGTCCTTTTGTACTGACGTTATGCAGCTCCTCAGTCTTTCAGCATCTTCATTCTTTTAACAGAAAAGATCATTAAGTACCAATGTATTAATATATTACAATTCTAAATAAATGTAAATAATAAGTAAAAAACTAATAGGAAATGTACACAGATGGCTTTATATAATTCATAAACCCATCTCAACTTTTTCACCTACTGCTACAGAAAAAATCATGTCTCTCATAGCATTAATAATTGACAGGAAATTTTAATATTTCAGCAATCACATCACATTTTCATTAATAGAAAAACAATCTAATGTTGATCAAAGCATGTTTGTTTTTAGTCTGTGTCTTTCAATATCATTAGATAAGAATTTAAGAATCAGATTTTGTCTTATTCATGATCTTCATTTGATTTTTTTTTTTGCTATGATAAGAGATACTCTAATGTCATTGCTTTCTATGTGCACAGCATTATTTATGGATATCTTCTTAATGTTCCTTATTAATTCTGTGTTAGTGATTGATTTGATCACACTTTTTTCAGTGTAGACCATTAAATTAGTTTAATAACTAAAAAAATAATCTTCGAGACACCGGACATGAAGGGCTGGGAAGAGTATATAAAGTAAGAATTTATAATATAATTTAATTTAGGGGGACATTAAAAATTGCTTGTGTTCTAATAAGCCCTTCAAAGAAAATGAGGCTTGTTACCTCATTGATCTTCTGTGAAAATTCACAGGGCTTCAATTTTAAAGAAACACTTTGTAAGGGTCCTGTTAATTGTTGAAGCAATTTTGGTCATACCAGCAGTGCCTGCCATCATGTCTCAGAGTGCATCTGATCCTTCTCTGATCATTATAATACAGAGAGGAGACAGTGATACCAGCATAATACTCCTGAGTTTGGTCTAGCTTTGGTCCTCTTATGTTTGAGCTACATCTCAACATATCCTTGATGGAAATGAACTGAGCTTACCATTTTGCCAGCATATGACACAGGGGGTGACAGCACCAGGCAGTATTTGTGACAGGTAGGTTGTATCTCACAGCTTTCTTGCTCCTCTGATGTTTGGCATGGGTAGATTATTGCAAACGGCTGTTTTCTGACTAAGTACTGAAACAAGAAACCTACTGGAAAATAAATTTATCAAAATATTAATTTTATATTATGTCATGAAATGTAATAGTGAGGTTAATACTCCTCACTGTTAATTGTTCTTAATTTCTTAGATAATACAACTGAAAAATTACCCATTTCAGCTGAAGTAGAACTCTTTAACTTTGTTGGTGCACTGGTTTTGAAATTTAAGTTGCAGG
The DNA here is from genome assembly GCF_024509145.1 of Vidua macroura. Lineage (NCBI taxonomy): Eukaryota > Metazoa > Chordata > Aves > Passeriformes > Viduidae > Vidua > Vidua macroura. Next base: position 95,841,963 of record NC_071573.1, read on the forward strand.
GTGCACAATTGATGACAACTGACAGTAGTTTTACTTAGGTTTCAGCACAGATGCTCCTCATTTATATAGTTGAATGTGAAATCAGAATTAGGCCCTCAAGAGTATTTCTTCATCAAACAACTTCCTTCTTGCAAAATCTGCAAAGTTGCCCATCAGACAGGGTGGGGGAAGTCAGGCAAATACACAGTCTTTATGAAAAACTATCTGAAAAAAAGCATGTATTTTTATAAATGGGAAATATATATTTATAAGTGTCTTCAATATAATTTGGGAGAACATACCATTTCTCTGCAGTCAAGGATGGGGCCAAAGTAAAGCAGCCTTGAAATTCAGCCAGTGCTGCAATCACTCACTATACAGACTGACAATAAGGAGGAAAGAAATGGCTAGCAGATACAGACTGCTGTGAAACTGGAAATCTACATTCAAGAATTCTTACTTAAACTTTTTTTTCACTTTTCCTGGCTTGTCAGCAGCAAAAAGTAGTGATGAAGGCTAAAAAAATCAATTCAGCTGTAGACTGCTCAAGGAAGTGTGACAGGGTAGATAGCCCTGTTAGATATATATTATGTGACTGGTAACACTTTTATGGAATAAAAGTGGTATTCCTGCTGCTGGCTTGATTTTTTTTCATCACAGCATTACCCTTCACAAATAAAAGCTTTTTCCTAAAAAACCCCATGTTAACAGCTTAAATTATGCAATTACATAGTCAGTGGCACACATTTTCTGCTTGATGCCAGAAAACATCACACATGTCCCAGATACCATAGCTGGATGTCTCTTCCTCATGCCTCATACTGTAACTCACATGAGGAAGACACCACTAGCATTACATTTTCATTATGTTTTCCCAGAATTTACTGGTGTTGTGGTTCTATTGTACCCAAAAGTTTTTTCTTGATTATTTTCTTGATTATTCTGGGGATGATGTATCATTCCACCATCAGGCACAGGGAGACTATGATTTCCAGAAGCTAACAGTACTGTAGCAAAATTTTAAGACAAAATTTTAGTTTTTATCTGAACTTTGATTCCTGCCCTTGTGATTTTCTCTTTTCTGTTTTTCTCTTCTAGTATTTCAACTTCTTTAGTCATAATTTGCCTCTTTCTCAGTCCAGACTTGATAAAGGCTGATTAAAGCTTCTGATCTCACTTAAGCTCTGTGTACCTCTGTCCCCTTTCCCTACCCTTGGTGTACTCTGTCCTGCATGGAGACCTCAGCTTTGCAGGAAGCACACTGTCCCTGAGGGAAATGCAGGAGCTCCTGTGTGCTTGCCTCTCACCCTGCAGTTGGTAACACCCTTGTCATGGTTTGACACTGGCGCAATGCCAGCGCCCCCATGAAAATACACCTTCCCCAAATAAATGCTGTGAGATGTTATCAGGAACAGAGCAGAGCAGGCCCAAGGTTAATAACAAAGGGAAAAAAAACTTTATTAAACTACTACTACTACAGAAAACACATAAACTAAATCCAGGATGAAGACCTTTTAAAACACCCCTCCTCCTCCCAATTCCTAAAACACCCACCATGAAACATCACTCGGGATTCCTGATCAAATTACCACCCTTCAGATAATCAATACTCAAGCTATCAAGGGAGAGAGAAGTCTCTCTTGCACCACAGACCCCCCAGGAAACACAGTTGCCACCTCCTGTGTTTCCCTGTCACACATGGCAACCGCCCGGAGAAAATCTGCCAGTGTGACACTCTCCTCTCCATGTCACAGTGCTCTCACCATCGTGCATGGACAGACTGCTCATAGGGCTCCTTTAAGGATGCTTTGCCACAGACCCAAAGATACAACAGTTCAGCTTCTCATCCTGGGACTACAGTCCCCCCCATTTTCCCCTGGGGCCGAGGGGTCCAAAAACAGGACTCATCTTCTTCCTGAAGACAGAGGGCATCACCATTCCCTCCTCAGCTTTCTTCTGTTCTCGCCATTCCTGTGCTGTTAGAAGCTGAAGCAGGTCTCCTTGGGTCACCACTGCATCCCCCTAAAATGCAGTCTCTATTGCAGGAGATTTTGGTTCAGTCCATGGCTAACAAGAAAAGTCCAGCCAAAAGCTACTTCATCATCTCCTCCCACCTAAATATTTCTTCTTCTAACATGTCAGGTCCCGGACTGTCTCTCTTCCACTACAAATCAAGGAGGAGTAATATTTTACAAAGCCCTCATTTCCTGGAAAGGGTTAAAAGTTCAGACTCCCTGGACGGCTGATATCTCGGTCCAGCATCCCATCTCCCACGCTGGGCATCATCCGCCCCCCCTTTTCCTTCTCCTCTGCCGGCAAATTTCCAGGTGCCACCAGGCTCTCTGTCACTTTCCCTCTGGGGGGGGAACAAAGGCATCTCCGCTTCTCTCCACCCTTCCGTCCAGGAGCTGGCTCGGTTCCAGACCTTCAGCCCCTTGGCCTACCTGGACAAGGCCGTGTGGCTTCCCCTCCCCCACCCAGCCCATGGCTGGTCAGGGGAGAGTCTGCACTCTCTGACGACCAGAACCAAAGAGACAGTTCCCCTGGGAGTTCTTGCTTTTAACCCCCTGTGTTCTCAGAGGCGTGTCCATACTTTCAGTGGTCACTCCAGGTGCCAATATCCAAACCTGACCACTGATTGGTTTGACCCAACTTCCTGGAAAAAATTCACTTCCATGTCAAACCATGACAACCCTCCACTTGTCTCTCCTGTGCTACCACTTGCACAGGTTGTTTTTCATCTTGGCACTTTCTGCCTTCAACGAGCTTCATCCATTCCTGCATGTCACTGTACCATGCTAGCAACTTCTTTCTCTCCTGCTTTTACAACTGTCTTGCATCCAGCTTCCCGGCTTATGACACACCATCACAAACATTTTATACTCTTCCTTGGGGCTTGCATTGATGTTGTTTCTGCTTACAACTCTCTCATTTTCTATGCACATGCCCTGTGCTCTGATTGCTGTCATCTCAGTGCTACTTTCATCATTCTACCACAGATGTCTTACACACTTGATGACCTAGTTGAATGAGTCCTTTATTCCAGCCTGGACAAACAGTCTCTCCAGGGGTGCTCACCAGGCTGCCTCCTGTCTAATTGTATTTCTCCTGGCTCTTTACTCTCACAGCCCATTTGACTCTGATTTCTTGCTCCTTTGATATCATCTAGCAACACTGAAAAGTAAAACCCTCTGGGTGGGACTTTTTTTTTTTTTCAGGGAACATACCAGCCATATGCATGCTATTATATACAAAAACTAGTAAATAAAAGCAAATCTATTGTTCCAGTATAATGAGAGATTGAATGAAAATGGTACAATGCAATTTGAGGGATAATCGGTCCTAATTAAGATATCTTAAAAGATTTTTATTATTGTTCAAAATACCTTGTGATATCTTCAGAGTTTAAAGACGACTTAAGTGTATATTTTCATTTTTCATGCCTAACCTATTATCTTTAAAGTCAATATGGAAAAATACCAGCAAATGAGATTTGGTTTTACTTTATGTAGAATTTCTGTGAGGGTCAGGGCATTTGAAGAGGAAGACTGTGCATGCACCAAGAGAAGAGTGACAATGTGCATGGAGAGATTTCTGGTAAAGTCTGAATCTATTCATTGTTACACTGGAGTCTGTTTTTCCTAGAGAAATGAAATTGAATGGGAATTTATTATGAGGATTATATAAAACTGCAGGATTTTAAAAAAAAATCTTATATAAATGGGGAGAATGATTACTAGAGACAACACAGATACATGACAACATCAAAGACCTTGTAGAATTATTGTAGTGTAGTCAAAATATTCATCAGGCAAGAACACTATAAGTTTGTTAATTATATTGTTATAATATTGTGGCATAATCTCTGATTATGTGCTTCTGTGATTGTTACAAGCTCCTTTATTAATTAATCTGAGACTATCTATCAAAATCAAATCCAATGTAAGTATTTCAATCTTCAAAAATAACAAAGCAAAACAAGATTTTATCAAGCAGCAATATGGATAATCAATGTCACTTTTCTTCTGTTAATCTGCTGATATACTTTCCTAGTCTATTATATTGAAAGTGAATCTTGATATAGTGATTTCATTCTTTATATCTAAACAATTTACCTAATTTTGGAAGAGAAAGTTTACAGTATATTAGCAAAGCATAGGAATCTAAAACACCAAATGAATTAGATAATTGAAGAGAAATCCATATTTATATAAAAAATTCTTTCTAAATTAATGTTATCTTCTAAATGAACTGCATCATGAATTAGGAAAGAAAAAGTTTTACTTAATGACTGAAAAGTGAATTAAATATGGAATGCTATTTTTTTCTTCAAGTTCTGAATACTGTGTCATTTAACTATGTCTGCACTACTGAATTATACTTAGCCAGGGAATTTTGCTTCTGGAATTTCTGCATCTTACCTGACAAATTTTTTAATGGTGGCTAGCATAGTCTAACCCAGAGAATGGTACAGGGACTATCAGAGGATGAACAATGATGTGGGGACATCAGAAATTCCTGGCTGGCTCAGAATGATTAATGTCACAGAATATTCTGTTTAAAAAAAAATCCAAATGGGATGGAACAAGTAGGCAAACCTGAACGATATTTTTAGACAATTTATTTCATAATTTCTCTAGCATCCACAATCTTTATATTAGCAGTATTGGAAGTTTTATATTTCTGTATGATTAGAGAACTATTAGTCATTAAATTTCTGATCCTTTTTGAATATGCAGATACAACCTCCTGTGCCAATGAATTCAGGAAATTCAATGTGCACTGAATGAAACAGTAGCTTTTAAATTTCATTTGAGCTAGTATGCTACCCGTTTTAATGACTTCTCTCTAGTTGTATAATTTAAGGGTTGTGATCTAGTTATATATTCATACTCACTCTTCAGAATTTTTTAAATCTCACTTGCACAGTCTTCTGACTTCTCTGGTCTCTCTTCATAAGACAGTAATTCCTTCTGTCTTCTATTTTAGCTGCCCTTTTGCACGACAATGCGTTATTTTTCCTGGCCCTGGTCGGCTCTGGAGTGCCCGGCTTGGGTGCTTCTGCTTCTCGGCAGGGCCGGGGCTTGTCACAATTCCCGGGCGCTTCTGCTGCTGTGCACCGGGACGGGCTGGCTGCGCTTTGCCATCGGTGCTAGGGAGGAAATAAAGAGGCAAAGGAATTGTCCAAATTCATCCCTGAGGACAGCTGGAGGCTTTAATGGCTGTGGGAGCCATGGTGGAGAAGCTGCGGACCTCTCCCAACTCCATGTGGACGAAAATGGCCATGAGATCCAGTAGGTGCAGCGTTTTATTGGGGGCAACACAAGGAGAGCAGAAGCTCTCCCGCCCAATGGGGACAGGCGCCGTGGCGATGACGTGGACCATAGCGCCCAACGGGGACGCGACAGGGGCGGACCCTGGATTCTTGGGCAAATAGGGTTGCGGGATCGGGGTGACAGACACAGAAGTGCCTGGAGTGGACAGGGGAGTGGTTACAGGAGTGGTGTGGGTTAGCTCCAATGGTAAGTAACCTGGAGCTGACTACCGCAGGGGGGGGAAACGCGGGGGGTGCACGGGGGTACACAGAATCAGCTAACTAACACAGATCAGAACTCCTAATCTGAACCCAAACTCGGGATGCAACACTTTTGTGTTCCTTTCTTTATGTCTTACCAATAAACTGTTGGGACTTGGTCACCTTAATCTGAAGGTTAAGAGGATTTAATGGGCTATTTCAATCAGGAATGGTCTTGAGAGAAAAAATGATTTCCAAGTATTGTAGGAGGGGAAAAACCATAACACTGAGCACATGGGCCAGGAGGCAGCCACAGCACACAGTGACAGAGCTCCAAGTCTTGCTGGGAGTGAGACTGAAGGGCACACTGGAGAAAGTACAACCTTGACCTGGTCATCAGCTCTTGGAGATCACAGTTTGAAAGACATCATTTTCATTCTGTCATAAGCACAAAATATTTTCAAAACCTCAGAGCACCAGCAACATAGACAGAATGTACATCCCAGCAAGAGCCAAAACATGGGGGAGGGGTGGGGGAGTATTTTGACCACTATGAGAAAATAAATCCCGTAGAGACCTCAGATTAAATGATTTCCATAGTCTATGCAAGTAAAATGGGAAACTGATTCCAGACATGGTGATCCTTTTTTTCTGGAAACAATTCCTTTTTGACTGAATTACACTGAGCATGCATGCACAGGGGATTTTCTGTGGGCTGTTTCCAAACATAGAGCTAAAATTGCCTTCTGTTCTTTGGTCATATAGACCTTTTTTTTTTTTTTTCCTCTCTAACCAGATGATATTACTTACTGTGGATTAATAAACAATGTCTGATTCATCACTGGAGGCTCCTTCATAAGATATCTAATTGAATTCCACTTCTTTTTCCCACCAGTATTGAAACAGACCATGTTTTTTTCAGTTCCATGAGATTTCACTTTTCAGTATTTTACTGGGATGTAGTATAACTTAAAAGAATCATTTGTTTTTAAAACATTGACTTCTATTAATAATAAGCTAATATTAATGTTGCTGCTTGAATATAGTCCTCTGCACACAGATGGAAAGAAGTTATCAATGATAACATAACTTTGAGAAATTTTTCAAACCATTCACTGTTTTGGCATTATGTTATATTAAATTTCTTCTAGAAAATTGCATAATTCCTGAGATACGATCTCCCTAAGTTTTAAGAGAAATACTGTTGCAAAACATATGATATACACTGTGGCCTGAAGTAGCTTTCCTGCTACTGCCTCCTTGTATAGATTTTCTCCTTTCTGTATTCATACCTCTCTCTTTCTAATTTTTTTTTCAACACAAGACTTTGACTGACACAATTAATGTGTTCAGCAAAGAAGGGGGTTTTGAGGGGCAATAAGATGTGATTAAAATGCCTTTGCTGGAGCTTTGGAGGGTAGAAAATAGAATTCAAGTTAGAACAGCTTTTAATGTTATTATTATTATTATTATTATTATTATTATTATTATTATTACTACTACTACTTTATTATGCTAAGAACCACCCAGTCTTTGAAATGTATTAAGAGCATGTCATCTGCTAATGTCATTTAAAGTTACGTCTTTCTGCTGTCTTTCCATCTGTAGGCCAATTTGTCCAGTTTTGTCATTGTTCTGTTCATTGAAGGGGTGTATGGTGTATGTTTCTTGCCATAAAACCAGCAATGTGTTTTCATTTTCAAGTAAAATCAGAGATAAATTATAATATGTCATATAACTAAATTGATACATGTGTTCTTCAGCAAGAATTTAGAAATTATTGATAAGTCTCTGAAGAGAAAATTCAGAGACTAATTTTTTAACAGATCCCAGCTTTATTAAAAGACTGTGTCATATTAAATGTAATGCTGAGTATGTTTCAAAACCATTATTTTCTTTAAAAAGGTAAGTATTTTTAAACCAAATGCCAAAGTCTACTTAATTCCTGTCTACTCATTAAAAAACCTTTTTTGTAAGTTTTTCCAAATTATTAATACTGTTTATTTAGCAAATCTGTAGTCTGTATGTGCAAGTTTATATAGGATATACCTACATATGAAATATATAGATATGAGTATTTACAAATTTTTAGTATTTTTCTCTTCAGAAATAATTTTACTGAGACCAATTTGAGCTTTTTCTGTTTGACAAAAGCTGCTCTCATTTCAAGAGTCATTCTGTTCTCAGTATCACTCTGAAAAAGAGAACATTAACAGGCTGTGTTGTAAATTAATGCATTACATTTTCAAAATTGTATTTGCTTGGGTTTGAAACAGACTTCAGAGAATCATATTTTCTTGTCACACAATACAGCAATTAACAGAAACATCTCAACAAGGGACAATAGGTTCCTTTTTTTCTGGTTAAGTAGATTAAAAGACAAAGGGACTATTTTATAAATTTATTTTATCTGCTTCCATGCTTAGGGCATGAGTTGGGTACAGAGCTGCAATTCACTGGCCCAGGGATGAAGCAACAATGAAGCAGTGTTTGTCAGGATGGACCACTCTTTGTCCTGGTCACTGCTGGCTTCATGACCACTACAGCAATATCCAGCAGCTTCTAGGAAGCCATCTTTTTTTTTTTTTTCTTTTTTGCCAGCATTTGGAAAAGCTTTGCAAGAAATGGTGCTGAAGACAGCTGAAACTCTTGAAGCTTCTGGAAGTCCAGACTCTGAAGGTTTTGTAGAAATTATAGTGAGTTTTTCTGCCTACACACAGAAACTTTCTCTGTGTGTTACACTCACAGGATGGGTAAACAGAATGGAACACATACATAAAGCAAATATTTCTGCTTGTGACTGCTCGTGTCCCCAAACTCTTGTGAATAATGAACAGAGACACCAGGCTCGTGCAGCCCTCCCAGCCTGGTTTGATAGCCACATCCAGTGTTTGGGTTTCCCACTGTGACCTGGCAGTCCTGACAAATGAAACCTGTGTCAGGGCTGGGATCAATGTCTTGCTCTGGGTTCTTTGTTCATTGTGCTGGAGCTGAACCTCTCACGCTGGGACTCTTCATTTCCCGGTGTCTGGAGGAGCCCTTTGCCAGGTGAAAGGGCTGAGCCTGCGGCAGGAGTCGCTGCTCGCAGCCAGCCAGGACCCAGCTCTGGGAAGGGGGAGCAGGGCCCTCTCCAGCTCCAGCTCCCTCGTGGCCTTCTCAAAGTATCAAAGGACTCATAGGTAAAACTTTTGCCCTACTTCAGATGTTCGCACCTCTGAATATATTCTAGCCTTAAAGCTTTGATTTTTTTTTTAACACACTGGATAAAATAGCAAATTTGGTATGCATTGTTATATTTTATAAAAATTATTCATGCAAGCAAATTATGTATTAGTCTACTTTTGTTTCATATTTCAGTTTTAAGGATGAATTGACCCACAGTAATTTGAAGTTTTTCATTTAAAAGTTCATGTTAAAATAGTAATGTCAAAATTTCTGATATTTAGAGAAGGACCACTTGTAAATTAACCTTATTTCAGGCAAACTGATGCTAAACTCTGAAAATAGTCCTAAGGGATTAGATTAGTACTCTTGAGACTACTGTAGAGATCTCTGAGAAATTAGCTCATATGGACACCAAGACATTTACATTGTTCAAGCTTTCTTTGCTCATGAAAAAAATATTCCAACCCTAATTCTTTATGGATCACAGAAACCTAAAGATCAAAGTATAGCTCAGATCTAAAATTGCAGACACTCCAAGACTGTCACCACTCCCAAAAGAGTTTTTTCACTGCCATGTTTATTTTCAAAGAGGATCTGATGAGCAGCACACATTATTTCCTTACATATGACTTTGCAAAGTGTGATTGTCAAGGTATTGTTATATGACTGTTATGCTTGCATGAACTTGTAAGCAGTTCAGAAGGAGTCAATGATTTCCTTAAATGTAGATATTGGGAGTGATGCTAGCACTTTCTATTTATTGTCTAGACAGAGACATTAGCATTTCTGAGGCTGGGGAAGGGAAGTCAACAATCCTACAGGCGCAATGGTACAAACTGACATTCTGAAGAAGTGGTGAAGCACCGGAGAGCTGTGGAGCAGCAAAGACAAATGTCTGAGTGTTAATGTAGAGAAAATGGGCAAACAAAGACTGATGCATCCCACCATCCAGATTTCCCTCAAGAAAAACAATATCCAACCTGTGGATCTTGCCCTACAAATGAATTTCAGCAAGTAAATCATATCAGCATGGTTACAGTTTGTTATCTAAGTGAAACACATAGACAACCTAAAGTGTACTTACTGCTTTATATATATATATATATATATCTACCCCTAAACACTGCAGTGCTTTTTCTTAGTTAATTCTAGGGTTTCTAAAGATTAATTATCTACTTCTACTTAAATGCTGTGTGATGCAGAAATTATTTCAAAGAACCAGAAATCCATGCCTAGGGGTGAAGATTCATGAGACACATTCACAGTGATAAATGTTCCATCAAAAGTTACACAAGGTACCAAACGACTTGGGAATATTCTCTTTTTCTTTTTATGGCACAATAACTTTGCTAAGTTAAAAATGTCTAAATGTTTCTTTCAGCAGGAAATTCTACCCAGCATATATCAGGTATGGTACAAGACTGAAAATGGGCCTAAATTTCAAGGATCTTAGCTGGTCAACTCTTATGGTAGACACTCCTGAAATTGTGGTCAAATCTGAGTTCTAGCTGAAGTTAATGATGAAGTAGATTTCACTCACAAGGTTTCATCCCCATCTGAAGGCTTATGCACCCATCTAAAGGATCTACTGGACTTAAGCCTCCCTTATCCTGAGCTGTCTTCATGGATGAGATTGCTGCTTGGTTAATGGCACTGTCCTTCTACCTGGTGTTTTTAGCACCAATACTAAGGAAAAAAAAGTTTGTTTCTTTGTTTATTTGTTTTCATCCATGGCATTAGGAATTGTAAAAAAGAGCTGTTATTTATAAAAAGTACATTTTTTATGTCTGGAGCATTTTACACTGCCTTTAGTAAAGAATTTAATAGTACAAAAGTTAGAGTAGTTTTAACCAAATGCTTCAGTAATTCAAGCTGTAGAGTTAGTAAAGGCAATTATCAGTGTCCCTGATGTCTTCTCTACTTTTAAAAAGCAAAAAGGTTATTTTGGTAATTGGTAGTTCTATTATATCTTGCACTGTACTTGTTTACAGACAAAAAGCAAACCCTCACATGGAAAAGTTTCACATCTGTGTATTTGTCCTATCCATACTGAGCACTACGTGCAAGATGTGGAACACAGAGTTGTTAAAAAAATCCTGACAAATTAACAATATTAAAAAATCTTGGTTTATTGAACTAAATATGTTTATTCTTAAACACCTGCAGTTTCAAAAACTCTTACAAAAATAAGAACAATTTTGGAGGAAACCCTTTGACCAAATCCCAGGAAGACTGGGATGAAATAAATTTGAAACTGCAGATCCCAGAACTGCTTCCTTGTGGACCTTTTTTAGCAGGGATGAGGGATTACACTACAGTTATCTGCTTAATGGAAAGACACAATTCAGTTTCTTTCACAGTACCTCCATTTTTCAAAACACTGCCAGTAACAAACCTGAGAGGTCATCAGTTAATCAAAGCAACTGACTGGATTCCAGTTCAGAAAATTCAGAAAAATGTGGCTTCAGTTTAACCATCTCTTAGACTTCAGACTTGTGAAGTACAAATTCTTCAGTGCTGATCTGAACATGCCTCTGAACTGATAGTGTTTCTCATCTTTCTGTGCACAAGTTTCCCTTTTATTTCATTTTATAAAAATTTTGAATATATTGATGTATTAACTCACTGGGCAAATGTAATCCCTAATTTCTCCATAGTAATTACAGAGACAATACATCTTTTCTTGTTGTTAAAAATGTTGTATTTTATAAATATATCTATGATCTAACTAATTTTGGGTCAAGTCCTTCAGTAATTCGTAGGCAAGAACTGCAAAGAGAACTCAGTTTCATGATGCCAAAAGGGATGACCAGGATTTTACTAGAGGAACAATCACTCCACCATCTTCTGGAGAAATGCATAAATCATTCCTGGCAACATCAGAGCACCTATTAGGGTAAGAATTCAAGTTAGGGGAATCTAGGAAAGACCATTGAAGATGGTTAGCATACATGACAAACGTGGTCAGAAAGAGGCTGTATTGTGCAAAACACAGCATCAATTTTCTGCATCTGTATGAATAAAAGCATATATGAAGTGCCTTTCAGTCCTTGATGGCTTTGTAAGTCTTCCTTAGTCCTCAGAGATTTTTTCACCCTTTATCTTCTCTGTACCTCTTGAAGACTTTTGATTTTCTTATTGTCTCATGTTGGGAATTTCTAATATATAAATGCAATGCCTGTGCCTAAAATGGGGCCATTAAACAGTTCCTGACTGAGAGATATGTGCCATTGTGGCAGATTAGCCTTGTCTAGCAATGAGATCCCCACCCAGCGGCTCTCACACCCCTCAATACAATAATGAGAGAAATTAAGATGAAAAAGTTTGTGTCAAGGTGAAGACAGGGTGAGCACTTACCAGTTACCATCACTGGCAAAACAAATTCAGCTGGGCAAAGATTTATTTAATTTACTGGGGTTTCTTTGTTTGTTTGTTTTTGTTTGGTTTTGTTTTTAGTGAGGGATAATGAGAAACAAATGCAAAACTAAAAATACTTTCTCACCAGTTCTCATTTCCTCCTTGGCTCAACTTCACTCTTAAATCTTCCACCTATTTCCCTCCTAAAGCACCATAAAAGTGATTGGGAAGAGGGGCTTTGGCCAGTCATAAACACTTCATTTCCACCTCTCCTTCCTCCTCACGCAGTTTCTCTGCTCCAGTGTGGGGTCTTTCCCTACAAGAAGGCTCCTACAAGAACTGTTTCAGTATGGGTTCTTCTCACTAGGCTGCAGTTCTTCAAGAGCTGCTCTGGTGCAGGTCCCATCCATGGGTACAGGTCCCTCAGGAATAGACTGCCCAAGGGTGGGCTCTCCATGGGCTGAAGTTTCCTCCAGGGCACATCCACCTGCTCACATATGAGACCCGCACTCCATGGGCTGCAGGGGCACAGCTGCCTCACCATGGTTTGTACCATGGGTTGCAGGGGAACCTCTGCTGCTGCACTTTCTTCCCTTCCTTCTCACTGAGTTTGATGTCTGCAGAACTGTTTCTCTCACAATTTCTTACAAACTTATGAATTCAGTTTACATCCCTGTTCATTCCAATTTGATTCTTTTCTCATTCAACATGTTTTTATCTATTGATATTTTCCAGTGCAGCAGTTGTTGGAATGTGGCTGTGTACATTGCTGCTTTCATCTGGGAAGGCTCCCATGAAAATAATTTTAGTTAGAAGGATAGAATGGAAAAATATTGTTAAAAATAATGCCTTTTTGGGAGTTGGTATAAGTGGTATTTTACACCAGATTTTACACCAGGTATTTTACACTGGATTACTCAATGTAAATACCCTGTGTTCTTTAAGCCAAGTTTCATAGTAGAACAATGACAAATTTCCATTGACATACATCAATTACAATGCAAACAGAATAAATATAGTACTCTTTTTCTGCTCACTTAGAAATTGTTCTCTTCTCTTGTTTCTTGTAGGATGAATTATCTCCCAATTTAATTCTGTGAAACCAAAAGTATGTCCCTACAATAGCATGCTTTTAGTTTATCACTGACATGAGGCTTTTATGGACTCCATAACTGTAGGAAATGGAAAGATAGAAACTTCCACAGATACTGAAGAGTTTGATTTGCAGCCTTGGAAGAAGCTTGGATTTATGTAAAAATAAAAGTACACAGACATTAAACAGAAAAGTTATGAACTTATTTTTCTATGGTTGTAAAGATACTAAGTAAGAATATGCCTTAAGTAAGTTAGAAACTATATTGAGTAAGATAGTGAAAGGTTTTATAGCGTAGTAATGTAATTGTATAGAGTAAGCTAAAAGTTTAGATGCTATAATAAAAGCATATGTGTGTACATGTAATAGTAGCCCATTGGATAAAAGTATATGCATTACAGCAGAATTAAGTAAAGGCGATAGGTTAGAAAAACAAAATAAACTTTGTGGCAACTTTCTATTGGATTAGAATGTTATATATGCCTTGTAACGAAGAAACTTGTGACTACCTTGAGCTATGGCCAACAGTTTGCTCCTTTAAAATCTCACAACCTTTGAGGCTGATATTTATCTGAGTAATAAATCGTCTTTAGCCTGACAGTAGTCCCTTCCTTTCAATTAAGGTGTCGATAATACATAACTACCAAGCACAGCAGTTGATTGAAAAGAGTTTGGATTTATGTTGTAGAGAAATGCATGCGGACCTCCATGATAGCTTTCATGCTGTCTTAAAATGGCAAAAAAATGTCTTGTGTCTATATGAAAAAGCCTCCATCCAATATAGTAAATACAAGTGTGGAAGCATTCATAGCTGCTAGCATATATATTGTGTTAAGAATAAAGTGTAATTGGTTTTCAGCAGGTGAATAGAAGACAGATCTGAAGTTTGCCTTCCATGGATAACTGCCATTCAGAGTACCTCCACTGAGTTAAATCAGTTAAAAATGAGACAGTATTTGTTACTAAGTCTTTATAATGGGCTAGAGGAAAAGTGCACACTTTTGAATGGATGGCCTTTATAAAAAAGTTCTTGAAGTCCAAGCTATGTTCAATATGTAATGGGAGGAAAGTTGAGCTGAGGCAAAGAGAATGCTAAGGACTTCAAGGACTCTTAGATCCCAGACGTCAAAGTCTTTTTCCTTACTTTTGGTTTGAAATTACTAAAGACCTTCCTATGGGATTATCTTTTTTTGCACAACAACTCTTCCTACTGGTGTAAACAGTACTGCTTACATCACATGAAATAGAACACTTGCATAAGTCTTTCTAGAACTAGAGATTACATACGTTAGTAGTTTATAACAGGATTATTTTGATGCAGTATGGTCAAGTGTAATAAGTGAAATATTCAGCAAAGGAGCTGTGGTTTCTGTAGCATATAAATAAAAGAGATACAAAATTACAAAGGAAGATAAAGATAATGATTAACTGAATTAGTTGAGTGCATGAATACATTATTTTTAGCAGATACAGCATTGAATGAAGAATGGGATGGCCATTTATATGAGGGCAAGAAATCAGGATGAGAATTAAGGTAAAATTACCATTGACAGATAGTCAGGATCTGAAATAGGGGCTGGGATGACATCAAAGCAAATATGGTACGTTCAATACAAAGGTACCACAACCTACAAGACCATCTTCCACTTCTGGGGAAAAAAAAAAAAAAAAAAAAAAAAAAAGAAAACTCACAGGTCTTTTAAGCCTGGAGCAGTCATTTTTTGTCAGTTTTATAAAATACTGTCAAAAATTACTGCCTCTTGAACTGCACCAACAGATGTGAATGGTATGGAAGTGTAAAGTCAGTCTTCTCAGAAGATGCAGCTGAAAGACTGAGAGGTGTTGGTATTCCCTCCGAAGAAAAGGAAGATCTGGAGAAGGCTCAATAGTGGGTAACAGGAAATATTTACTAGGAGCCTAAGTATTTTAAGTTGATTATTTTGTTTTTATTATAACTATTTAAAGTGTATTAAATTTCTGAAAGGCACAGACATTTTGCTAGTTAATAGATGACTACAGTGTCTATTGGCTAGTATAAATTGAGTAATAAATTTGATGATGTGTCAAGACATTAACCAAATTTTTTTGTCTTGACAACTTAGCAGCCAACAAGCTATAATAGGTTAGAGTCATTGGACTCAGCATGGCAGGGATAAACCGCAAAAGATGAGGACATATTGTGTGATGTAATATAAGTGCAGTCACATGGAATCAGTTACATATGGTGCTTTGCAATAATTGTCAAGCATTATACTAAAAATAATTACCTAAAGGATGCAGGGAAGATAAAAGGGGTATGAAAGTTTAGTGTTTTGTAGTTTTTCTTCCACTGATATATTGAGATGCATGTCAATTATATTTCTGGCAAGCCAAGTTTTTGAGTGAAATTGTATGTGAATTTTGCTACTATTACTGACTTTGATTTTCATCTTGTTCAGTTTTGACTGTGAAAATTGACAGATGAACAAGAAGGTTTTCACATTTCAAGTAACAAATATAAAGAATTAATCTGGAATTGTAGGCACCTCTGCTTAAAGAGAAAATTGTTTCTGCCATTTGGTATCCTGAAGTACCAGTGCCTACCAAGTTGTCTTGGGCAAATTTCCTTTTCATTAGAATCATTAGAGTGTAGACTGGTGTGGTGGGTTGACCCTGGTTCGATGCCAGGTGCCATCCAAAGCCATCCAAAGCCATCCTCTCACTTCTTAACTGAGCAGGGGAGAGAAAATATAACAAAGGACTTGTGGCTCAACATAAGAGCAGGGAGAGAGATCACTCACCAGTGACTGTGTCATGACTTGGGGAAATTATTTTAATTTATTACCAACCAAATAAGAGTAGAATAATGAAAAATAAACTCAAATCATAAAAACACCTTACCCACTCCTGTCCTTTCTTCTCAGGCTCAACTTTCCTTCCAGATTTCTCAACCTACTCCTCTGCAAGTGGCACAGTGTTCACAGAGAGTGAACAGATAGCTCCAGCATAGGTCCATCATAGGGTCACAAGTTCTGTGAACAAACCTGCTCCAACATGGACTACTTTTTTCACAGGTACACAGGTAGAGTGCAGGCTTCCCATGGGATCACAGCCTACCTCAGGCATACACCTACTTCAGTGTGGGGTCCTCCATGGGCTCCAGGAGGATATCTGTCCAGCTGTGGTCCTCCATAGGCAGCAGGGACACAGCTGTCTCACCATGGGCTGCACCATGGGCTTCAGGACAAACTCAACTCTAGCACCTGGTGCATCTCCTCCCCCTTCCCCTCCTTCTCCACTGACCTTGAGGTTTTTTTCCCATTCTTGATTCTCTTTCTGGCTGAAGTTGCTGTTGTGCATTTCCCCCTGCCTCCTTCCTAGCTGTGTTATCCCAGTGGTGCTACCATCACAGTTGAATGGCTTGGCTTGGCCAGCAGCACATCCATCCTGGAGCTGTCTGGCATTGGCTCTGTTGGACATAAGGGAAGCTTCTGGCAGCTTCTCACAGAAACCACTTCTGTATTCCCCAGCCACCAAAGCTTTGCCATGCAAAACCAATGCAATTGGATATAGTATATGGAGAACAAATGTAAAGGCTTCATTGATGCCAGGAAAGAAAATACCAGAACTGAATTGTGTTCCTGAATTACTTTTAGAATTAATGTAAAACGAGCGTAACCTGACCTATGCAGTTTGTAGCTGCAGCAGTAATGATTTCGGTAAATGCACTCTCTGATGCAGCTGTTTTGTGTACTGTGTATGACCTTGGGCCAAGAGGAGGCTGATTATTCCTCTTTGTGTCATATAACTGGAGTGTAAAAGCACTTAAAGACCTTAGATCAGCTTTCAGACTGAATTCTCCTCCCTTCTCAAATTCTGCTTAAACACACATATTGTCTATATAATGCTTCAAAATACCTATTTAATGTCTGTAACCATCTATAATCAAAAGCAAAGATTATTGATGTCATAATGTATGGGAACAAATTCACTAGGAAAAAGGAAAGAGAAGTATATTTTAGTGCTCTCCCCATCACTGAACCTGGCAAATAGAAGAATGAACTCCAGTGAGACATTTCATGACTGCATAGTTCACCCATTTAGTCCTGGCTGTATCTATTTCTTTTTCATAATGCAACTGTACAGGTAAATATACCCTTGAAATTCAGTTTTCCATGTTGAAAGGCATCTGTATAAACAAGGTTTGATTATTTCTACACTATTTGCTGAGCAAATCTTCAACCTTTAATAGCCATCTCTGTGGTATTTATCATGTCAGGTGAAAAATCAGAGTGAAAAAGATAGCATCAACTGCTCCTTATATACTCCAGGGTTTAATTGCTTGTGAAGCTTCTAGAAGAATCTGACTGAAGATTCTCTCAGACAGTGATGAAACCGGGCATGTCTTTCGGGCCTCTGTGGTCACAAACACTCTGTTCAGTAATTAGTCAAAATGACAAATCAAAACCTGCATTGCTAAGGGGTTCTTTCTAACTTTCATCTCTTCTCCCTCTCCAATAAAAATCACTTTCTCAGTGGTTGTAAAACTTTTTAAAACTTCAAGAATTGGCTGCAGTTAAAAGGAATTAATAGTTCATTTAGTTTTATCTTCTGAAAGCCAGTCTTTTATTTTTACTTCCATGCTGTGGTCTCAACAACCAGGATTTCTGAAGTTTTCCGTACATACAGGTTGATGTCTTCAGCTGAGTGGTGTGTGCTTAACACTTTTCACAACTAGGGAATCAGGAAAAAACTTCAGGAAACATAAAGGGACAGAGATGACTTAAGTTCAGCACTGTGAAAGAAGAAGAATATGCTGCTTTAGACCGCAGAAAGCCTACATGATTTGAGTTCAGACTCTCTCTTGCTCCAGTTCCCATTGAACCATAAATGCCTGCCCAGGGCAGAGAAATAAAGGGGCATGAGGAGGCAGCATTTCAAAGTCATTCTATCTTTACAAAGAAAGAATAGCCACTGATTCAGATGCTGATTATATGTGGCATTTTTGTACTCTAAAAAAAAAGAAAATCCCAACAGATTAGATATAGCTACATGTATTTTTCATTTCCAATCGGCAGGAAACTAGGTTGTCCTAGATCATCTGTCTTCCTTTTTCTTCCATTCCTACCCAGAGCCTGAAAAAAGAAGCAAACAAACAAACAAATATTCATGGGAACATCAGCCTTGTCATAATTAATGAAATATCATTTTAAATGTCATCTAGCCAAACAACTGAATCTATCTAAATACTAACTCATAAATTGTAGCCCCAGGTAAGATATTGCCTTGCATTTTAGGACAGCTAATATGCCATTTTCTGGCCTGCCACTGCAGCAGGGTCATCAGCACAACAGAGGCATTCTTGAGTGTTTTATTTTAGTGCGCACTGGAAATAACCCTAAAAGCTAGTGTCCATTTCAAGGATTTATTTTCAAATAGGTAATAGTTTTGTAAACATCTCTTTCCAACTTAAACCAATGAAAACTTTGGCTATAGTAATTTGTTTTCTGCACTGTTTTGTTGAGAAAATAACAGGTATCATAGAAAAAAAATGTGTCTTCAAGGTGTCAGTAACTAGAAAAGTTTCAAGTCCTCCCAACATTACACACATACTTATCTTCACTTGTATGTGTGGTTCAATTGAAACTTCTACTTTGTGCACCACTTGGTGTGTAATTGCATCTGCTCAGGCAGGATGTAGTATTTGCAGAGCTTTCCTGCCCAAAGAAACAAGGGGTTGTAAGAAGTAGCTGTATATTTGGTCTGCCTACCTTCTGTGTCAGTGTTCCATGTTGTCTCAAGGAAAATAGAAAGCATAGAATTAAATCATTATAGAACAGGTATTTGCCCAGCAAATTACACTTTTACATTCTTTTCCTTCCTGCACTACCTTTGCTAAATTGTGTCCTATGTTCTAAATAACAACAGGGAGCAGTAAGTAAACCAGACCTTTAACTTTCATGTCTAGTAATAGTACATATTTTGCATTTGATATTACAAAAAAGGGCTTAATTTTGTTTCCATTGAAACACGAAATTAACATTGTTTGGTTTGGTGCCATAAATATTTCTCAATTTTCCAGCTCCTGAAGGTCTGTTTAAATGGATAGAACATCAGACAGGCTCTGCACTTACTATCATTGAATCCTTCTTGGTGTATATTAGCTACTCAGTGATTAATTTCTGTTTCTATAACAGTCTACACATAAAGCTTGTGTAATACTAAGGTATGTGGACCTCAATATCATTTTATCCAGTTGAGGTCTGATTGAAATATGATGGCTGATGGTGGAAACTTTCGTCTGACTGAGACAGCTAGGTCAACAACAAAGGCAAACCACTGCAATAGACATAAACATAAATTTTTTAGTAGATGTGTGGCTTTTTCTTCAGGGAATTTCCCTTTTTGAAAAGAGAGCAAATTTATATGAAATTTTTATGCTAAAATAATGCTCTGTTTTATTTGTCCATTTGTCTCTGGACAGAAAGTATTCCACTGTATTTTTAAAATGCTACTATTCTTCTTTTGATACACTGCATTAGAAGAATCTCTACATAAAATATATTAGAAACTAAACTTTATATGTTAATTTAAAAAGGAAAGACTAATAATGGAAAAGAGCAATCACCTGTTGCATTGTTTCTCTTCAAAGGAAAGAAAACATTCAACCTACTTTTATCCCTTAGGCAGGAAATGTAATAATGTTAGACGTTACATAAAGAGTGCCAAACATTACAAAATTTATTACATTGAAATCATATATGGAATAGGTCAAATTCGTGCTGTATGGAGCTATATTGAGTTGAGCAGGCTTACAGTATCTATTTCAATTGTGTGCTATACAGTAATTCAGATGGAATTGTTTGCACATCAATTGTTTCTAAGAGCAACTGTACTCAAAACCTCAAAAAACGCAGAGGATCACAATTTCATTATTCCCAGCTCCATTACTTTCCATTGTTATGTTTTTTTTTTGAGACAGTAACTGGAGTTACATTTCAAAGCTGTTATGCATTAGTTTAAGTGTTAAAGTGTATTTCTGCAGGAGACAGTGATAAAACCTATTATGAGAGAGTCCAGCTGCATTTTCTTAAAAACACAGCAGTAATTTTTTTGTGGTTAGTGAACAGCCAGGCTGAAATACACATTAAATCACTGAAAAATGTATGTGATTTTTTTTTCCAAAGAAAGGAGCACTTGGAAATAGAGTTTATCCTGAAGTCCAGATACCTAAAGCTATTTGGGTTTAATTGCTTTCGTGGGAGTTAGGATTTTAGACAGCTTTAAACATTTTCATATAAGAACCAAGGAACCACCATGATGCTGAAATATTTCAGTTCCCTTTGAAGTCAGTAGAAATCACGCAGACCTTAAACAACAGCCTGTACTTTGACAGTTTGAACTGTAAGACAGCATCTCTTTTTTTAAAGATGTGTAATTTAAGTAAACTGAATAAGAAGAATTTATATTTTAAAAAAATCAATTTATGTGTGAATCTTTACAAAGAGTTCCTCAATATTCCATCTTGCCAGAATAGGTAAGCACAATGCATTTAGAACAAGACATTTTATTTGTCTCTAACTAATGTTTCCCACATCATTCCTCATTTTCATAATTTCTCAATTGTTTTTTGCAACATGGGGAAAACTAAATGTAGTCATAAACTAAGGGAATTTCGACAAAGGTACCAGCGTGATACTGCTAAATGTTTCAGTAGCAAATATTTTAGAACTCTTGTCACCAAATGAAATCTTTTGCCTTCAGATTTTTAAAAAGAATAGGGGAAAAGTAAAAAAAAAAAAATAAAATTATTCACAGAATCTAATAATTTGAAAAATTTAGAAAGATATAGAAAATTCTCAGGAGATGCACCTATTCTAGACCAGAATTCAGTTCAGACACTTTTTCCCCCACTCTCTTTGGAGATTCAAGACAGGCCAGTGCTGTCCTTCACAAAGATCACAATTCACCATGCACACAGATTGGGTGGGTGTATCAGCAGTATGTTCCCCAGGCTGAGAAAAAAGTGAGCGTCATTAGAAGGTATGGGCTAGAGTGTTCATTTGAGAAACCCAGTGTCATACCTTAGGACATATATTGTTTATATCTGGATTTTCAAGACTCCTCTAATTTCTCTGTTCCCATCTTGAATTTTTTTCCCATCTTGCCCAGCCCTATTGCAGACTTCAGTGTGAAAGGCTAGAGAAAACTCATGGTTTTCTCCCAAAAACATTTCTTGCCAACTGGAATTGGGATTTCTTGCTTAAGGAATGGATGCCCCCTACCAAGGGTCAAAAGCACAACTTAAAAAAAAAAACCCACAGCTAAAGATATTGCAGGCAACTAAAACCTTAATATGTGAAGATTCTAGGGCTTCAAGTTGTGGGTAATGATGGTTTTGTTCAGTACCAGGAAGGTAAGTGTTCACATGTACTAAAGGTAATATAAATAAACCTAAGCAGAATTAATTGTGTATCAAACACTGCTGTAGCCCTTAAGATATCATATATAGGCAGTTTAAGATGAGGGAGTTTCAAGGTTCTCAGTGATGGCTAAATCTTAATTTAGGAACCTGCACTGGAACAAATTCAACTAAATTACTTCATGAATTTAACACAGAATCACAGAGAAAGTTTAAAGTTAATAGGAGGCTGAACATAATTCAGTGATCTCACTATCAGAGCCTTCCATTTAGAGACAATTATTCAATATTTTTCAATATTATAAATATTTTTCAATATTCTATATTATTCTATCTTATTCAGTATTTTAAACTGGGGTAAGTCCAATTAAATATATCAGTTCCCTTCTAGTAGTAGTAAATCAGTTGAGGAATCTATCCTCCATTTGAGTTTATTGTAAGATTGCCAGTTAACCTAACAAAGCCATTTTCTAAAATGCAAGGAGGTTTCAGCATCTTCTGGTCATAAATACTAAATCAGTTCCCACACAAACACTGCAGAAACCTTAGCTGACACTTTAGATCAAAATTGTTGACACACATCGTGCGCAGAATGGATCATATAACAGCTTCACATGATTTTACTGATTCATGTATTATTGACTTAAACAGGGCTACAGGTTTATCCTTAAAACATTAGGTTTGATAACAGGAGTCTGCAGCTGTTATCAGCAGCTTGCTCATAGGTGTAGAAATTAAAATAATTCCAAGTAACTCAATAGATTCCCTAGCCCTGCAAGGAGCACAACTGTTCAGAACTGAACATGAATGGAAAGAACAAGAGAAAAGTGACAAGTTTTACTTAAATAGTTAGCATCAATAAACATTAATGCATATTTGAAAAGCATTGAACTCTTTAATGATCTTTAAAATTAATTAGAAACTTTCTTAAGGGAAATTGCAAATGGAGGCTGTACATTAGTAGTATATTGCAAATAACATTAATATGTTTTGTTGCTGGAAAAATTTTGGCTGAAGGTAGGTTGAATACTGCAATGTTAGCTCTTCTGTCTCATCTAATGAAACCAGTTATAATTAATTTCCTCACTGAACCTTAATTACAACCATTAAGGGGTAAGGGAATATTTTGCACCTTAAGATATTTTTGGGCCACTCTTTTGTGATTACTCTTTGCTTCTGTTAACAATAAAAACTCCTAGGCTCTACTCTAAAAATACATGCAAGACAATTGAATTGGATTGAACTCTCAGTTATAGACACCCATTAAAACTCCTGTCTATAATTTTCAAAGACAATACCAGAGACTATAAACCCTTCATTACTCCTTCCAACCTCCCCTGTATGCTGTCAGTCAAGCTCATAGCATTTAATAACACAATCAAAGGGTGGCTTTTCCACCTAAAATTTCAATATGCTTTTATCAATTAGCAGTTCACATCTATAACTGAGGATTGACAACAATCAAAACAGAGTAAGGTTATACTTCATCCCTTTAGGCTGACTCTATAAATGATTTATTGAACAGCATCACATATTTGCAGTCTAGCATGATGTCGTTTCGTTTTGCACTTGGTACTGAAGGGATCATCCCTGGGATTCAGCCCCACTAGTATACTTTTCTGTCTTTCAAGACATGAGCTTTCTTTAAGCTGAGATTTTGCTGTAAATATTTAACTGCTGGCTGAATTCAAGAAAAAGAAGGCTTAGTCATGTTGCCTTCAAACAGCTGTAATCTTAGCAACTTTTTGATAGGAAAAAAACAAGCCAGAGGCCTGTGTTCTGTTCCTATGCTTGCCAGAAAGCCAAAACTCTCACATTTATTGAAATACCCCAGACTCCAAGGTCAGCATTCTGGATAATTTAGTTAACCTTTCTGCTGACAGTACTTATTTGTTCAGCTTATTCTTCCTTCAACTCAATTTATTGAGTTCATAAATTAAATAATTGCAATATGTAATTAGTTATGCATAAACCCTGAAGTACCAGAGATTAGGGAGCACACCTTTTTATTAGGAAATTAGAGGAAGAATGGCCATGGACCTTTTTTTTTTTTTTTTTTTCTTTTTTAAGTGTATTCAGAAGTTTAAGCAGCCCCAGAAAGAAGAAAGGAGTTTGGTCCCATCTGTTATCAACCAAGAAAGCTGAGATACTGTGCAAGTTGGTATATCCATTTTGTTCAAGGGCATTTCTGAAGTTACTGAAACATGAGAACAATATGTGCAGAATAGAACTGAAAGAGAAAGGAAGAGGAACTCCTCAGTGGCGTGGATGGTTTCTGCATGGCAGTCAGCCACTAGACTGATTGGCTATCAAGAGGACTTTGCAGGGTGATGCACATAAGCTTTTTCATATTATTCAATAAAGATTTTTGGTGAAGTTGTAGAGAACACGTTTAGAGCCAAGAGACTGTGTATTCACTTGCTTAAATATCTTTGGGTATTCTGAGATTGTCCTGTTCACAAGCCTTCAACTGTGATTACAATTTATTGGACGGGTAAGGGAAAATATATGCATAATCAATATTTCATATGAGAACATGAGAATTTTGGTAATGACATTTATTAGCAGAAGTAGGTTAATATTTTTTTTTCATTCATGTATTTAGATCTATGGATAATTTGGTTTTCTGCCTCACAGCTGTTATTTTTCACTTTCCATTATTAGTACCCCTTATGATATGCTCTTATCATTAAAGATTAGTGAATTACTACTCTTTCATTGTTTCAGAAAAAAAATTTGAATAAGAGCTGTAACTAGTGACAATTGACTAGATGGGATGACTACATAAGGATCCATATCTTCAGCTTAACTATTGAGTAGATGAGTACATAGAGAAACCACATAATGAAAAGGACTAACCAATAAAGAAAGGAAATGAATACTGCCATTCTCACACCATCTTTTCCTGTCTATTCTCGTTGTCTGTATTCTATCTGCAAGTAATCGTGTTAATCTTCTCTATATTTAAACTTTCAGAATCCATGCCATCTTCAGAATAACATGCAATCTTTCTAAAATGTCATCAGATGAAAAGCTTGTGATGTAGGGGAAAACCCCAGACATGTCACAGTGTAATTTCAGCCATCATATTCAAGCCTTTCTCCCACCCACACATTTTGTTGCAGTCTCCTCTTTCACAATGGATAGATAAAATAGGATCCTTTACCCAGAGACACCCTTCATACTGACTCAGTTATGACACCATTTCCGTGCTTATTTTTGTAATAAGATACTCTGCTACCTTCAGAGAAAATTTACGTGTTCTCATTTGTCAATAATTGCAACTTTAAAAAGATAAAGGTAATATTACAGTTGAACAGTAAAGAGTAAAAAGTGGAATATGCTACTTTGTGTGTTTCCATTTTAATAATTTTTTTATCTATTTGTGATATTTAATGAGCTAGGACATTTCCTTAATGGTCTCATAAAGCATTAGCAGATAAATTTAGAATAGTCTTATCAATTGTTTTTGCAGAAAATGCATTTGAAGACAAAAAAAAACAGATAATTTGAATACTGTTAGAAAGAGAGCATATGGATTTTGTTCTGGGATTCACTGACAGGTGGACATCTCCACTTGAGTTATTGATCTAGATTGCTTTTATACCAAACACAGAAAAACATAATTGAGATGTCAAAAACTCCAACCTCAAAGCAAAAAGATGACTCACACCCCAGCAGTCCTGCAAGTTAGTTTGAAATCACTACTTCAATTGTAGATGTCTTCAAGATAGAAATCTAAGATTTATGTTTTTTGTACTCTATGACTTATTCAGTATAAAGTTTATATGAAATACATTGTTAAAATTAAAGGATTCTTTTACTGAGACATCTTTATACTGTCTGAGCATTTTCTGGCATAGTATTTTCTGTATGTAAATCAGTACTGGAAGGCAGAACTGAACATTTAATAGTTGTGACATATTTAGCTATTAAAAATTAATCTTTCTGATGTTAAGGGAGGAGAAAGGTTGAGTTTCCTGATTAAGGTCTTCTGGCCATCTCAGAAATGTCAATTATTTTTAAAATAGTCTTTCTCCTCCTTTCCCAGATGTGGAGGAATGTGAATAGAAAATCACAGTAAAAATAATTCTACTTGGAGTTATTTGTAGATTAAGAAAAACAAATGCTGACATTTTAATCCCAGAGATAAGGATAATCATATTCATAAACCATTTTTTACACTGATCGAACAAATTTTTTCCTTAGTTTTCCTACCAGTAATACTTTGTTTCAGCTTTTAATGCAACTAAAATTTGTGGGGAAAACTATTTTTTGCCTACTACTCTTCAGTTTAAAAATTGAGGCATTTTCCAAGCTTGCTATACTTAAAGAAAAAAAAAGTCCTGATGAATGTTTAGATGAAAATGAGAGGAGTTCCAAGTAGGCATGTATTTCTTTGTCCAGCAGGCAGGATTTTGTGAGTAACCTGAAAGGAACCCAGATCCTGACCTGCAAGATGCCTGTTCATATATTCAAAAGGGTAATCCTGTTCTGAGACTTTTATAAAGAAGACAAATTTTTTTAAAAATGGAAATTGGGAACAAATGATTTCCCAATTGTTTCTGAGGTGAATTTGGAAAGTACAACAGAAAGAGCCAGATGTTGGTACTCAAGTCCACTAATACATTTAGTACCAACACTGCACAGACTCAGCCCTCATGATGACCTCTTTTCTATCTCTAATGGCCCAGCCTCAGCAAAAGCCCCACATCTCCTTCTAGCAGCCAAGAGGAGCAGCACTCTGGGCTGTTGGCTGACTTGAAAGGCACACCTCTACCCCTATAGTCAACATTAGAGAATGAGCACTAGCTTGCAATCATCTATCCTATTAAACTGTTAGATGTGCCTGGCTTGCTTTTGTGAGGCAATAAACAGTTCCCCAGTCGTGTTTAAGAGTAGACCCAGGATATTTCCGAACAGGTAACTTGATCTTGGTAACATGATCCACTTTGAAAGTCAGGAGCTTTCAAAGTAGACCATTGTGTCTCGGGGTTCAGCCCAGAGGACAGATCTTGGTACATTTAATCTCCTGTTACAGGCAATAATTCCAAACCCTGAGAATCCAATCAGATATGTGCTCATGTGGGGGAAAAACCCACAGGGTATTCTGTTTAATATCTTCAGAATTTAGTCAATGAAGGAACAGAGGAACAGGAAGCTAAGCTGCCTGCTAAGCAGGAGAGAGAACCAACAAAAGGATTCCCATTTCTAACTTTTTGAATTATCTTTTTCAAAAAAAATTAATTATTTCAGTAGCCACTTCTGCTGCTTACAAAAAATCAATCCATTGTAACATAGACTTGAAATAAGGTAGTTGTTGGGATCTGTGATATTTAAATGCTCCCGAGATTGTAGAAAGTCTCTGTCTTTCAGCCCCGCTGCCAAAGAAGGAGTCGTAATTCATCTGTGCTGGTTTTCAAGGTTGTTTATTTCTTCTTATCTAAAATATTTTCTCTCTGACCTGCAGCAGGTCTGTCTCTCAGGACAGCGTGCGGGGCTCTGCCCCTCAGCGGGATGTTACAAACATTATATACTAGAAACTACGTGTGCTATGTTTACAATAACATGCCAATATCTATCACCCATGTTGAATAGTGTGTCCCCAGCCGAAACCAATAGAAAAATGCCAACACCACAGTGAAACATGGAGGGCATGAAGAAGAAGAAAAAGGACAAGGCACACCCAATTTTCCTCTATCTTGCCTCCTTTGAACCCCTTATCTAGAATCCTAAAATTCTACTTTTGCACCCATGACACACTAATTACTACTTATATCAAACACTCAGAGCTTGTAATTCATCCTGTAAGATTGAAAACTCTTTTCCATGGACAGAGATCAGAGACAGCGTCTCTTGGGGCTCTGTACAGGGGTGTTCCTGACCCCCTGCCAGGGTCCCAGACCTTCCAGGGCAGCCAGAGAGGGATGCCCTGGATTCCCACAGGTAGTGACTTGTAATCTACATGATTGTTTTCTTGTTTTCTGTAGATCTGTAATGACATTATAAGGATACTTGGCTTAACTTTTAGATCCAAAGAATATGGCCTGTGTTAGCTTCATTGCCTTCCTCTGAGTAGTTCTGCCTTAGGGTATAATCCAAAAGATAATCAGTCTTATTTGACTTATTTGACTTCTATATCTGTAGTCTATACTTTTGAACTCAAGAAAATGTCATAAATGTTTCCAAAAAAAAAAAAAAAAAAAAAAAAAAAGAGAGAGAGAGAAAGAAGAAAAAAAAAAACAAAAAACCAGAAGTCTCTTGTTCACTTGGACCTTAGATTAAGGTGGGACTTTAATCTTCTTGAAATATTTGGACAGCATGTAACACTGCATGGATGTTAAAATTATCTACCATTTTCGACCCCAGGAAGAATATTTTCAGGTTATGTTGTGCTTGTGTGAGTCATTTTATAGACAGTGCATTAAAATGCTTGCAAATAGCAATCTACTGTGTACCTTTTACCTCTTCTACTCTTTTGTACTTCATTGTCCTTCTGGTGTTAAGTGCTTGCAAATAATTTCTGTCCCCCTTTTCATACCCAGAGTCTAAAACTCTACAGGCAAAAAGAAAGTGCTAACAAATAACTCTGTCATCAGAAGAATTCATGTTTCCTGAGTGAAATTCACTAAATCAGATATTTCCAAACACATATTTCTGTTCCTGCAAAACTCATGCTTCCTTTGAAAAACTACTTTGGAGTTGACCTTATTCCCCCTGAAATTACCCTCCCACCTGCATGGGGCACACAGAGTCAGTTACTCATTGCAGATCTCTGGTTCAGTGCCCTGCAGCAATCACCATCGTGTCTGTATGTGTGTGTGGATAATTTTAAAGTGACTCCAGACATCCTGTTCTCAGGCATACTCAGACCCACCAAAACATGGCACGCATGACCTAAGTAGGTAATACTTTAGGTGCTCCTCTGTCCCCCACTTGAATCAGTGAGCTGCTCTGGCTTGTGATTCTGACCATCCCAGAGGGCAGCTTCATGAAATGAGCCTTAACATTACGTTTTGGCTTCTAACCTTCTTCCCCTTGGGCCTTCTCTATGGTCCCTGTGTGGAGCAGATGAGTAGGGCAGGGAGTGAATGACAGAAGAGCATTTCACAAGAAAACATGAAAAGTCACAAGCTCTGTATGTTTGGGCTCCACACTTGAGCTGTGATGGAGGTGTGATGTGCAGCATGCCTGGGGCTGGAAGCAGAGGGGAAGGATGATCCCCAGGTCAGTGAGGAATCACAGAATCACAAAATGGGTAAGATTGGAAGGAGCCACAGTGGGATCATCTGTTTCACCCTACGTGTTCAATCAGGGTTGTCTAGAGAACATTGCACAGGTTTGTGTCCAGATGGTTCTTGAATATCTCTCAGCCTCGTCAGTGGGCAAGCACAGCAATGGATACAGGTCAGTGAAAGACACACACATTTTACTGCCATGGTAAAGACCAGGCAACATGATGCTGCACAGGTTCCTGACTGCTGCTGTAAACAATAGGGTGTAGACCTTGCTGCAGGTTGTTGGCTTCCTTAGCTGAACCAGTGGTGATCTTCCATACTGGGCTGAGCCATGTGCTTTCCCTCTGCATGCATCCCTGCTCAAAAAGACCTTTTATTTTGTTTACCAACACCACAAAATGATCAACATTAACAAAGATCTGAAATCAAAGGTGATTTGTCCTCAGTAAATCAGGCTTTCTTGCTGTGAATGTAACATCTCAAATATTTAATTTTAATTTTAATGAAGTTGCTTTTCTTGGTAAAGGTCAGTGCTGTCAACACAGAAAAATGTTGAAGTTCAAAGTAGCTTGTTTGCACAGAAGATTGAACTTTTGAATTGATGATATATATTAATAGCACTTAGTGTTCACAGTACATACACAGTGAGACAAATTTCACTAATCCATCCTATTTATTAGAATTCTGAAATAAATCATGGAGGCTCTTAAATAAATGTCTGTGAGGGTTGCTGGATTAGAGACTGTATCACCAGTGGTTTATTTCATCATAAATATTACAGTTTAAGTTTCTGCATTATTCTACTTCTCTAGGAGCTAGGAATTAATTTAATGATTTATGTATTTACAACTTTCTGAGTAAGAGCTTTTATAAAATAGTCAATATGAAAGAGTTGCAATTCTTGGAAGTTCGAAAAACAATTTTTCTGAGCTCAGGTTTTATAGAAATAGAGTCAGCAGACCCCTGTCCTTTGATTTCTGGATCCTTTAACCACATGGTCAGATGGCTGGCTGTTGCTATGTCTTCATCTCACAGAATTTCTGCTCTCACTCTGTATACCCACACTAGCTGTCGCAGTTCTCAACGGGGACTGCAATGCAGGGCACAGAGTAAAATAAGGTTAAAACAACACATAAGTCTCACAGGAGATGTTAGCAAACTGCTTCCACTATGACTAACACATCAAGCAAAATTCACTTGAGCCACAGAAAGAAACTACAGCGAGGAGCTGAGTGAAAGGTTAATTGGATTGACTTTCTATATAGAAAATGGGTTGCTATTATTCTAGTTACTTACAGAGATCATGATACAAAGAGACCATTAGATGCTACATATGCATGAGAAACCATTACATTCCATCTCTTTCCCCTTTAATGAAGCCAGTAACTTTCTGATCAAACCATTACTTGTTTTGTGTTAAATAGATGGACAAATGCTTAGCATAAGTTCAAGGTGTTGAAAACAAAATTGTGAGGCACTAAAAGGCACAAGATTAAAAAAAAAAACCCAAAATATTAAAAAAAAAAGAATAAGAAGCATTTGAATAATGCTCTCAGGCATATGGTGTCATTCTTGAGGCTCCCCTGTGCAGGGCCAGGATCTCCTTGCGGATCTCTTCCAACTCAGAACGTTCTGTGTAATTCTTTGTATAACTCTTTAAAAAGAATGGATTAGAAGAGTCATTCTATGTCAAATATGGCATTATCTGTTTTCAAATCATTTACAGCACAGAAGGAATCCCCTCCAATATTTGTGTGTTCTAATATATGATATTAGAAGTATAATATAGTAGATGCTGGATGCTATCTGCTACAAACCACCAAATCACACTAGAGAATAGAATGTTGATTTCTCAAACATCTACTTCTGATGGCATAGATGGAACAGAATTGCTTATATTTTGTGACTTCAACCTGAGTGACTTAAGCTTTTATATCACATGCTGCAGATGCTCAAACCTTACAATATCTAAATACCACTGCAGTCAGTTTTTG
The DNA here is from genome assembly GCF_024509145.1 of Vidua macroura. NCBI lineage: Eukaryota > Metazoa > Chordata > Aves > Passeriformes > Viduidae > Vidua > Vidua macroura. The sequence goes on from NC_071573.1 coordinate 95,872,705, forward strand.
AGTTCAGGAGAAGTTATAGGCAACAGACTGAGTTTCAATCAATCTTTTCTTATAGATAAGGAATTTGATCAAAGCAATAAAATTAGTTGTAGCTCAGGACCAAAAAAGGATGATCCCTTTATGTTTCCTCTGATAGTAGGAAAGAAAACAATGCATGCTTTTGGTGTGCTAAATGTGACACTTTCATAGAGCTGGAACAAAAGATCCAATATATACAACTTAAAATGGAAAAAACCCTCATCTTAAAATATTTTCACATTATTAACTATATTAAAAATAGAAAAAAGAGAAATTTGCTTCTCAAGACAGGCTTCACAGATATTTTTCCTTCAATCACTCTATGAACATTCCCCCAACAATCCTAACCCGCAGTGATTCAGAATAAAGGTTATTTTGAGGAATTTTCCCGATTTTAAACATAAATGTAGTCATCAAATGGTCATTCCTCTGATAAGTGTCAGGAGAAGGAAAAAAGCCTCCCACCAAAGTCAGATGTGTCAGCATGGTATCTTTCCAGACAGTTCCTCAGTATGATGCCTTTCTCTCCTATATTTCATTCAGAATGTAAATCCTCTGCTGAAGATCCGTTTTGCTTAAAGCTTCTTCTGTAGGGAAAACTTTCACATTACTTTTTCCCACCCTGTTAATACCTTATCTAGAAGAAATTTATCTTAGAGTAATTTCTAGAGGCTGATAAAATGGCATACATTGTTTCTTATGTCAATGAAAGTGCAAACTGTAACCTATTTTATTTTTTATTCTTTCAGATGATAAAACCACTTTAAATATTTTTAAAGTAATATTTTTATCAAAAAATTGCCCATTTCAAATGGAGATTAATTTAAGGCCCTGCATAATATTCACACAGTCAAACTGGGTTACCCTATGGGCATGTTCTACATGTTCCACAACCATTAACTCCAAGTATTCTCCAAAAACCCTAAAACTTCAAGTTGCAACATCAATGTAAAACATCTTCTATTCTCCTTAGTATTTTGTTCTAGTGGTTCATACCACTAAAATGAACATCTTATTTTTTATTTGAACTTGTTTGTTATCCATATTCTTAATACAGATTTTATCAATAAATTATTGCCCTTGCAGTACTAAATATTTCTGCTTTGTGAAACAAATTTTTCCTTTAATCAAATCATTTTTTCATCTTGATAATCTGAAAGAATTTAAGCCTTTTGAGCTCTCTCTTCTTCGGGTGTTTCTTGGGTCAGATCTTTTTGGAATTTTTGTGATCCTTTTAAATGTACAGCCTCTGGGACTGGTTATGGTGATCTAATACTGGAACTGACCAGTCCAACACCATTGTTTCAAGACTTAATGGCAAAGGTCCATAAAATCTGTTGTTCATGATACCCTGTTCTATTTCCATTATTGTTTTTTTCATGACTTATGCTTATGTGGAGGAAAAAAAATCATGAGGTGGTGTCTGATGTTCAGTGCCAAAAAAAATCTGGTAAGATGAATAGGAACATGAAATATACTAGCAAAAAAAAAAGTGAATTTTTATTTTATAGCCTAAATAGGCAGTTTTGGCATGAGATATACAAACAATTCCTTTTAGAATTGTACCTGATAGGTAGCAATCATGAGAAATGGTTTTTAGCCCCTGAGACTTGGACCTACAGGACATGCTACATTATTCCCTTAACAGTAACATGCCTCATTATAATGCTACCCCAGGCTATACTGTAATCTTCTGAGAAAAAAAGGACAAAATGCTGAGTCAAACTCTTTTTTCTTGCCATAAGCAGCTCTTTTACTCTTCCACAACTGAGAAAGGATGACAAAATTGTCTGTATAAACAAGAAAAACTTAAAAAGGTAATTAAAACTGATCTAGTGCTTCTATTGTAAATCTCCTTTGATGTTACCTTCACAGTGCTGCAACATCAATCTTCTTAAATATTGTGTCTCAGAATTTCATCTCTTCACTGAGGGCATTTGCCAAGTTTCTTTCTACATGGCAGTTTAGCCTTTAATAAAAAAAAACAAACAGTGAAGGAATCTGGGAACATTGGACTTGCCATGCTGGATCAGTGTACTCACCTATCAAATCAAGCATCCTATCCCACGGGATGTGTAATGAAAATAGAGGTTTACCTTGTAGAAGTTACCATTATATATGTTCTAAAGACAGAGTGAACAGTGCCCAGTATACTAGAAATACTACTGCAACTTGTTCTTTTGACAGTGATTTTTGAAAACACTTAGATGTGTGTACCTTGAGCCTCAAATAATTAAAAAAAAAAACCAAAAAAACCCCAAATATTTTACCTTAATCAGTTTGATAGTTTCATAGATAATGAAGACATCAAGATCAGTTGTAATCTATATAGACTGATTTTTTTTCTGTAAATTAGGTTATAGCTAATTTCTTGGATTATTTCCCATTTCAAGCACATAGCTTTAAGAAAATTTTTTAAACAGAGGGTTTTTTTCACTTTTAGTCATTATATCTAGATACTTAATGAAAATGTCATTGTGTTCTTTAACATAATTTGAACATTTCAATTAAAAAAAATTATAAAAACAGCACAATCTAAAGCAGCCTTACAAATAAATTTGTGGTGGGAAGAATAAGCCAGACCAACTTGGCAGTTCTAGAAAAGTAAAGTTCTCTGTTGAAAGGTTTCTTTAGCATGGTTCTCTACCTAAAAGAATACCAAACCTCCAAAACAATACAAAACAAAACAAAAATCCCATGGATTCACATATTCAATATTTGTAAAACTGTTAACAGAGGCATTTTTCCCATTTAATCAGTGACTTCAATGATAGCCCTGCCATTATTCTTCCTGATGTCTCAACCTTTAGAAACAAGGAACAATAAAACTGTCCTCAAAGGATTGGTAACAATTTTCCTGGCCAGAAAGCTTCATATCACCTACTTTTGTCTTTTTACATTAGCTCAGTAGCAGGGAAAATTTATGACAACCTCTGGTTCCTTTAATTCATTTTCCATGTCAACACTCAAAGTTAAAAATTCTATGATTTCAACATCCAATCTAGGAAACTATTTATCCTAGAACATTTTTCTACTCATGTGAATAACAAGCTAACAAGCAAAAAAAAAATAAAACAAAACCTCACAAAATCCAAAAAAGACAAACCCCACCCAAAACAACAACAACAAACACAATAAACCAACCAAAAAAACAAACATTATTTACTTGTTTCTTCTTTGTCTTCTTCACATCGCATCTAATGTATATTCATTATGGAAAATGAAGTTTTGGGAAGACTTTTCTTATGTTTATCTTAACATTTGGATGAAACATCTTGGATACTGCGTTTGTCCTTTGGGAATACTCATGTGGTTTTACAGAATGCTACTAATACAGCCTGTGTCTATTTTAATAACAGATGACAAGAAAAGAAAAAATAATAGGCAGCTACTCCTGTGATTTTTATAGCTATAGACAAAGATTATACTAAACTGTCTTATGTGTATCCCATTTCCTTATCATTTTTCAGCCTTGCAACAAGATGGCCATCAGAAGTTTGGAAGCAATGCCTGTCCCTTTTCTGATGTGGTGGAGTACATGTAAATTCACTACTAGAAAATGAGTTGCAAGAGGTTAGACAAGAAAGTAAAGATTTGTAGTAAAATAAAGAAATCTTACTTTTGAAAGTAATATTTGTAGTTAAAATAAAGAAATAGTGAGTGTTGGATGACATAGTACCATGGAAAGATTTTGATCAGGAGGAGCCTTCACAGATCATCTAGTCCAACCCCTTGCCGTGGGCAGGGACATCTTTCTACATAGGGAAGCTCAAAGCTCCACCCAAACCTGACCTTGAACACTTCCAGGGGTGAGGATTCCACACCTTCTCTGGACAACTCATTACAATGGCTCACCACCATCATCTTAAAGAACTGCTTCCTTATATGCCATCTAAGTCTATCCCCTTCCAGTTTAAAACCTGTGCCTTCTGTTCTGTTGCTACAGGCCTTGATAAAAAGTCCCTCTTTATCTTTCTTATAAGACTCCTTTATATATTGAAAGGACACAATAAGGTCCCTCTGAAGCCTTTTCTTCTGAGAGGTGAACCACCCAAACACCCTCATCCTTTGATTCAGCTCTTTGAATATTTTCCCAGCAAATTTCCAACAGGTCCATGTCTTTCCTGTACTGAGGACCCTGGAGCTGGATGCAGCACTGAAGGTAGGGTCTCACAAGAGCAGAGTAGAGGGGCAGAATCACATTCCTGGACCTGCCTCTTTTTCTGCAGCCCAGAATATTGTTGTCCTTCTGGGCTGCAAGTGCACATTGCTGGCTCATATCCAGTTTTCACAACAGTATCCTGAAGTCCTTCTCTTCAGAGCTGCTTTTAATCCATTCATCATCCAGTGATGAATTGATAGAGTGTAGGCAGTATGGAAAAGGTCTGGTTCAAAATCCATCAGAATAAGCACAGACTTTTTTATTAAATTAAACTTAGATTTGGAATAAGCCCACAGCTCTTGATTCCCTCAACCTCTTGACTGGTGTATTCACTGTCATAATAAGGGTCTAAAAGATTTTACATTAATGCTGTTCTTCGGTGATCAAACTACAGCTGTATACAGAACCTTCCTATAAAGTCTCTACAGTTGAAGAGAGATTTGAAACTGAAATAAAGGACTTGAAACCTAAATAAGAATAAAGAATTTATTTTTATCTGCTATCTTGATTAAAATACTTGGTAAACAAAATATTTTGCTTTGACAGATTAATGTAAAACTATATCAAATCCTAATTCAGAGAATCTGCAGAATAATCAAAGGCTACAAAAGCATCTGAAATTAAAAAGGAGTTTTAGGTTGTTTTCCTTTTTCCTCCACATGTTTTCAATGAGCATGGATGTCAATTACAAAGGTAATGATGTGATATTTAAGGTTGAAAGGGTTTTTCTAATACATACTGCTCAAAGCATTATTCTCTAGAAAACAAATTCTTATGTACCCACTGTGTATAACTCAATCAAGCACTTCCTGACATGGTGCAAAGAGACAGTGTTTTGATGTTTCCTCCCCTGGAATATATTTTAAAGAGATTTTTCTCTATTTCTTGTGCGTAGCTTTCTTAGGTTTGATGCTTTATCCTTTGTGAAATGTCCTGGCCTTTAAATCCTATAGTTATTCCATAGAACTGAGATATTTTCTTTTAATCCTTTAATCTTTTATTGTCAATCACACCATTTGGCATTGATGTGAAAATACTCATAAGTTACTTAAAACCTGGTTCAATCATTATCCTAATTTACCATGTTTTTATTTATATGTACAAGGCATTTTTTTGCTCTTTAGAAGTGTTCAGTCTTCCCTTCTGAATTCTTACCTTTGCCAACAATGTTAAAAACTCCCTAACAATGCAAGGCTTTTTCATTGCTGTGAAGTCTTTGTGACTGAAATGTAACATGTGAAATACATTTGTCTGTCAAAATAGCAGCAGTCACTCAAATATCTCAAGGGATATATAATTGGATACGTGGTACTTTCAACTTATGACACAGTTTCAACCACCCTAGGTGAGCACTGAACAATTTTTAGCCCTTTATTTGTGTCCTAGATTGATGGTCTTAGTTCACTTCTTAGACCACTTGTGAGACAGCATTGTGATGCACTTAGTGGTAGGTTCAGCTGAAAAGAATTGTGTTACCAATCATAGAAATAAGAATGTGTTGTTCACCACTACTGTACAAAGTCACAATGGCTTCACATTAGGAGCACAATGTCTGGTTTTGGACTTAACACCCCAATACAAATATCTCCTTCTTGTGTAAAAGTTTGGTTGATAAAAAGCTCTCTCCCAGCTGAAGGAAAACTTTTAATGTACAGCGCATACAGAAAAACTCAAAAAAAGTAGCCACTAAAGTTTACAAAAATTCATGAGTATGACTTTAAATACATACATAAGCTGACACTTAACAAATAGTTAATGGAAATAACTATTGGAAGTAAGAGGAGGTTTCTTCTCAGGACAACTAATGGTTTATCTGACACCCAGTGTAAAGCACCTGAGAATGTTAGTGAAGCCCAAACAGTAACATTTTAAATCTAAAAGAATATACAGCGTCATTTTAATAAAATAAAAAGTAAAAAAAAAAATATTACGTTGTGCAGTGAAGACACATATTATGCCTGCAAGATCAAAATGAAAATTGTATTGTCCTAACATATTGCCATAAGAATTCCTGGTACTTTAGCTAACCTCTTTTTTTCCAAAAAGTGAAGAGATTTACTTAGCTGACTGTAGGACAGCCTTTCCTACTGAATGTGTAATAGATAGAAATAACCTCAGCTATCCTTAGGTATTCAAAAGTGAAACATCTGAATTTCAACTAGGCATCTTTGGATCCCTTTGTGCTCTGAAGCACAAATCATGCTATGTGATCCAGACACCTAAGGATAAGATTAATCACCCTACAAAGGGGCTCATTCTTCTCTGCTACTGTAGTCTTCATTGTCTAACTTTTAAATATATGAATTAAAAAAGATGGATCCACTCTAACTTAGTAGTGTATGTTGTTGGTTCCATGTTTATTGCTCATAAATAGACTTTGCATTATGTTGCCTATTCTGCAGCCAAATCAAAACAAATGGTAACTTAACAGCACTTAATTTTGTAAGACAGCTGATTGTGCTTAAACCACAACACTGGTATTTGCCATTTCCTATATGTCTGTGAGTTGCATAATTTCCTGTTCTTAAATTACTTTGTCTTCAGAAGGGAAAAGAAAGTGCAAATACTATTAATGGCAGTATTTAGGAGTGGCAGTCTTTTAGCAGGCCATTGTGACAACACTGCTATGAAAGGAATATAATGTAGAGCAACTTCAGGCTCCTTTTTACTTTTTCCTATTTTTTCTTTTTACTTCCTCCTGCTCTCCCTACAGGTTTTTCATTCAATGTACCCCTTCATAAATATTTCTCAAATATTTCCTCATTCAAAGTAAAAGCAATGCATATTTAAGTCTCTAAAAACAGCATACAATTGTTTTTTTACCTTACTGTTCCTGTGTCCTGTCTTTGTTACCACTCTAACGATCTCTGAAACGATTGTCTAAAAAGCAAACAGAGTTGAAGTGAAAAATTGTTTCTTTGATTATGTTTCAGTTCAAGATGCAATGAGATAAAGTTGCATCATTGTCATGTTTATCTTACAATATTTAAAATAAACTTTGACTTTCTCTTACCTGCCTCACAAGCTATTAAAGGTGGCCAGTCTCTCAAATTTGCTTCCAGAGTGTTGCAGATATTCTTTAAATTTATCTCTAATTATTTATTACCTATATTCTTCTGTGTCCATTCTTCAGCTACGAGTAAAAACTCACCCAAACCTCAGACAAGCCACTAAGATTTTAAAGCAGAAGGTTGCTGTTTAATTCATTATGACTAGCATAAATCTGGAAAGAGATAAATATTAATTAGGTCTTTCTAAATTTCCTAGCAAGTTTGAAGGAAAAGGAAACATGCTTCCCCATATTTGCACATATTACTAGTGTTCATTAAATTTTGCATGCAAAAATATTTACATAACATTGGCTGCTTGGTAAGACACATCTTAAAGCATGGTCATATAATATTTTGAGAATGCAAGCCACCATCTAGCTGAATGTTTAACATGATCCTTCTCATTAAAAAAAATCACAAAAATTGTATTGTTTTAGCATATAACTTCAAGCGGGGAAGTAAAATCAAACCTATTAGGGAAGTATTCAAGCCATACAATTACTTCTGATTCAATGAATGCTAAGCCTGTACTAAAATAGTTAATTTTCTTGTTTATGTCCTAGCATTTATTGTCCTGCTTAGGTAGTAAGTATACACTGTAAAGTTAAACTCTACTGTTTAGAAATTTCATGCTTAAATGCTGCCATTTCTAAAATGTATCTTTCACAAAATTGCAAATAGCACATTTTCATTAGTTTTTCAAAAATGCTTATGCATAAAATTCTCCTGAGATTTATATGATTACCTGACAACTTCACACATTACTTCTCTACCTTCCTTTAATTTATATTTTCCTGCCATTTTCTATGTGTATTGGGAGACAGCTTATTTGTAAATATCATATTTATATTACCAGCCTCTTTCAGCAGTGATCATTTTCACCCAGAAATATTCTCGTAGAACTCCCATGTTCATGTGTCAGCTAATTCTAAAAATCGGAGGAAGCTCTCAATTACTGCATAATGAAGACAAATATTTTATCCTTTTCAAAGATGTTGAAAAATAATAATAACACAATAAAACAAAACAGAAAATCCTGCATCCTAGTTGTCACTATTTGTATCTTGTAGTACTCAGTAGCTTAAGAACCAATTAGGATAAATGAGGTAAATATATTTATAAAAATCTGAAGCAATCTAAAGATTTTAAAATCTGAACAGCTGCATCTAGTGGTTCTTTCTGAAACAACTATTATTTTACTTATTCAGAAACATAATCTAGACACCATATAATATTTTAGTCCTCTACTATAACCTACATATGACTATAGCTTTTCAGAAGAATTTTACCTCTTTAAAATTAAATGCCAAATGCCATGCCTTTTAAAGCAAAAACTGTTTTAAATTATTTTGAATAATCTGATTGCTGGTTTTATCCTAGTTTAATCCATTGGTTTTCTCCATTAATCACCTCCAAGGTGTCTTAACTCTATGTCAACCAAAACCAGCACACTTGCTAAAGTTAAAATTTTAGTTAAATTTATGCTGTGAAGTTTGGGGCCTGTGTTAGAGTGCTATAAAGGGAAAACAATGAATATTTTCTCTATTGTGAGTTATACATTATGAATACTTGATATTGAAATCAGCAGAATATGAGCAGGGCTAATTGCTAGCAACAAATGAGTGCTGTAGAATACTAACCAGAGAGATAATACCAATAAATAGAAGTCATAAAATTCGGTAAGATTTTGAACTTGCTTTTCCCTGAAAATGTTTGCATATTACATATATGCTCATCAAGATATTTTATTTGGTTTCAGAACACTAATGGTCAGTCTCTGCCAGATATTGTGATGAATCCTCTAGATTTGAGCTTTTACACAACATTCTCTTAAAATTAAAAGTGAACTCAGTGGCTTAAACTCACATCAACAGTGAATTTAGACAGGAATGCAAGGACACATTTATCTCTTATTCTACCATAGTGTCCATATGTGGAGAAAAAACTGGCAGCCTTCTTAGCTGTTCAGTTCTTTCTATAGTAATTAAGACACTGATTTGCTATTTCTTTCTCTGCACGTTTATTTTAAGTAAGCCAGTTAAATATGCTTCATCTGAAAGCTAAAATGCCAATGAATCACATTTAAAATATTATTTTCTATATGTAACTTTCTGTTTTCCTTCTATCAAATGTAGACAATCTTCAAGTACTCTCTTGCACAGTCCAGCCAGGAAGGTACACAAGAAGAAAAAATAAAGCTTCAATAAAGCTTTATTAATTGAGAGCTTCCTCACATCAGCAAAGACACAAAAAGATTGGGGTGGCTAAAGAGCCAAAACTTCAAGAGAGAAAGTATTTGATGTATGAGCACAAAATATGTAAAACAATGCATTGTTTATCTCTCTCACTATTGCTACTTAGGTGCTAACCAAATTTTTACTGGTGCAGTAATGCCTGGAAACAAGACAGTTTTTACATTGCATCAGCATAATACTATTTATGCCTACATGCAGCAACATACAGATGTTGCTTTTAAGGGTTATAAGCCAAATTGTCCTCCATAGCAAGAGCACCAACAAAAATCTCCTTTACATAAGCAGCAAATGTTAAAGAAGCAACTCAATTCAGCTATAAGTTCTGACTCAGAGTCTTTAAACTGTTGCAAAATAAAAAGGCAAGAGATTTATGAGCTGCCTTCCACCTTCCTCAGTAGCTTACAAAAAGACCAGGCACAGGAAATCATTGTTATGACCAGCTGACGAAAGAAGTGTGCCTTCTGAGCATCTCCCTTTTTTCCTCTTTTGGGATAGAAGGAACTGTCACCATGTGTAGTTCACCACTAATATCTGCCATTCCACATGCCTTTCAGGATGCTAAAATGGCCAATGGAGTTCTTTTGTCAGGATAATTCTTTCTGTGCCTTTTACTGAGAGGATGTTTGGGGCACAGAATTAGGGCAAATTAAATTTTTTGTGTAATCTCTGAGCAATTCAGTGTTCACAAATCCACACTGTTTGTAACTCTGTAACATCTCAGAGATATGCAGTTTGTCTCTTTTAAAAATTCTTGAGTTTAACTGATAAAAATTATCATACAAATGTTAATAAATGTAGTTTTTCCAAAAAATCAACCTGGAAAAAGGTAAATTTGTTCTAATGAAACCAAACATAGAAGTACATAGTGGTGTTAAAGTTCTGCTCAACCCTTGGAGTCTGGTGATAGCAACTGAGATGCTTAGCTACTCTGCTAAGAGCAGAGCTAGAAATCTCTCAAGGGCTTTCAGTTTCTTCAGCAGCCCTTCACAGCCAAGTTCACCAGGTTCTGGCAATTTACTTCCTTTTCCTTATCAAGAACTAAGTTGGCAAGAGAATGAGAATTAATTTAATATATAAATAAAATAATACCTTAGTATAGTCTTTTGATTCAGTTGTAATTTTCTTATTAGCAAAAGTATGCAGGTATTTTGATTGTGTTATATGAAGGATTGAGGAGGCAGAATTTTGACTGGCTAAACACTTTGTGCCTGCACACCCAAGATTTAACAGTTATTTTGAAAAGTATAAATCTTCCAGAAAGTGTGTTAATAAATGTATGGAAATCTCATATACACTGGTGCTTTTTCTTTGCTTTCATATTAAATTAAGAAGCAATTAAATGAGTTTTTGTTTGATCACAGATGGAACAATAGGATCCTCTTCCCAAGGTGCAGACTGCTGCGGCAAAGTCTGAATGGAAGCTCAGCCATGTAGACTGAAAGGTTTCCTCTGAGACTTTTTGCAGTGGTGATGGCTTTGATTTGTGGTGATGGTTTTGATTACAGTTGACTATCTGAATATTTGTGGGCTGAACCAGAAAGCAAGCTGACAGGCAGATACACAGTATGAATTTGGTCTTGAGAGAAATAAGAATTCCTTTCAATACAAGATTATTTGGAAAGACAGTCTTAATTTCTAAACAAGGGAGCTTCTGGGTTTTCTTCTTTCTTCAAAACTATGTGCTATAAACTCCCTAAGAGCTTCCCTATTCTTCTATGATAGAAAGTTTTTTGTGCTTATACTTGCTAGCAAAAAAACCTCCTCTCTCCTCAGCCTCTCTGTCAGTCATTCTCTAAGCACCCTATTTGGTTAGCTGGAAGGGCATAGAGTTTTTGATTGGATACCCTGCAAATAATCCACATGGACCCTAGCCCCAGAAAAAGTGTTCCAAAAGCATCTTCAGCTTGGCTTAACATGGTGAAGCTGTGACACAACCCTAACCAGGATTTTAAAAAAAGAAAACAAAACAAAACAAAAAAGATACCTCACAGAGTGAAAGTAGAAGATACGCTCCTGAAATAAATAAAATTATAAAACTCGTTCTTTTATTTTGAAAGCATGCACCTAGAATAAGTGTTTAACACAGTGTGAAAGACAAAAGGCTGGCAGCCTTTCTACTCTGCCCTTAGATTATAGTTTCAGTGCAGTCATGAATATAAAACTCAGATATTAAACTGAGTATTAATGAAAGTTGAGCATTTTGTAGGCTTGAAATAGACCATTTCACAAAGCTGAATTTCTAATTTCTTGGATTTTGAAAGACAGGAGAACTCCTATGAAAGCATAGAATTTGATTAAAATAATTTTTTCTAAGGCTAAGCTATCCATTTAAAGTTCCCTTTACACCTAATGAAGAAAAACATAACATGAACCATTGAATGGATTCACAGATAATATGGAGAAGGAGTCTATTCTATTTCCTGGGAATAACTGAGAAAAGGACCTTTGAATTTTGAGTAACGGATAGAATAATCTAGTGTAGACTAAATGCAAAACAGAGTGAGTGGAAAAAAAAAAAGACTAAACTTGGTCCACATAGTGATGAGCTTGAAAACTCAGGAGTGAAATCTTTTTATTGTAAATGGTAATTCTATTGAAATGCTAGTGCAGTGCTTAATACCGGCCAGAAACACAGACTAAATGCCAAGCTTTATTAGGAGAGGACTCGTGAAAAATAAAAACCCAAATCAAAAAACAAGCCCAGTGCTTTTACTGAACATACACTGAAATAAAAAAGTATTGAAGTGTTTTAGACTGAGTATTGAAATTATTCTCAGTCTAAAAATTGCGGGTATTTTAGAATATAACTGGAGGAATGAACCAACAGAATTAACACCATTCCTCTGTAAAGGAAAAGCTTGCTGGCTGGTCCTGCCACTACTTCTGCTGCCCATGTGGACATGCCCAGGAAAGCTGAAAGAAAAGTTTCTCTTGATAGATATGATGACTGTACATGTTGGTGACATGACTTCACCTCTAAAACATTTAAAAGATCTCAAAGAACTAACCTTAAGTTCCTCATGTGGGATAGAATGTCACCCTGTTCTTTTAAAAGTTTTGAAGTTCTAAAATTTTTCTATACCTTCTAATGTTTACATATTTCTACTAAAGTTTCTCATGCACTGTCATGTAAATAATGATTATTTTTCATTCTTTGTAAGAAGAAAGAATTAATGAACTGTTAGTTTAACTAGTATAGTTAGAAAAGGAACAATTTTATCCTCCAATCCACTGTCAGTTTTAAAATTCTATATATTACAAAATCAAAAATAAAAGTTTCTTCCTTTTTTCCTCCTTTTAAATCTTAGTGTGTGTGCGCGAGTTATTATGTGTCATAGTGTGACAATACAGAGTAAGTGTATCACAAGAACCAAATTACAATAAACACTAAAACACCATGCAGACAATGTTGTAGCAATAACTGTCTTTATATATGCATGTGTACACATAACAGAAAATTGAATCATATAATATATATTGCTGGCATTCAAAGGCTTTATGTAAGTTCAGCATTATCACAATTTTTGCCATATTATCAAAAATGCATATTCATTGTCTCTTTCTTGTTCCACAAGATAGAATATGCTTATATTGTTGATTATATATGTGATTTGTATCAACCCTGTTTATATGGAATGGTCCTCTCCACTCTGAATGTTCTGTTTCTTTGATATATGAACAGTCTGTGCTGGAATTCTCAATGTTGAGGGTTATCTATGGGCTTAACTGTGATTTGAAAATTTATAATATAAATAAAATCACAATGGGTAGGTATAAAACAGGTGCTTGAATTACAGGTGAAAAACTATTTAACTTGGAAATGTTATGTGACCATATATTGCCTATAAAATGCATTTTCCCACTATTATATGCAATGCTATAGTGTCCATTCTCTGACTATGTTATGCATAAAATAAACAAGTTCTTATGATACTAAAGCAACATACCCAGGATTCAGAACATAAAGCAAATGTAGACAAATTCCATCAAAAAATATAGTCACCCAGAAGGATGTAATTCAGATGAAGCTTCTGCATAGAAATAAAAACAACTGTAAATCATGTGATATTATTTTGCATTGCTCCTTTCAGCTTTAATCACCCACAGCAATGATAGGAGGCAGATGAAGATGTAGTGAAGTGGAACTAAGTGGATATAGCTCTCTCATTGATCCTGCTTGATATGGTCTGTCTGTCCAGGATTTCTCAATGCTAAAGAGCACATTTACAGTAGTAATAATTTTGAATGTGCTCCATGGCTCCCAGAAATCCTAGGCAACTGTTCATTGCATGTACAAGCTGATCCACAGATCTGCAGTGTGTTTAATCTTCTCTTTTTACATTTAGCATGAGTTGTCTGCAAATGCATAGCTGGCACCCTGTGCACACTGGTGGTTGTGCAGTTCTTGTTAGGTAACAGGATATATGCCCAAAGTTCTGTTCAGGTTTACCTAGGCCTAAAATCATCTTAAAGCATGTGCTTCCATGTCATGTGCTGCAATCTCTAGGCAAAGATCAAGGTACTCATGTTCTGCAGCGTTGGCAAACTTACGAAGTCATAAGAGGAAAGATAATTTGTTTTGTTTATTGCTGTCTTCAGCTACCTAATGGGAGGGCACAGGAAATGGAGCTGGACTTTTCTTGAAAGCACAAAGTAACAGGAGAAAAGGTAAAAACTACAATTTTGGGCAAGGAAAGTTCCTCTTAGATATAAAGATTCACTGTGTGAACAGCAAAATACTGGAGCAGCCTGCCCAGAGGCATTGTGGAATTTACATCATTGGAGATACTCAAAAGTCAGCTGAGTAATGTCCTGAGCAACCTGAGCCATTGAGCCTGCTTCAAGCAGGAATATGGATTGGATGACCTCCAGAGGCCCTTCTCATTTTACATAATTCTGTTAGTCTATAAACTGCCTGAAAGAGACTGAAATTGGCTGCTGTTTAAAAGTCTGAAAGTCACAAGCTATCACCTTGTCATCTAGTGTCCTTGCTATTACTTATCATAAAATAAATGCAATACAAAGCAAATTTTTGTTTATCCCTCTGCCTTTCAACAAGGCAATAATTTATTTTTGAGACTGGCTTTGTCCTGATAATCATCCCAGTTTTATATTCCTCTTCTTTCCTTTGCTTTTTCTAAACTCACCAAACCTATGTCAGATTCCAGGTTGTTTATTCAAATAAAATATATTCCACTAGAACTACTGTGAAATGCAGTCCTTAAAATTTTACAGTTGATTTGAATTTAATTGATTATATTTGTATAAATTAGCATTGATAAAATTGTTTCAGTTTTAAGTTTTAGAAGATCAGTCCTTTTTAATTGATGCAGATTTTTTAGAAAGGATAGGCAGGAGAGATGAGGAGGGAGTGTAGCCTTTTATGTCAGTAACCAGCTGGAGTGCATGGAGCTCTGCCTGGAGATGGATGAGAAGCCAACCAAGAGCTTATAGACCTGGATTAAAGGGAGTGCATGGACAGGGGACATTATAGTGGGGATCTGCTAGAGGCCCCCTGACCAGGAAGAACGAGTGGATGGGGCCCTCTGCAGACAGGTAGGAGCAGACCTATATTCACAAGCCCTGGTCTTCATGGGGCACTTTAACCACCCCAACATTTGTTGGAGAGACAACACAGCAGGGCATAAGCAGTCCTAGAGGGTCCTGGAATGTGTTGAGGGTGACTTCCAACAGTTTGGGGGTGTTGGTGGATGAGAAGCTCAATGTGAGCTGGCAAAGTGCACTTGCAGCCAAAAAAGGCAATCTTACCCTGTGCTGCATCAAAAGCAGTGTGGCCATCACATCTGGGGATGTGATTCTGCACCTCTACTTTGTTCTCATGGGTTCCCATCTGGAGCACTGCATCCAGCTCTAGAGTCTCCTATATATGAAGGACATGGACCTGCAGGAGTGAATTCAGAGGAGAGACATGAGGATGATCACAGCAGGGCTGGAGCACCTTTCATGGGAAGATGGGGTGGGACAGCTGGGATTGTTCAGCCTGGAGAAGAACAGGCTTTGGGGAGATCTTAAGGAACCTTCCAGTACCTAAAGGGAGCTACAAGAGAGCTAGAGATGGACCTTTTACCTTTAGCGATAGGACAAGGTGAAATGACTTTAAACTGAAAGAGGGCCAGTTTAGATTAGATATATAGGAAAAAAACCTCTTTACTGTGAGGGTGGTGAGGCACTGGAACAGGTTGCCCACAGAAGGTGTGGATGCCTCATCCCTGGAAGTGTTCAAGGCCAGGCTGGATGGGAGTTTGAACAACCTAGTCTTACTATAGGTGTCTGCCCATGGCAGAGGGGTAGATGATCTTTAATGTCCCTTTCAACCCAAACTATTCTATGCTTCTATGATATGATATGGAATTGCTTACTGGACTTTTTTTCCCAATAATTTTATTCATTCTAAGTGATTATTACAAATATATTTATTTGTTTCAAAGAGTAAGAATGCACATATATTTATTGAGTGTTCTAATAAATCTACAGTCAAATATTAGCAGAACTTAACTCATTGATTTGCCTTCAATAACATACCTCCTGCATATTCTTTATATACTAGAGAAACAGCTTGCGACCTCAAAGTGTAATTGATTGGTAGGAAACAGATTCTAAGGGTAGTTTTAGGCGCACAGCTCTCAGTGAATTTTAGTAGAAAATTAAAACTCTCTTTTTGATCAAATGACCAGCAACATACAGAGTCAGGATTTGGATGAAAATAAAGGGATCAGATAACTTAGAATGTATTCTCTCTGATTATTCTCCTTTTTTGTTTCTTAACACAAGTGACAAATTGTTCATTCAGTTAAGTGTTAGTGATAACTGAACACAGAAAATACATATATTTGTACTAATGGTTCTGGTTTTCCGTTTGTATGACATTTTGTGGGCAACAGTTGTTGATACTAGCTTAGATTCCCTTCCCAAGATACAGACAATGGATTCAGTGGTTTTGATTCAGCTCATGACATTTGGGAAATTAGTCTTAGGTCAACATTGTTGGTTTGGCAAATATTCATGACAGTACTACTTTTTAAATTACCTTTCTTCTCAGAAAATACAACATACTAAAGAAGAGAAAAATGCCCAAAGATTCTTCTTTTGCTCACAGGGACTATTCTGCTGCTTTTTTTTCAGGTACAAACATTATATCTGCAAAAAAATAAGTTTATACCAACACAGATAACAGCAGAGAACATTACTCGTTGTCTGTGGTAATCTTGTGGTGTTTCTACATAACAATCACATCCCATTTTATTGCATTCTTTTTGCCCCAAAATCTTTGCCACATATTTCTCAGTGATCTATTTACCCTGAGATGAGCTCAGTTGGTTAGAGCATGATGATAATACTGCCAAAGTTGCAGGTTTGATCCTTGTAGGGGCCATTCATTGAAGAGTTTAAATCAATGATCCCTTCCAATTTAGAATATTCTGTGGTTCTGTGATTATAACTTCAAAATTGTAAGTGACCAATAAGGCAGTCACTAGCTGGTCTAATACATAGAATTGTTTCTAAGTGTGTCTGTAATAGGATCTGGTTTGGATCCTGATACAGATTCTTTTTGGAAGGCTCTGGGTCCAGACAATTTTTGTTACATTTGAATTACTTAGGCAGAATATTAAGGTAGCAGGCTAGCATTTGCTAGGGATGTATACAACTTCTGTCAATGTTGTACCACTAACTCACAGTTACAACTGTGTGGTAGCTAAAGAGTGTGTACAAGCAATATCTTCAAGTGCCACAGGAAATCTAAGTAAAAGAACTCAATAGCTATGGTTTAACTTTTGTTTTATTCTAGAGCTGGTGCTAAAATCTGTTGGGTTTTTTGAGCTGTGTGTATATTTAGCAGCTGCATCCTGTCAGTAAAAAGGGCTTCTCAGAAGTTGTTCAGTCATTTTATAGTTTTGGATCTAAAGTACCAGCAATTGTCCCAGCTGTAAATAATCAAGCTGGAATTCTGTCTGGCAGATAGATGCCATAAACTCAGTTTGTCAAATACCTTCCACTGTTGCCTCATACTGGCACTAGAACTTGCTCCCACCCCTGCATGAAGTTTAACAGCTGCTGGGGCTGTGCTAATATGTGTGGGCATGTGAAGACATTTGGCCACAGGCTGTCACCCTGCCCACATTAGGGAGGAGTGCATTATGGTTTTGTGTACTGCCTATAAAATGCCTCAAATGGGCAGCTGAGACTTGGCACTGAAATGCTCAGGCCATCTTGCTTCAACCATGGCCATGTAATTTAGTGGCACTTCCCTGCAAGGGCTTTATTTCTAGTTGAGGAGGCTCAACGCTGACTGGAATCTGAGAAGCAGTGCAGAAGAACAAATGCCTACTTAAATAACCAGTAAAATGCTGTTTGGATACCAAATCTTTTTAACTCATTAATAATAGTCAGTGTGACGTGTTTTATTCTGAATTTGAATGGCTAGAACTCCTAGGAACCAGAGCAATGGAGTGGACTTCTGTTATATTAGTGTATACTAAAATTAAAAAAAAAAAATCCAAGAAAAAAATAACTACAAGCAAACAAACAAAACCATAAACAAACAAACACAAAACAAACAAAAAAAACCACTAAACTGCACATCAACCAAAGAAAAAAAATAACCAAAAAGCACAAAAAACCCAAAAGCAAAACCATGGCCTCTGCTTCAGGCATTTACAATCTAAGGGCAAAGGCTGTTACAATCCAAGGACAAAACAGAATGTAGGAAACTGGAAAAGAAGGTAACAGAGAATAAATTTACAGGAGGTGATAAGAAGGGGGGAAAAAAAGCCCTATTCATTTCTTATATCCCCTCAAGAACATATGCAACCAACAGCATATCATGATCTATGTAAGCAACCTTCCCTACTTAGCAAAACTTATTAGGTTAAGGAACAGCTTAAGGAACATCCTGTACTCGCAGGACAAAGATCCCTAAGGATGCCTTATGTACATTCAGCTTTGCATCAGGACAGAACTTGAACGTATTTGCACTATACCTAAAGATTATAGATATAAATATAGATGATATAGATAGATATATAGGTATATAGATATATAGATATATAGATATATAGATATATAGATATATAGATACATGAGCGGCCATAATCTCAGCAACATAGATATCAAAAAGCAGATCAGAGGAGGACTTAAAAAAAGTCAAGTAACTTTGCGGATATCTAGAATGATTAACAGAGGTCATAGAGTTTGTGTGAAAGCATAACATGAGCTTGGAGAGACTAGCATCAAATATTGACCAAGGGTATGAAATTATCACTTATGGAAATGCCTGCAGGCTTAATTAGTTCCAGTAATAAAGTTTGAAGGACCAGGAATGTAAAGGTAAATAGTCTCTGGAAGATGAGAACAGGTGGATGCATGTTTTGCCCCTTGCAATGTGGGGCAAAAATGCAGAAGACAGGTAAAAAAGATGTTAGGGTAACTGAGAGGAAGGATATTTATTATTTAACCAACAGAGATGTGATAAAAGAGACAATAAGAAAAAAGTATACAATATAGTCAGAAATTTTAATGATTTTGAATAAAATATTTCTTCTTTATGGTCCTCCAATTTGAAGAAGCCTGCAGATATTTACAAACATTTTTCAGAGAATAATTTGGATAATGAGTATAATTCCCATTCTACATTAGAATTCTCATTCTACAGTGCGAAAGTCTACATACCATTTAGTTTCACTCCAACTAAAAAAACAGAGCATAAACATGACTTAAGTGATGCATAGCCCTATGCAAGTCCTCTGCAGAGGGTGACTTTCATCCTAAGGGAAGGTCAGGGAGCACACTGTGTATTTAAATTAATGGTTTAGCTCAAAAATTCTCAGGAAAACAACACTACCAGCTATTTTCTGCAGAAATGTGAAAGTTTATTCATGAACTCATTGTCCAATAATGAAATACCTACAAGATTTGCATGTTCTTATAATCACCAAGTCATTTCTGCATAGTGAATTGACACACAAACCTTCAGACTTCTGTTTCAAGGATGCATTTTATACACCTGTAGGACTTACACGTACTGTTCAGACAGGATTACTTAGGTTTTGCAGTTGGGATCCCCAGTCTGCTGACTTTGATTTTCTCAAGTTGCATGTAGTCCTTTAGACTGATACCTCTGTCTTGTCCATTGGATACACTCCTGTAAGTCCCTGAGCATACCATTACATATGGGCAAAATAACAAAAATTTGAAGTCTTTTTGGTGCTAATCCAGGATCTGTTTGCCCATTTATGTCTCAGTTATTGTTTCAGCTGTTCCATTGTTTCATTAATCACATCAGTGTGACAACAAAAAAAGAATATAAAATAATTTGGACAGAAACATGCCTGTAGAAATACGCTGACTGCCCCCTTTTTTTTTTTTTTTTTTTTCTCCTGCCTTATCTTCTGTGTGATTTTGTTACTATTACAAGAAAATGAGTGCATATCTGTTTTTGGTTGCTGCCTGTTCTCACCTGCATTTCTTTGTCTTCATTCTGTGCAAATCCAGGTTAAAGAAAGTTTTAGCATGAATGTGTAATTCAGATTGTTTCTGAGAAGTTCAAAATGTAAATTTCATTCTTTCAGTGCCAATTTCTTTAATTTCTTTTCCTGTAAAAGAATAAAAAAAAAAGGGAAAATTAAAGTGTCATATTTTACCCTTTTCCCTTTTTCTTTCTCCAGACCAGGAAATAAATTAAAACGTAACAATTTATTTTCCCATTTACTTTCTTCTCACTGGAAAATATGAATGCTGTTTTCTGTCAGTCTAAGTCTTCCAGAAGCTAGAATGGTACCAACATACTAATTTTCATGTCATGCCATGAAACAGGAATCTCTCCCTTCCTAACTAATAATACATGTCTCTGATTAAGAACAGGTGGCTATGAGTAAAAAACTATTGCAATTATTGACATTTTAGCTCTATATGGAACATTGAGAGGGGAGAATTTTACTCCTTGATATTGGGGGGCTGAATTCCTTATGACTATTTTCCCCCTAAGAATATGCCTTGTTTTTTCCTATTATGTCCCCTTAGGGCCATGAAAGACAGTAATTAAATCCCCTTTTACCCTACTCCCTCAGCCACTTTTCATATGCAATGTGTTCCAGATTCCTAAACATCTTGGTAGCTTTTTGCTACACTTGATCCATTTTATGATTAGTGGACTAAAACTGGACATGGAATCCCAAATGCAGCTCAGTAGGGGTTGACTAGTGGGAAATAGTCCCTTTGTCTTAAACAGCTGCTTATGTTTATGGCAATAAAGTTTGGCCTTCATCACTGCAAGGGCACATTGCTAACTCACATACTATTCCTTGTCCATCAGGACCCCCAAGGTCTTTTTCCAGTCCCTTAAGTTCTCAGTCTGCAGTGGTAGAAGATTGTCCTGTGCTCCCTCCTGGCACATTCCTCCAGCTGTTTGGCCATCTGAGCAGAAGCATGGGCTCCAGTGTACCAAACATTCCCCCAGGCTATCCACAAAGCTGCCACTTCCACATGCCTGGCACTCAGACACCCTGCTTCTGCAATGCTTCTGAGCATGCTCAGGTGCATATGGGTATTTAGGGGTTTTCAGGATGAGCGGGCACCTGATGCTGTATGCACATTTCCATAGGATGAAAGGTAATGCAGGGAATCTCTATGGAACAGAATTGACTTTGCCTGAGAAAGCTTTTATTTTTGGATTACCCATTTGGTTTGTACAGCAAAATAAATGGATGAATGATGGCCCAGCAGAAGAAAAGCACTGACACCTCCTGTTGCTGGAGCCCTATAGATGTCACTACATTATCTCTGTGCCACATTTGTTGTTATTCCTCCTCCATTTCTTACATAAATCTACACAAAATACTATCCCTCACCACCAAAAATACATAAAACAAACAAGAAAAAACCAACTAACCAACCAACGAACCAACCAAACATGTCCCCCAAATGAATCCAAATTTGGCTTCCTCTTTCCTCTCTGAAAGGCAATATCCCATGTAAAAATGTAGTTTTTGCTGATAAGGTGTGAATATGCATAAAATACAGAGAAGTTAATATGCTAGTCTGAGCACAGAGAACAGCTGCTTTCTGTTTTTTATATTCAGTGAAAATTCTGTGTCTTCTGTCAAACTTCCATTTTCCTGCAAAATTTCACTACAATAAATATTTTAAAAATTAAAATCTGCTTTGCTGAGATAAATCAACATAGAAACGAATCACTCGTTGATAATGCTACAGTATTATGAATGGTTGCAAATTCATTAATTACACTACATAATCTATAGGGCCAGGTGTATAATTAATTTTAAAAAAATCAATCGACCTCCATTTTTGCTTGTATAATCTGCCTGTATAGTAAAGCCTATTCCACATCTTACTTATTCAAAATAATTTTTTAGAATACTCTAAAAATACTCAATGAGAATATTGTTTATCTGTACTTTGAAATGTTGACTATTGATTAGTTAGTTTCCAATAACACTGTTAGCTCTAATGGTAAATTTTAGTATCAAGAACTTTATGAAAATTTTAAAATGCTCTGATAAAATTAAATTCTAAAAAATTAACTTAAAATTTTAAATAAAATTTAATTTAAATATAAAAAAATAAAATAAAAATTAAATCTCATGATAGTTTATCTCTGTTTTCCTAGCAATATTCAGTACATTCATTCAGAAGTCTTTCATTCAGATTTTTTTCTCTTTGGAAACTGGCTTCACAATAATATTGAATAATTAAAAGCACAAATTCTTACACATTTGCTATGAAATTTCTTTAGTGAAGGAAAAGGAAAAATGTTCAGATTTATGTTTGCATTTACAGGCTATGTGTTTTTGCTCTATGACAAAAATAAATTTCAAGGTTTTATTATTCATAACCAATGCTTCAATATGCACCTAAATTAATTTAAAAACAGGGGATCTTAAGAAGGGGAAATTTATTATATATATGTTGTATTCTTATAAGAAAATTTAATGAGAAAGTCACTTTTTCACTTCACATCAATCAATCTAATACTTTATCTGGCAAGAGGAAATGAACCTGCTGTTTTAAGAAATCTTTTCATATTCCCTCTGCTGGACTTTTAATAGTTGTTAAACTGATGAAGGCCACTCAAGCAGCTTGTAATCAGTCTTGCAAATTTCTAGTAGATTGTAACTCTAATAAGCTCAGATTTGCATCTTAAATCAAATTTTTCCCATACAGTTGCAAAATCTCCAAGGAAAGTTTCTAGCACAATCAGTTCAACATAAATTATGAGACACCTGGCTGTCTAATGAGGAAATTAAACCAGACGACAGAAAATCTATAATTTTGTAATTATTGAAATGGCAACTTCAGTGTCATAGGTGGCAGGAAGAAATATGTAGTAAAGGAAATGAAAGAAGTAAGAAATATAAGGATATTTCTTATAGGAAATAAGAAGAAGTAAAAAGTAGGAATATATCCTATAGACAGAAATATACCCTGTTGATAGAAAAAAAACTTATTAGGCTTTTTGCTTCCTGTAAACCAAGTTCAGATATGTTAAGGTTTCTGGCTATTTATGTAATTAGATAAAAGTTTACACTTTTAGACTACCCAGAATCAACCTAAATTTTCTAGTATAATCATCCAAGTATTAGAATCAGTCTCAAGCCATGTACTATGTGTATTGAGGTAGAATTTTCTTTAATCTTTATATACACTGTCAGAGGTGCTCAGGGAATTTGACTTATCTAAGTGCTGGCTATTTTGGGGTGACTTTCACAGTATTTTTAAATGGTAGCCTATATTTAAATATAAAAATAACAAAGTGAAGAGCAGGTTGAATTTAATGATTTCCTGGGGCCCCATCCAGTCTGAATTATTCTACAATTTTGAGACTTTGAAAAAGCAACAGATGGAAGGAAACAAACTCATAGATCATATGTCTGCACAACTTTTAAGTGATGCAGGCTGTCAAAAGCATAAATTCTGAACATGAAAGCCATCTGCAGAGGTTTGCAATAACTCCAATTCTTCATGGTTTAGGATGAGGGGATTCTGCCACTCAGCACTGAAAAAGGTTGAGACAGATCTAGAGTAACCTCCTGAGTGATGACCTAATCTCTTTTTGTTCTTTGCTATTGATGGTACTTTAACAATTCTTACTGTGGGCAAGAAAATGCCATCAATTTTTAAGCAGAAGTCCTCATTAATATAAATGGTTTTTTCTACTTAGCAGGAGATAAGACCCTGAGTTTTAACTCTACCTTTGCTATCTTTTTTTCCTTCCTTTTTTCCCCCACTCTAAACAGATGGGAATTTTTTTACCTTATATTTTACTTACTTTTACTTTTTTTGCTTAATCCAATTATTTGATTCACGTCAAATCCTTCACCTTGCTTGTTTAATCAGCCTCCCTGGAGCAGCAGTGCACTGAAATCTATACTTCTCACTCTTCCTCCTACTTTTCCTTCCCTTTCAAGATTGAATTCTCTGTTGTATTCTCTACCCATTTCTTCAAAGGAATATGTAGTAGAAATACTTGATTTCCACTAATCACAGAATTGACCTCTTGTCCAAGTTACCAGACTATACTTCACCACAGATAAAAAAAAGCCTTCCATATTAGTAAACCTAAATATATTTACTTGCATTATTATTTCACAGAATCACAGAATCACAGAATAATGAGGTTGGAAGAGACCTCTAAGATCATTGAGTCCAACCTATGCCTTAACACCTCAACTAGACTATAGCACCAAGTGCCATGTCCAGTCTTTTTTTAAACACATCCAGAGATGGTGACTCCACCACCTCCCTGGGAAGACTATTCCAGCGCTTTATTATTCTTTCAGTGAAAAATTTTTTCCTAATATCTAACCTGTACCTTCCCTGACGTAGCTTGAGACTGTGTCCCCTTGTTCTGTCAGTTGCTGTCCGGTGGAAGAGACCGACCCCTACCTGTCTACAACCTTCCTTCAGGAAGTTGTAGAGAGCAATAAGGTCACCTCTAAGCCTCCTCTTCTCTAGGCTAAACAACCCCAGCTCCTTCAAACGTTCCTCATAGGGCTTGTATTCCAAGCCCCTCACCAGCCTCGTTGCCCTCCTCTGGACACGCTCAAACATCTCAATGTCCTTCCTAAACTGAGGGGCCCAGAACTGGACACAGCACTCAAGATGTGGTCTCACCAGCGTCAAGTACAGGGGAAGAATGACCTCCCTGCTCCTGCTGGTCACACAATTCCTAATGCAGGCCAGGATGCCATTGGCCTTCTTGGCCACCAGGGCACTCTGCTGGCTCATATCCAGCTGGCTGTCGACCAACACCCCCAGGTCCCTTTCTGCCTGAACACTGTCCAGCCACACCGTCCCCAGCTTGTAACGCTGTAGGGGATTTTTGTGGCCAAAATGTAGAACTCGACACAGACTTATTAAACTTCATGCTGTTGGACTCTGCCCATCCATCCAACCGATCTAAGTCTCTCTGCAGAGCCCTCCTCCCTTCCAATAGATCAACACAAGTTCCCAGCTTAGTGTCGTCTGCAAATTTGCATCTTTCCGTTGTATTTATACTCTGTATTTAGCAGAATGCCCAAATTAGATGGAAAATATCTAATAAATATAATGGAAAATAGTTTTGAGATACTAGTCGTAACTTTGCTGCAGAAGTCATTTACCACAGCAGTAGAATACAAAAATAAATGATCTAGCAAAAATGAGAGAGTATGTCACATTATGGAATCTCTTCATACACACTGTAAGCGAAAAAGATTATATTACAAACATGTTTTGACTTCTTAATGAAGCTTTACAAGAGAATGAAAAGCATTTGAATAAATGCTTAAGATGAGTACTTATTAGAACATTCAAAAATCTACTCAGTGTCACACCAGCCTGTTCTGTGATTCTGCTGTCACATACTTATCCATTCTCTGTCTCCTGATAATCATCTATTTTTACCATAAAATGTTATTCCTTGTGCAAGGATTTTCTTATAATTTTGTACACATTAGTGGAAAAATCAGAGAATTTGACTTTCAGCTGACATTAAACCTATAACCACTATGCTTATGTAAACAGAGATTGTTCAGAAGCTTACAAATGGAGAATATAATAATTATATTTACATCAGGGCAGATATCTCCTGCAACCATGCAAAGAGCTGTCAAAATATCAGGTTCCATTTTTGAAATAAGGGAGGTGCTAAATCTTCTCATATTAAAAGCTGCAGGAAGGATTTTGTATTCCACTTTAAAAACTTGCAGGACCTTGCTGCACATTTGGAGGTTGGAGAGCTGAAAAATACCATTCTCAGAGTTGTAAGGATGACCTTGGTTGTATCTTTCATCAGCTCTGTGTGCCAGAGTATAGGAATGATTGGTGATCTCATACGTCAACAATCTGTAACTACATGGAGCAAGTCCCTCAGTGGAGCAGCATCGCAGTGAGAGCTGTGCTTTAGCTATTCAGTGTCTGTCCTCTTCCAAGCAGAAATCTGCATTGACGTAAGTGGGTATTTCTGACCACCAATCAATAAAAATATCTGACCTTCATTCTTCTCTCTATTTTCATAATGTTGATTTTTTACTTTCTCCTGGCAGATATATATTGGTTTGTCTGCTGTCACTGGCCTCCTGTTTTGAGGTTACATCACTGGTTTCCCTCTATGTCTAATATTCCCTTAATTTATTTTTTTATCCTATATTAATCCTTTGCAAATTGGTGTTAGTTTTTCCAGAACTGATTAAAATTTTATTTAAATAGATTGCAATTAAAAAATTCTGTTTAGCTAGTTAAACTCTCACACATTTCAGATTCTTTCTCTTCATTGTAAAATATTATTCCCTATTTTCACAATTGCAATGTTGGTTTTCCAGTTTATTTATTTCATTTATTAGTAACAAATTTATATATAAGATGAACACTGGAGTTTCCTGAACAAAACTTTAAGGGAGGATTCTTCATCTTAGTAGAAAATGCCAACAAAGGGATTAAAAATTAAATAAAAATCACCCATCTGATACAATTTTTAAATGATGATTTAAAAGAAAAGTTTTCTTATCAGTCTTTTCATTAGTATAATACGGTTTTCTTGAAAGGAGGTTACAACATCATGGATTCTACTCAGTGTCTGGTTCTCAAATCAGATCTGAAAATTGTTTTTTTACTTTGGGCAGCAGCACGTCTGGACTTTCCAGAGAACAAGTGGAGTCATT
Organism: Vidua macroura; assembly: GCF_024509145.1. Classification (NCBI taxonomy): domain Eukaryota; kingdom Metazoa; phylum Chordata; class Aves; order Passeriformes; family Viduidae; genus Vidua; species Vidua macroura. Next base: position 95,899,364 of record NC_071573.1, read on the forward strand.
GCTTTTGACAGAGGATAGGGACATAAGCTTCTATCCTGTCCTTGAGCAATAAATGTTAAAGAATGGAAAGAAGCCTAACAAACAAGTCTCAAGTTTGTAACTCCTGGTTGTTCAGGTCTTCCAACATGGCTGAAATTTGAGATTTGATCCTGGGAGCTTCAAAAGAACTTCACTAGGCACCAACTCACCTTCTAAGATTTTGCTTCTTCACTAGTACAGAACAGCTCACATTATCCACACTTGGAGATGGGGATTTCACAGCATTAAAATGGGTAAATACTATTCACAGATTACATGAAGAGAGCTTATCTAAAATACTGTCAATAGATAATTCAGAATTAATATATATGTATATATTGTTCTCACATTATTTAAAAGATGTCATGTGTTATTTCAAAAAATCTAAAATTTTAAAACTGCTGATCAAAGTCTACAGTTGAAGCAGGTGATAAATAAAAAAATTACAAACAAATAGAAGATGCTCTTGTAAATAATTGTGTTTCTTTTAGTTACCAGGTCATAGAAGACTATTTTCAGAGTGCGTTCAATTAGCCTATAGGGTGCTCACAAAAACTGAAATTTAAATAAAATATTATTTTTCAAACAATGAATTTAAGATCCATTGACTTTAATTATCGAAAATGTATTTAATATTTGGAACTGCATAAGATATCTATCCTAGTAGGAGACAAAACTACTTCTCAGTGCCTATTTCTTTATACTGACTGCAAAGACCAGAGTGATTTCCTTAAATGCTTACATTTACTGTAGCAGTTCCCTTGCTTTTTGTAATACATTGGTATTCTAAAGAAGAATATATTTCTCATACTTCTTACTTGTCATTCTTTACTTTTATTAACATCAACCCGTTAAAACCTTGTAGGAAAAAGTGACATGAATTACATAGTTTTAGAAACACCAATATGGATGTTCTTGAATGTCAGCTGAATGAAAGCTGAGATGACTATTTCAATTTTCTGTTTTCTTCATGATACACTGGCAAACCTATCCTCCAAATTGCACATCAATTAGAAACCAAGGGTTAGCAAGATGGTCTCTTAATTTCTTTCTCTACACTGCACTGAAAATAAAAGCCAGCTTCAAAATAAAACAATCTGTGGTAGTCTGTTATTTTACACTTTGTTCTTCTGTAGTATGTTTTAATATTCCTTGTTATAAGTTTGTAATGGTTCAGTCTCTGTACCCCATTTGGCTTCCCTAATGGTTCAGTCCTGAGTTGTTTACCACAGTTTTCCCCACCAAAACGTAAGTCAATCCACATGTCAATCCACCTGTATACCTCCCTTGCTCCCTTGTCTCACTCCTGTCTGTCAAAGACAGCACACTCCTTTGGTTCTGGAGTGTTCCCTGTCTTTCATCCCTTCCTCAAAGCAGAATTGGATTGTAAGGTTTGCTCCCTCCCCGTGTTGGCTTTAACTGGGGACACCTTACCCTTCACCCCTCCCCTGACGCCCTCCTATTGGTCAAAGGCTGTGTCCTCCCCATGTTCCCCCTATCCCTTAAAAGCAGTCCCTTCAGATTTGTCACTTGCTCTGGCCCCCATCGAGATTAAATCTTTGAATATTCAGACAAGTGTCCCTCCCTTATTCCTTTGCCTCAGTTTCCTCGTGCCCTGTGCCTCTGCAGTGCTACCCACGCCGCAGCGATCACCGCCACCCGCGACAGTCTCAGCAGAGACTCGGGAGAGGCCACGCGCGTGTCTGCCCTGCGGCCACAAGCGGGACAGCGAGACAGCGAACCTCCATCCCGTGGCCACTGAGAGCCAGGCGCAACAATCTTCCAAAATATATTCGTCTTTATGTTGATTTCTATTTTACAGAACTTCATAATATCCTTTAATTGTCGGCATGGAAGAATGCATGCCCTGATAAAACTTAATAATCTCAAAATAAAAAAATCTTTAATTTCTCCTCATTATATCATTACGTGGTTGTCCCCAATGCAACATTTCTGCTGAAGAAAACAAGAACATATTTATGGAATAGCAATGCAGAATGTTTCTATTTGCATCTGTAGATTTCTTGCAATGAATGCCACTCTTCATTTACACCTCCCTCTCTGAGGGAGATTTCTTATTACATGAAAAAAGTAACATTTCTATGATGGAAGTTAAACACTAATTTGATAACGTGTCATGATCAAAATAATTTTTACATAAAAGTTAAAACTAAACCCAAATCTCTACAGACAAGGGATTTTTTTGAGAGCTCCTTAAAATAAAGAAAAAAAAATTCTTAGGTGGTTTCATCCTATTAGTGTGCTTTCATGCTAAAGGAACTATTTAAAATAGAAGCTAAGACAAGATTTTTGCATGTTGCTGATCATTATATGTAATTTATTTCTATTATTCTAAATAGTTTTGAAATTCATTAAAGAATTTGAAAACATAAGAAAAAGATTCAGTATGCAGCATGGGGTAGATAAACTCACAATGGTCTGAAATCCAAAGGTTGTATCATACTTGGATTCCCAAGCAGTTAATGAAAAGAATATTAGTCTAAAACCCAGAGCAGAATCTACTATTGGACATACACTCAAAGGAACAAAAAATGAGTTATCTTGAAATAGTGTTTCAGATCTTGTCAAACTGTACTATATTAGTGCTGACAGAAGCAGATTATTCATGTGATGTATCTGGTATCCAAATTGCTTTGTAAAGTATTGATTGATGTAAGGTGGCTAAATTACACTAGGTGTGAAAGAAAACTGTGTAAAATCAATGTATTTCTCACTTCATCTCCTAATTCAGCCCATCTGACTTGGGAATGTAGTTGCCTAATATTCCCAGTTTTGATAGAGGGAACTCACCTCTTCCCCTTCCTTGAACCTGCATAGAACTGAGGCAAGTAACTTGCCTCCTAACTTAGATGCTTCAATATTTTTAAAGAAACCTGCCAGACATAATTATCTTCTATTTCTATTCTCTGTGTGCTGAGGTACCACAAAATTACTCTGATAAAAACTGAACAGATAGTTTCCACTAGTCTTTGAAGGACCACAAGGGCTGGGCAATACACAATTTACATACTGACAAAAAAAAAAAAAAAATGGATGTGTATTTTTCCTTTACCCAGATGTGAGTAGAACTAATGCAAACTGCAAAAGAGCATGTAGAAATACAGTGCAGTCAGTGTTAAAATTGTACAGGTTTTTCAACTGCCATTGTCTGGTCTGGCTTCCAAAATCAGTTTTCAACAAATAGATTACTATTTCTAGTATTATATTTCAGCTTTCAGCCAAAAATCTTTTATATTTTTATGTTAAAAAAAAAAACAACCTAAAACATTCATTTGCAGCTATGAAACTTTTTTCCAGTGAGTATCAGATCTCACCATAGTCTGTGATATAGTCTCTGGTCTGGTACCAGTTTTCAGAGAAGTTATATAAAAGCAGAATCATAAAATGGTTTGACTTGAAAGGGAAATTTAAAAATCGTCTAGTTCAACCCCACAGCAATAAACAGGACCATCTTCATCTAGCATTCTTAAAATCCCTCTCCAATCTGACCTTGAATGTTTCCAGGACCTCTCTGGACAATCTGTTCCAGGGTTTCATCACCCTCATTATGAAAAACTTATTCCTTATATTTAGGCTGAATCCATGCTCTTCTAGTTTAAAACCATCCCCCCTTGTCCTATCACTACATGCTGTTGTACAAATTTCCTATTCAGCTTTCTTGTAGGTACTTTAATTAGTGAAAGAACATAAAAAACATCTCCTCGGAGCCGGCTCTTCTCCAGGCTGAACAATCCCCAATTCTCCCAACCTTTTCTCACAGGAGAGATGTTCCAAACCTCTAATCATGTAGATGACCCCCCTCTGGACCCAGTCCAAGAGACTTACGTATTTCATGATGTGGGGTGGTGACCTAATTGAAGCCTTTCAGTACCTGAAGGGATCCTACAACAAAGACGGAAAAATACTTTTTACAAGGGCATGTAGTGACAGGACAAGGGGAAATGGCTTCAAAACGAGAGTAGTTTTAGGTTAGATATTAGCAAGAAATTCTTTACTGTGAGAGTGGTGAGGCACTGGAACAGGATGCCCACAGAAACTGTGGATGCCCCATCCCTGTGTTCAAGGCCAGGTTCAATGGGGACTTGAGTGACCTGGTCTGGTGAAAGATGTCCCTGTCCACAACAGGGGGCTCGGAACTAGGCAATCTTTTTCTCTTCTAATCCAAGCCATTCTAGGATCATATGATTATATATAATTTTCTATAGCTTTATAATTCAATATGTGTATCAGTTTATAAAAAGTGGAGAGTAGATCTGTTGAAAAGTAACATTAAGTACATGATAATAACAGAAAAATAAGGAGGAATCTAAAAACTATTGTGGCATCAGTATTTTATTTAATAATTCTATCCAAAGAAATAAATATTCCAAGTATGCATAGAGACTGGAAGACTGAATCACACTAAATCTACAGAGATTATGTTTAAATGTACAATATTTTTTGCCTTTTTTTTTTTTTTTTTTTTAAGATTACAGTATCTTTTCTTCCCACAAAACTGTACAACTGAGCAACAGAGGGAAAACTGTTGATTTACAGATTTAGGTGGGGACACCCTGGGTAGGTGAAACTCATACAAAGAGATTGATATTCTTTGTGATGTAATGTGAGAAATGCTTGGAGGACTATTCCTTGTTGAGTAAGTGCTAGCTGACTGTGAAGCACTGCAGCGTTGACATGAATCCAGTCCTTATCATGAAGAGTACTGTTCTTAGAGACTTAGGGGTTCTGTAGAATATATTACAGCAAACCAAATAAAAACTTTTGCTGAAAGTTTCTGAACTGAAATCAAGCTCAGAAGAAGGGATTTTGCAAGATATTGTGAAATCTGTGAAAATGTCTCTATTAATCAAAAATAGGCTGAAATATATGAGGGTTTGAGATGACTTTATCTGATATGGTTCTCCATTCATTACTGTCAACATGGAATGCTTAAGGACCTGAATTTAAAAAAAAATAATTCTGATCACCCTGATTGCTTACTCCATTACACTTGTTCTCTTTTTTTTTTCCCCCGCACTTTTTAAGGTTTTACATCTCTAACTGTTATGTCCATGATTCTTTCTTTGTGGTCAGATATGCAAGAGAAACGCAGAATGACAAAATTGGGAATTAAAAGAATAAACAGTCTTGCAAGGGAATTATATATAAATCATGACAGGCTACTTAAATGTATAAAAATCCAAGAACTCTGTCAGGGATTACTTGAGCCATTAAGAGATGAGTGGGAAGCTAGTGACAGATACTGTAGCTGACAGCCTGAAATAATTCTTTGCTTCATTTTTCACTCAAATAAATGGAGGGTCAAACCCCAGAGAGTAAGGAATGGTAAATTTTCCTGTGGAGTGAATTAAAAAGTGGGAAATGGGGAAGATTAGAGGTTTCATGTCTGATAGTTCAAAGTGGTATATTAAATATGTTTGATGTATTGAGCCTATGTACCTTGTAGCTGTGAATGATGATGTAAGTAGCAGGGGATCTAGGAAAGGTGCTATACAGAATTTTGAAAGTGTATAAACAGATATGGAATGTAGCAAGCAGAATTTCTCTTCCTCTTGGTCACTGAGCAGAGATTGTAATGGACACAATCATTTGCACTTACTAGAGGACAGAAACTGGCTTGCTGAGGAACAAAAACATTTGAAGGTATTCAAGCCAAAAGTCTGGATAGGGATAAAGTAGGTCTTTCTGCCGCCCAGTGCATCCCTCCAGCTGCGGTCCCAAAAGACCTGCCTGTAGATGTCCTCTCTCCTTCTTCAACTCAGTCGCTACTGAGCCCCCACTGTTGCTTGAAATTCTGGGCTGACAGTTAGGAAACTCCCTGGAATTATGTGTGGCTGGAATCTTTTCTCTTCCAGCCTAATGAAATAACACAGAAATACATGAAATTAAACAAAAAGTGCTTAAGAGCAACAAATCCCCTGATGCAGACTAGGGAAGTCTTGGGGAGGGTTTGTGGGAGTGTGCCTAACATGCACTCTATAGTCCCACAGCAGAATACATTTGGAGTTTGCATTGGGGATTGGAAAACTGAGAGCTGCGGCGCCACTACCACCACTCTGCTGCTTCTCATTACAGACTTTATTGGTCCCTGCATACCTCATAATTCCACTTTTGCCCACCTGTTGGTCCCAGCTATACCAGCTCAAAGGGGCTGCTTAAAAGGTTGCTCTGTAGCATTCAGCTCTGTGACTCATTTCAGATGGGACATGAGACATGGTTAGGAAGTATGTAGAAAGGACTTTGTTTTATCCTGTTTACTTTCTTCTACTTCATACTGTTTTTTTAGGCAAACTCTTATTAAAATCCCAGGGAATTTTTGTTTGAATACAGCTTTCTAAACTGAGCTATTTTCAATCTAAAACAAAGCTCTCTTACATATTGTAGTCTTAGTGCAAGCTTGGGATGCTCCTGGGATGACATGTAATGTTATTGCCTAAAGGTCTCTCAGACAATATGCATTTTTTATCTGTTTCCTACTAAGAAAGTATTTATATTGCTTCTTTAGGGTTTGGCCCCAATTTTTTTTCTTTTATTTTGATTTTACATATTTTGTTCTGTGTTTAACTATGTCAGCCACTGTGGCACGTGTCCTTAAGTACCACAAACATTTATCTGAATGTGTCCCAGCCTAGACTTAACATGGCTGGATTTATACTGGATAATATTTATTTCAGCCTTCTTAAAGTATGGTAATAAAACTGAGAAAAAAATAATGCAGGCCTTAGCATTGCAAACAATCATATCTGAGCTCCATTTTCAGCATGTGAGTTGTCCCAATTCCTTCATGCATCACATAGCTCAAACATCTGTTGAACTCATAGCAGAAGTCTGGCTTTACTCTCTAATAATGTTGTTATTTATTTTAATTTTTGTTTGTTTCTTATGGCTTTTGATAATATATTTCCAGTTTTCTATAAAACTGTCTTCCAACTCCACATCATTGTAAAAAAAAGATTTTTCTAACCATATGTGACAATTCCTACAGCTTTTTAAATATTTTAATGTTATTATGGTAATTCATAATGTGTTTAATAATGCAATTCTGAAAAAAAACACAACCCTCTCTTGTTAAAAATAATTGAAAACACAGTGGGGACCTTTTAAAGGAATTATCTTAATTAAAAAGTCAGACATGAAAGTGCATTTCTGTTCATTTATTTTACACTCCCTGGATTATAAAAGTCTCTTGGTTTTCCATCTGGTAATATTAAATTCAATTCAAAACAAATAGACAGAATGGATGTTTTGTATTGATTGACTTAATGAAGGAAATAGTTTCATACCTAGAGAATCTTTGTTGCCTCATCCTTATTTCCACACTTTTCAGGTTTCCTATTCCTATTCCTATTCCTATTCCTATTCCTATTCCTATTCCTCTTCCTCTTCCTATTCCTATTCCTATTTCTATTCCATCCTTTCATGATTTTTGAACAGTGCACTGCTTTCTAGTAACTTAAATTTTATACATTTTGCCTTTTCCCCTGCATGAATTAAAGTAATTTGTGAAAAATATTTTAACAAAACCTTCATCTAGCACAAATAACTGATACCATATGCAAGTATACTTATTTCATGCATCAGTGATTTAATTATTCCAGTTAATTTTACTGGACAGGCTGGGAGGGGCAAGTAAACCCAAAATTCTCTCTTTGGAAAAACTGCACACCAACTTGTCTTTCCATTAACAGAATATCTCTAAGTTCAGTTCCATCCATGCCTAAAAAGTAAAATAAAACAATTCTATACACATAAGTTAGAAAGGTTGTTTATCAGGGTACATCCAGGAAATAACTATCTGTTAATAATATATTTTTCTGGGAGGAGCTATATGTTTTTCCTTTAGGGGAAAAACAAATTGCTCCTTTCCTTTAGTGTTTTGGAGGAAAAAAGTATGCATTCCTCTTAAGTAGGAATAAAGGATGTTCAGTCTACATGAAAGGAAAAGCTTTTTTTTGCCCAAAGAGATTGTGGAATCTTCATCACTGGAGGTACTAAAAAAGTGAACATGGTCCTGGACAACTGCCTTGAGCAGGAGGTTGGACACAATGACCATCTGAGGTACCTTTCCAGCCCTGCCCATTCTATGTTCCCATGAAATGTTTATAGTCTGAAACTCCAATGGACTTTCATGTTTTCATTTATCATGGGTAATTCTTGAAATTAAATTGTTTTTCAATCTTACATGGGAAGAAGCTTTTTCTATCCAAACTATTTGTATGTGAGAAACTGCTATTAAAAAAAAAAAAGTTAATTAAAATATATTTCATATTAACTTCATCAGAAGGGAAAGAGAAGGAGAAGAAGAAATAAGTCCCCCCTGTTTGCTTTAAATTAATTTTTCCCCTAGATTTTTTCTCTTCTACTACAGTCTGAGTAAGATCACAGAATCACAGGATGGCCTGGGTTGGAAAGCACCATAAAGATCATCTAGCTCCAAGCCCGTTCATGCGGACAGGGATAAGTTTCATTAGAGCATGTTGCTCAGAGCCCCATCCAACCAGGACTTGAACACTTTCAGGGATTGGGTGTCCACAGATTCTCTGGACAATCTGTTTCAACGTCTCACCACCCTTTCAATAAAGAATTTTTTCCCTAATATCTAATCTAAACCTCCTCTTATTTTTGAATGCATTTACCCTTGTTCTGTAACCATATGCTCTTGTAAAAAGTCCCTCTGACAAGCACCACATCACTCTCTGTTCAGTGTAGCATGAATTATCAAATATGCTATTCAAAACCAATGCCCAGTAGATGAGAAATCCATCAAAAAATGAAGTGAAATATAAGCAAAGTGCAAACTCTGAAATACATTGGGATAAAACTGAGATTGATCTATAGCAGTTCTAATTGCTTTATTTGAGAGAACTGGAAATATTTCTTATATATCAGGTTTATAATCAAGGGAATATTTGAGTTTTTTGTCAGACAGTAAGAGGTGAGCACTTGAAAAGTCATGAAGATGAATCCCTGATATGTAACTTGTAGTGAAGCTTTATATAAATAGTGGACTGAGAATGCCAGCTCCTTCATCTTTGGCTAAGTGATGAAAATGAGGTAAGGACCATTCTTGTTCATTATCAGATCAATATGTCTTATGAATTCATCTACATTGAAAAGACATTAAGTGTGCCCCTGTATCACCTGAGAAGAATACCCCTCTGAACTCTCAAGTGTTGCTCTTAGTGCTGATGTCATTTAAAAAACTGCATTTAAGTAAAAAGTCCTTTTCTTAAGGAGATTTTCCAAGACAACTTTTCAATTCAGTAGGAACAGCTGATACTGAATGTCATGTTTCAGTTTTGTCACAAATATTCAAGATAAAGCAAGACTGGGGTGCGGAGGAATAAATGACAATGAAATTATGAAAATAGGGAAAAACTGTCACACCAATTACTTTGATTCATTCCACCACAACACGAGCAGGGATTACTCATAGATGCCTGTTGGAATCCATTTATGAACGCTTCTGAGTACTCATCTAAATAATAAATAATCTGCTTCATATGGTTCATTGCTTAAAATCTGAATACACTAACAAATTCTCAGTTCCTTTTTGAAAACAGTCTTATTATTATGATGCACACATACTGAATGTCATTCTGAAGTTTTATATCAAACTTCTTTTTGTGGTATTTAAAGGCTTCTCACTAATGATTGTCATTAATATTGTCACTATACCAATCTTTTCAGTCATTCTCAGTAATGTGTTCATACTCTTAGACATATAGAATGTCTAAGAGTAATTGCTAATGTTAGGCAAAAACATAATAAAGGCTTTGAAAGGATAACTTTTTCCAGAATTGTCAGAAACAATACATGCATATTCAGCTCTTTTAACAAGTTAATTTAAAAAGAGCTGTCATGGATCTCACCTTAAGAAAGATGTTGCTTTATTTCAGAGATTGGTCCTGCCTTGTCAGTATAAAGAAGGTGACAAGGCAATAAAGCTTATCTGATGAAATACCAAGTTGTTATCCTTTTCTCTCTGATACTGTATTTCATGTCATACAGTTATCTATATCCTTTGACTTCAGCAGCCATATGACATTCAGAATTACACATCAAACAAGACTGTCCTCTGACTCAATGCATAGTTGCAAACCATGATGAGATTCAGTATAATATTTTGATGTTTATAAATCAGATCCTCATCAGAGATATCACATGAATAAATCACAGATAGTTTTCTAGAAAACAAATTCTGAAAACCAGCGTGACTGGAAGTGGTCTTCACAGTCATACAGGCACAGCTGTTCATTTGAAATTTGAGAGATTTAAAACAGTAGTTAAACTGCATCTGATCTAGTTAAAACATATTGTGCTCATGTGCACAAAACATATAAAATGTCTAAAATGTGAGGACATGTTGATATCCTTTGGTATAGACAGAATAATGACCAAAGTAAAAGATTGAACTGTGCTCTTATATGGTTTTTCTTCACCCAGGTGAAGAACAGTAAAAGAAACAGTCTGAAAAATACAACAATTAGCAAATCTGAAAAGTTTAGGCAAATGAAAGTAGACCAAAAATGACAGATAAAATAGGCCAGGTTATCCAATGCATTCAACACCTTTTAAAAGGCATATAAATGGATTTCAGTCATTCACAACATTGTCAAGACTTAATCAGGTAACAAATTACCTGTTTACAATTTACTTATTTTTGAGTCTTTGGAGTTAATGCAATTATGCCTTATCAACCAGTATGCAGTGCTAATTTCATTTTGCCACATCCACAATACTGTAGTATGCTAAAAAAAAATCACTGTGGACTTCATTTGTATCTCATAAAGACTTTTGCATCTGTATTTACATGTACATTTTATATTAAAACATGTAAATCATATTTCATGTTAGCAAATTAAAATATATAAAGAAGCGACTGCATATGAAAATATGCAATAGTTTGCAAGTATGTCAAAAGTTTACAATAGATTAGTTGTTTTATGAGTTCCAAATCCAGTTAATATGGAAATTATTTGAATAAAATTTTAAAAATTATAGATCTACCTCAGAGGGTTATTTTTTAAGGAAGAAATCCTCAGACTTTGAAGACATAATTGTATAATCATGATGCCATTTTGTGACATTCTAAAAGGTTTATAAGTGTTAAATCTATTACGGCATGTGTATCTGAGATTTAAAGTTCATAATTTTAACATCAAACCTACATAATGCTGACATAAATCTTCATTGCTTTATCGAGGTGGATGGCTTTTGTTGAAATTTATTCAGAAGACAACACTGAAATTTAAACTGTAATTTCATCTCTGTCCTACTGAGTAGGAAGAAGTAAGGCTCCAAAAGGAATGTTCAGAATTTGTCCCTGTGTTTTAGTTTAATGTTTCAAGAGGCTTCTGTACAAAAATTTTTACTTTTACTCTTGGTTTTGGATTTTCTTTGGTTTTGAACTGTCTTTGGCAATTTTTGTGAGGGGATCCAATATTTCCAAATTTCAGGCTTCAAAAATGAATACAAAGCATTTAAAAGACCAGTCATGCCTGAGAAAATCACAAACTTTGCCACTGAGAAACACTGGGAGGTTACATTTTCAAGTCTGCCTTGCTAGTATTACCAGCAGCATTCTGTTCTTAACTAATATTCCACCTAATAGTTTGATCCCAGTACCTGGAAGTTTTGAAACAATGCAATAGGCTGCATTCACAGGGAAAAAGAGTACTTTTTTTTTCAAAAATAGTATAAATATTTTGGAAATTTTGAAACTTCTGTTATAAGTCATGAGGTTGTAAAACCAAAAGTATCATTGTAAAATATAAGCTTTAAATTCATCAAAAGTCTATAAAGCCTGCCTGCACATAGATTTACAGAAATTCTTTACCATTATGTAAATAAACTTACCTTGAAATTATGACATCCCTCTCTGTTGCTGCTACTATTCATCTCTGTTTCTCTGCACCCTTTGTTGAAGAACTGTGAAAAATCAACGCTATTAAGAATGGCTATTTAACAAAGTTGTGTATTTTTATTTGTGTAGAATGAGGGCTGATTTCATCTGTGAAATAAATTATATGAGAATTTTTCCCCCACATTTTCTTCCTAGGGGACTGATAAATATTTAAGCCATGCAAATAAGAATGCCCATACAGGTGGAATGCTGTGCAGTAAGCAAAGAATGTTCTCACTGTGAATGTCTTAGGAGTGAAGAATAGCTACAATTCCTTAATTTAGAACTGAAAAAAGACCAATCAAATTGTATATTTTTTGTAGAAGTTCCACAGTCCATTTGGATCCAAACAGGAGGAGTAGGTTGGAACATAAATAAGCTAAGAAAAACAGAGAAATAGAAAATATGCACTAAAACAAAGTAGGAAGAATGGAACTTAGGAACTGAGAAAGTACAGTTAGTCTTCTATTCACAGAAAGTGTAAACAAGCATGTCCAGCCATTGCCTTTTCAATATGAAAGAAAAGAAATTATTGCATGAGGCACTGCAGGTTACGTTTCACAGAGAGACAGGAAGATACTATCAAGATTTTGCTTGGAAACAAAGTCACAGTTTTAGCGCCAGGATGCAAAAACACTTTTAGAAGAAGCTGACAAAAAAATAGCAAACAGACTGCTAGGAAGCCTGAATCAAAATGTGACTGCCTCTCATAAATCATTGCCATGCATTATATACAATTATATACAATTATATCCTCTATGAGGATATAGAGGGAAAGAAATATGACTGGATCACAGCTGTGTCTTGGCTACAGCAATGAAGGGTCACTTGTAGAGACAAAGAAATTTGAATCAGATTTGGGGCAACGAGTGGCATAATAAGAATTAATCTGATCCTGTTGGGGAGTTCAAAAGAAAATAGGTGGAACATACAGCCAACTTCTCTTCTGAATAGACAAATTCACTTAGAGAATCAAAGCCTAGCTCATAACAACCTTTTTTTTTTTTTTCCTGATTCAGTGACAAAATTTATTGTAAATATACAAAAAAAATCACAGTTTTTTATCTATCCCTATTGTGCCTTATAAAAAATTAAATGAACAAACAGTGTTTAATCAAACTATTTGTACTATCTCAAGATTTTGACAGAAAATTCTCCCTTTTCTGAGATTGATTATGCCCAAGCACATAAATTTTCATTACCAAGCACAGAAAATTTTAAAGCTGGCTTGTGAGGCATGTTCTATAATAATACCTCAAAAATTATTTTTGAATGCTGAATATAATATTATAAAATTATCTTTCTTTTTTTGTTCCCCCTGAAATATAAAACACTTGAGAATTTTGCAATTCACAACTTGACTAAATAAAAAATTAGGTAGGATAGAAATAAAGACCATACTTTTCCAGACTGGACTTTAGGGGCTGGGTTATTTTTTTTTTTTTTTTTTTTTTAATTTATAATTGCAAGGGAACAGTGGTCCTACAATAAGCAAAAAAGACCAAAGTATTGACTTTGGGTAATCAGCCCCCCCAAAATATTTCTGTCTTCCTGTCTAATATGATCTAGATCTGAATGCTAAGGTTAATTAGCATTGTCATGTTAATAAAATGAGGAGGGGCAGATGTGGCTTCTGAAGCAATGCTATGCACCTGTAAAATCAATGTGTGTTTTTTTCCTAAAACTCACTTTAATTTTCCATTTCTTTCTCTCCTTCTCTCTTTCTTTCATTCTTGTCAACATTTTCAAAGTTGCCATACAATATGTTTTCTCATGTTACCATCTCCAAGCCTCTTCAGTGCTACCTTCTCTAGGAGACAGTACTCCTGGAAGTAATACTGAAGTACTGCAGAGCTCACACTGACACTCCTGCAAACTCCATGTGGGTGGAAATCTCCCTCTGCCTAAAGCAGCACTGACTTCATGGGACCACAAAGCTATAATATGCTAAGTAAAACAGAAGCATTGCCAAACTGCAGCATTTCCTTAGGCTTTCTGAAAAATTAGGACAAAACCTGGCGCACGAGCTTCATTTGTAACAAAAGAGGCTCATAAGCTTTCTTCTCTAGATCTGTGTTAATGGAGGATAAGATGCATACCATCACCCCTGCATTTGTTTAGTGCATGGCATTTCTAGCTCTGGGCTTGAATAAAATTATGTTGCTTTCAGTACTTTGAAGTTCTGAGAACTAAATAAAGCATACTGTATGATGGCTTAGTAACACACAGATTCTTAAAAAGGTGTCATGTCATGGCAAAGAGTAACATATTTCTACTGTACTAATTTTTCATCAAATATGACAGGCTCTCACAGCATTTGAAGATTTGAAGACAAAGCAGACTCAGACTCTTGCAAAAATGTACTGTTGTTGTAACAGTAGATTTAAAAAGCACTTGCTGGTGCATATAGCTTTTTCTAGGTGTTACTACACTACTGTAATTATCAATTGCCTTTAAAGGGGAATGTAACATGACTTCCCAGCATTTCTTTCTAGAATTGAATTTGTTATTAAATCTCATCTAATGAGACACTAGAACTTCAGTCATTTTCTTAAGACCTTGAGAGGGGTATCATTCTTTTAAAGCGAGTACACAAAAATACAAGAAAGCATGAAAATAGCTAGAAAATTACTAGGTTTGGAAAAAAAAAACACCCAACCATTAAATAAAATCACATTTTAGATCACTTGCTGTGTTTCCGTGGTGTAGCACAAACTTTTCTATACAAAGAACCTGTAATAAAGAGCTTTAAACACCAGAAATGGAAAGCTCCAGTTCAAATAGAAAAATTGCTCAATGGCTTTCATGGTTATAATTAAAAGGAGGTTTTTCAGCTCACTGTCCACAGTCCATGTAATTAGTACCTGAAATAACATTTCAATACAATTGAACTGCATAATAAAACTTCTTCACCCTGAGCAAGGTTAAATGTAATTTCTTTAGCACAGAAAGAAACCTTTAAATACCTTCCTAGTAAGATTGACTCAAATCAGGAAAAGTAATCATCAATAGAAGCATTTATTTTATATGTTTTTATTTCCATGTAAAACAAAAAGCTACATATTTCATAGGAATTTCCATAACCACATATACTCAAAAAAAAGGTTAACATTAGAAATATGTTTTCAACAAACCTTTTTTTCCTCTCTGTTATATTTAAGAATAAATGTGGGAGGAGCCCCTGGGCTGCCCTGGGAGGTTACACAAGTATAAGTGAACTTATCCATCAGGTGTTACGCCCTCCCTGATCTATGTCAGTCAACAGTTGGTTTACTCCCCTGTTCCAGAAAGTTCATTGTTCTCGTTACTCCTATTGGTTCTTTCTGTAAAGCCATTCCCTTCCCCTCTCTCCATTGGTTCTGTGTATGTTACTCCATCCTTGTTCCTCCCCTTGGCCTTTCCCTGTTGGCTCGTTTGTAGCCTGACCACTCCTACCCCTCCACTGTTGTGTGCCCCAGCCCCGCCTTCCCTCGACACTCTCAGAGCTGTCTCCCTTCTGAGCGGTTGTCTCCCCGCTCTGCTCCCACCTTCCTCTCCCTTTGCCACTCCTACAGTAAATCCTCGTGGAATACAGCAGCCTGAGCATCCTCCTGTTTCTCTGGTGGAGCTATCCATAACTATCTGGGCACCTGCGGATTAGCCAGCTGTGGGCCACCCTGCTTGACCGGATCTGCAGGTGCTTTACAAATAAAAAGTACATTTCACACAAAACTGAAAAATGGCAATGTTCTGTGTGCCAGATACTCAGTTGTATTAGTTTTGCATGACCTGATTTTGGTGGCACAGTTTTAATTGTGACTAGAGAAGAGCTGAGTGAGAATATGTGAGAGGAACAGCTCTGCAGACACCAAGGTCAGTGCAGAAGGAGAGGCAGGAGATGCTCCAGGCACCAAAGCTGAGATTCCCCTGCAGCCCGTGGTGCAGCCCATGGTGAAGCAGCTGTGTCCCTGCAGCCCGTGGAGGGGATTCACACCTGAGCAGGCTGAGACCCTGTGGGAAACCCATGGAGAGAAGGCCCCTGCTCCCATGCTGGAGTACCCTGCTCTTGGAGGACAGCACCCATGGAAGAGTGACCCACACCACAGCACTTTGGGACGTTCTGTTTCCTGTGGGATGGACTCACACTGAAGTTAATGGAGAACTGTCTCCTGTGGGAGGGACCCCACGGTGCAGCAGGGGAAGGACTCCTCTCCCTGAGCAATGGGGGAAGCCACCAGTGATGAACTGACCATAAACCCCATTCCCTGTCTCCTTGCAGTAGGAGGTAGAGCTGGAAGGAGGGAGGTATGGGAGGAAGGTGTTTTTAAGGACTTATTTTACTTCTCATTATCCTGCTTTAATTTTGTTAGTAATAAATTCACTTTACATCTCTAAGTTGAGCCTGTTTTGCCTGTAATGGTATTTTAAGAGTGATCTCTCTCCCGGGCCTTATCTCAACCCATGAACCCTTTGTTAAATTTTCACTCCTCTGACCAGCTGCAGAGGGGAGTGAGTGAGCAGCTTTTGCAGGTGCCTGGCATCGGGCCAGCGACAACCTAAGACATCAGTGAAAAAATTTTCTTTTCATCTTACAGTTTGAAGACGTAACATATTGCATTATTGAGTTAGTTCACATTACTCTCTTATTTCATATTTTGCTGTTCTATGTTGACTTCTGTTAGACTCCTTTTAGCCAGCCTCTAGTTTTATGAGCAACTTCCAATTTGAGGGGGAAGTGTTTTCCCAAATATTACAAATCTAGTCCTGAACTGCTGCTGCTGTCTCATACCCATATCCATTTATTACGCTTTCCTCTCTTTTTAGAATCTGGGAAAAAAATATTAAACTGGACTGCTATGATATTTCATTAAAGCTATCTTCTACATGCTTCTATAAAAATTTTTAAAAAAATTATATAACGTTTTGTGAAATAAAAGCAAAGTTGGATTTTTTTTTCTAATATACTATGGCTTTGTCTTCGTCATATATGCAAATAAATAGTCCTAAAAGTCTGACTAGCACTGTTTGTGTGTTGGTAAAGATACCCATAGGATCTTTCCTGGATCAAAGTCAGTTCCTCAAAACTTTAAAGAATTAAATGCAATTTTCTAAATTGGGGGTTCTAATCTATAATACCTAAACTTTTATGTGAACTGGGGACACTTTTCAGGGACTGTGGGATGTCTCTGTATATGCATGAATTACAGACAGTATTTTTAAAATATAGAAGTTTTTTTCAGAAAAAGCTTTAGGATTAAATTCCATTATTTCCTCAATTTGTTCTATTTCAATTGAGCCTCCCAGTTGTGGTGGGGCATTCCCCTCCACCTGCTCCTTGGGCTCACTCTATGACCTTAGGAATTCCCATCAGGCCTTGGCCTGTGTGTAATGAGTTCAGCAGGGGAGCATCCCTTGACCATACCAGGAACTCTTGCATGCAAAGGTAGGTGTGACACTATCCATATCAGGAGCTCCAGTCACCTGACCAAGGTGGGAAAAGAGAGATAATTCCTCTTCCCCTAGAGCCTAAGAAAAATACTTACCTGAATTGCAACCTGAGTGGAATCGTACCATTGTTACTGGACTTTTGAAAAATTCCATAATTACTGAATTTTATTGTGGCCAGGATGGAAATTCACTGATGACTAAAGCAAATCAGTTAATGACCCTTTAAACAGCAGTCCTAAGTGAGGCGTTTTGAGCTCTCCTGGCCCTCAGCAAGCTGTAGCATCTCCCTCCCTCAGACCTTGCAAACACACACATATGAGATCATCAGAGGACCATCGCTGAGCTGGTGATGGGGCCTGGACCAATCCCCCTCACTCCTAAAGGCTCCACCCTTGCCCACTGAGAAATGTGAAGGCATTCATTGTGAATATTTCATTGAACTTGAGGGGATATTTTAACTGGTATATACCTTTGTACATGTGTGCATATATATATATAGATATATATAAATAACTTAATGTCTGTCTGCATGACTGCCTGTGTGAATTATTTAAACACTTTCTAGGAAGTACACTATGAATGTTGCCATCTCACATCTATAATTAAGTCACTGTTGTAATTGTACTAAATCCTATTTAATCTCTTTGTAAATGTTAAATTAGTTAATCATTAAATGCTGCTAAATCCTTTAGATATAAAATGTTGGCCAAGTCTGAGACTTGGATTTAGCCTCACCTAAGACCCATCAGGCAAAGGGACCACTCTGAATCTTGTGACCAAACAGGAGGGTCTCCCTTACCCTTTTGTGTCTTTGCTTTCTGGGTAAATGACTCTAAATTGATTCTAACCTGTTTTTTCTTTGTATGTTTCATCCATGTTGTAATAGAGGGAACTTTGCCATTGAACTTTATTAAATTGTGCTTTCACATATTTATATTAAACCTACTTTTGCTAATACCTTTGTCAGTGATCCTTTAGGCAACCTAAGCCATTCATTCATGACAACTGTCAAACCTGTGTATCAACTCTCTATAATAGCAGCAACTAGCCACCCTAAAAAGCAACTAGGACACAACTAAATTTTGGACTATATTGTTACTGGAGATTGGCTTTCCCCTCCTCATGCCATCTGCAAACAAAGTTTACATGACATTGCTTCAAGTGCAATGTATTTAACTGCACATCAGTACTGAGATACTGAGATAAATTATTTTAACTACTCCTGAATAGAACACAAATTCTACCTTACCAAAATAAAACTACAAAAAAAGATTAGAAATGGATCATAAAGTTAAAAAGAAAAATATTTATTTATGTATAGTCTCTTACTATCATAGTATGCAAGAAAAAATATAGAAGTATAATGAGTTGAAAAGTAGTGAACAATAAAATACATGCTTTTTAGCAGCTATGATTTTTTTCTTAACTCTTACTATCACATTCTGTTTAACACTCTTGTCCCTTTTAGTAGCTTTAAAATCATGTTCTTTAACTTATATCCCAGTAGTTGGCAAATGGCAAGTGAATGTAGCTATGACTAGAGTTCAAAGCTGCTGATGCCTAATTATTATTACACAGAGATGGTAAATAAAGTTATATTTGCCATATGGTCCTAGTTAGTTTAATGAAGTTGAAATAACACTCTGATTATTAACTAGCAAAGTGGAATCAGATTCTATTACTAAAAAAAAAATGTTTTTTGGGGAAAAATACATTTACTTTCATATTTTAAAAGACTTGAATTTTTTTACCCTTTTCTGTAAAAGCAAAAGCATATTTCATATTCTCTCCCTAAGGGTTATAAAACCTAAGATCTGTGTTTGTGCAAGTGAGCTGTAATTGAGATGCTATAAAATGATCTAGAAAGTAAGACAAGTGGGAGGACATGGGAAGATTCAATTGAGAATGGGTGAAGAGATACAAAAGATAATAATTACTCACACAGACAGAAAGGGGTTTCCGTGACAAGGTTGAGGTACGTCTGTTACTGAGCTGCCAATAGGAGAAACAGTGATACAAAGCTTTAGTCAGCTACATTTAGGTTACATATTTTCGTGGGACTGGGGGAGTTGGGAGGGTGGAAATCTCTTTTTTGTACTTCAAGCAGCAAAACAAGTTTTAAAACTTTCACTAGGGACACAAGTGCAATCTAGTAAAGACATCTGACAGCTGTATTCCAAAATTAATCAAGTCCATTCTGCCACAATGTAGGAGGATGGACAAGGTATCTATCTCTTATTTCAAATTATGTTCTCTTATTTTCCATGTGGAACCTGACATAATTTTCATTTAGGTGGAATAATAAAAAAGGTGAAAAGTTCTCTCACTTATTTTGTAGATCCTGACTGGGACACTTCAGGTATTGTAAAAAGATACATGCTACAAAATAGATACAAGTAGAAGATACAGAGTGAGAGCAGAATCATAACACACCTGCTGCTCCAGACTCCCTTACTTTCACTGTTGCCCCAAATCCCAACATCCTGTGCCCTGCTGGCTAGAACCTTATATCACAAATGTTCAGTTCCTGGTGAGTTTGGAAAGTGGTGCAGAAGAAGAGCATGAAAGAATTCAACAGTAGTATACAGTAGTATATTTCTGATAAGAAACCTGAGGTTTTTCCCAAAGCCTCAGTTGGAAAACAAGGTTCTGAGTGAGGAACACTAAAGGGGAAACCTAATAAGCCAAGTTGAATGAATAAGCTATTAAGTCATTGAGTAATTAAAGTTTGAGAAGGGGTAATTTCCATAAGCCAAATTCCTGAACAAATGAAGACTCATTTACCCAATCTACACATCCACTTAAGGAGGTGAGAAATCACAAAAATTCCCTTTTTGATTTGAAAAACTCTGTACTGCATGACTGATCTTTCCAAAAGTGAAGAAGTTGTCTAGTTTCAAACTGATACAAAAGCCAGTCTTCCTTACCCTGGAAGAGCAATGACTCTAACCTTGGCCTGAAGATACCTGTGAAATTCTGAGTTTTCTCAGACTGCAGAACACTAAAACCATAAAACTGACAGCAGTGTCACTGAGCAGGTATAAAGTTTGAATCAAAACATGTTGTTGTGTAAGGACTGCTACCTCCCCAGTATTACTGCTTATTGCCAGAACATCACTGACTTGGAAGAATGCAGGCTATATAAGCATTCCTGGAAAAAGTTAGTAGCCCAACCAGACAGTGTGCTACTTCAGCCATGAAATGAATGAAATATTCACTGTCAATGACTCCCCTATAAGAAACTGAAGAAACTTGGAGATTGTTAAAGATATGGAAATTTAGGTTCTCAGTGGAAATTTTAAGTGAAAAATTATAATTGATTATTTGTGAAGGGAAGAGCTACTGGGAACAGTAGTATGCATTTTTATCAAGTTCTGTTGTGTAATAGGTGTCAAATGAATACATTATGTTACACAGGTATTGTTAGCTATTTTAACAATCTAGTTATATGGAGGGACAAAGGAGAGCAAAAATTATTAATAGTATTGAATAATCGGATTTCAGCACCTTTTGTTAAAAGAAACTGTTTTAACTAACAGCTAAATAACCAGTAGCAAAAGCAAAAGCATTTGCCAACAGCACATGGAATGGAAAAGTTAATGGCATAGCATTCCTTCTTCAAGTAAGCCAAAGAAAGTTAATCCCCTCCTTTTAGCTGTAGAAGTAAATGTCATTCCAGGGACTAACGCTGCAAGATGCTGTGTACCATGAGCTTGGTGATAGACCTGTTTTCATCTTTCATGAAGAAAATTAACTCTACCCCAGCTAAAAGCAGCACACCTGTTCAACACAATGGCAGAAGCAGGGAAGGAGTCATGTTCTGAGGCTGTTTGCTCCAGGGCCTGGAAGATTTAATTAAAACAAGTAGCAGTATAGGAATGAGTTGAAAAGGCAGAGCTTCTGCCTCCTGATAATTAGTGTAAGACTCTAAGGAAACCATTCCTCTGTTCAAACCAGATTTTTACAGTCCTTTTAAAATTACTTTGCTCTACTAGGCAGATTGCTCTTCATGTAAATGTTATGTGTAACTGAAATGAAAATGGTAAATAATGCGAAAGTAAAATTTGCAAATTTGGGGAAAAGCCTATTTACTTCAGACAGCAATATGTATTGACATGACTGTGTCATGTATTATTTTACCAGCGTTCTCACAAAAACATTTTTAAAAGTGTCTTTGGCATATGTATTTTCAGGAAGAATGGTGGCAGCTGGGAATTAGTCTGTAATTAGCTGTATTGTCTACCAGATGTGTCCTGTACCAGAATGTATGGTGTATTAGGTCATTTAGACCTTAAAGCATCTTACAGTACCTAAAAGAGTAAAAGAGGCTGACAAGAAAGCCAGAGAAAGACTTTTTACAAGGACATGGGGAGTGATAAGTAGCTTAAGACTAGATTTTAGGAAAAAATTCTTTACTGTGAGAGTGGTGAGGTACTGGAACAGGGTTCTAGGGAAGCTGTGGATAACCCATCCCTGGAAGTGTCCAAGGCCAGGCTGGATGGGGCTTTGAGCAACCTAGTCTAGTGGAAGTTTCCCTGCCAATAGCAGGGGATTGGAACTAAATTATTTTTCAGGTCCCTTCCAATTCAAACCATTCTATGATTTCCTAATAATTAGGTCAGTTAATTAAGGGTTTTAATTTTGACACCTTATTTAGCAAACTGGTGCACAGCTAAACATTTTGTTAAAATTTATGTAAAATCTCTGTAACCCTGATCACCTTCTGTGATGTCATGGAGTGCTCTGAAGAATTAGACAAGAATGCTAGCATTATGAACTGTATTGAAAACTGTATTATAACAGCCATATAAACTGCTGTAAAAAATGGCTATTCTTAAAAAAAAAAATAAAGAAAAGAAGAGTCTTAACACTACTGTGTACTTTTTAAAATAGACAGTTTGCCTAAGGAAATCTGTGTCCTTTCTTCATTCTCTAGGGATTGCTGTTGTATCTTTTTCTACCCTTCTTGCTATATTTTTTATGAGAACAGAATCAAAACTACAATGATAGTAGTAGTTTGGGTTTTGTTGTGTTGTTTTATTTTGCTTTTCAACACTGCTAGATGGATCTGAGCGAGCTCTGACTGGAAACAAGAGTTTAAGCTATTTGGTTTTTATCACACACATTATTATGTATCTATAGTTTGGATGCAGACACATCTCACATCTTGTCAGAATGCCACACTTGCTGTCAATTACCTGAGCTCTCATACCTCTTGTGAAGGAACAGATCACATACCTGAAACCGCGACCTCCCGATTCTGACAGTTTGGCTGGGGAACATTTATATTCATTTATTGCTGCTATCACACTATCTGCTTTGAAGACATGCACACATGAACACACACAGGGAAAAATCTGTAAGACTAACCTACAGGCATGACCTGAGCTTTCTGATGACTTGTACATGCTTTTCCACCTAATGACCTGAACTGAAATACCAATCAAATATTATTTGTCCCAGGAATTAACAACTCATAATTCTTTCTAAAAATGTTTTCTATTTTTAGCCTTCATGATTGATCAGATGTTTAGAGTATTGGCAACACTGAGCGTTTGGAAATCAGGATCCATTCATTGAAATAGCATGTGTTAAGGGCATTTTAAAAAAATGCCTTTTTTTTGTCATACAACAACTCAGTATATCTTAAGCACTTCAATATTCCTCTTACATTCACAAGAGAATGGAAAATCTGCTATATCTTAATACTTCTAAAGGAGAGGCAAGGTTATTGCATCATTGTGTAATTGCAGGAGAGAGAGATTTGAATTATATTCTAAACACTGTAAGAAAAAAAAAATTGGCCAGTTATCAAAATAGATAGCACAAAAGTAGAATGAAGAGGATGATATGCCTTTTCATTATTAGTAGAACCAGCTGAGAAAATTATAACATGGATAAATCTCTCTACTCCATAATCAGAGGAGGAAGCAGAAGGTGTGAATTCAATTTAAGGAGGCAGTGTCAAGAAAAACCTGCCCAAAATATAATTACAACAGACTAATCAGGATGTCATCCTGTCATGTAGGCACGGCAAAATCCTCCTAGAGAATCCTAATATTTGGTGTTCAAGAGCACATTATGCCAGGGGGAAGGCAGCAGTTATCTCTCTCCTTGCATTGGCATCACTGTGCTAAGCTGACCTGTATGTCACAGGAAGGCAAAGGTGATGTAGCAGAGCCAGCCCTTCAAGCCTTACACTGCTGGCATCACACACCATTGCCTGGGACACTCAAAGCCAAGTGAGCTGGGAAAACAAGGTCATTCTCTCTCAAACCAGACATGGTGTCTTGGGATATCTCATGGACACTTTAAAAGAATTGTCTTCCCATGGAATAATTAATATTTTTTGAATATTCCTGTCCTTCAGAGGGTGGCAGGTAGAGGTAGAAGCCAAAGAGAGTGTTCTCCGGGAGTTGCTCAGGCCCCCATCGGAGTGTGCAGTTACGGGTCTTTAAAATCCATTTGAAAAATTAATTAATTGAACTTACAATTTATTGGACATATATTTTTAAGTAAAGTAAAAGGTTCCTACTAGCTAAATGGTCAATTAGCTAATCTTGGAAAAATAGGGAATGCTTCTAATTCTATAGCAGTGTTCCCACTTTAAAACCTTGTGGGACACATGTTCTAAAATCGCACATGGCAACAGCTTCCAGGTCAGCTGCAGGGACAGGGCGCATTTGAAGGCAGATGGGGAGGTGCTGTGCCAGTTGGGCACAGGGCCTGGATGGTTTTCACAGTGTTTCACTCCAATGCACCACCCATAAACTAAGCCCTCAGTAGCAGTGTGTTTGCACAGGGCAGAGAACCTTCTGGAGAATAGTATGGGAATGCCCTATTGCAGCATCAGGTGCCAAGGGAATTTAAACCAGTCAGAACCTGGGTAATGGGTATTCTCCGCACAATTCCATAAGTGGTGGGGTCTGGGGTTACTGTGAAGATCCAGCAGAGAGCCCACAGGGAGTGAATGTGAATGTCCAAGAGTTCATGGCAGAGGGTGCAAGGAGCTGAGAAACCTGTGCTGACTCTGCCAGCGCCTCCCTGGGCTGCCCTGTTCCCCTGACACATGTCAGGGATGGACTCTCTTCCTAAAGTGGGCACCTCTTCACTGTGGGACCTGGATGTTGAGTCCTTCATCAACATTAAAATATCCATGACTAAATGTACTTTGGTACCTGGACTCATCTAATTCCTACACAGTCAGTTTTATCTCAGACTGCAACAGATGCCAACACCTCAGGGTCTGGGGTGTTTGTTCTTGCCATGCCAGCAGTTTCCTTGCTAGGCAGGGAAGCCACCCATCCCATCACATTATCATGCTATTTCCCATGCTTTTCATCCTCCTTTCCAGCACATTTGTACACCCCTTTCCCCATAGCAGGCCTCTCACAAATGAACAAATTTCCCTCTAGGTATTTTTCCCATAGTTCCTAATTTTGCTATGTCTCTACCAAAATCTGATATTTTTATAGTATCAAAAAAATAATCTTGTTTAGGTATATAAAAAGCACTACTTTTCTGGATATCTATGTAGCATTAGACTCACTGGTGTGTATTACCCTGGAGGTCCTCAGTACTCCTCTTCAACTACATGGGAAGTACAACTGCTTCTCACAGAACTTCCCTGTAACCACTTCTGAAATTCAGGAATCACTCACAGCACTATCCATAATTTCTGTCAGTTTCTTGCATGGTTAATAATGACTGGCAATTTCTCATGTCATTCTTCACTGTACCTTATGTCCTGTTGATACTTTGAGAGGCTACCTAGAACAGGGGCTAAACAGTGTTAAAGGAATAAAGTAGGTATTTATTAAAAGGCCTTCAAAGGATACACCTTGAGAAGTACAAGAGCCTGGTCGAGACTACATCCAAGATGGATGACGGGTCATGAGTGTTCACACTTTTATAAATTTTGGTCCATTTACATATTGGGGTTAATTGTCCAATTACAGCTTCAGGTCATGAAGTCCCATCCTCCAAGTTTGCTCTCCTGAATTTGCTGTTGTTTGCACTTTTTGGGTCTGAAGCTGCAATGGTGTCCTTGGTTCTCGGGCTGGAAAAGGATTGTTTTGTCTAACTAAACTGTGAGGAGAACTTGCTAACTTTACATGAAGTTCAGAGTTATATACTAATGCAGTACAGAATCTGGATAATATGGAAGCTAAAACTTAAGGCATCACTGTTCTGTTAGCTTAACCTTAGACCAGAGACTAACCAGTGGCTTAGGCACCTGCCTGCACCCTAACAGCACATATTTCCTAGTTTTTGCACCAAAAAAATAAACAGGAATTTAAATTACATGGAAATTCAGGAAGACTCTCAGTAGGAAAAGATCTTGGGATTATTTATATCTAGAAATGATGTGTATCAAGGCATGGAATTATGTATATTGGAGACACCAATCTTGAAAATAAAACTAAATAAATATTTTCTTTGCTGCACTTGAGGGAGTGTACAAAACTGACATTTAAATGACAGATACCTCAATGCCTTTCAAGAAATTCATCTGTTTTGTTAAGATACATTGTCTCATAGTTCCTGGATCTTACAACTTAGGCAGATTTTTTTGTATTTCTAAACAGAAACTGCCTGTCTCTGATATTTTAAATCAGTTTTTAAATATTCACTTTCATAATCAAGCATCATTGTTAGCCTGCGGCCTTTTGTGAAAGCATTTACCATGTGTTGCCCCTTGGCTTGCATTTTTTCAGTGAGGGCAGACTGACAAGGTGAGCTGCTTGCTAGCAATGGTTTTATATTGATGCCAAATAGGCTTTCATTTTGACACTACGTTCCCTATATTTTTCCTTTATCAACAGATTTTTCCACTCTGCTGGCTCTCAGTTACTCTAAGCCTCAATCACTCAACTCTTCTACTGTATATTATTCTGTCTTACATATAGTTGGATATATTTTATTCAAATGGATAAAATAATGGATATCTTTGAAAGTTGCTGGTTAGTTTTTTCCAAGATGTTGAGTTACAATTCTTCACACTCATTCAAAAACATGTTTCCCTACTAAAAAGAAACAGAATAAAGGGAATCTGTGCTGTGCTTTTTAAATACTTCCATTCATTAAACTGAGTGGGAAGGGAGCAAATGACATGGAGAGAAACTTGAAATTACAGTAGAAACATATTTTGACAAAGCAGTGCCCAGCCTTGCCAGAGAAATATGAGACTTTTGAAAATGTATCGTGAGGTTAAAATTGCTCCACAGGCAGAAGACTATATAGCCATCAACACAGATAAATCATTAAGTTGGGGGCTATGGCAAGTTACTACATTTACAAAATGAGTTTCAGTCACTCTAAAGTCAATAAAGCCAATAATTTATAAAGCCTTATCTATTAGTAACACAAACTCTCGTCCTGTCCAATAGATATAATACTTCCTTTCAACACAAAACTTAAGTAGCTGTCACATAAAGTTGAGGACAACTCAACTTTATTGCAGACTACATTCTTTTTTTTTAATAGTTAAGGCTCAACCATAACTAGTTTTGGTTTTGTTTGGAAGGGGCAGAGGGGGTTATGGTTTTTTTTTTTTAATGTAAAATGTATTTTTAGATTTCTTTCAGATTTTTTGGTTGCTGGGTTGGTTTTGTTTGTTTTGGTTTTTTTCTACCCCACATGTTTTTACAAACAGCTTACAGAGCAGAACTAGACAGCAATGGAGAAAGCAGAAAGACCTTTGTCAGTTTTACAAAGTCATGCAGAGGCTGGTCTGGCTGTGGTCTTGAAAGAGCCTTTGTCTTCAATTTTGTTTCACTTTTTATGAAAGTAAAATACACATTTTCTTGTGTATCCCAGAGTAGCACATGGGTCATACTCAGAGGTGTCTAGCCAGTGGGATTGCTTAAGGGTCCATCCTGGGACTTGTAAAGTGCCTTGTAAAGGCATCAGCCACCCAGCCATGGAGCGGGCAGCGGGCACTGGAGCGCAGTCGGATCAGACCGGCAGAGGACACAGTCTGGGGAACACAGTCTTGAGGACAGGGCTGCACACAGACAGCCCTGGAGAGGCTGAAGGAATGGGACAATGGAAATGGAAATTCAGCAGTGAAAAATGCCAAGTGCTGCACCTGGGAAGGAAGAACTGCTGGCAACAGTACTGACTGGGGCCTGTCTGCCTGGGGAATAGCTCTGCTGAAGAGGGCCTGGGGTTCAGCTGGGCACATACTGAGCTGAACCAGCTGGGAGCCCTGGCAGCAGGGATGGCAAACAGCATTCTGGGCTGTGATAACAAAAGCATGGTCCCTGGTTTGAGACTATGTCTTAAAGCCACATCCAATTTAAGTCCCATAGTACAGAAAAAACATTGCTAAAAAAAGATAAAATTCAGTAGAGAACTGGAATGGTCAGATATTGCAGTACTTGCCCTGTGAGAAGAAGCTGAGGGACTTGGACACATTCAGACAGTTCTGGGTAGGAGCAAACAGCAGCCCTGCAACATCTACAAGATTATTAGGAAGATGGAGTCAGGCCCTTTGGTCCTTGGCAGCAAGCACAAATTTTCATAAGAGAGCTTCTGACAGGACTTAAGGAGAACCATTTTGTCCATGATGACAGTCTGGCAGTGAAGCAAGTTACTCAGAGCAGTTGTGTAGTCTCCATCCCTGGAGGTTTTCAAAATATGACTGGATTATGTTCTCAGCAACCTAGTCTGAATTCATAGTTAATCCTGTTTTGAGCAGAAAGCTGGACTAAGACCTCCTGAGGTAATTTTCACCCTGAATTATCCTGTGATTCTGTGATATTCTTGTGAATAAAACAGAAGCCCTTAAAACTGTGCAAAGCAAAAATGAAAATAGTACGGGTGTAGTTAAAGTGCAGTTATATGTTAATCATATGCATCTCTTGGAGGATATTTTATTTTACTCGTTCAGACAGTAGTCTTAGCTGTCATCTTTTGTGGCTACAATACAAATATCCTAAAATCCCTAACTGAGTCCATTTGCAACTTAAATGTAGGAAAAATATATGTAACCATCTTGGTACTAGTGCTTTCCTCAGCTGCTTTCCACTGCTGAATTCATTGCTTATAAAAATTTTGGCTTACTGTAGCTCTGAGGCCACCCACTTAATCAGAGAGTGCTGTGAGCCTCATTCTGCCAATCTTGACAGTTAAAGCAGGCATGAAAAGCATCAGCCTGAACTTCTGGAACAAGAAATGTTAAGTGAGACCCATTTATCTTTCTGGTTACTTTGCTCGTTTCAAAGAGCTTGATAAGATTTTTTGTTTTTAATGAGCTTGTCTCAGCATTAGACAAAAAAAAATTTGTAAGTGGAGGTTACATCTACTTACAGAGGTAACAAAAACAACAGTTGCATTCAGAAAAAAATGGAAATGCTTTTAGGCATATCTCCTTCAGTATTACAAAAAAAAAATCTTATCCTTCCCTACAAACCATGTTTGACTATATCCAGACCCTATTGTACACACCAAAAGGTATTACTGCTTAAACATTATTCCATTTGTGGAATAAAAAAATTACATATTATCTACTAATCCAAAATACAATGTTTTCGAATAATATTTTATTTCTCTAAGATTTGTAAAACAAATCCTGAAAGGGTTTATTCCAGATATAAATTTTTCAGAAGACCAGACTTTTTGTTCCCTGGATTTTCTCAGGGATCTGCAAACAGCATCGAGGCCGTAAGACAGCACTGGATTTTTAACAGAAGTTTTACCTAAATTCTCCAGTGTGAAGTTCCACACTGGCACAGTCTTTATGTGACTCAGATCTAAAGACAGAGTAAATGCATTGAACTACAGGCCGGAGAACTCAAGGGTTGGGTAGGAAGATAGGGAAAACTGTGGGGGACTATTTCTGGCTTGCTAACACCTGCCCATTAGTCAGTGCTGGTTTGCATTTTACGTAAGCGGCAATCATATTATGTCACTACTCAAAACCAACACTTTTGTGGGAGCAACTGAAAATTTCTCTATGCGACAAAACCCACCTTTAATATAGTCCTAAATATAAGAAAAATGTGGCAAAGCCAGCAATGGGTGCCTTCTATAGTGTGTAGGCAAGGGGACTTTGTAACACCTTTGTTTTTCAATTCTTGCCTGAAATTTTGATAGCACTGATCATAGATCATAGAACTTGGGTCCCTTGGGTTAAATGGACCTTAAAAATCATGTCATTTCAACCCCCCCTGCCATGTGCAGGGATACCACTCACTGGAACGGGTTGCTTAGAATTCCATCCAACCTGGCCTTAAAAACTTCCAGGGATGGAACATTCTTAGCTTCTCTGGGCAATCTGTGCCAGTGCCTCACCACCCTCGCAGTAAAGAATTTCTTCTTAGTATCTGATCTAAACCTGCCCCTTGTCAGTTTGAAGCTATTTCTCTCTTGTTCAATCACTATATGCCCTCATATAAAATTCCTCTCCAGCCTTCTTGCAGGCCCCCTTTTAGGAGCTGGAAGGTGCTCCAGGGTCTCCCTGGAGTTTTCTCTGCTCCAGGCTACCCCAGCTCCTACAGCATGCCATTTTATGAGAGGTGCTCCAGCCCTCTGATCACCTTCCTCCACTGCACCTGATCTAACAGGTCCATGTCTTTTTTTTGTGCTGGGATCCCCAGAGCTGAAAACAGCACTCCAGGCAGGGTCTCATGAGGGCAGAGGAGCAGAATCACCTCCCTTTACTTGTTGGTCACACTTCTTTTTATGTGGTTGCTTTCTGGGCTCCAAGTGTTTGTTGCTGGGTCATGTCCAGCTTTTCATCCACCAGAACCCCCAAGTCCTCTGCAATGCTGCTCTCAATGAGTTCTTCTCCCAGTTTGCCCCAACTCAGGTGCATCACCTTGCACTCAGACTTGTTGAACCACATGAAGCTCTTCTGGGCCCACTTTTTCACTTGTACGGGTCCCTCTGGATGGTATTTCTTCTGTGAGCACCACTCAGTTTGGTGTCATTGGCAAACCTGCTGAGGGTGTACTTGATCTCACTGCTCATGTCATTGATGATGATAATAAACATCTAGGGAACACATAAAGTTCACAGGAGAGAGCCCTGAGAGACACCACCCATCACCAGCCTCCACCTGGACACAGAACCATTGATCACAACTCTGGCTAAGTCAATCCAGCCTATTCCTTTTCCACTAAATAGTCCATCATTTTTATTCATATCTCTCCAATTTAGAGATTTCTTTTTGCAAGCTATGAGGTCTTGAATACTGCCTGTTCCATTTTTACCATCTGTAAAACCCCATTTATTAAAAAAAACCAAAAAAAAACAACAAAAAACCAGAATAATTATTAGGTTTCAGTTAAGCATTTTACCTGTCAACATGGTAAAAACATCTCAAGAAAATTAAAGATGAAAAGTTTCATTATGATATTGCTTTGGCCAGAGGGAGAGTGTTTAACCAATAGAAAATTAATAGTGTATTTTTCAAGCAATTCAACAATAAATTCTTCTTTCCCTTCCCCCACACCAATTAAATATTTGTAAATAGACAAGTATTACTATAAAGTCTGTCTATTCTTAATAGGATAAATATATACTCACATGGTAGCATCTTTTACAACTTTGTTTTCACCTCCCTATTTTTTTGCATACCTAGAGTATAATATGACTTTCTCAAAAAATCAAATAGAAATTACTTTTTTTAAGTACTAAGCGCTACATATTTTACCAGAAAAAAAGATAATTTTTTTCCAAGGTTAATAAGACAAAAGAGGTACATGAAAGAAGAAATCAGTAGATAGGAAATGCAGTGATTATGAAGCTAGAGGCTGAACTGAACAATGAAGATTCCCTCAGGAAATATAAAAAGGTTTTAAAAATTTCTGTATGTGAATGGATTTCCTATCACATTTTTAAACATTAAAAAACCAGTGTTATTTAACACAAATTAAATAGACCTGTACAGAAAAGCAATTTTCTGTCCACGGAGGAGTAGAGCAAGAAAACCAAATTATATAAGACTCTCTAGGGTAACCTGCTTTTAACTTGATTTCCAAAGGTCATCTGTGTGAGAAAAATCAGACCTTTTCAGTGGCTGTTTGATAATTTTTCTGAGAATGAAAATCTGTCTCATAATGTAAATAACAACACTTTTTTATTTTTTTTAAGCAGCTTGGCCAATCCAAAATCGAACAATATTACAAATTAGATTTCATATAAATTGCATTATTATGAGCAGAGAGTAATAGCTATTAATGTATACAAACCAGAAGGGTTTTGACCCTCTTGCACTAAGCCTGAAATATTCTGTAAATCCTTGCCCTACCCCAGGACTCTCTTTACTCCTTTTCAATTTTCTAATGACAGTGTAAAAATAAAAACTAACATATAACTAAGATTCACTTTTTATTTCTCCTTATACTTATGCAAATATATATTTTTCAGCTCAGTAGTAAAGTAGATGTGAAAAGATGTGTGTTCATATTTTAAGGCATGTCAATTCAACTGTTCATCTAATGCAAGAAGTATTTGGAAACAGATAAGTGTGGCTGGTAAACACCTTCAGTTTCAGAATATTTCCTGACATAATGAAAACAAAACATGTTCAACTAAAACTTCAGAAGAATAAAGTAAGTAGGAGTTTTTCAAAGCTCATATAGGCCAGCAAATGAAGGAAAGGTCAAGAAAGTCAATATTGAAGGCAAAATGTTTAGCTGATGCCGCCTCTTTATATTAGAATTTTCTCACCTTGGTGAAATATTGGCAAGTTAGCACTCTTTTGCTTTACTAAGTTCATTCAGATTTCCATCTGTCTTCAATGATGACTAGAACAATCATAAGCAAGAAACCTCACCTCTTTCTCAGCACAGAATCTGTGCTCCTAAATTGTAAAACATAAGACCTAAGACATTTGCTATTGAGTTCTTGGATCCAAATCTGTTCTTGAATCCAAACAACCTCTGCAAAACCTGCATATCTTAAACTTCCATATTTGCAGTTAAGATTTCTGGCATACTTCAGGCAGCACCTTTCAGATGAAATTTTTACAACAAAGCAGTGCTTAAGAATCAGCAAATGATAAGCAGAATAGGTGAGACCTGTCCAGAAAGAAGTATTTTTTTCTCCTGAGAAAAAAAAAAAACTTGCAGCTTTGCACAAAGGCTAAGTTCTTTGGTGCCAGTTTTTTCTGAATCCTCTCCTGGATTATAACTAATTCTCTAAAGCTGCAGAGATCACTCAAACTGCACACAACTCTCCTGGAGTCCATGGCAGAGCTCACAGTATCTTCTACAGATTCTGGCAGCCCTATTCTTACTCATTTACGTGGCATGGCCATTTAGTTCTCCCACTGATGTTACTGTAGTTTGATTTTGGCCCTTTGACTCTAACCTCTCTGAGGATGTATGTGAAGAAGATTTACTTTCTTTATAATTAACTAAAAATAAGAAATAAAGGAATGGTTCCAGTCCAGCATTTTCAAGTGTGCTGCAGAAAGACAAGAACGCTGTCCTTTTCTTCAGGAAATGTTATAGTGCTATGTCAAAAGTATGTTGGTTTCCATTCACCAAGTGAAGAAGAGGCATTGAGGATGTGCTATCGCTGGGAAGCATAACTATCTTTTCTACAATCACCTTTTCCAATTTAAATTCCACCACACTGCTGGCAGAGTAATAAGAGGAGTTACTCAGCAAAAGGCAGAATGCCCAAAAGCGAGAGTATGTCAGATGAGCAAGGATTATTTGGTCTCAGAGGAAATCACATTAACAACTGCCAGGATAGATATACTATTCTGAGTTAAATGAGCTGGGGTACTGGAAAGCTGTGCTTTAATTCGAGAAATACACACTAGTGACCAGCTAGATCTTTTCCACTGGCATGTCTGTCTCCTCTCTTATCTCATTCGGATGTGACAAATTGAGAAAACCATTGGCAGGGACTACTATTGAGTCATCCACCTTTTTAAATTGAGTCTGACTTCATCTATGTTCAAGTGGTTTAACCTTAAACTATTTTTTATCTAGACAGGTATAAAACACACATTTATACACTTTCATTCCATATAAAGTGTAACACAGTCTGATTATTTTAAAAAACTTTTTGAAATGTTCTAAAATAAATTGAAGAGGCCTTTTTTCTTTCTCTTATTTTTCTTTTTTTTTTTCCTTTTTCTTTCTTTTCTTTTTTTTTTTTTTTTTAATAATAATAAAGTGTATAGATCTACTTATTCCAGGCACAGGCTTACTGCAGGACTGAAAGACTATGAAGAGGTTGTATTAGGGTAACTTAGTCTCTATATTACCGTTGCTGGTAACTGATACTGACACAATAAAACCACTCACAATGCTGTCCAGTTTGGGTATTAACGTCAAGAATACATTCAGTTCTGCACAAGATTTCTGTTAAATGTGTTTTCAGCCTGTGTTCCAAATGGAGACATCTGAGAAGACAAAGTATTCCAGCCTCCCACATCTGCTATCTGCTATTCCCCACATACTTTTAAAAGATCAGCATTCATGTCTTAACTTCTTCAGAAGTGAATTCTCTACTCAGAATCCCTCCCTGCAGGAAGATGGCAGTTTCAGTATCTTTCCTCTTTAGAGTGAATAGCTCCCACACAAAAATTCCCAGTTTGTTCTGAATTCAGCAGGAGCTGTAAGAGCTCAGGAAGGCAGTAATACAATTCAAAACTCAGCAGGAATCTTGGAGTCTCATAGAGTCAAATAGAGTCTTCAAAATGCAGTCCTTCCTGTTTGCAGCTCCTGCGGAGTGCTGTGAAAGCCCACCTTTTGCTGAACTGGGAGCCATTATCCCATCTTTTTGTTATCTCAAGCTTGGCTTAGAAGTGTTCCAGTAGTTACCTTCACTTCAGCCACAGCTCATTTCTTCTGGATAGATTTCTCCAGATAGGAATAGGAGCAAGAATTTCAAAATACTGCATGCAGTGGTCTTTGCACTTGTTTTTAAAAATATCATTCTAAATTATACATCTCTAAAGCCAGTAATTTACCCAAGTCTGAAGCATATTATAATTACATCTAAAATGGAGAGAGAAAAAATTTTAAAAACCAAAATCAAATCCAGAATTTTATTTAAAATGCCTCTGTCATTCACAGCAGAATTAGTCTTTTGGAGTTTATACACTCCAGTTATAGATTGAAGGAAATTGTTGTGTTTTTGTGGGGGATCTAATATAATATCCTAGTCTTAACAGAAAATCAATTTTTGGGGAAAGACCTAGTCTCTTTTTGGGGACAGAAAAATGGGTTTGAAAACTAATTTTATCTTACACTACCACTGTTGAGAGAACTTGTGTGGCACCACAGCAGCAGTTACTTGCAGCCTTCTGTTAGCATGTGTCTAGCCTCAAAAGGAGATGTTCACCCACATGTCTTTTAATGTCATTTTGAACTAACAAATAATAAGATGGATTCCCTTGTTCTAAAAGGCTCAGTGCTACTTTAAATTAGTGTGACAGAATCCTGATCTTCTCATGAGCTGCATGCAAATTCACAAGAAAATTCACTTATATGAATAATCCATCTCCTGCTGATGTCACTTTGACAGGATTAGTAAATAGTATTTCATCAAAGTGCATCATATGTAAAATTCAGCGAGATCAGAGACACTGACATGCTAAGTGTGATTTGCAAATCAAATCCAGATGGTATGGTGCAAATGGTTTTATTCTATCCTGAAACTCTATCATATCTTCTATAATCCATCTGGCATAAGGACAAGTGTTTGACAATCAAATTTGATTCCATACATTTTAGATCAGACCAATCTCCAAGTGTTTCATATGAACCTGTTTCATTTTTTCATACCTTAGACAGCCAGTGAAAAATCTATATTTAATAAATGTTTGTTTACATTAATGTTTGTGGTGTGTCTTTAATTAAATATTTTTCTTTAATGTTATTTGAAAATTTGTACTACTCTCTGGCCATGTTTCTGAAGAATAGATAAAAACAGCAACATATAAAAAAAAGGAAAATCAATTTGTATCTCACTGTGACTGTAATTTCAGTATTGCCTGAGAAGCAATAAAATGTTTCTGATTTTTGTAAAAGAACTGCAGACTAGCACAAATCTATTTAAATTTTACATCAACAGGAATCTTAGAGTGAAACACTGAGAAGATGGCCTATGCCATTCTTAAAGACCTCTGTAATCTCCAGAAATGTCTCTATCACAAATAGAATCATTGGTATGGTACTGAGACAGATTTAAGATCCAGACCAAGTATTAGGTGACCTTCTGAGAGCCCTTCAGCTCTCCAGCTCTCTCCTTACACATAAGGTGACTTCTTACACCTACAGTGACTGATGTCATAGGGCCTCCTTTTGTGGCTTATAACAGCTGTGCAAAATATCTTCTGCCAAGTAAAAGCAAGACTTATATCATTGTGTGTGTGAGACAGAGACATACAACCATGCTGTATAGTGACAGAAATTTAATAAACTCAAGGTCATTGCTGATGTTTTTTCCTGCACTTCAAAAACCTCTCTCTCAAAATTTTTCCTTCTCCAAGAGTTTCTGTGCTTTCCTTTCTTCATTCAACAGAAGCTTATTCTTCCTAAGAACCATGTTTAGTACCTGGATGCTAGAAAACCCCTCTTGCTTCTACTGGTTAACAGTAGAAGCCCATTCAAGTAGTTGCTCAGTGTGATTTTAGAGTACATAAAAAATTGTATATCAGGAAATTCTGAACTGGAACATTTTTCTTGCAAGCTCATATTAGCGTCAAAAAAAGGAAAACATACTTTTCAGTAGCTGCCTAAACAACATTTCCAGATTGCATCAGTAAGAATATTTTCCAAGAACAGAAGGAAATTTTGTTTTATTCCTCTATTACATGTCTTCTGCCAGCAACATCTAGGAAAATATTAAAAATTTACACACAAATGCTTATACAAAACAGAGCATAACAGACCTGTCTAAAAAGTAATGCTAAACTGAGTTGACTGATTCTGTGGTAAAATGACTTAATGCTACTCTAAATTTTTCTTTTAAAGCATAATAAATTTAACAAGAATTCTAGGAAATTGAAAGAACTTTGTCAATAACACAGAACTGGTTTTATATAAACTCCTCTTATTACAAAATATTAAGGAGAACAGCCATTGCTCTGTGACAAAAAGTCTTCTTCCTTTAATACACAGAGGATTAGCATATATGGTTCAAGTAAAACAGATTTGGATAGATCACTGTGCATCTATAGGAAATTGTTTCCTTTTATTTCCTTTTATTACAGCCTTTATACTGTAAATAGCTCAGCAGAAGTTTATTTCAGCAATGAAAAAGGTTTCACAGAACACGGTCCAAGATCATGAACTAAATGGACACACTAGCAATCAGATTACTTCATATTGAAATATTCCAAGCAGTTATATTAATAAAAGGTTGTTCTCACCCCTGAACTGTATTCTTGTGGTAAGGTAATCCTATTTCATACCTTAGACATCCAGTGAAAAAGCTGTTTTTAACAAATGTTTGTTTACATTAATGTTTATGGTGTGTCTTTAATTAAATATTTTTCTTTAGTGTTATTTGAAAATTTGTACTACTCTCTGGCTATTTTTCTGAAGAACAGATAAAAGCAGCAACATATGAAAAAAAGAAAATCAATTTGTATCTCACTGTGACTGTAATTTCAGTATTGCCTGAGAAGGAATAAAATGTTTCTGATTTTTGTAAAAGAACTGCAGACTAGCACAAATCTACTTTAAAGATTGAATTCAATGTATGGCTTACTGAATTGACATACTTAGAGAAATCTTACTCGTTCTATTTTAAGTCTTAAAGTACAAATTTATGAAATTTAGTGGCCATTATTAGCTCTTCATAAGACCATGGTCTCTTTACAGAACATTTACATCTACCTCACCAATGTAAAATCCATTTTCTAACCAAAATACACAAGAACTGATTGTGGGGTACAATTTCTGGGCTACAGAGATAATAGAAATAAAAAAAAAATAAGGGCAGTGTTCCAAGAACAGCAAAAACCTCTGGATGCCCATAAACATCTTTTGATAGACATTACAATTACAGACTCACAAATAATTTACATATGTTAGTAAGGTCGGGGAAACATAGTATTCTAACTCCACAGAGCTGCACACTAATGTGCAGATTCAAAATCAGTGAAACTACTTTGTAAATACCCTTGTGCAATTGAGAATAAGAAGACCATGCAACAATAAGGAGTTTACCATAATCTGTTGATCAAAGAGACTGAAGCCACAAAAAATAATTTCACCTTGGTTCATGAACTTGTGTCAAAATCTAACCCTACCAAGCCCTGCTTTTTTGTGTTCTTACACCATCATCACAAGTGGCACAGAAAAACTACTCCTTATCCTACTGTACCTACCTGGATTGTCTGTG
This sequence comes from Vidua macroura, assembly GCF_024509145.1. Taxonomy (NCBI): domain Eukaryota; kingdom Metazoa; phylum Chordata; class Aves; order Passeriformes; family Viduidae; genus Vidua; species Vidua macroura. The sequence goes on from NC_071573.1 coordinate 95,937,057, forward strand.
CCCCTTGTAGCCCCAGCTTCATGCTAATGCTTCCTGCCCATTTGGGCACAAGTGCTGTTCAGGGAGTATCACAACTTCTAAAGAAGCTATTTGCCAGAACAAAACTCAGACAATGCTGCCAATCATTCTTACGTTTTCCTTATAGCAGAGCAGATTTTCAGGAAAAAGTTGCCAAGCCAAGGAATTGAAAGATTGTGTGCCAGCATCTAGGCAACTGAGGGTGAGGGAGAGTTGTAGATTCAAGTGACTTTACCTAGTGTCAGAGGAGGTCAGGGTTTTATGACCTTTATCTACTGTCAGCTTCTCCCTTCGCTGGTTGATATAAAATCCTCTCTGATTTCATTTCCATCAGGATTTAAAAGCTACATGAAATGGGACATTCAGTTTTGTATTCTTTCCCTCACATTGAACTAACTTCTTTCACCACCCAAAGGGAAAAAACCCAAAACCAACAAAACAACACAGCAGCAGCAAAATTCATTATTCTATCCTAATGAAAAAGGACAGTAAAAAAATATATTATCACCTCTGAATGAGTCCCATGGAGGAGATGTAGAAGCTTTCTAGATGTAGTAGTTTGTAGGAACCACATTTTTGGGTAGGAATTATGGTCCCAATCAGAAACAAATTATTAAATGTAAATCAATGAAATAGCAAAGCAGGAGCTGTGTTTCCCTGCTGTGTATCAGAGTCAAAATGCTCCCCGGGCTAGTCCTGCCTCTGTATAGCACACACACAAACCCACCCTAAGAGGAATTCTAGCCAACGCTGGTTTACAACTTGTCCTACTTCACATTCCAGTATCTGTTCCACACTTATGACCTGCACACAAAGATATTTTTTGCTTTAACTGAAGTGGAAAACTGAACTCATTAAAAAATAAGTAAAACCCAATAAGATGCATATAATGTCCCCTGAAAATGTGTTTTACAGAGATCATGTACACCACCTTGTTCACCACTAAAATATGTCCTCAGGTGCCATATCCAGATCATTTTAAACACATCCAAGTGTCAAAAGTAGGTGCTTTAAGGTCACTTAAAGAATCACCAGCAAAGGTATGTAGAAACAGTTTTAGTAGCAGTAATTTCACTGCTTTCCTGGGCAGCCTATTCCAATTCCATCCAAACCTCCCTTGATACAAATGGACACCATTTCCTCTTAACCTGTCATTTGATACAGGGGAGAAAAAAACTAAACCTTATCTGACTACAACCTCCTTGCAGACAGTTGTAGAGAGAAACTCCCCCTCAGCCTCCTGCTCTCCAGGCTAAAAACCCCCAGGTCCCCTGCCTGCTTCTCATGATATGTGCATAATATGTACATAATATGTACTGTCTCCATAGATGTTGACTTTACAAAGCTGCAGGTAAGCAATCTAAGGTAGATCTAAGATTTAAAAGCTTTTCCTTTACTTACAGTTGGCTGTTTTCTGGAGATGATGTCACACCCCTCATTTCTGCAGTTCCAGTAAAATGCAAGCTCAGATAAATGTCAATAAAATTTAGACATGTGTTAAGTAGCTTCTAATTAATGATTCTGGTTTGCACTAAAACACCTTAAGACTACTGAGGGTATAGTTTGATCACTGGCTATTCAGTATAATCTTTCTGCTTCTACATGAAAGGGCTGCTCGGGGCTCAGAAACAGGTTCTGGCATCAGTCAGCAAGTGGTGAGCTATTGTATTGTCAGTTCCTTGTTTTTTCTTGGTTGTTTTTTATTATTATTGTTTTTACTACTATTACTACTTGTTTCAGCTTTTAAACTGTTTCAGTCTCAAATTACAAGTTTTACCTTGTATTCTCTGCCCCATTCCACTGGGGAGGGGGAAGCATCTGTGTGCGTGAGTGGCTGTGTGGTGCTTGGTAGGCAGTTTGGCTTAAACCATGACAGTACTTTTATATACAGCATTAGATTTAATATAAAGTATAAGATTTTATGCAATTAATCTTAAAATCCAAAAGTATCACCTGGTTGATTTTTTTCAAATAAGTGTAATAAACCAGCAATAAGGACAGACTTTTAATATCTTGGCAAAACAAACATTTCCATTCCCTGGAGATAAAAGATAGGTAACAGAGATTACAAAACTTCACCATCTTTTCTGTGTGATTGCAGAAGTATGAGAGTATTTGTTTCAGCTGCAACTGATGGTGTGCCCTGTGATGCATAGCACCATGGAACACTAGAAGACCATCTAATGACCTAATTGATCAATGTACATTCCAAAACTCTATTGCCTACTAAGGAAAACACTGGGCTTTAATTACACCAATACACCATATTCAGTGTGAAAAACAAAACTTAAAGAATTGTCCTTCTAGGCAAACAACTGTACATTTACAGACGGAAATATTTTCGCCTTTTAAGAATCATATATCTCATGGGATTAGCACAATGGCTTCTAAAATCTGGAAAACCAAATAATAATCACAAGTAAAAATAGCGGGTTTTTCCATATATATTCTGCTTACTTCATAAAGCCACTCTTGGGCTGTATTCCCAGAGCACTATCACTAATAAAAGCATTGACAATACCAGTCAGAGGGTGTCTCTACCTTCTGTCTGCACATGACCACTGATGAGGCAGCCTGGAGCTGCAGTGGGGGATGACAGGGCAGGGGGGCATACAAGAAGGAGGCAAGAGCACAGCTCCCACAGTGCAGCAAGGAGAGGTACATTTGGGATTACATGGGACAGCTCACGTGACTGCAGTGCTAGTACAGATGGATACAAGATCTTCAGAAAGGGCAGGATGAGAAAGCAAGGATGGGACAAGGATTTCCCTCTATGTAAAGGAGCAGCTTGGGCATATGGACCTCTTGTAGGGTACTATCTGAGTACTAACTTGTGGGTCAGATCAGAGGAGAGGCCAGTGAGAGTGATGCCTTGGAGGGAGTGTATTACTGATCACCTCAGGGGTGTGGGGAAGCTCACAAAGACTTCTCCAAACAACTCAGCTTAGAGAAATGAAGGCTTTGAGGATGTCCTGATGGAGGCCCTCAGTATCTACACAGAGGTCATAAGGAAGATGGAGCCAGGCTCTCCACAAAGCCTATTGTATGTTCTAGAAGTGTGAGTAACTATGAGCACAGTTTGAAATGAGAGGTTCAGGCTGAATATAAGAAGAAAATTTTTCCTCATGAAGACAGTCCAGAAGCTGAGAAGGTTGTTCAGACAAGTTGTGTTGTCTCCATCTCGGAAATCTGCAAGACCACACTGGATACGGCCCTGCCCCAGCAGCCTGCTCTGACCTCATAGCTGATCTTGCCTTGAACAGGAGGCTGGGCTAGAAACCTCTTTGTCTCATTAACCCAAAGTTACTCTGTGAAAATGGTCTGCTTCTACAGCTCCATCTACTTCACAATTGTGAAAGCAGTGGCACTAAAGCTCAACAGGAATATAACACACACACTACTTGTTATACCCTTTCTCTATCATACTTGTCAACATAGGAGACTAGATAATAGTAAACAGAGCAGCTCCAAAGGCACAAATACTACAGATTTTATTATCAGTGAGACCAGAAGAGTCTTTTCAGGATAAAAAAGAAATTTGAAACATCTACTGTAGTCAAGAGTTCAAGGGTTTGCAGTTTTTACACCAAATGACTGCTAGCAAGGTGTGTGAAGTTCATTATGGAAACCAGAGAGACACAGATTTCACAGGCCAATACACTCCAGAAAAGAAAGCCTTTGACCATTTATGCCAGCAACATGTAGCTGTTCAAGTTTGATTCAAGGTTCAGCAGTCTAAACAGAAGGGCTTGTTATACATGTCTGTTGTTAATTTCAGTATCATTAGAGCTTCTGATTTTCATGGACACATTCAATTTGAGAACTTTTACCAGTCTAAAGGGGGGCACAGGAGATGAGGTAAAATAATTAATCTAGTTAAACTTCCTGAAATGGAATGTGTTTATAAACAGTGTCAGTTTCCCACTTGAATCCAGATCTGTTTAACAGATCTCATAAAACCACTTGAACACAGAAGAAAGACAAGTTAATGCTTAAACATTTCAACTTGTGATTCTTTAAAAAAAAATGAGCATTAGGAACTTAAGACTATAACTTTAAATTAAATTTTACTAAAAGAACACATTAGAAGCTATTAATTGACCATAAATGGTAAAACTAGACAAGAAAGGTAAATATGGAAAAGAAGTCAGTTCTAGGAAAACATAGGGTCAGAATTATCTCTGGGTATAATAACAAATTTGATGACCTGTCTTTTCACCAGGAACATTTTCTTTGTTATTTTTACTGAGATATCAGGTACCACAAACCCTAACTCCACTGCATTTCATGCTTTCCCTAACGTGAAAAGATGCTTTGTCAGAACTCATCCCCGCATGGGTCACCAATTGTCAGCTTCGGCCCTTGGCACCAATCAACGGTGGATGGGAACTGACTGTCACTGCTAGTTTATTATCTTACTGTAAGACTTTTACACCTTCTCTCTGTGAGTTCCCACAGGCAGCTCCTCACTGACTCATTTTCTCTTTCTTCTGCACTGCTGGCTGCCTTCTACCTGTCCCTATCATGAACACCTAACCCTTTCTGTCCCTAGCTGCATATACTGCACAAACCCTTACTGTCCCTAACACAAACACCTGACCCTTGCTCCTCACAGCAGCACAGCCAACAGACTCCAACCCTCTTCCCAAGCAGCTAACCCAACCCACTCTTTTATAACACCCATCCTTATTGGACACAGCTCTGACCTATAAAAGGCAAGTCTGTTCCTACTCTTTGGTAATTAGTACAGCTGCAAGTCCTCAGGGGTGAGATTGCCTTCAGCACTATCTCTATTCGCTCACAATCCATCCTCCCACAACTCTTGATGTCCCAAAGAGCTTACAGACTGAGACAAGGTGTGAACATGGATGGAAGAGAGAAGAGTGGAGGACTGGGGAAAGACAGTGCAATAACAAGCTGAGATTGCTTGTCACTCATTGTCCCTAACGCACTTAATCACTGATGAGAATTCCAAGAATCAGATTGGGTGGCCTTTGCTTTTGTATTAATTGCAAGATTTGATGATTTGATGATTTTAAGATGGTACCCCAAATGATAGAAACCATAAGCTCCTACATATGGGAAACATTGTGGTTGTTGATTATCCTGTGGTGTTTTTGCAAGGCACCCTAGAGCACTCAGAGTGCTAGTCTGAATGCTGTGTAGTGCTATGCCTTCCCATAAAGTACCAATGTGTTTACTGAAAGGCACTGAACCCTTTCACTGGAACAGAAAGATCAAAACCTTTTTTGGGGATTTAGAAAGTGCAAAACAAATCAAAGTCATTGCCTTCTCTTTTTTTTCCAGTTTCTTCACATTTGCCATTTATCTGCCTACAAAGAAAATGAAACTCAGAAATACCAAAAAAATTCTTCTGTTCCCATAGAGAGTTTCAAAAGAAAACTTGCTTTTAAAATGTAAATCAACCACTGTATTAATATGAAGAGAAAAACAGGTACAGGGAAGCAAAAATTAGATGAAATAAGATAATATAAAATTTCTCTTATTATAGCTAAAGTAGGATGCAAATGGATCAGTAGATATAAAAATATGCAGTATACAAATTCTTCACCAAGTGCCAATCTTCTGATGAATAGAAAAATATGCCTAGTATTTCTGAGAAGAGTGTGAATAAATCAGATGTCATAAGTTAAGCAAAAGTAATTTGTGAGACTGGGAACCTGTCAATTTATACAAAAGTAATGTATGCAGTAAAACAATTCCTCTATTATTTATAGCTGTAATTGGGGACAAAAACAGGGAAGAAAAGTTTATTCAGACCACAACACAAAGCTGTTCTGGGTAATGAAACTGAAAAGTAGATATGGTTGTGATTTTCAGAAATTACTGTAATAGAGTAATAAATAGCATTAATTGTAATGAGTACTGAATGTTTTAATAATCCTAGACAGCTTTTAAATTCTTGCATATTTTTTTCCTGTCATGTCTGATGGTTCTAAACAAAGCCACAGAGATAACTTTAAAAATTTGCAAATAAGTATCCTCAATGAAATTTTCTTCCCTTTTTTTCCTCCAGCTTTTTAAAGGCATCAGTGAGATGAGGTTTTTAAAGACTTGAAGATTTAGGGAAAATTCAAGTGTTTTACAGCATGAACAGCAATGTCACAGAGGCAGTGAGGATCTCTAAAAAGAACAAGTGAAGGTGCTGCCTGTGACAGCAAAAGAGATTTTGAGGAATAGCTGATATCAAGTAGCCATCACAGATGTAGGTGCCTTCAAGTCCACAGCCAGATCCAGCCTTGTTCTAACATTACAAATGATTGAGAAAAGATATATCTGAACATTCAGAGTACCCACAGAAAAGCTAAAAGTAATCTCAGTGCTCCATGGGCTAGAGCTGTACTTCATGCGAATCAGCACATCTCCACTGAACCCGACAGAGCTACTCCAGTTGTCAGGACTTAAAGAATACAGCTGAAACATCTCAAAAGCTGTCCCTATAAGATAGACCACCACAACAGGCACAGGTGGAAAACAGGAAGGTGTTAATTTCAGGCCTACACAGAGGTTGCAGGTTTGGAATTAACACACCAGACAAAATTCCAATGTGCAGACTGTGGGAATGCAGACAGCAAAAACAGGGAGAAGCAGATCTGGATAACTTACCCAGACAAACGTTCCCACCATAGAAAACTGTAAGAAAGGAAGCAGCTGCTTACAGACACGACATCTCAAGTTGTGGGAATGACAAGTTATGTCTCTGGATACCTGGGACTTGGGCTGAACTTCCAGGACACTCCAGAGGCCGCCACCACTGAGATGAGAAGGGCCAATGGGATGCTGCAGGCACCCATGTGGTGGTGATTATGATTTCTTTCTCCCTCTCTTACTGTCTTTCTTCCCTCCCCTCTTATTTCTCTCTCTCACACACACACACTGTGTGTATACTGTTAAATAAAATCCTTGCTATTGACTTTGGCAAATGGTCTCGTTTGTACCTTCATTCAGACAGGTATCTTTTAATAATTGGACCCTGATACTATTTCAGAAGTGGGATCCTAAACTAGTTTATCCAGACAAAACAACCTCAGTATGAAAATGAGAGTTAATGACTACAAAAGCTGTGGTATCCATGGGACACACAAACTCACTGTGCTTGTAGCACAGGACACATGGTTTTAGAAATCATCCCACATGTTCTCCTAAGGAACATTGATGCTGCCTCACTTTTGCCATATAAATTTTGTGGCAAAGGCACCTCCCTCTGTGATCAGCAGAGAGCCAGGAGCTCGTCCAGAGGCAATTCAGGTAGCATAAGAGATCTTCTGCCCTACTGCCCTAAACTGAGCTCTGGAAGTGCATACTTCTCCTCTGTGTGGCTGCACACAGATGTTAGTGCAACCATCCTCCTGCTGTGGATTGCCAAAATTAGGTTCTGTGACTCCTTGCCTTTCTTTGCTGGAGAACACAGATTTTATCAAAAGAAACTATTGCCCAGCACAATTTCTTTAAACTCACCAGCTATTCACCCTAAACCAGAGTGCTGTTGCACAGCATTCAGCTGAGAAAATTTCAGAGTCAGCAATCTCCTTTTGTCCTTCCTCACACAGATATCAAGCTATATCAACACATTTTTCCTATTTTTCTTTTACCAAAAAAAAAAAAAAAAAAAAAAAAAAAAAAAAAAAAAGACAAATCAGACTAAATTCACAGGAGGTTTCTTGAAGAAGGATGCGAGTTTTACATTTGAAATAAAAAGTAAAATAAAAAGCTTGGAGAAGAGCAAAAGGAAGGTATATCTGCGAGGAATAAAGAAGAGGTAGACTATTAAAAAGTTTGCAGAAGTCTGAATAATCACATGAATCTACTGAGACAAATTCAAACAGAACTGTTTGATGTCAATCCTAGTGCAGCTGGGACAGGATATAGTAGGTGTCAGCAAATTCATGATTAGAATGTTACAAACCCCTTCAAATGACAAAGTTAGAAAGGAGACAATGAGGTAATCCAAAATGTAGTACTGGAAAAACCATGCTGGCTGAAGATGAAAACAAAATATGTGGTCTAGCCCACTGAAAAATAAAGACAAAAATACTTTTAGTAACTCCTATTAAAAACTTGATCAGGTGAAAAACTCTGTTTATTTTTCTCAAATATAGAAGATGCTAATCTTTCCAAAGAGTCACTATTGACAGGGTGGTCCTTTGCAGGGCCAGGAGTTGGACTCAATGATCCTTGTAGATCCTTCCAACTCAGCATATTCTGTGATTCTGTGACGGTGGCACCTATGGTAAACAGTTACCAATTTATTTATTAATTCCATGTGCAGCAAGATGAATGTGCTTGTCCTTTTAAAATGACAATATTTTGGAGAATCAAAACATCTTAGGGATAGATGTCTAAATTTTTTTTCTTTTTTCTTTTTCTTTTTCTTTTTCTTTTTCTTTTTCTTTTTCTTTTTCTTTTTCTTTTTCTTTTTCTTTTTCTTTTTCTTTCTCTTTCTCTTTCTCTTTCTCTTTTTCTTTTTCTTTTTCTTTTTCTTTTTCTTTTTCTTTTTCTTTTTCTTTTTCTTTTTCTTTCTTTTTCTTTTTTTTCTTTTCTTTTTATTTCCTTTCCTTTTTTTCTTTGTCTTTTTCTTCTTCTTCTCCTTCGCCGTCTTCTTAGTCTTCTTCTTCTTTTTTTCTTGTATTAGTGACATTATCATAGCTCCCACTAAAATTGCCATACTTTGAAAAATTGTGCACTCTCTCATTGGGAAGGGAAGAATCAATTTTTGGCTAAAAAAAATACCCTGAACACCCTGAACAAAAACAGCAACTTTCATGCATGTCTAAATATTTTTTCTCTGCTTTTATGTGTTATACCACAACTTCATACTCTGATTTTAGTAAGAGACTGTTCCAAATTACTGCAAAGCGCAATTTTGCATACTTGTATAACACTCTGTGCCAGACTTCACTTCAGCTCTTGTAAGGGATGTTCAAAGTCAGTCTGTAAAATATAGAAAAATGAATTGACTCACAATTTATACCTTTTGCTCTTGTATGATGGTCTGAATTTATGAAACTCAGTCACAGATCTTCCTGTATTTTTTATTTACAGTAACTCCATTTGCAGCACCAAAGGAAAGTGGATGTGATTAGAGCAGTAAAAAGAGCAGTTTTTGCAATGGAAAAACCCTCAGAGTCATATATAACAGAAAGAGAAAACCACAAAATGAACAAACTAACTAACTAAGTAAATAGCCCGACTAAAAATGTGGTTAGGTAAAATATTTTCTGGGACTTTTGCATCCAGAATTTCAATATTATAGTAACCTTCCATCGCCAATAATTTGCAGTAAGGTGGTCAGCTACCTCTCGTAAAGAAAGCCGCTATTTGCACTTAGCAGCTGTTAGAATCTTTTAGCATTCATCAGAGGATGTTCTATCTGGCTAGAGCTGAGTAAACAGGCGAGTAAACATTGTTTGGACAAATAATTCTGAACACATATTTTCCTTTTTAAAAAATTCATCCTTTGAAATCTGTAGGTCTTTCCTATTTTTCATGCTCTTGAGATAAGGAGAGAATCTACAGCTTTTCTTCACTGGTCACGTGAATATTAGTATCTACAAATTTCTGTGTCTTATTCCCCAAAGCAAAATTTGTGAATACTAATATTCATGTGACCAGTGAAGAAAAGCTGTACATTCTCTAGGGCATTCCCTAAGTGTGTGAGTTTCAGCTTCACAACCCTAAGCGGAATATTTGGCATAATGCCATCCTTGATTACCCAGCTGATGTAAAATACACATTTGATCCAGTTTTCATAGACTCTGCCTGTTTTTTTTACTTTTTATCTATCTAATCTGAAGTTTTTGAAGCCTCATCAATGTCCTTCTCTGTGTCTTGCAGCCTCAACTTGAAATACCAAGTCAGAAGAGACAACGTGGGCTGCCACAATAGGCCAATATACACAATAGACCTCCTAAACCAACAGAGTCACAGCTTTGAAACCAATGTTTCAGTATGTTAATAAATGAGGAAAAGTCCTAAATACCTTTCTCCCTCTCCTACAGTTTTTCATAATTCATAAACAAGAGACCACCTTTATGAGTTCTTTTTGCTTTGCAGATGACTGCCTCTATGCATCCTATGTTCTTGAAGAGAACAGTTTTTTAAGAGATCTCAAGAGTTCTCATAAAACCATTGAGCTTGCAAAGAGGCAATGTCACTTTTTTTAACTTTGTGGAAACATATTCTTTTGCAAATAAAAGCAGTCTTGATAGATTTCTCTGTCTTAATGTTGTCTTAATTTCTTTGGAGAACTTGAAAACTCATCTCACCTAAAATAAACTTTAGCTGTTTAGAAGTTACACTTATAACTAAACTCTGTGATGTCTAAGCAACCAAGACATATTTTTTTGTGATATTACTTTCCCACCAGGTAAACATATTCTAAAGTGAGCATAAGAAATATGGTTAAGTCTGACTAAGTTAGACAAGATGCCTAACCTTAGATGCTGAAGTTAATCTCACCAGTATTTCAACAATGCAGTCAGGCAGTGTGTACTGAATATTAAATATTGTCTTTACAGCTTTTTGCGTCTTTGTAAACGAGAGAGACACAGATGAGTCCCAGAAGGAATTTCTAGAATCTGAACTCTGAGACAGCACTGTCATGCTAAACACTTCTATTGCTCTGGAAAGCAGCACAAGAAGCCATCAGCTGGGTTTGACTAGAAACTACAAAGTAATACAACGAGTCTTTCTGAGGAACTGACTGTACAAAGTCTGCTAAGCCAAGATTGAAGCCTGCTGCCTTCTGAAGAGGCTGGGAAAATCATGAAGGGAAGGCAGTACTATAACTGCCTTGATGATGCTCATATGTAATTAATTGGAAAGAGAATTAAATAGTGTATGCTGTACTTTTCCTCACCCAAAGTGAATCTTTCTGCTTTCATTGCTACTGCACTAGGATTGGGGACCTCTGCTTCTTTTTCTTGGTGAAATTAGTCCTATTTATTTTCATTTTAAGTTAACAAGCTGCAACTGAACTGTGATGTGAATTTCAAAAATTGTCTCTTTAGAAACCATTTCTCATTGTCATTTTAGGGAGATTCTGCTTAAAATCAGATGCATGTGTTTACAAACAAGTTTATAAATAAAATATTTAAGTACAAGTAGTTTCCTGGCTGAAAAGCCAGTGCAGTAGACACACAAGTGCTGGGTGATTGATAGTGCTTAGAAATTACTACAGATGGCAAATGGGGATTATGACATGCAGCTCCTGCTACTGTCACACAGAAATGTAGATCAATTTCTCACATGCTGTGCTCAAAGATAATCTCCAAGAATCTGATGTTCTCTCTTCAAATTAGCTTATAATAGAATTGACTTATTATACCCAAAAAAACCTACAAACAACAAAAAACCCAAGCACTTGGCAATGCAAAAAATTGCATCACTCACATTAGCTTGATTACGTTAATTCTCCTGCTTTTTCTGGTGGTTGTGTTTGCTTTTTATTTCTGTTTCTCCACTGAAACATCATCTTCTGTTGTATTCTGACTTTACAATGGATGTTCTTACCATCAATTTACGTACAATAGATATCACTTAAAAAAAAAAATAGAGTCTTGTTGGACCTTTCTTTCTGAAAAGTATATATTGGGAAAAGTTCAGAGAAGGGCAGGCAAGGCTTTTAGGAAGTTTAAGTAACAAATCTTATAAGAAGTGATGGAAAAGAGACTATTCATACAAAAACCAAGAGTATTTTACAAATATTTGAAGATATATATGTAACCAGATAGTAGAAGTATTTAGGTATTTAACAAGTTAAGGTATTTGACAATTATAAATTACATTAGGTTTTGATATGCAATAAATTAGATATTTCCTAATTTTTAAAAAATTTATATCTACAAAATAGACAACAAAAATAGACAACAGAAGCACAGACTCAGAAGATCTAGATCTCATCAGAGTAACTGTGTTATCATCTCTATATTGAATTACTTCAATGTTTGAGACCCATAATCATGTTATCACATAGCCTTTAAATTCCTGAAAAATAATTAGCACTATAAAAAAATCTTAGGCTTGTTGGTAGCAATATAAATTTCTTATTTTGTGACTCTATTGTTGTCCTTGGTATTGTGTACATTTTTTTTTTAAATCCTACTGAGAGACTAATTTTCAGCCTTTCTTATCTGTCACAGTTTACTCTCCTGATTTTAAAATCTATTCATCTATGAAATATTGAAAAACATTATAATTATGGAAATATAATTAATACTAAATTTTAAATATCTACAAAAATAGATTAGTTGTAAATGTAGGATTAACATTAAGATTTTTATTTAAATTGTGACTTTTCAGTCTGATATCACTATGCTTGAAGTTTTTTTAAAGAAAATATTAGTTGTGAAGCAAATGAAAAAAGTACTGCACTTCACATATTCTAAGAAAAAAAATACCTCATGACTTTTTAAATGTAGAAGAGATTGCTTATGGAAATGTAACATGGAAACCAGCAAGAAGTCCTTTTGACCTCATCCTTTTTGCAAATACTTATTTTCAAAGGCTGCAACACATCCCTGTTCTCATTGCAGAGCTTCCTTAAACTGCTTGTGGAATGATAGATTAATATTAGAGGATTTTCCCTTGTAAATATTGAAAGCTAAAAATTGTGTAGAAAAACATGTAGGGATCGTCTTCAGTATAAGCAATAGACTGAGTTTAGTATATTTGAGTGACTGCAACCTTTGGGTGTGCAAACTCCATCAAAAAAGGAAAAAAATTGGTGGAGAAATTTGAAAGCTGGGTAAGAAGATAGATTAATTCCATTATGGTTATCAAAGCAAATTAAATTTAATTTGAGATAATTATAGGCAAAAACATTTAGCATGCTGCTAAACTGATTCATCAGTTACAAGAAACATAAAACTGAGTTTAGACAAAAGGTTTGTGCAGTAAATTAATAAAATGAGTTCAAAATAACAGTAACATTTCAGGGCCCTGCCCTGACAGTACCATACAGTACCCCTGACAGTACCCCTTTATATGGTCCTCTGCTCCATAGTGCAGAGCCCCATTTCAGCCCTGCACTGGTGCCCCAGCTGCCCTGCTCCTGGATGGGAGGTGGGATGTGCCCCTCTGGCCACCTTGAGGAGAATTCTACCTTACAATTCTTTATGAGCTTGCGTATGTTCCTTAACATCATTCACCAGAGAAATGCAAAAATGCATATCAGAACCACGGCCACATGCTGTTGCCAAATACATGCAGAGTCTCTCATCATCCATAAATCCTTATAATTTCAATCTACAGCTGTCAACCAGTCCTTTGGTTCATTTTACTAAGAGTAAAGGATGATTGTCAAGGCTGGACCAACCTAATCAAAAATCTGCTTACACTGGAAAGAGTGATACATTGCCATCTACTCCAATCACTTATTCCTGTGCTTTTCATCTATTCACTTATTTCACTTATTTAGGTGAAATAATTTTCATCTAATCTATCTTTAGATATCTACTGCAGAGATACCTACCTGTGACCTTCCCCCTCTATGTTACCTTCACAATTAGTAGAAAGAAATAGACACTCCAGGGCATGATTCATATGACCTACTTTAGGCATCTACTTTGGGAGATGAATTGCACCCTAGAGGTGTCAATCTCTCCTTTGATTATAAAGAGTTTTAAATCACTAGCCACACGTACAAAGAGATGTCTAGATTTGGCCAGATGAATCTCACCCTCAGTGACATGACTGAATAGGGTCTGAGCCAGGCAAGTTTTCTCTGAAAGCAGTTCAGAACTGGCCGTAGCAGAACTGCAAACCATCAGTGACCTTGAGACATCCTGTTATTCTAGTCCAGTATTAAAAAAAAATGCTAGTATCTTGACTGTATTGATTGTATTTTGAACCTTTTCTGTCAGATTAAAAAATGTACATGAGATTTATTGCAGAGTATAATCCACCTTTTTTCTTTGATCATATTTTCAAAGGAGTTGTGCTCATAAATCACATAGATTTTGTATTATGTACTGGATTAATATAGCAACTATATTTATTCGTGTCAACTTATTTAAGGTTTTTCTTTATAATGAGTGTTGCAAAGGTTTTTTTTTTTGATGCTGTTTGTGGTGTCTTGTGGCTCTACATGTCATTTCAAAGATTTCATATTTTTCACTGCTAATACTCTGTTGAATGCAAAATGCATTTTATTCTGTACAATTGCAGTTTGCACTGAGTGCATATTACAACCAATTATTCCTCATAACAATGTAGCTGTCTACTTATGCCAGACCTCATTACTGTGTCTTAGAGTCAGAATTCTGGTACCCAGCATTTTAAAATATTTGAATACAAAGTATTCAAACCTATGGATCAACAATCTTTTGTTTATTTTTAGCTTGCCATTCTCATTAGACTGATATTTTAAAAATTTGACTCCAAGACCTTGACTTCCTCGCTCTTGGATAGTTGGATGCTAGTGCCGTGAAATGAAATATTATGTTTACTGAAAGTTATGCAATTAGTTTGGTGTATCAGGAAAATCATTCATCAGATTGAGACTTTAATAAGTCAGATAATAACAATTTTAAAAATCCTGATTGCTTTTAAAAATACATTTTGTCTTATACTTTATGACTACATAAAAGTCTGCAGTAAAAAGTATCAAGAGAATTTCTTGAACCGCAGGGATCCAAATATCACGTAGGTCATCATGTAACTACCAGGTTAGGGAACCAGGTTCAAAACTCCATTTTAACCTTAGTTACTCAGAGAGATTCTTGAGATCTCTGAGCATCCTCATCACAGTTTCATCGAATCACAGAATCATAGAAGAAACTGAGCTGGAAGGGACCCACAAGGATCATCAAGTCCAGCTCCTGTCCCTGCACAGCACCATCCCTGAGAGTCACACCATGTGCCTGAGAGCACTGTCCTGGTTACTGTGCTTCATGAGCTCTGTCAGCCTTGGTGCTGTGAACACTTCCCTGGGGAGCCTGTTCCAGTGCCCAAACACCCCCTGAGTGAAGAACCTTTTTCTAAACTCTTACCTAAATCTCCTCTGACACAACCTCATGCTAGAGAACAAGAGGCTGGAGAGCAGCCCAGAGGAAAGGGACCTCAGGGTCCTGGTCGATGGCAAGCTGACTATGAGCCAGCAGTGCCCTGGCAGGGCACAAGGAGGGTCAACCCTGCCTTGGGCTATCTAAATTTCCACCTATCTAGCCACATACTACTATGAAGTTTACCATAAATCAGATTTTGTGTTGACTTTCTAGGTAATTTCTGTTTTGCTTGAATTTGTAAATCTAGAAAAATAAATAGCTTGTTTCAATTGCTGTTGTGGATAGCATGAAGCTAAATAAAAGAGATATATAGGCACCACCATATGAATTGAGATAAAGATTTAATAATTAGATTTAAAAAAAGTTTTAAATGCTAAATTTACTAACCAACTATGTTCATACCTATGTGTGAATGTGTACACACACATGTATGTACATGTGATATAGGTATTTTATGGAAAGACATAAATTAAGAAAGAAATTTATGTCTGCAGAGATCTAAAGCAAAGAATCTCAGTACATTCATTGCACATTGATTAGTTAATTATTGATCACTTCACTTTGCCAAGGTGATCTTGGCAATGTTCCATCAAGAGGAAAAAATGTTCCTCTACGTTATTTACTGGTGGAAGGGAATAGGAATTTACTCTGTAAATAAAGGTCATGAATATAACATTTTAGTTCTTTACAGCTTGTTGCAACAAATTATTTCTCTCTACAGCTCATACATTATGTACCCTAACAAAGTCAGGCTAAAAATATCAAAAATCACAAAGTCCACCAAGCACAGGAGCTATATGGATCACATGTAGAAACTGGAAAATGCTGGCACAAGAACGTGTAACTCTCTACTGGTGGTTTTTGTGATAGATGAAGGGATATTTGAGTAACTGCCTTCTTCTCTCCTGCTCAGGACAGGAAAACACTAAGGTGATGAGATGTAAACTCTTTGCCACCCAAGGTACCTCATAAAAAAAAAAAAATCTAAAGGAAGCATGAGTTGCTTGCCTCAATTTACTAAAAACAGTGCTTTTAAGTGCCAAAAGAGAAAGAAGCTGCAGAAGAGAAGAAAGAAGCACTGTCAGTTGCAGAGTCAAGAGAACATGCTTGTTCTGTGGAAGCCTTTGAAAGGAAAGCAAGGATATAAATGTATATTGCATTACTGACACTCAGCTGGGTACTGTACACCTGTGAGTTTTAACACGTCTGACTTCTCAATGTTTGTGGTGCCTTTCTTTCCCTGTTTTTTTCCATTTCAAGTTTTTTCTTTCACAGCTGACTTAATTTTTATACTCTATACATTTTTAACTCTTTATACATTTCTCATTGTATGGTCATTTGTCATTTGTTCCTAGTCTTTCCTAGTTAATGCCTTAGATGTTCTGCATTAAGCTATCTTCCAAAAGGATGGAGATGCTGCATTTCCCAGAAGCCAGTAAACAAAACATTAATAGTTGTCTCAGGCAATGCTGCATGTTCCATATTTTCACTCAGCATAACAATTTTACACTCGTTGGTCCACTTGAAGCTATATCACTGAGACAGATCTGTCATCTCTCCAGCCAAAAAGCCCAAACTTACAACAACAAGATGCATAGCACCATTATCCTTAATATTGATAAGTCTGGTATCCTGGGAGCGCACAAAGCACCTGTCTCTGGGCATATGGGCACAGTGCACTGCTACTCTGGAGTGCCAAGATGAGGGGATGGGGAGAGGAACCAGATAAAACTCTCTACAGAAAATATTAAGTTAAAATAATGGGGGGGGATGGAGGAATTAAAAATAATAATATAATATAAATATAATAATATAATATAATATAATATAATATAATATAATATAATATAATATAATATAATATAATATAATATAATATATAAAGCAATATATTGTTCTGGTAAGCTCCATAGTTTCAGGAAAAAAAACAAAAACTACAGGGGGGTTCTTTACTATGCTCACCTTCTGAAGTCATTGCCCAGATAACTGTTTCCTTTGGAGTCAATTCTGTCTCCTTTGCTCAAAATTAAGAAAGTATTTTAGGTAAGCCATAGTGCTGGCACTAAAAAAAGAATAAAATTATTACTCAGAACAACAAGATGTCTGAAAATCTTTGCTGCTATATTATTAATTCCCATGACAAAATATTTTAGCATAGTTTTAATTTTTTTATGATTTTACATCACAAAAAGAATATTTTCACTTTGCTGTGCAAACATAATAACTTAATTTCTTACCTTGTTTTATTTTGGCAATTTCTTACTGTTTTCACCATTTGCCTGAAGTCCATTACACTGTTAACCAAAATACCATACATTTTTAAACTGTTTATATTTGTGTTCAGCAACACGTTCAGAAAAATCAAATTTATTTACTATTAATAAAAGGAGCATTTGCTTTGTGAACAAGAATATACAACTTTTTAAGATGTGAACCAATTGTCATGACAGAAGAAGTATGCTATTATTATACAACACAGGTACCTACTTCAAATATTTCCCAGGGAAAACTACAACTTCTCTGATCAGTTATGAGGACCATGATATTGATAGAAACAATGTAAAATATGGTATAATAAAAGAGTTAACTTCAGTTTCCTGAAAAAATCAAAATTCAGTCTGCAAATTGCATCTTCTAATCACTGAATTCAGTAGCAAATTTGATTATTTTTATAAAATAGAGGCAAGAAGTTACTTTTTTTTTCCTGTTAAAATACTTTAAATGCAACTAGAATAATTCAACAAATTTATAAAACGGTCTTAAAAGATCCATATTCAAGAAAATAAGTTGCACAGGTACACCTTTGCAACAATATCAGATAAAGAGTTCCTTAAAAACACAGTGACAATTTATTTATTATGCCAAATCTTGCAAAGGCCTTCAGTTCATGTAAAACTGTTATCCATATAATTGATGATTTCCATGGGATCTTAAGACAGAAAGTTAATTTCTGAACTGTACATTCACAAGTCCCTTATCAACAAATTTCTTTGTTCAGAACTTTTCCCATGGAAATAGCTTCATCTGAACGGAAAAACTATATATTGTTCTACAGTTGAGAAAAAAAAAGAATATGGAGATTATTACAGAATTGCAATTTGCAGTGTTGCAACTCCCACAAAGACTCTATTTCCTCATGTTTTAAAGAAATAATGTTGACATTTATTACAGAAACGAAAGCATGTGATGTTCCAAAGAGACATTTCTAGGGCAATCACATGTCTAGTTTAAAAAAAAGTCATCTTCATTCTTTGCTTCAAGGGAACCATATTAATAATTTCATAGAGTAGCCATTTATTAACACAATATTAAATATGTGTTTGAGCTCAATGCATGACGTCCATCAAAAATCATGCTAGGTCTATCAGAAAACTGGAAGCAGTGTACTGAATATATAATTCAAAACACTATTTTTGTAGAGCTTATCAGGGGCTTGAAACAAAAACTAGAACAGAAACAAGTTTCAGAAGTTTTTTTCAGAGCACATTCACTGAATATAATAATCTACCTTTGCAATGGATGTGATAAATACAAACTCAATATAGCTCAGTGACCCTGCTTTTACTGTTTTCATAAAAACATAAAACATACTGTTTTCATAAAAACTTTTAATCATAAAACATGATTAAAAGCTCCATGATATATTAGAAAAATAGTCTCTCTTCAGTGTTTGAACAAAAAGTGGAATAATCCTACAATATTACAAGCAAAATCATCCAGACTAGATTACATAAAGTAAATCTCTTGAAGGAACTAATATTTTGGACAAGATGGAGCTGTTCCAGTGTTTTATTTTAAAGATCAGATATAGGTTTCTTAAGTAACTTTTATAGATAAGGGTAAAGGAAAATATATATGATGTTTCATTTCCGTTACTATAGATAAGATGCAGATAAATATTCTCTACAAGTGAATTATGCAATGTTCCATAAATAGTTTTTATTAAAAATAGCCTGTCTGCTTAACAAAGAATTATAGGTCCACTACTACTACTACCAATATAAGTAAGAATTTACAGTAGGAAGAAGAAACCTGAGTTTATGACAGCAGGCGAAATTGCAGGTAATTTAAATACAGTATAATTAACCAAACTCTGAGAAAACATGGTGATCTTAAACAAAAAAAAAATACTTTGGAAAATTTATGCAAGAACAGTTTGGAGGGTCAAGAGAATGAGAATGAGCAAGGAAATACTCAAGGCTCAAGCTGAATTTCAGTAATAGGAAAAAGTGTCTGAACATTCATCAACATGAACTGAAAAGTAATATTGCAGTGTCTGAACACACCAATTAGGCACAACGTGGATGAATAACCAAAGGAGGTGGATGAATACAAACTCAATATAAGAATTTTTAATTTAAGATTTTGCTAGTATTTCATTCTAACAGTAGATATGAAAGATTTTCAGGGGAAGAACTAGAATTGAGTAATAAGCAGTATGAATTTTACCATGGAATCCATTAGATTAAGCAAAATTCATTTGATTAAGCAAAATTATGCACAGATTAGAAAACTTTCCTTTTGTATTCATTTTTATAAGCTATTTTAATTTTGCACTGTTATTTCCTTTTAGCTTTCCTGCTAATCATTTGGTTTGTTCATGTTCAGTTTTGTGGGGACCTATCAAATCTGAGTCATCTTCTACATCTCATGCAATATCTTTTCACTATAATTAAATCCTATTTTGAAATAATCCTATCTTATTTCACATGTGCAAAATACAGTGGGACAATTATGATGTAAATTTTAAATATGAAAATGACTAAACTACTAAAGGATATTTAGTATTTCTTTGAGGGCCCATTTCACTCACCTGAATATCAATACCTGTACAACCAGCCCACAGAGATGCTCTACATTTTCAATTGAAACTTTAAAAGCTATTTGTCTTCATAGATCACTTAATTTAGATTTGCTTTTTGTCACATAGAAGTCTAGATTTCTCAGATTAATTTTAAATGCTAGTTAAGCTTAAACTATGTTTTGATTTAGAAGGAAGAGGTCATGTTTCTGAACATTTTGGAACATAATAAACTTTGGAAAAGTATAAAAAGGAAAAAAAAAACCAAGGAATTTCATCTTTGTTTGCTGGTTTGTTATGGTTTTTTGGGTTTTTTGTTATTGTTAGCCACTGGATTTCCCTCTAGCTGTTCCAGGTTTTCCCAAGATTAAACCAACAGGGAGTTTTGTCTGTTCAATGTCACTCCAGCCTCATAGTACTTTAATCTCCTTGACTGTAGGCAGCTAAAGCTCTGGCACCTTCTCCTCAGTTTCACAAATACAGAATTCTTGTTGCCTGCAAGATGATCTTTCAGATCACTTTTTCCTAAACTTATGCAGCTCCAGTAACAGATATAACTATTGACATCCTTGTTTTCATTCTTTGCTTTTGTGTTACAAGCAGTTGATTTAACAAATAGAACTTTTATCCTTCCTGTGGGCTTCTCAAGATGTACTCTTCCAGTGTGTCCAGCAATTACTATTTTGCTTTCAACTTTAAGAAGCGTAAGATTGGATGTCTGTGTGTACCCCTTTCCAAAATCATAGCTTCAGGTTTACTTTGACAGTTTTACAAAGATGACAAATGATGCTTTAGAAAGAAATTTCTGTATTGAGAGCAATTTTTCCTATTCTCCTTTATACAGTCTGATAATTCTATAAATTCATGCCATCAGAATTAAGTACTTTAAACGTATCAGTGGCTTAATTCTACCTTCATCAGTCTTTGCTGGTTAAATAATATTTCTTCAATAGAAATGTAGAAGTGCAAGTAAAAGAAAAAATAAAAAGAAAAAACATAACTTTTTTGTTTGCAAACTACTTAGGATCTCCTGAATAATAATAATACATTTTATAAGTGACTAAATGTGTTTATCAATTTTGTTTATTACAATATTTGACCTAAAAAGCAACCCTAACTTTCAAATTAGAACCTTATGAATCTCAGAAAGCCAAAGCAGGAACCAGAATAACTAGGGGAAAGAGCTAAAAGGTGGCTGAGCACTATTTATTTCTGGCTTCTCTGTTGGCTTTTTTTTAAGCTTACAGTAGAAAATCAGATATTAGTATAAGAAAACATTAAGTTACTTTAAAGGAGGTATCAGATTTTTTTTTTTAATGAAGAACTCATTAAAATTAAAAGGACAGAGGGAGCCCAGGCTATCACACCTGTCCAAGAAGGTGCAGGACACACAGCTCACCTTGTTACAGAAGCAACAGCAAAGCAACATTCACTCTGCTGAACATCTTAGGCGAGGAAGCTCTAAAACCAGGCTTGTTTCCAGAGGGCATAGCATCACTAGTTTTAAAATTCCCTTGAATGAAAAATTTATCCTTTATATGCTAATTGATTCAGTAAAAAGATCAACTCCGTTATTGAAAGTAAGAATAAAAAAGGAAAACCAGAGGGCGGAGGTATCATAAGTGGCTTTATGAAAAGAGTAAAAATAACTTTCAAGGAAAATGCTCCCCATTCTCATTATAAAACACATCTCTCAGCTACTCTGGCTTGAGGAAAGATATGCAGTGGAAGAAAAGAAGATTAGTTTTTGTTACCTGACTGATCATGGCTGACAGACTAGTTTGTCAACACAACATGTGAAATAGTAAACATTTTAAGGCTCATAAACAACATATAAGTGACTGCTGCAAACAATCTTTCATTCTGAGGGAGTGTGGAGTTTAATTTCTTCTTGTATCCATGCTTCTATTTGCATTCAGTATCCGCATTTAAGTTTACCTACACAATACCTGTTGTTATGACAATCAGTCCAGTTAGCCTTGGGCAGCCTTTCAAGTGTTAGTAAGTATATTGAAATACAATTTAATGGGGCTTATAGCATATAATATCTCATGGATCTCAGCAGTTATCCTATCCCAGAGACTGTTGAAAGAATTCATCTCATGGTAGTGATGCCTTCATTATTTCTCTGGAATGTGGAATATCAAAACCTCCATCACTCTCCAGTAGCATGATGGCATACACTCACCTTCAAGTACTGGCTGGTATCACCAGCAGTCTCTCACACTGCAGTTTCTCAGTTCTCCGTTAAAATTAAGAAAGGAAGCAAGGTTGTAGTGTGAGATATCATCACTTGTATCAGTGACAGACTCTCTCTGAGTTACTAAATATCTAACCTTTATATTTATACAATATAATATTTCCCAAATAAGGCAGAGAGTGCTTCTTGTACAAATAATATGCTGCTTAAATATAATTTACTTGAGCCTACTTGCATCCTGAACATGTCCCTCCCATATACTGGATGGGGAATTAATGGTTATGCACTACTAATTATTGGAGTGTTACCCTTTGTCATTTGGACCAGAAAAATCTAATCTGAACCTGAGAGATAATTCTTTACTTGATTACTGCAGAACTGTCCCTTTTGGAATAAAAAAAAGTTTTATCATTTATCATTCTGGAATTTTATCACAGAGACTGGATACTCAAAAAACACTTGACAAGCCTTAAATGGAACAGGCTGCAAAAGTTCAATAATTTTTATTAGCATTGCTGTGAGAATGAATGTTTAAAAGTTTCCTTTTAAAAATGCTGTAACACTCTTCATTTTTGCAGATGACAAGATAAAAATTCTATGAGAGCTAATGTAGAAGAAAACTACTTAATAATGTGGTTATTCCATGTACCCATCTTGCTCCCTATCCTTGGACTGCCCTTATATGAGATGATAGAAATGGAAGAGTAACATGGGGCAGAGTTATGGCTGAATCTTCTATGCATGATCACTAACGTGATCAGGTGGGAGGGAAGTCAGCACTGTAGGATAAAGACTTTTGAAAGATGAGATATTCAAAAGAAAGTTAGGACACAGGTTATCTGGCATCATTCCTTTGTCATCAGTAGAGCTGTGATGACTGAATGAATAGAAATTTGACCCAGACATCTTGCACTAACTTTCCATTTCATGAACTCAAAACCAGGTCTGTGCATGACCCCATGATGAGGTAGGCTGCAGAGAGCATTCCAGGGGTCTCATTGAATATCTATGCTTCTTTCCTCTAAAAGCCCTAGGACCCTGCCTCTACACTCCCACCCCCTAGCTCCCCTTCTCCCAACATTCCCATCTCCCATGGTTGATTTTTCTCCCAGGAATGTGGTGTCCTTACTTGTCACTGACTGCTTATCTCCCTTCACCAGGTTCATCACTGGTGGGTGAAGATGTCCACAGAAGAAGATGAGGGTCTGTCCTTTCATTAACACCAACATGAATGAGGAAACGGCAACATGAACAGTATTTATAATCTCAGATCCTTGGAACCAGAAATTGGATGAAAAATGCAATATAAGAAAAGTTAATTGTTATCTGACTCCAGAAAAATTCTCCAGACTATAACTCCAGACTAAAATTCTATTTTCCTTCTGTCTTTAATAAAAGCCTTTGAAAGTGAATTATATACTAAAATCTCAACATCTATAAGCAAGTCTTATAAACTGTAATTCTTGTTTTCGAGTAGAACCAGTATTTTTGATTTTATACCTCGAAGATTCTAAACATAATACCTGTCATATTAAAGTATAATTTGCTTTTGATAAAAAGATTTTGTTTATTACCAAGACATTTCCTACAAGGGAAGAGCTGTAGAAATCTCTTGGACTATTAACTCCTGCCTAATTATAATTAATTATTGTATCACAGTAGAGTAGATAAGCAAAAGCACCTCAATGCTCCATTGTATTGGGCAGTCAATTCACACATACACAGAGCAAGAAACAGCCCTTGTCAGGCAGAGATTCTGATCTGAAAGCACAGGAACAGACGGTTAGAGATGAGGAAAGTGTACAAAGTCACAAAGCAAATAGGCACTGGACCAGCAAACTGAATCCCTAACAGAATTCCTTTTCCATGCTGCTTGATTATCTGTGTGAGAAAAATTTTAAGGACCCTTTTCTAGGCATAAAGTATTTTCATTACAAAATATCACCGAGTGTTGGTCCAATAGTAGAGACAGAGGATCTGAACAAAAATATAAAACTGTGGATGTCTTTTTTATGGTCTACATCTTTTGGAGCATGCAATTTACCAATTTGGAGGACAGTAAATGAGGCTGCAATGAGTAAACTAGTCACTACACTTTTATATAATGTCTTTTTAAAAAGATGTATTATATCAATGACTTTCAATTAAGTTATATAGGAAACTTTGAACCGATGTAATATAAAATCAGACCCATCACAGGAGAGTAAAAGGTTGTGTTCTGTTAAGAGAAACAAAAATACTGACTGGGTGTAATCTTCAAGGAAAAAAATAATATATACTGGGTTCAAAGCTCTTGGATGAAGGACTTTTTTCACGAAAATTAACTAACTGCGCTATCAAAAATGTAGCACATTTCTTCTTCAGAATACCAGAAACATTTATCATTTTCTTTAACATTACATCAATATAAACTCCAGGAGGGCCATCAATCTCTAGAGGAAAGGAGTCTGTTTTATAAGGTGGGAAATAATAAATGTCATCACAAAAAAACAATGGCAATTATATTTAACAGTCTGCTGATACTCACTGACAGAAATAGTGACAGAGGTTTTTATTTTGGAATGACCTACAGGTTCATTTTAGAAAGCATCTTTTCAGAAACCCAGTGTTTTATCTCATCAACTTGTAGTAGTAGTAGTAGGAATAATGAAGTTCTTGTTCCTTGTAATAGAAATACATCGAATCCATGTTCAGTGAGGCATGAACACTGTATGTTTCCCCTTGGGGAAAGGCAATTGAAGCAGTGAAGTGAAAACTTCTATTTGCTGCTTTCTCACCAAAAAGAGCCATTTCTGTGTGTATTTACAGCTTGTGGGTCCAGGATGATTGTTAATAATACCTCTTTCTGCTTAGCAATTCTTAACTGGTAATTGTAAAAAAACAAATTATCTGCTCTAGTAAGAGCCAGAGAGAGGGCTCTCTGATAATGAAAAATACCAAACCCAATACACTTAGTTTGGAAAGAGAAATAAGATGTCTGTTCCAGAGGTATTCAGAAGTGAAGAATTACAGTAAAAAATTAGCATCCTTTTATATTTTTCTTCTTTTTTGGTCTTATTGTTTGGTTGGTTGCTTGGTTTATTGTTTTGTTTGGGGGGTTGTTTTTTTGGTTTAAGGATGCTATGCTATGTGTTGTGGTTTTGTGGGAAAATAGAGCACTGAAGATACATTTACTACATTTCAAGAAGAAGATGCATTTTCAATTCCTTTATAAATATCTAGATGTCTCAGAACAGGGCCTGCTACAGGATGGACAGCAAGAACCCACACATCTAGATGTATTGCTAAATTCTATAATGTTCAAAGGAAACTGAGAACTACAAAATATGTAGCACTTACATTAACTTCCCAGAGTTTACATATTACTTATTACTTATACTTTACATTATTATAAAGAGAGACTACAAGTAAGCTGGAGAGGGACTTTTTATGAGGGCAAGTGGTGATAGGACAAGGGGAATGGTTTCAAATGGACAGAGGTCAGGTCTAGATTAGATATTAGGAAGAAACTCTTCACTCTGAGATTGGTGAGTCACTGCAAAAGCTGCCCAGAGAAGTTTGTGTGCACCATCCCTGTTAGTGTTCAAGACCAGGCTGAATGGAGCTCTGACCAACCTAGTGGAAGGCGTCCCTGCCCACAGCAGAAGGGCTGAAACTAGGTTTTATTTAAGGTCCCTTATAACCCAAGCCATTCTGTGATTTTGTCCTTATGTTCCAGAGCTTAATACCTGGTTTTTTTTTTCAGACTACAAGTTTTGTCAATAGCTTAACAGATTATTCATCATCTACTTTACATTCATATTATAGTTTCTATTGATTGCAAAACTTTTTGTCTCTTCTTCCTTCCTTTGCATAATTTTGAGAAAGCTTTTTTTTTCCAACAAAACTAGAAGATATAGAATTCTACACACTAATTTCATTAATTATATGTATTCATAAGAATTTTGTTAGATTTCTAATGATATTTTTCCTTTCAAGGCATTATATAATTTTCTCAGAAAGGGTATAAGGAAAATTATTTCTGGAACACATTTTAGTTAAACTGTTCAAGGTTCCTAATTTGAACATGCTATTTTTAAAACTGCAAACTCTAACTGTATGTATTTTTTTAAAAAATGAGGCGTGAGACAACTGTTAGACTGGGAATAGTTTATGAACAAAGCAGGAGAATGGCAAAAGATCAGAATTCTTCTCCTCTCTGTTTTCCTTTAAGAAGAAAGGTAAGCAAGCAAATGCTGCAGCATTTCTCAACTGAGATCCTAAAATTGATGGGTTTGAAAGCCCCTGAGAACCATTTATCTGTCTGCAAAAAGAACATCAAAACACCAGCTTCAGAGCTGTTGTGAAGTTCAAAGTCTTTTGAGGCCTTTTATTGAGAGACATAAAGCATTATTATTCACTGACCAATTTGCAAACATATGCTGTTGCTTTAAACTATTTTTATTTTAAGTGACTGGAGCAGGTAAGCATATGTCTACTAAAATTAATGTTTCTCATAGGACCCTCTTTTTTCTTTATCAGACAGCTCTGCACCATATCATGAAGCAAAACCTATTAAGATACAATGCCACTATGTCTGATAAATGGAAACAACATGTTTTCCAAAGTTCACCTTTTCTACATTCTAAAATTGAACCAAAAAATACTTATCTTACTTAAAATCTGAAAGAAGACATTTCAAAATACCCTTAAAAAAGCCAGATTCGCTTATATTTTTTTCTACTGTAGAGTTAGGGCATGTTGATATTCATTGATAATCTTCAATGAATCAATGTATTCAATGAATGAGTGAATCAATATAATATTGATATATTCTATCTATACATATATGTGTACAAACATATTTTCTCATTGTGTTGGATTATTTTATTCTTTTACCCTCCAATTATCTGAAGCGTAAGAAAATATTTCTGTTTTGCTTACGTGTTACAGACACGGTGTGAAAACCAGGTTATTTGCCATAAACCACTGAAAAACACTAAAATCAAAATTGGTTCTGTGATCAGGGAGCCATTGTGCTCAGAGCACAAAACAAGCTACAGAACCTGCCTTGGGGAATTTACAGAATTTATCCTCGAGGTAAGTTTGACAGAGATGAGCCTCCAGAGACTCATCTTCTAGCTGCAGGCTAATGTCAGGGAGACATTTCTTGTATTCCTGCTCCATTTCAATAGAAAACTTGTTTTCCTCCTGGATTTCACTGCACTGTCACCCTGTAGACCTCCTACACTGTTCTTCTCCTGCACAGCAACTGCAGCTGTTGCCATCTCCTCCTCACTTTCCAGCACCTACCCAACACCACCAATCCATCACCCAGAGGACCCTGCTTAGGTCCCCTCAACTTGCTCACTAGGCAAGTTTATTTTCTTCATCAAAAGAGATTTACTGAAATTACATTTTTTCAGTCTCTCTTACGTCTATACATGCTATTTGAAAGAAGAGCAAACTTTATTTAAAATATCAAAGGTCATGTCCAACTACAAATGTTTTACACTGTTCACTTCTAGAATTGTGTACATGTATTCCCAGACTTCAGGCTACTAGATATTATAAGAAACGTAAGCCAAGATTTTTTATAAAAGCATATTTCTTTTGATATTATAGGTTACAAATTGCATAATTTCAGAAATTAACTGTACAGTAGTGGAAAATGCTTCACATTTCTTCCTGTGTATCTCCTTTCCCTTCTCCATTTTTTTTATTTATACCTGGTATATTGTTTTTTCTGAAAGCCCTTGATGTTAGAAAATGTAATATCAGATGATGTTTCCTGGATATCAGTTTAACAGTTTTATCTTCTTACCTCACCTTTCTGAATATATTCTTTTCTTTGCAATATTTTTGTGCTCAGGAGAAATATGAAATAAATATGCAATTCAATATTTTTCATCATATTTTGAATAATATTGATTTTACTACTTAGTTGGTTGTAAAAGAGAAACTTCCTTGGTTAGCTACATTTCCCTGCAGAGATGTTAGTTAAGCTTCTGGATTCACAAAAAATTATGTGAAATTTTTTTTTAACTCATGATGGCTTTGAGTTTCCTTCAGCATTGTATGGAATTACTGTTTTTAAAATTATTGTAGCCATTCCTTTAATCCAGGTAAAAACTTTCTGGGTAAGGTCTCCTACACCTAAGTCACCAGATGATTCCCTTGTGACATGAATTTAGAGATATCACACAGACAATGTGTGAGATTGCAGAAATAATTGTTTTCTGCTCCAGCTGATCCTGTAGAGGTTCCAAATGGGACGAGTCTGAGAAGGAAGAACAGCCATATGAGCATCTTTTTCTTTCAAAGTAGTTAAACAGCTGTCATGTGAAAAGGGAAGTTTTCTTCAACCCTTAGTCTGAGGAGATTTCATTGACCCTTAGTGTTTAATTTGTCTGTCAGCTCCCCAGGAAAGACCCTTGTTCCTGACCAGTCTGTCAGTGTCCCATCATGGGGACCCTTCACTGAGCAGTCCTGCTGGATGGGAGGGCAGGACTGAATTGTGCAGGGAAATGCATCAGCACCAAAAGGGGTCTCTGCTGAGACCCCTCAGCAGTCTTCCACTGTATTTGAGTGTGTTACTGTCAGTGGCTGCCAGTGCCCATGAACGACTCACACCTACACTCTTTATAAATATAAAATTGTGACAGATTAAATTTTGATAAGTGATAGTATCTGTTTGCAAAAATGTATTTAAGCAACACACAGACAAGCTCTAATCCCTGATAAAAATATTCAGCTTGCACAGAGTGTGGTTGTTACACAAGAGGTGTCCCTACAGAGAAGACAAGTTCAGTGCATCAATTGAACCCAACAGTTAAAATGGAGTCTTCCCTAAATTCCCCCCCATTTTCAGCTTGATATTACACTATTTCTCTATGTTTAGTTGGAGCTTGAGTGACTCTAGTCATACATGTCTTTGTTACTGATCGGTGTAAAATTTTCTTGCTTTGCTTTTAAAGATACAGTCAAAAAGAATTTTGAGTGCATGCCCAGTGAGGGGTGGTTGTACCATGGAGATGAGTAACTTTGGGATGGAGGTGTGTGTTAATATTACAATTAGGGTACAGTGAACCGAGTTCATCTGAGGAGAGAGAGAGATTTCACCACAGTTGTTGGCTCAGCCGCGGGACATCTCCTCCCCTATCTGCCCTGGCTGACAGGTGTTATGTGGTTTTTATGTACTTTGCAGCTGCAAAGTACCATCAGGTTCCTTTCCCTTCAAGGATTTCAACAGAGCCTGGCCACGGTGTCTCCACTCTGCTCCACCCTCTGTTCCATCCCCTTGGCAGGTGTGTGTGCATGGGGAGACACTGTGGAATAGGTGTCAAGCATGCCAGCTGCATTCCAGACAGGGAGCAGCAGCTATATTTCACCCCAAAAATCCTGTACCAGTATAACTTCTTAGGATGTAAATATAACTCCTTGGTTTCCTCACTTTTTTTTTTCCCAGTCATCCTTTCACAACAGCATTATTAAAACCTAAAATTTTTCATCTTTTCCTTTCTACAGAAAGCAACACAGATTCCCACTGATAGGTCTTGCAGGTCAAAGCTTGTATAGCAGGAAAGGTATGCCTAGATTTTCCAAGCTCTGTCTTCCTCCTCAGATTTTAAAATAGGATTCATATTTTCATGGCCAGGTCACTATTGGAAGACCAAAGACTACTCCAGATAACTGAAGTTTTATATCTCTCACCTTGAAGCCAGATTTACAGAGCCCTCTAAGGTTCATGATACTACTTCAGAACACTCTCACATAAAACAAATTTTAAAGAGAAACTTTTTGCATACAGCAAAAGCCTCTGTTCTGAAAGTGTTTATGACTTAAGATTCTTTATCAGAGAGGTATTCCAGAAGCATAAAGCTTACTCAGGTATGGTATTTTAACTTTGCCTTCAATAACAGTTAACTCTTCAATTTGCTCAGCTATAGTTCAGGGCTCATTAACATTTCTATTATAAGCCTTGATTACTCTGGCTAAGGACATCAGCTGTTACCAGCCTCACATTTGAAAACAAAGCAGGTTTTCAGCCTTGAATATATTTTAATGTATTATTAGAAAGTTTTTAATAGGCAACTGTTTGAAAAAGTACCTTATTCAAGAATAAGATGCAATGATTCAGTTTCAGTAAAATATATAAAGTTTTGTTCCTAATATAAAAGCTTTTTTTTTCATAATTTCTAACTAAACAAAATTGGATTAAAGAATACTATAAGGGAAACACTCAGTGTTTTTTTAAATTTATAAGAACACACAAAAGGCCAC
This sequence comes from Vidua macroura, assembly GCF_024509145.1. NCBI lineage: Eukaryota > Metazoa > Chordata > Aves > Passeriformes > Viduidae > Vidua > Vidua macroura. The sequence continues at coordinate 95,967,364 of NC_071573.1, forward strand.
ACTAAATGTATATGTGCTGCAGGGTCCTGCCTCTGACAAGGGACAAAAGAAGATGTTATTGTGGAACTCTATCGTCTCCATCCCTGATGGAAACCATTGCAAATGTTCAGTATCAGAGATATGGAAGTAATTTCCTCATGAAAAGACATACTTTAAAAGTCCTCATAAATCTACATCATTGATTTGTAGAGCTTGGCAAAGGTGTGAATTTATGAAGGCAAAATTACGCTTGACCAACCTGAAAGCCTTCTATTATGAAGATTGGTGGATGAGGGGAGAGCAGTGTTACCTTGAGTTTGGTGAAGGCTTTGACACTGCCTCCAGTCATTTGCCACTGTGTCCCTTAACAATCTTCATAATTAAAGTATAGGTTACATAAGGGGGCAGTGAAGTACATTGAAATTTTGCTGAAAAAACAGGTCCAGAAGGTTGTGATCACTGGTACAAAGTGCAGTTGGGGGCAAACCACAAATAGCGTACCAAGGGGTCAGTACTGTATCCAGTATAGCTCACTATCTTCATTAATGACCTGTGCTAGGGACACAGTACGTCCTCAACATGTTTGATGACACAAAACTAGAACAGCACCAGATGGTTGTGCTGCTTTTCAAAGTGCATGGATAGTCAGGAGAACTGGGAAGAGACAGCCCTCATGACATTCAACAAGGGTAAATGAGAAGTCCTGCACCTGGGGAGAGATAAACCTATGCATGCTGGGGCTTGACCACTAAGAAAGCAGATGAATGGAAAACCTTAGGATCCTGGTGGACAACTGGCCATAAGTGGCAAAAAGGCCAACAGCCTTCTGGGCTGGCAGAGCATTGCCAGCAGGTCAGAGGAGGGAATCAGTCCCCTCAGCCCTGATGTGGTTGTATCGGCTGTGTCCCCGGCACAGTAAGTACATGCACTTACTAGGGCAAGCCCAGCACAAGGCCACAAAGCTAATGAAGGGACTGGAGCATCTTTCATAGGAGGAAAGGCTGAGGGAGCTGGGAATGTCCAGCTTCATAACAAAAAGGGTCAGGGGGATCTTAACAATTTGTATAACTACCTGATGGGAGGGAATGATATCAGAAAAGAAAAGGAAATCACTCTTCTCATTGTACCTACTGGCAGGACAAGAAGCAACAGGAACAAATGAAAACACGTTTGTGAAAATATATATTCTGTCTGAGCAGAAGGAAAGGTTTTTTTTTACTCTAAGTATGGTCAAGCACTGAAAAAAGTACAGAGTCTTGGGCTCTCTGTTTGCTTCAATACATCTATAACTGCTGATACGTTTGAAGATGGATGAAAGGGAAGTGTTGGATAAGATGCACCAATAGGCAAGCTTGCCTATAGGTTCTGTCCAAATGCAGCAGATATCCCAGTTTTGAGATCTCTCTTCATGATCTGAAGGATAGTCCTTCAAGAAGATTTCTTTTATGCCACACAGAAGCTTTTTGTAGCTAGTGGGACTAGACAGGGAAAAGCAGCTGCCTAGGGAAATTAGCTTCATGGGTCTTTAAAAACAGAACAACTTCAAAGATGTTATATTATGGATGATATCTAAGCATCTAGGTATCTAACAAGGCAGACAGAGACTAAGAATCTGGGTCTATATTCAATGACAGATTATGACCCACAAAGATTTAGAAGTCATAATTTTTGGAAGTGTCAGAATTTGCCAAAATGAGTTTTACTATCTTTTTTTTCTTTAATATAAAGCAATTTCAGCTATTTATGAAGGCAACTGGTCTTTGGAGTGATTTGGGGTATTAGCCCTTAGAGTTCATTAAAGCTACATTTTAGATAGAGATTTTCTACTTTTTTTTTTTTTTTTTTTATGTTTTGTGTCTCATCATGCCACCTCTTTAATATTGCAGCGCTTAAAATTTAAAACTCCCAATATAATTCCTTGCTGTTGTTTCCAAGTCAGCAAATTAGCAACACAACACATGTTATATAGGGAATAGCTCAGCAACAGAATCAAAGCCCCTCAACATTCTCCTTTTTTTAGATTTATTCTGCCTTACTCTGCCGGATGTGAACCAAATGACACATCATAAACCTCAGAGACTCTTTTGTAGCTTCTGCTCAGACTGGAGAATTCCATCTGCTCTATTAAGAATAATTAATAACCAGGAAAGTATTCCAGACAGTTTCTGTGAAAACTAAAAGACAAAGTTATTATATTATTATAATTAGTTGGGTTTTTTTCTCATTCAGCCAGAATAGCTTTAATCAGCAACTGGCAGAGGAAAGCTCCATGGGACCCAAAAGCAGAGGGGATCGTCATATTACATGGAGACAATTCCGCATGTTCAACTCACGGTGAAAGGTATATGCTGCTTTAACAGTGAATTGTCTTTGGGACCAGAGTATAAATTGTTTCACCTTGCATTTTAAAGAAAAAAACTTATCCTATGAGGGAAAAAGTAAAAAAGAGGGAGAGTGTGCAAATCATGTCTGAAAAACTAGTAAACATACCCAGAGAGAATTCAGACTCACACATTGCAATAAACTTTTACATCTCTAGGACCTGAATATAGAAAGACTGTATTTACCTGTTCTGAATAATGTCTCCCCTTCCTCCCAAGTGATATTCTCAAATGAGCTCCACACGCCCTTCAAATTGCATACACTTAGTTCTTCACATCGAAGTTGCATACACCTTTTCAAACTTAATATACATGATATGTTACATGTGTAATAATATTACCTGACTACAGTGTTTTCAACACTTTATCACCACAAAGCTGGAGAGTATCTTTCAAAATCCAACACAGCTTTTATGGTTCCTTCTATCATTAAGGACTTCAGCATATGGGAGTCATTCCTATAGAATATATTAAGCAAATCTCAATGAAAATTAGTTGCATGGCCAAGATGTTCCTTTATAATACCAGTAGGCAACTAAGTCTCTGAATATGTAGGATGATTCAGGAGGAAGCAAGGATACAGGATATTATATTGTTTATGCACCCCAAATAGTTTTTGTTAGACACATTATTAATTTATAATTTTATTTCTTTGCCAAGCAAGCATGAAATTTTCTTCATGCTATCTTGTGAATAGTGGGAATCTTAATATTTGTAAAAATTGGAATCAATAGTATTTCAGAGTAAAAGGGGCAGATTAATTAGTGTGATCAGTTCAATTACAATCAACTAGTAAAACATGATTTCAGTATGACTTATTATTTATTAACTTTAAAAAGGTTGCAATTCAGTAAATCTCAACATTTTTTATCACCCAAGTAATTATATCCAAATCTGTGCAATAATATGTCTGATAAAATTTACAGAACTTACCTTCCTCACCCACAAACAGACTTGTAAGAATGAATTCTGATCATAAACATATTACAATGCTTACATTTCTCTTTTCCTTTTATTGAGAAATGTTGATTTCTTTTTCTTTTTCAGTCATAATGAGTTCATAAGAAAGATTTTCAGAGATAAAACCTTCAGGTTTCTAGAAAGGGTATAATAACAAACACTGGTGAATGCATTTTTGCTTTAGCTAACTTGAATAGTGGAAAATCCATTATAGTTCTGAAGTCTGGAGTTTTTCTTCTAGTTTATAGTAACCTAAACATCTTTATCTGAACAAAAACCCAAACACAAACAATCCACCAACTTATAATGCTGTTAGATTGTCCTAGTGTTCTCTAATAGTAACCCATGCAATCACTTGTTTACATCTCTATATCTGAAGAGTAGGCAGGTTTTCCACATGTACTCTCTGTTGTTATGAAATATAAACAAATAAGACATCTCTCTTATAGGAAAGCTAAAATTTCTTAAAAGTTTTCTATAGAAATTTCAGAATTCTAAATTTCAAAATTCACATGTTTAAGAAGCCAGATAATTAATTTATATTTAGATTTCCCATTTTCCTATGCAAATTTCACAAAAATTTGGAAAATGTGCAAATTTTTGAGACTGACTTCAAATTTAGTCCTGTTTATAATGAAATTAATGCCAGGTTTACATGATAAGCTATGACTATAAATAGTGGGAAGCTACTAATAGCCTAAAATAAAAAGTATTGAAACTCTTAGGGCAAACAGCTAAAAATTAAGTAGGAACGTGGAAGTTCTTCATATAAGATTTAGAATTAAGGTATTCAAGGAGAGCTGTAGCAGAAATAAAATGACTGAACTTCATCTAATTAACTGTTAACCCACATTTTTAACATGTTCTCTACTTGGTGGATTGATTTCATGCCCTCAAAGAAACTCATTTTGCTTAAGCAGACAAGAGCTTCTTGTGAAAAAGCATTCAAGACAGCCAAGAGACTAGAAGACATGCTTGACAGTTTTCTATCTCTAGTTCCTGAGAGAAGGGATAACAAATGTTTGAGTTCTTCAGAGGTGATTATTTTTTATCAACTTACTTCCTTTCCTTTGGTTAGAAAATCATATGCAGTCCACTTAAACCAGGTTTGATTGTCTTTGATTGTATCCATTATTCATGGGCATTCACTAAAACATTAGATGAGTGTTTTTCAGAGATGGCTTGTGGGCTTTGGGTATTTGGGTTAGTCAGATACACTATGCATTCAGTCACATGGGATGGTTTCTACTCTAGAAATGGACAACTATTCTGTTAGGAAAATCACACAATATCACATTCCCAGAGTGTCATGTTGATGACAATTATTTGTACTAAAATGTGTTTGAATTTCAGATGCACTATCCTTCCTATCCCAGAAAATTTACTAAAGATAAATGAAAAATTAGTATTGATGATCTAAGAAAGTAAAAACCTACCATTTCTGGACAAGTGAGTAAATAATTTTGTTTTTAAAAATCCGTCCAGAATTTAAAATCTCTCATTTGCCATTTTCCAGGCTTGTGACTGATGTCAGCTTTAACTTTGCATTATCTTCCTATTTAAACCATTAGAGATGTCCTATAAGGACTTGTGTGTGTCTCTGTCTTATACATTCATTAAACTAAAGTGATAAGTCACTTAAATGATTGTTGCATGTTGCTGCCTGGAAGTGTTCATTCTTAGCCAAGGTTCAGAATTTTTTTAAAGATCAAGAAATAATCTAGTGATAAAAGCAGACATAATTTCCAAACTGGAATTAGGACCGGTCAAAAAATGTTAATAATTATCTAAGAATGAATAATCTGATTTATTTCCAAAGTTGTACATGACAAGTGACCAGACCACTGGCAAAACCCTAGAATAAATTAAGGCAACAGGTAAGTCTTATTTAAATTCAAAAGAAAGCATTCATTATGGGTTCATCACACAGGTTTTTCTTTGTTTTTCTTTTCTTCTTTCAATGAAAGAAATATTTATTAGCTAAGATCCAGAATATGTCCAGTGCATTTTTAAAAAATATTACTAAGAATAAATAGTAAATGATCAAAAGAAAGATAGGTAAACCTAAAATTATCTAGTCTGTTCTTTGTTCAACAAAGTAATTACATGTTCAACAAAACATATTGATAAAAATCAATTCTGATTCCCTAACATGAAAAAAAAATCTAATCTTGCTTTAACCAATAGTTTAGTCTGAATTAATTCTACTACTGTTGAAAGAAGACTGATAATCTCAGCTGCTTTTGACAGAACTGCATGAAAGGTAGTGTCTTCATTTCACAAGAGCACTTAATAATCATGCAAAAAAAACCTCTAAACAAGTATTCTTTAAAAACAATGCATTCCTGTAAACTTTAAAATTGAAAGCACTTGAAAATCCTTTGCTCAATTTCAGCTGTGTAGATATATTTTAAAATATAATTAAAGTTGTCCTTTGAAGGACCATAATGATTAGTTCATAAGACAGCTGTTAATGCACTTTTTAGTGCAGCATTTTACCAATAAATTAATATTGTTTGTATTCTATATTCATTTCATACACACAAAGACACATTTATGACCAATAAATTAATATTGTTTGTATTCTATATTCATTTCATACACACAAAGACACATTTATGCATTATTTTTATTAATATTGATGCTCCTTAGAGACAATTCAAGTGACAGTTGAATCTGAAGATTTCCATTAAGTAACTATGTAAAATACGGCAAACATATCCTGGAGCCATAAATCCTGGTGTGCCATGACCAGATGCACTGTTTCCATTGCAGGGCCAAGGTGGGTCTGGGTGCTTTGTCTTCAGGCACTTGCTTCTATCAGAAGCCCACCTGTGTTTCAGCTGAAACATGTTAGAGCCCTGAGGCACAAAGCCATCTGACATTTCTAGTACAAAATTTGTATTTTCCTGAAAGATTTTTGGTTACCTTTGCTCAGGACAATCCTTCTGCAGGACCACCTTTCTAATTCTCTGCTACACTACTGGTCACTGCAGCCCACAACTCTGCATAGCGTAGCCAGGATGCCTGAAGGTACCATTGGTTTTGGTGGGATGCCTTCTGCTGTCCCACTCCTACTTTTAGATTTTTAACACTCAGTGTGCTCCTGCTGTCTCAGAGCAATGGCCCTGTCCCTTCACACAGGACAGAGTCACAAACAAGGTAAAACCACAGCAAGACCAGGTAACTCACAGCTTATTTCTTTTTTTCAGTCTCCATTACAAATAGAGTGCCTTTAACTGTGGATTCAGTACTAGTTTGGGGTATAATGGATTAAAAATAATGTGGAGGTTTTTTTTTTTTCTTTCAATGAAAAAACATTCAAAGATGCAGCGGTCCATATAATTAGCTCTATGGTCCTTGTTTAATATATAGAGAACAGTGTAGTATAATACAGAGATTGATAATACTGAGGCTGATTTTTTGTGACGGTGGACAGCCACAGTCTACATCTACTTGATACATAATTGATAATGATCACTCATTTACAAAGTCAAATATAAATGAATAAGCCTGTTGGGCAATGCCAGCTTTTGATTTTCAGTCATGTCAAAGAGTGTACAGAGATCAGTTCTTCATTAATTAACTAAACTGAAATGTTTACTGTGGAAGAACTTAATTATACTTTGAAGAAATCATTTTGTCACATTGAATTGTGAAGAAAATTAGCAGCAGACACTGAATAGTATAAAGCATAAAACAATACCAAGGAACAATACCTGATTAAAATTATTAAGACCTCATGTACTGATTCAATTGAATGCCTGTAGGACATCCTCAATAATAAGGAAGGAAAAAAGCTGCAAGAAAGATGTTCAGCACACATGCAAAACTTCATGAAGTCCTGATCTAAAACTATAATTACCATTCAAATAGGAATTCTTTTCAAGAGGGAATAAGAACTTATACAGTTAGCATAAACAAGCTAGCTTGAATCAAATGGTCACCATTTGACCATATCCAGTCAGGTTTTGAATATCCCCAGGGATGTGTTTCCATTTGTGCCTGTTGCCCATTGTTGACATGCTGGTGGGCACACCAAGAAGGGGCTGATTTCTGCTTCATCCCCTCCTGTCAGCTGCTTACACACATCTGTGAGATACCCCTGACTCCTCTTCAACAAGTCCCAGCTCTCAGACTTTCCTCACAGAGCAGATGCTCCAGTCCTTTCATCACCTTTGTGACTGAGCTGGACACAGTTCATTAATTCTATATGTTCCTTGTACCAGAGAGCACAGAACTGGACACAGCACTCCAGATGTGAAGGGGATGCTATCTGTGCATGTACAATTTCAGGTTTTTCACATAACAGTAGGAACAGTGTCACCACTAAAGTGGCATATCAGCATGCTTTGTACATGCTCTAAATGCACCAATTTGTATAATTAGAACCGACATTACTTTTGACTACACTTTTTTTAGTTTTTAGAACTGACTACCTTTGATTATTTTTTTTGTCTATCTGTTAATGTCAGTGTATTATAACATGGTTCATATAGAATGAGCCCTCTTAAAATAGTACAAGGCAATGTTACACAATAGAGTTTTACATCCATAATATATTACATACCCACTGATTTCACTGGCACCTTCATCAGTTCCACTAATTAGCTTGTTTCTATGTATATTGATTCTTTTAATTGACTTTAGCAGACAAACTCATTTAGTGTCTTAAAAGACTATATATTTAATAGCTCGGTAGCTTATTCAACCTGTTAGGCATTGCTCTTTGACATTATTGGTCATTATGTACTCCACATAACAAATTCTCCTTGCTTGTAATCAAATGGCAACGGCATTCTGGCAGTCTGATCCAAATATTAAAGATTTATGTCAACAAGATTAACTTTTATAATCCTTGCTGGCATGGTATTTACACATTGTGTAGATTAATGATTCTCACTTCTACATCTATAGGTCTCTGAAGTTCCTTCACAATCAACTTTATTAGGCTTTACCTAATTGAAGATAACTGCTCTATACAGCCGTTCATGGCATCAAGCTGTGAAAACTCCCCCAGTCAAAAAAGGGGACGGTCCTTGTTTGTCCAGGACTGGTATGATTTAGCTGAATGATACAATTGGTAGATATGAACTAAACCCACAACTTTATGAAAGTACATTACAAAGTTGAAATGTACTGCCATAACAAAACACAAAACACTACTTTCTTGAATTTAGTGCAACACTTAGCTCCTAGAGCGTCTACCAGTGATGACGTCTCATTGGTAAAGATACAACAAGAAGACAAAGACCATTAGAGAGGTGAATGAAAAGAATTTTAGGGACAAATTTTTTTGTTTAACCCCCCAAGGTTCCTTTCTGCAATACTAAAGATTAAATAAGGTGGGAGAAAGCACATTTTTCCCAACACATGCGTGTTTTATTATCCTATTCCATCTAATATTAGTTCCTTATGTGCTCTCCCAAAGTTATCCACATCTAATCAAAGAAAAAATTACTATACTTCTACTCATTAACATAGCAAAGCAGAAATATGAAAGATCAACTTTCTTTCATTTGTCACAGCATAAAAAAACTTTTGTCATAGTTATCTTGAAGAATTATCTTATTTTTTTGACCACCTGCAACCTGATTACTGGGTTACAGTTTCATTATTTTTTAATTACTTGTAATTGAGACAAAATGAATCTCTGTGATCTCCCATGTAGGTCAAGTTGTGTTTATTATCATCAATATTAGAAGCTATGCCCTATTTATTTTTTAGTACTGTCTTGTTTTATGGCTGTAGTGCTATCCCTTGTTGGAAGGCCCTTTTTCATATTAAGGAACATGTAGATACAAGGAGATACATGGAGATACAAGGAGTACCATACTGCCTCACAACTGTCCTTCTGGCACAATAGTCCTTCCCTGTCATGGGCCATGGGGGATATCACTTAGGGATAACCTTGCCAGCACCTGTTCCTGTCTTATTCCTCCAACAGTCATTTTTAGACTCCTCACAAAACATTTTGTCACCAGACTTTTCTATGTTTTTCTATGGAAATGTTTTGTTCACATACTGGCTTTTGAATTGAGCATCTTACTCTTCCTCCTCTCTCACTTTTTTCCATATTCCTTTTTCTACCTGTTTTGAATAATTTCCAATTTTTTTCAAAATCTTTCCAACTTTAGACTTCAGAACTGCACTAAATAGTTGCAGTGATGTAATAAAAAAAGGCATATAACTTATTTCTTCCTTATGTTCTCATGTTCTCCTGAAGCTCCTGAGTGTTCTAACAACAAACAGAGATTCCATGTTCAGCTAATAATCTATTACTAACTCTCAGATATCCCTTTGCAATGGAATGACATGTCAACTTTCATTCATCGGTGGCCAAGTTTATTCTTCTTCTGGAACATTAATCTATGGTCTCTGTACCTCAGTGGAATGCAGGCAAAACTGGATTTGATACATGAAGTGTACAGGTTTGTAGCATATTTATATGTTACTCCTCTCTAAAGGCTTTTTAAATTTATTTATAATCAGTAATTTTCTTCATCTTTGAAGTTAAATTGGTTAAAAATAATTGTCTTTTACAAGCTAAACTGTCATGTTATTGTTCCAAAATCAGTTAATTCTGATTTTTGTTCTGCAGCACTCTACCATGAGACAGCATAAAGTTATCTTGTCTTCAAGACATCTTTGCATTTGTTCCATTGAATTTTCAGTTTTCTATAAGAAAGTATTTCCTAGAACTCTGCCCAGTTCAAAGAATGGATCTATTACCTGATAACTCTTTTACTTACTGGTAATCAATAGTTTTGTTAATGAAGGTTGAGGATATGTATACTGTTTTCTTAAATAAGCTGTTTTAAAAGTAGGAGAGACAAATGTGATAAGATGGATGAAGGAAATGCAGAAACTCCAGATAAAATTAGTTATGACTGGATATTTTATTATTTTATTTCTTATTCCATTAAAACTTCTCTTGCTGATGACCATTACTGAAATCGCTTGTCATTTCCAGCTTGTAATCTGCATGATTTGTCTTATTTAGGTGTTATCTTCTCCCTGTTTTCCTCTTACCTGCTGTGATGTTTTCAAATGTCTTATCTTCAAAACTACCTTCTGCACAATATTTCATTGCCTCCACCCATTTTCTATCACTTCCCAACTGCTGTTTTTCACTTTGCAAAATAACTTTTCTGCACTCCACACTTAGCTCTAGAGACTTGTACTTGTCAGTTTTCTACAATTTCCCTTTTATTGCTGTCCGCATTACCAGTAAGGCAATAGATCAGAATATGCTCAGAGATTTTCAAAGTTCTGAAAAAACCAGATCCAGCATGTTTTGCAAGGGTTTAGGGTAGTTGTGCAAGAGCCTCTATTGGTATCTCCAGCTACAGAAATTCTTCCCCCAGCACGTTACACTTGTCACCTAGAATTGTTCTGAAACAGACTTGTGGGGTGAAATGAACAGAACTGTTACTCTTCTTTCTTAATGATTTTTTTTTCTTTTTTTTTTTTTTGTGGTTGTAGGTGTGAGAAATACTGCAAAGTAAGCAGAATATGAAGAAGGGATGGTCAACCTCCAGGTGCCAAAGGACACTCTTTTCACAGTTCTTCAATGTCTCCCCCAGCTACAGATTGGATAGAAGAGAGGATGACAGAGGCCATGGCAGGATCAACTGCACTCGCTGGGTGGGTGAGACATGTCACTGCACTGTCCCTTCTGTGACCAGCTGGGCATTCTCTGCTATGGCTTGAATTTTAGCTTTGACACCAGAAATTCTTTCTTTCTACTGTTAAAGTGCAGTATCAAACACTTTACTATTGCTACTGTAAAGCTCACTGCATGCATAATGATCTGGTTTCTCCTGAATCACTGTAAAGGTTACTCATAGTAGATTTGCCCTTAGCATTCCATAAAAGACATGAATAGCAACTGCAGGCTACTTCTCTAACAAAGTTTTAATCCACCTGCCTTCATGGTTTACAAAGAAGTATAAATCCCTAACCCCTAGATTTTTTGGTTAACAAAAACAAGGAAATATTCTCTTGCTTATGATACCTATCACATATTTGTCACTTTCCTGAGGATAGTAAGATCTGACATAGCACTTCTTCAAATAGGAGCAATATAAATCAATATTTGGTAGTCTTATAGCATATTAGTGCTCATATATACTGCTTATCCCAGACAATACTTCTTTCATCAATCAACTGCTCTTCTTTTCTATCACTTATGTGTTCTTTACTGCATACCTGTAGGATGCAGCAAAGGTTTTCTCACTCAGGTGAAAATAATTACACTGATATATGAAACATAATAATGTGCAGCAAGAGAAGCTCAAGTGTTGAGGATGTCATTTCTGCCTAGATTGATCCCTAATTCTGCTTAGATTCTATAGATAGTTGAAAAATGCTAAGTGACATGCTGAACTTAAGCAGCATATACTTACATCTGGTTTCTTTTTGTCACCAACTTCACAGCATCATAAGCCATAACAAATGCACCTGTCACACAGTACTAGCTGAATTGCTAATCAGGGTGCAAGAAATACTGAAGGAAGAGCAATACAATTTCAATTGCACAGCCTGCTCTGGCTGTAGCAGTGGAATGCCTGTGTTAAGACAGTACTTATTATACCATATCACATTTCAATTTAAAAGAAATGTTACTTGAGGGTGTTAAGATATTAATAGTCTTGTCAACAAGCTTTTTGGAAAGAAAAAAAAAATATTTTCTGAACATCTCTGTTTGACAAATGCAGAGCCAAATGTGGAAAAACAACAAAGGTCTTACTATCTTGTGTAATATCAGGCTCTCGTATCCATATTCAGTCTTTAACTGCAAGCTTCTCTGTGCAGTCCTTTTTGGTACGTATTAACAGCTTCATAGATTATATAGATATTATCAATATTTTTGCTGAGATCTTTTTAAAAGGATCCACAGTTTCATACAAGTGAAGTGAATTACAGTAATACATAAAAACTTGCCAGAGAAACACTGTTTCCTTGATCATTTTGCTCAAGACAAACACAGGGACAATGCCTCTCATGAAGGCTAGGTAGCCTTATGTCACTGCTGTCCTTGACGTCTATATTCTCCAAGTCCTTTTCCACTTTTGTTTATTTTTTCCCACTATATTTCACTTCATTTCTAATGACACTCATTTTTCAAGATTGTAGAGCACGAGAGAGCCCTTAACAGCAACGTTTCACTGTAAGAGAGCTCAGAGACATTGGAAAGCAAGTGCTGGGGCAAAGAGGTAGACATGGATCAGAAAAGGGGCCAGAGGTAAGACAGCCACTACAGGCCCAAAACTGAACCCGTCACACAGAACGGGTATCTCAGATACTGAAATGCTGCACAGTCCATCTGGTAGATCTCCCAGTAGTCTCACATTCACTGCAGGCACCAACGGCAATCCTCATGGAAGTGATTAGAAAGATGCTATAACTACTTAGTTTGTCTTCAGTTGTTTTCTGTGCAGGGTGAGACTCAATTCAAATTGAAGCAATGTTTCATCTTTCAACATAGCCCAAAACCCAATTAAAATAAAATAACAGCTAAGATTTTGTCATTACAGAGTCTTTAATCCTGTTTTCAGAAAAAAAAATCCTTTAAAATTCTCACAGAAACAATAAATTTAATTTTGATGTCTGCACTAACTTTTTCAATTGCAGCTGATTCTTTTTTCTTTAAAAAGTGATGAAAAGAAACGTCATGGACCCCGTCATAAGAAGTCCACAGAAATATCTTCCTGCACACACTTCTTCATTAATTTTACCTTAATTGCTCTATTGAAGAAATAATACTAATGGATTTGAAATGACAGTGGACAGTGGACATTCCTAAAATTCATAGGATGAATATTACATTTGCATTGAACATTATTATGCATTTTACTTGGCTTACAACAGAGAGACGTTTAAGCCAAGAAGGAGATTTTCCTCATTGCCAAAATTCAGGCCGCTTGCTTTGGCACATTTTTATCCATTTTGCTCACAATTTTTATCTAATTTGCAATATTATTGTACGTGATGTGCAAGCTGGACTATATATTAGTATTATTATCTGTTATGAAAGTAGTGAAAAATTCTTTGAACAGCACTAGAAGTGTAGCATGTCCTTGTTTCTGCATGATGAGAATATATTTTTGAGAGTGAAACCCACCATTGGTTTTGAAAGTTAAAAGTTAGTTTCTTCCTATCTTTCTCTGAAAGTATTCCTGTTGAACTGTCAGGAAAGATTACTGTGCAGAAATGAGCAGCTGGATGATTTATTCTCTGCAGATATAGCATAATATTTGGCTATTTAAAAAAGACAGAGATTCTGGAGATGGAGCATTAACTTTGCTTAAAACATGTTTTGGCACTCCTTTTTCTTCTGCAAGCTTGTTTTTCCTGGAAAGAAAACAAAACCAGAGCTGAACATTCTTAGACTTTTTTTAATCAGAATAAACACAATTATAAAAATGAAAGAATATCAGTAATTCAATCAAGGCCTGATATAAAATAAATAAATTGGTTTAATCATTTTAGATAAAAGTATATTCCATTTTATATGGTATGTCATGAAAGCTATTGTAGTGAATGCAAGGATAGTTCATCTCTTGTATCAAATTAAATTAGCACCTTTTCTGGCAATGAAGTTCAGAATGAAATTATTTTAATATATTCACTATGTGGCTTGAAATCATTCATAGACTCTACATTGATTTTAAAGCTGCTAAACATGGATAATCAGGGTTTTTTTTCATTAGGCTTGTTTTACATTTTTCTTTAAAGATAGTAATAAAAATGAATCATCCAGCAATGTATCAGCCATGTTATATTACAGCCATATTACTGGAAAAATACAATTAAGAAGTTGTAACATTTATAATTAAAATAAATTTTAATTTAAAAGGTCATATAGCATACCTAATGCCCTTTCTAAACAATCTAGACTACTTATTTAAATGGAATTCTTCTCTTGGAAAACTGTGAGAAGATATTTGAGATTAAATTCTAGTGAATTATTTTCAATACAATTTCTAAATTTCCACACTTGGTAAAGTGTTCTCTACACAGGATTGCAGGGTTTCCCTGGCTCCTCACAGGTTTTAGGAGCCAGAGATAATATGAAATACTGAACACTGAACATTCAAGAGCTGCCAAAAGAATTAATGGATTTTTGGAAAAAGTGGGGTGAAAATCCTCATGATCCCAGTTAAATCTAACTCAGCTGAAAATCTGGCAGCAAAATGGAAAATGAATAAATTAGGTGTTGTCTCAAAGTCCCACAGTAAGCTGAAAGAAGAGTTATTAGAACTCCATAGCCCTGCACTAAATCTAGGTGCTTAATTAATAACAAAATTTGATCTTTATTCCTAAGTACATCTTCCTTCTTTGTACTGAAATCAACTTGAATAAAAGACTACGAGATACATTTTGAAATTATTGAGACTCTCTTTCTCAGTTAAATAAAGCATGTAATTTGGACAGTCAATATTTACTAAAAGTTATTACCATGCAGTCACACCTAAAATGACACAGCCTGAGTTTCATTTTCTACCTACAATAAAGCATAGCTCTCATCATAAAATTCAAGTGTTTTGCATAGGAAATACCTTTACACCTTGTTCGGCCATAACCTGAATATTATAAGCTGGTGACTGCTGATGAGCTTTAATGCTATCCAGGGTACTCTAAGTTTACTTTATTGCTCTGCATATGTTAGTATTCAAGGCAAATCTATCTACTATTTTAAACCACTCGTTCATTCCTTGTTTTCTTCCAGTTTTCAAGAAAACAAAACAAAATAAAAACTCCATGACTATTTCTAGTTTATTATGTTGCTTATGCAAATGTGACATGAGAAGTTGTGGAAAGTTTTTTCACCATCTATTCAGCAAGGTCTTACACTTTAAGAATTTAGATAACCTGGGCAACTATCCAGAATCTGCAGTGCTCATTATACCTGATCTTCAGGGGTCTTCATCATTATTGAAAGCTTTTCTATTTTTTTTTCTTTGAAACTTGTATGATTACAAGTCATGTAGTGTTTCCTTAGTCATAATAATGCTTCACAGTCATGTTTCATTATATATTGTATTTTCATAAATACTTCATAAAGTCTTTGAACATGAAACAAGTTATTCTTTGTCATAAAATTTTTTAACATTTGTCTCAGCCATTCTAGAGGAACAGAACCTTATAGAAACTTCAACTGTCCTCCACAACTCCTGTCCACACTCTAGGCTCTTTAATCCCAGAAAAGTGTAAGTGCATCTGTTTTACATTGTCTCTTGCCCCTGTTGCTGTACAAAAAGTTCTACTAGCTCTCCAACTAATCTATTTGCATCTACATGTAAATGCACTTACAGTGACCCCTCACTTTGCACTGCCACGCACAGGACAATGCAGCATCCCCACAGATGTTACTCCAAGACGATCACCAGAAAGACACAAATCCCAGCATAAGGGTAAAGCCATGATTCTGAATGCTCTGCTCCTCTCAGAGTCCAGGAAGTCATGGCAGGGACCAAATACAGACTTTAGCCAGGCATCAATATCAACAAATTTTGGCCTTGAAACATGCATATTATTGGACAAATTAATTAAATAAACCCCCCAAAACTTAGAGTTCAGCATCTCTGTTTTAGGAATCTCTAACCCCTGTGTGAATGGATGCTATAAAAATATTTTTTCTGTGGTGTTGTGTGTTAACCCCAGCTGGTAGCTCAGCCCCACACATCTGCTCTCTCCTCACTGTAGTGGGATGGGGGAGAGAATCAGAAAGGCAAGTGTGACAAAACTCATGGGTCAAGATAAAGACAATACAATAAGTAAAGCAGAAGCATGTGTGCATGCCAAGCCAAACAAGGAATTCATACACCGCTTTCCCATGGTCAGGCAGGTGTTCAGCCAAGCCCAGGAAAGCAGGGCTCTATCACATGTAGTGGTGACTCAGACAACAAATCCCATCGCTCTGAACATTCCCCACCTTCCTCCCTCTCGTCTATGAGATATCGCTTTAATGCTGAAGTTGCTGCAACAGGCGCACCATACTAGATAATGACAGAAAAAGTGTCTCAAAATTGTTGTAGCAAAGCATTTGGACCTATGCTTTACATTGCTAAAGACACACGTAAGAAACTTACACATAAAAAAAGTATGAAGTTCAACTCTGGTGAATTTTTTTTAACCTATATATTTCATTATCTATACAATTCAGTATCTATACAATCAGTAGTGCTATACTGCAACAGAAACAAATCAAAGGTTGTTTTATCAGTAAGTATAATACAAGACATATGTCTGATTTTACTGTGCAGGATGGTCCAGTTTGGATTTAAATAACATAGCTTTTTCTAAATTTTTCTCTGAAAATGAGGCAGTTGCAACCATCAAACCAAATTTTGCTTTGCATTTTTAGTAATTTTCCTTTGGCAAGCCTAAACTGAATTTCAGGACAATATTCCCCAACCAAAAGTAAATTTTTTGTGCTTCATTTTAGCAGAAAAAAAAAAAAATCCCACAACCAACCAACAAAAAACTGGGAAAAGATGTTGAGAAAAGATACTTTAAAAATTATATAGCAATTATTTTCTGTATCTTATGTACCCTTTTTAAGGGGACTAATCTCTGTTTTCTTAATTTATCTGATAAGTAGGAAGATACTGTTACAATTTTACATGTTTATTCTCAAAGTTTATAGCAAAACCACGGGCTTGCTGTCTTTCAGAAGAATAAGTTAAGAGTAGATTTGCACACAAAATGAGATGCAGTTCAAATTCAACAAATCATTTGTTCAAAGGCCCCAAGATTGCACTGCATTGTGTTAAACTGTCTTTATGTATATGCATTTTACTCTGGTCCTGGCAAGAAAAAAAAAATATGTGTGAATGTTATCAAATAAAAAACCAGAATTTTACTATTCATATTTTTTTCAAAATTTCATTAGGATCTCATCTATATAATCTGTGTTAATTCTTTGCTTATAAAATTTTTAATTTGACCATTATTTCAGCTGAAAATATTAATCACATTTAAATTATTGAATGTTTTGAAGGACAGTGACAAGTATAGTATGTATATATAAAAAGAAAACCAAAAAAACTGAAAACTGTAAAGTCATCTGTCTTATATCTGACATTATTTTTATTATCATCTACACTGTGTCTAATACCTAGCTCTTGGCTATATCAAGAAATATGATTCCTGTCTCTGTTTGTGCTCCATCCTAATTTTCCTCTGAAAAGACATAAATAAAGCATCAGTTCAGCAAATCTAGTGTTCTTTTATCCTTTCTATCCCTTTTCAGCTATGATTTCAGTGCAGCAATTTTCATTTTATCTTCAGTCTCCTGTAAATATATTTGCAGAACAATTTACTGTTAGTTGAAGAGCACTCTGCAATTCAATGATAAGTGTATTTTTGTGTCCCTGACTATCCTTTTGGTATTTTTCTGATCAGTTTTATGTCTACCTAGCAGACAGCTTGTAGTTTGAAAATCTTGCATTAATATTTTATTCTGAGGTCAAAAAGCTCTGCTACCCTGGATTCAGGATTTGAACTTAACTCTTTCAATCTATAACTCTCAGGGGGAAGAACAGCAGTGTTATGCTCAAATATAAAAAAAATCATACATAATTTTTAAAGTATCAGCAGTTTGTATGTGTAAGCATTCATGTAGCTATTATCATCTCAGTATTTATCTGCTTCCCAACCCTTTAAACAGATCAACATATCTAGCAGAATTTCTCTTCTTGTCTCTCTTCTGAAGGAGACAGAACTGGATGGCCATGACAGGAAGTTACAAAGGGAAAATAAGCAAAAGAAATAAATGCTGTTTTTATTAGAGCACATGTGAAAATTTAAGTAATTCTTTTTTGCTGCATCAGTGAGCATCAACTCTTGTCCAAAATGAAAGCTTGGTTCTCAGAAGATCATGAGCCTCCCAGAACTGGCTGACCTCTCCAGCTGTGCCAACAAATAGAGCTGAATGGAAAGAGAAGTGATCTTTGAAGTTGTGAGGGACTGGTCCATGAAGAGCTCAATCTTTGAACTGCATTTTACAGATATACACTTTGTTACATTCATTCCATTTTTGGAAGTAGTGCTTTTTTTGATCCAGCAATTCAAGAATAGTTCTGAAGAATCATCCTATGTAGTCCAGGAATTCACATTTCAAGGGAAAAAAAAGCAATCAGCACTCCCCACCCAAGCCAAAACTCAAACCCGACATCAAAACCCAACTCCAAAACATAACAAACAGCAAACATGCCAAAGATATCATGGTGTCAGCTTTTTAATTGATCCAATGTACCAGTTAAAAATATCTTAGGGAAGACTTCCTGTGCTATAAACTTTAAATGTGGAGTTTTGAGAAGTTAAAAATTACAGTAAATACCTGCAATGCAAAAAATAATCACTGTTTATTATAGTAAACTTTCCTCATATGCTACAGTCACAACCATTTTAACGGTTTTTGCCTAAATGTTTGGGATATTTAAGTTTAATTTTCTGTGTGCAAATTGGATTGATCAAATACAGGATGAACTAATTCACTAATATTACACAAAAGAAATATCTTACTGTTATGTGCTAGCTCATATTAGTTGTTATTTATGACTAGTTATTTATTCATGAAAGTATTAATAAATCCTTAAAGGATTACAAAGCATAAACAAGGGTGTGTCAAAAATATGCTCTAGCTATGTTTTGTTTTCCTTCATTATCTGCCATTTATTATTCTTTGTTTTTTCAAGAGTTTCAGTCATCTAACTAAAGAAACAATATACAATTTGATTTATGAGACATATCACACTCACTGAGTTGTCAATATAAATAGTTTGTAAAGAATACATATCTGGAAAATTTTTGAGAAGTCATTCATTTTGTCTGTCTGAATAATGAATATATCAGGCAGAAAGAGAGGGTAGTTTTGCATAATCTTTATAAACAGGACCAAAAAATGCAGGCTTAAATGCAGCTAAGAACTGGTTTCCAAAGAATAGTTTAACCAGAAGCAGTAATGATACTTGAAGGATTGCAGCATATGGTAATTCAGTGGTGTTCCCCCTCAGTATTACATTTGTCTGTTCAAGTACTATCAAAACTCTTAAGCATGTATATATGCACAAATATGTATGGATATATAAATTCAGAATATATTCATGGAATATATATATCTTCAGCTTTTATTAGCTATTTTAATTTCATTTATAATTTTTCATTTTGCCTTTTGACATCTTCAGAGAATTTCTACCTAAGAGCCTATAAAGCTCTGGTTACAAACTATTGTTCATGAAGAACTCCAATAATAAAGTTCTTGAATTTACGTGAGCATATTTTTACACCTCTGTATTAAAGACAGTGTAAAACAGCAGTAAGGGTAGACAGAATGCCACAAATTATTGATTATGACTATGATGATGAGCAGGAGCTGAGGCTCTTGCAAGCTAAACTGAGTTACCTTCAGGGTTTCTGTTTGTCTTCTGATGGGCATTGGAATGAAAAACATTAATTATCTACACATAGCAGAGCATGGTTCATATTATTTCATCCTTATGCCTCCCACACAGCCAGTTTCAAGAGCTGTTGCATATAGTAAGGCATATGTTCCTTTATCTGGCTCCACCATTCATTTTTCTTCCACTGTTCTTGTTTATTATTCTTTATTTCTATGAATGCTTTTTAAATACCTTCTTCCTGTGAAAACTGTTAAAGAAACTCTAAAAAAACAAACTACTGCAACCTATGGAAAAAGACAAACTTGTCTATTCAAAGGCAATCTAAATTTCTGATTTCTTTGAAAGGTTTTCTTCAATTACTTTGAATTATTATCACTCTTCCAATTATTCTGGAAATACAATTAAATAATATAAATTATTTCTAAAATACTTCAGGAAGCTATTATTATTATTATTATTATTATTATTATTATTATTATTAATCAACTTCTGCTTAGATTTGCCTATTATTTCAACCTAAATAGTGATATATCAGCAGCTCACCACTCTATTGCATCAAATTTGCCATTTCCTGTTTTATTTTCCTCATCCCTTCAGTAAATTCTGAAATGTGGTATTTCAAACCCCTGATGAATTTCCAATTCAGTGTCCCTGTCATTCTAATACTAATCTCACACAGTGCTTATCTTTGAAAACATGAAAAAAATATGAAAGAGAAAAAGACATTAGAATTCTTTTTAATATATTATGCTATGCCATACCAGCATAAGGCTTACAGTTTTACTGCTGTCCTTAGTGATGAAACAGAATCATGTCTTCGACTCTCCTTGTTTCCACAGTTATCTGCCTTAGGGATTTTGTTCAATTTTATTTTTAAAACTGTTAAGCTTTCACTAATGATTTTTCAATTTCTAACCTGTTTCTGTCAGCTGCAATGGCAAATCAACTCTTAAAGGGGTCCTAGTTAAGACCTGCCAAAGGTTGGGCTCTTATTGGTTTGCTGTTATGTGACCTCAATTCAGCAAAACACTTGAGGTAATTGCCAACATCAATTTTTTGTACACACAGACATAATGACTGACTGAGACTACATTCCTGTCTGAAATCAGAGACCAACAGAAATCCTGCATGAAATTAGGTGTATTTGAAGAAATCTTCTAGAATGAGCATTCATTTTTCAAAGGAAAATGAAAATTTCAAGAATTCTACTCTTCTTTTTATTTCCTTGGGAGAATTTTCACAGTAAAGGTACAAACTTTGCAAATTGCTGTGTGAAACTTGGTGGTAGGACTAGAGTTTGCAACTGCTTATGCTTTCACAGATATTCTGTTTGACACACACAGGGCATTTTTTTTACTTGAATCATTACAGAAAAATATACATTTGGCTTTTTCTGCATCAATGGAATGCAAACTTTTCAGAAATTCACAAGGCCTTATATCTTTGGGCAATTTATGGCAAGTAAAAGTAGCTGGTATGCAGAAACTGGTTTCCACTCATATGTTGATATTGTTTAATGAATATGTGATAAGGCTTCCCTGCTTGTTGCTTTTATTATTCATGTTGTGGTGGTACTGTGCAACTCTTAACAGAAAAAGGACCTTCCTATACCAAGAGTATATTCTAGACCCATGCTGCATTTATGTTCCTTAAAGAGCCAAAAAAACAAAACAGAGATATCCACCTCCTTGAGTTTGTAGACTGGAAAGCACTGACCTCTGCAGAGAGTTTGCACCTCCAAAGAAGGTGCCTCTGGCATTACCACTAAGTTTGCAGGTGAGAGAAGATTCCTGATGCTACATGATTATGATGTTATTACTTCAGTCACACAGATTCTCTACTGAGCCATTTAAAACAAATGATAAACTAACAATTCAAAAAGACATTAGTTTCCAATTTGGAATTAGGGTTGCTGTCATCAATAGAATACTCATATCATTCGACGTGAGTTTTACCATCTCTTCCACATTTTACATACAAAATTTTGTGATTAATTAGATTTCAATACATTGTGTCTTTAGCAGAGGATCAGGAAATATCTTGAAGAAAAAATGCATTTTGAATCTGTTCATCAGAGGAATTTGTCTCAATGTGGATAATCAATTTAGGAATACAAAATCACAGAATCATGGAATGGTTGAGGTTGGAAGGGGCCTCTATAGGTCAGCTTGTCTAACCCTCCTGCTTGAGCAGGGCCACCTACAGCCAGTTCCACAGGACTATGACCAGACACCTTTTGAATATCTTCCAAGGAGGGAGACTGCACAACCTCTCTGCGCAACCAGTGACAGTGCTAGGTCCTCACAGTACTAAAGTGTTTCCTGATGGTCGGATGACACCTGTGTTTCATCTTGTGCCCATTACTTGTGGTCATGTCAGGAGGCACCACTGAAAACAGGCTGGCTTCATCCCCTTAGCTATTTATATACATTAATGAGACCCTCCTGAGCCTTCTCTTTTCCAGGCTGAACAGTACCACCTCTCCCACCCTCTCCTCACAGGATAGATGCTGACATCCTTTCATCATCTTTGCAGCCCTTCAATGGACTCTCTCCAGTATGTTTCTCTGTTGTACTGGGGAGCCTGGAACTGGAGACAGCAGTCCAGGGGAGGCCTCACCAGCGCTGAATAAAGGAGAAGGAACACTTTTGATCTGGTTGTCTAAGGCAACCCAGGTACCCTAAGTCTTCCTTGTGGCAAGGGCACACTGTTGGCTCCACCAGGACTCACGACTCTGGAATTTAGATAACCCTTTTTATTCCCCCATATGGTAAAATAGGTTGGGTTTTTGTAATAATTTTTTAGGCTAGTGTAACATATTTCAGTATAGCAGCTTTAAATTACATTGGACTTCTTAAGTAGTTAAAAATTATATGGTATGACTTCTGAATAAATGCTAAGGAGGGAAAGGGAGAAAGGAATTGCTTTAAAGAAAGTCAGAAAGACCTATAACATCACGTGACCTAATTTGTGACATGGTCTAATCTTATAAATTGACTGAATAAGAAGAAATTTAGCATATACTGCTCTTGTTATGTTCAGCCTTCAGGCTGTCTTCTAGTATATATTTTTTCATTAGATTATGGACTTCTACTCAGTCAGAAACAGCACTAGAGGAAATTCATTTTCATTAATAGATTTTGTGGCAAAGCTATGCAAACTTTCAATTTCAATTTCTTTTTCCTTTCTCATTTTTCAGGAAGCCAAAGTCCACTGTTAAAATAAAAAAGCATGTATTTCCTCTCAATGCAGTGTATATTGACCCGTTATGTTCACAATGGCCACATATGATTTTCCTATTGGGGAAAAATGGTGCTCTCCATCTGAAAACATGGTTTTGGTTTTTGACCTTCAGCATAAGATTGTCTCTTGCCAGTTTATTAACTTCACATATACTGCCAAATGTAAGGGTGTTTCTATAGGACAGAGTATCAAACCAGGGCAAGATGTCAGATCAAACAAAGCAACTGAAGACTAAGCCAACTAGCACCAACAGAATATGTACTTCCCTTTGCTAAAAACAAAACTTACATATCACAACTAGATATGAGAGTGAGAAGTTTTGCAAGTCCGGTTCTGAATTAAGGCTCATGCACAAATAATGGCTTTCTTATTTTGAAAGTAAACATAGCTCCACCTATTCTGCCAATCATGAGCAGTAATTGGTTGCTACACAGTTCTATACTTGTTGAAGTAATACCCTAAAATCAATCCTATCCAGCTCCAAAGATTTGGATTTTTTGAGATTATCAGTAATTGATCAGTTGCAACTTCAGCTTTTACCTTTAGGGCCTCTCACGTTATCCTGCTCCTGTACTTCCATGGCCATCCTGTCCTTAGACTTTCCCTTTTGTAGTCTAGATTTCCTTAAACAGCCTTGAAGAGGTGAATTGCTGCAGACATAACTAATCTTTGGTCAACTTATTGTTGCTCAAGAGTCAGTGAATAGTTCACCTCACAGACACAGTTCACTGTTAGGAGATACTCACAATACTTGGGTAAGCATCATGAGCTATGGAAATATGACTGGTATTTTACTAAAATTGCTTTCCAATGGAAGCAAGCTGCCATGGTTTGAAGTCAAGGTTCAGATCAAAATGAGAAGCTGCATGCCACTGGCTGAGCATAACCAACCTGAGAAGCAGGTTACCAAAAGATTAATTACTAGCACACCTCCATGCTGGCTGTGAATATAAAGCTAGTGCAGGCATACCTACTATAGAAACAACATCATCAACCCTACAATTTTCTTCTTAAGCAACCTGGAGTTTGAAACAGTTCTCTGAATATCTTCCACACATTGCAGTTTCCTTAGATGTATTAATAATCAATATCTCATCAGCAGCCATCTTTAGTTGTCTCATAATATGTGCACTTGAATTGTTCAATATTGCTTCACCAATTGTTCTTCATTAATGCATTGTACAAGCTGCATTTTTGATGTAAACTTTTAATTGAATTTCTATTACATATATGAAAATGTAACTTTCACTGTGTATCTATTTTCCTCACAATGCTAATGGTGTAATATTCAATAAGGTGCATTTTCTCACTATTTCTTGTACATTCATTAATGGACTTGATGTTTACTTGAATATTCAATACACTGGAATATTCTGGGTCTTATTTAGTGGCTACCTGATAAAATAATTAGGATCATTATGCAAGATTTTTAGCCCCAACAAAAGGTTTACTTCCATGTGTACACCTGGATAACACTGGCAATAATGACAATGGGTCATTAGCATGACATACATAAGGAGATAAAGCACTTAACATCATAATGGGGGCAGTTCTTTAGCCTTCATCCATATGCTCCACAATCCCAAAAGTCTTAAATTGATCTTTTGGTGATTAAGCAGGGAATAATCACAATTGTATCACAGTTGTCAGACTACAGTTCTAGGTTTTCCTCCTGTGTTATTGCACAAAATAAAAATCCATTAGGTGATTGCAGTGGTCCTGACCAGAAAACCATTGTATAAGCCTGATTTAGTGATCCACACAGAGTGAGTCTCTAGCACCTTCACATTATGTTGAGCTGCACAAATCCTATGGCTGCATGACAGCCTCAGCTGTCTCCTCATAACAGATGAACCTGGGCGCAGCTCCCACTTTGTACCAGCAATTATCCCACCTCCATAATCTTGCCTTTATCTAAAAGTGCATCAGGAAGTTCTCCTGTGAACATCTTTTATGAATAGCTACTTCTTTTCTAACAAAATTATATAATACCTCAAACAACCAAAAGGGAGGGACCTGCCCCTATGGACAGGGTCTGCAGTGTGACATGGGAAAGCCCATGTGGGGTCCGTCTGATGCTGCACAGATGCCCAACACAGATGCCCAGCATCTAAAGTGAAATAAGATTGATTTGCTTTTTGTATTCCTCTTCTTAATCTGTCTCAATAAAGCCGTTTACTTACTAGCTTTTGTTATTGGGCCTTTGCTGCTGAGAATCATTAGGAACCCTGCACCAGCATGCTTTCCTCTCTTTTCTCTCTCTCTCTTCACCCCTCCCTCCCTCCCTCCTGCCTCACCCCCACGCCAGTACAGAACAGTGGCATGATATCTAATCAGTGCAAATCACATAGGCACTAAAATTAATAGGCAACATCTATTTGTTTCATCAAGTTCTTGTATTAAGGCAAAACAAATACTATATTGAAGTGCCACAATATTTTTCAAGTACTCAGAATGAGGGAATTTTGAGTACCTTTCCCTCTTCTCTCTGCTCCTGAAAAACATTTCCAAGGTGCAGATTTCTTAGCATTATATGTAGCATCTAGGTACATTATGCAGCCATCTATCTAAAGCTTAGTGGAAGAATATATTTACAACTCAGCATCCAGGCTCCGTGAAGTTCTATATATGGTACTTCTTAGTTTAACATAGAAATTTTATTCCATGGCATAATTAGACTGCTGATGTTACTCAGTTCAAAGTAGCACTTAAATAATTGTGATGACATCTGCTAAAAGCATCTTGAGAGAGTCCTTTATAATTAATTACTCATTTTCATGAATCATGCATCCACCCAAAGTATACCTGTTACCAGCAAGATGGTGGTAATGGAAATTTGATATAATTTTTTATAGTGCATTGCAGAGTTGAGATTTTAGTCCATCTTTGGTGGACATTGTATATGAGTTATTTCATTTATATAGCCTGACACCCTTGATTCCCGGGCTGTATCTATAACTGCTAAATCATTGAATGTTCAGACACTGGCAGTAGGCTCAAGTTGACAGAGAGGCACAGGCTGCAAAGCTGTAGCCCTTCTTTACCAACCTGCTCTGACTGATCCCTCTTCAAGCAGGAGTTTTTATTAGACAATATCCAGAGGTCCCTTACAAACTAAATTATGCAATGATTTTGTTAACTACTCCTTGTCCTTTTTCCTCACCATGAAAAAGTTTGGGCTGTGATTCGGTCAGCTTTCCTAAAAGCTATATAGTCTGACAAATCAATTTCAATTTAAATGATTACCCAGGAAAATATGAGAATGTTATGACAAATCTTAAAATGTGTTATAGCTTTGTAAGGGCCTCACCTTGATACTTAATGTGGTAAAGTTTTCAGTAGTTTAAAAGTATAGTAGAAGTTATTCTAGTATTTTAATTAACGTATCTTAAAGACCTCAATATAAATACTCTTTTACTCTATAACAATTAATGATATTTATATAGATCTAGTACAGAATTCTCTGCTCCTGAAATTTTATTTTAAATGAACTCCAATGATATGGAAATGTTGCTCATTTTGGGAGTATGTTGCAGAACACAGAATATTTAATGCTATGCCTAGACAAGTTATAATTGAACTGCCCAGAAAAGTAACTAGATTGCAGTAAAAGGAATAGTAGCCAGATTTTGCATTCCCCCTTCCTATAATACAATTTATGTTCATTCTCTTACTGTCTTGCAAATATAATCTAATACAGCTAATATCAGCTAATATCATCAAATATCAGCTAATACAAGCTTATCAGCAAATCATCAGCAACTTAATTTATACGCATACTTTTTAGGGTGTACATGAATACAAGTTTCATTGTGAATAAATTGTAGTTAGGTGGGGAGCTTGCACTGCCAACTGCTGTGCAAATTAAAGTCACTGAAGCATTTTCTAGGCTCTTGTGCAAATGTATTCAGTGCTTCAAATATTTATATTTTCTTCTTTTTAAATTAATTAATTAGGGATGCTTTTTGTATGATTTGTTAAGTATTTCTGATGCGCTCTAGATTCACAAATCCTGGCGCAGCTGATAAGTGTAGGAATATCTCCTCTGGGACACAGTACCACTTTGGATTGAATGCAATATACCTGACACTTCAATGGTAATAATAATCCCTTGACCAGTTGTCCTGTAATAACTGTAGAAATGATACAAATTCACAGGAGCAATGTGGGAAATAATATTTGTTTCAAATCAAAGTAGATAAAAATAGAAGATAAACCACAACAGTTTAAAATATGATAGCTATTGAGAGAGATAACTATGAATTATTTTGGTTAGTGATCAAAAGTAATCTCAAGTAGAAAGCTTGTCTTCTGCAGTATGGATTTATTCTGCCGATCACAACCTTCTGAGCTCTGCCATTCAGCCAGTTCTTGGTCCACTTCACTGTCCATTCATCTAACCCACACTTCCTGAGCTTGCCTATGAAGATGTTATAGCAGACAGAGTCAAAGCCTTGCTGAAGTCAAGGTAGACTACATCCAGTGCTCTCCCCTTTTCAACCCATCCCACCATGCCATCACAGAAGGCTATCAGATTGTCCAAGAATTATTTTCTCCTTGGTGAATTCATGCTGACTACTCCTTATGACATTCTGTTCTTCTACATGCTCGGTGATGACCTCCAGAAAGATCTTTCCATCACCTTTTCAAGAGTGGCGGTTAGGCTGACTGAACTGGAGTTTCCCAGGTCCTCATTCTTGCCCTTTTTGAAGACGGGGATAACACTGGTCTTCCTCCAGTCATCAAGCACCTCTCTTGTTACACTTTTTCAAAGATGATGGAGAGTGGCTTAGCAAAAACATCTTCCTCAGCACCTGTGGGTACATCCCATCAGGATCCATGGATTTATGGGTGTTAAGTCTGTGTAGTCAATCTCTAATCCAACCCTCTACAAAAAAGGGAAACTTCAACAATCAATATTATACAAAAGAAAATTCTTTAACTTCTAAAATCTGAAACTACTTCTATGACAAAAATGTTAGCAAGAGTTATCAGTGCTACAGAGCAGCCTCAGTAGGTGGAAAGACCATTAGTAATATGTGGAAAGGTCATCACTGAAACAGACTTCTGCACCAAGAGAAAGGCCCTAAATCTGGGACACAGTGAAAATACATAAAATGTAAAAGATGAAGAAAAAGCTTTTTTTTTTGTAGCACAAGAAGCACGTGACAGTTAAGAAAAGGTCAAGGAGTAAGTTTAAAATGTTCAATAGGCATTAGGCTTTCTTACCTGTTTCTTTTTTCAAACAGAGCATGACTAAATTGTCTCCTTTACAGGATCTCACTCACAAGTATATATGCTGTTTAAAGAGATGGGACACTCATCTAAGATGGGATTCAGTCATGTCTCTGAAGGATAATGAGCCAGAGAAACCTTTGGATTGCTAATTCTCTAAAACACAACTTGTTCAAAGACAGGAGGTTTTACTGAGTTCTAGATATCACATCTTTCTTATACTCTTTCCCTAAATATCTGCTGCTGACCAGATCTGAGGTGGTATAAAAAGTATTCTGTATGGGTATTTGACCTACCTGTACAGATCAAAGGCTGTAGCTAGAGTACAGCTAGAGAATGTAGCCAGAGAAAGCCTGAACCACAGGAATTTTACTTCCATGCTGCAGATGCATACCCTAAATTTGTAGCCCCTGGATCCAATAAATCAGTCATTTCCCTCAATTTTTGTTAGAGTAAAAATATGTATTTCCACAAACAATGGAACTACTGATGTTTGATCTCCTTTAGAGTTGTACCTCCTGGTCAGCTTTGAACTTAGAAAAAATACCCTTGTGGCATTATAACACATCAGATCATTGATGTCTAACTGTTCCTCAGTTATGGGAGTAGTAGTTATTTTCTTTATTCCACTGTTAGTTTGTTCTTTTGCATTATTATTATGCTGTGGCAGTCCTTTTAACATCTTCTGCCCTTGCTTACTGTAATAATTTGTAGCAAGTGCTCAGTGACACATATTTTTCTTTCCTTTGACTGTTCAGAAGTACTACCTGGATATCTAAGATATTTCAAACATTCTGAAACAATTCTACACAAATAAAACAGATTATGATCCCATCACACTTAAGACAAAATAATTCAATATTAAATTATAGCTATTTAAAACAGATTTTATGTTCAGTTTCATTGACTTGAATTGTGCTTTTAAATGATTCTCAACATTTAGTAATTATGTATTTTTGACTAAATCAATCTAATATGCATGAGCGATACTGGCAGTGAGTCTGTCACCATTTGTTTTCAGATTCTCACCATTGAGACAAATATAGGAGTACCCTAAATTTCAGCTATATGTTTGCTCTCATCAAAGACTCAGAAATATTTAATTCTATTTTATGAAAAGATGAACAACATACAGGAAAAGGAAAGGGAAAATAATTAGTCCTATTTTCATGTGCTCCCAGGCAGATTTGGCTCAGAGATTTTTGGTTCTGCAGGGTTGTGATTTCTGAAGTTTTTTCCTGCCTGAACCAAGATGATTATTTTGATCTATGAGAATTTACACTTTATGAATGTAATTTATTTTACTCTTATCTTGAAATCCAAAGAAATAAGATTGCCCTGAATTAATTATGTGGATAAGGAGAAGGTGTCTCTTACTGTCTCATTCCTTATCGTGAACTTGCGACCAAATGCAGCAGGTGAAGCCTGTTGTGGTTTCTGACCTGTCCCCCACAGGTTTTTGAAACATGGAATATTGTTCTGCTCAAAGAAGAAACTTAGATGACTATTTTTCTTAGTACAAGTTTGTTATGCAATCTGATTTGCTGTTTAGGATTTCTTATTCAGACTTCAGTTTTGCTCATTCATACCCCTTCACAAACCAGCAATGCATCTAATTAATCCTTGCTTTGACTGAGGTGCTGTAGTCATTTTGCTATGCTTCTTGCCAAGATGATAAAGAGGACCTAAATATGTATTGAGACACAAAGTTATCTATTTATCTCCAAAACTGTCACCAAAAATAAGCAATATTGGCAGATATACAATATGGCATTTAAGTATTACAGATGTATAGAAAAAAGTCGGGCTTGCTTCTAAAAGGATGACCAAACCACCTATCAAACTTTCTTTTATGGAACATGAGAATGTCAGTCTTAGAGTGTGATCTAAAATTTCATATAATCCCCTCCAGTTGTTGTATTCATCTCATTGTATTGCAACAATTAAGAAAAGTAAGATACATAAAAAATTTCAAAGGAAACCTATTGCTAATCCATAAAATCATTTAATAAAAAAATTGTGCTACCAATATGAATTTAATGTGGCAGCTTGACATGCAACAGTGAAGTGAGCCAAAGTGTAAGGTAGGCAGAGAGTGGGATGGCAATGACAGTGGTCTTCAGGCAAGGAAAGGAAGGGGCAAAGCACATAGACTGCTATGGGAGAAATGAGGAAGCGGGAATAACAGAAGAAAGAAACATCTGCTCTCAGATTTAGAGGCAGAAAGATTACAAATCCCTCATTAGGAATAAAACATTCTTTTTAACAAGCTTTCCTATTTCTTTCTACATATTTGCTGCTTTTGTGTACTTCTGTTGCTTAAAATAAGTGTTCATAGCTATTCTTTGTGTACTTTATTTTTAGAGAACTAGTGGCAGGTTTGACTGTTCAGCTGTGAATTCTATGGTTTGAAAATTTTCTGCTTTGACACTGCTCTTTTAAAGAAAATCCCATTACTGAAAACAGAGATGCTTGCAAAAATTAGCCAAGGGCATTAAATGAAAGGAGTTGCTGTTTAATATTTTTTCTATAAATAGCATAGTGTTTCTCTTCTCAAGAGACCAGCTGCTGCATCTGTTTAAGAAATACACACCTTTTTTTTAGACAAAAAGCTGAATAAATAAATATGATAAATATAAAAATGTAAATATACATAAGTGTGTATATATATATATATATATATATATATATATGTGGAATATATTGAATTTATTCACTGAATTTGAAATACAAAATATATTTCAAGATTATATCTCAAATATATTTGAAATATGTCTGTATATATATATATGTGTATAATATATTCAAAATATATATATTTAAAATTTGGTGTTTGAAGGGTTGGACTGACATTACCACAAAAGACCTTTTAACCCGTCACAGAATCGGACTTGTTAAGAGAGGGGGAGTCCCCAGGGCACCTATTCAGAATCATTCTTCTAGGGCTACTTAGAGTTAGGGTAGTTTCAGACTAGGTACTTGCTCTACTGTTGGCTTTCTAGGAGAAATGGCTACTTAACATTAGCTGCAATGGATCATCCTAAAAATACAAATACTTTTATGCTACTGATAGAGCACTGGCGCTTTTGGAAGTTGGCTGACTTCAGAAGTTAGACAGACATATTCAATGGCTGTGCTTGAAATGGTGAAGTTGCAATGTCTGTTATATGAGCAACTCCCAGAAGATTTCCTCAGCACTTTCCCTTCTTGCAGGACACATTATCACTAACAGTGAGTTGGAATAAAGAATAAAACAGGTAGCCTAAGAGCACCATTTATTGTGTTTCAAAACTAGCTGCCTATGTAACAGTAAATTGTTTATGTTTTACTGCAACCTCCAGGAATATTTTTCTGACATTCACTCAAATGCAGAGGCAGTTCTCCCCTAGACAGTCCCACAGGAGCTTCCTAAACCTTAATAAAACCTTTCTGACTTTTGCCTTTCCCCTTGCTATGCATGGATGGTCCATGTCAGCACTGAGCCCAGCACCATGACACTGCAAGACAAGATGTTCACACTGACAAAAGTAGGTTGTACAGCCTAGTGGGAATCCCCACCAGCTAAAGATGTCTAGGGTCAAAGTTTCAGTGATATTTACCTCAGTTTGATTAGAATTATATCAATTTTTAATTGAAATTCCTATTTTTAGAGTTTTTAATGCCTGCTTCTGCTATTTTTAGCATGACTATATGAGGTAAAACATCCAAGCTCATACTTTTTCCTGCTAAATCAGTATTGCATGTATGCACAACAGTTGCATATGCCATAAATTTCTGAAAGTAGATCCTATCCTGCCATCTATAGCTTCCTCAGAAGCCTATAGCCGTTAAAGGATGGATCAGAGGAGTTCTGCAAAGATATGTAAAAATCTCTGAATATACCAGATTCAGCCCCAGCAAAATCCATGTTGCACAGCCACTGGAACTCCTCCTGAGCAGGAGGTTAAAGAGAAACAGACTGACGTGAACCCTTCCTCAGAGCCAGGAAAAAAACATACACATTTATAGTAATTATTTTCCAGCTTTGAGAAAGCGAGGAAAGGGTCCAACATGTTTACAGCTGAACTTCAGAGCTGTAATCTGTACCACATCAGAAAATATTCCAGGTCTTTGTGTTTCTATATGAGTCAGGAGAGAACTATCTACTAGACCCTAGCAGATTTTGGGTCCAGGTCACATAACAGATCTCCAAAGAATTTATGATTTTTTGAAAGAAGAGTGCCTCTGCCATTCCCCCCTCCAAATTTCAAGGCTAAACTTTTAATTGTTGCTTGCTAACAGCTTTCGTGGCAGATAATGGTACTTGGCACATTTAATTTGCTAGTATCAATATAGCCAGTGGGTCTATGAAGAGTGTTGTCAGGAGCACAGCAGATTTGAAACACCATCTGAACTACTGTGATTTTTTAGGCTCATAAGGATTGTAATACAGACTGCCAGCAATTATACATAAGTAAATGTGAAATATGGCTTGAAAGTAATCTCCTGATTTATTTCAAAATCAATTATATTGATTATAAACCAGAGGAACTCAACTCTAAAGTAAAACAAAGTAGAAGTCCAGTAATTCTACAGAAAATTTTATACAATTGCAAGTACATATCCCATACATCATGCTCATATTTTTAAAGATAAGATTTTAATTGTACATCAGCCAATGAATTATTCTCATACAAACATACAGCAATAACAAAAGCAGCAATAGGCTTACTAATACTTACAACTTAAATTTTCTACTAAAGGAAAATAAGGTCATTAGTGAGCTCAGAACATTGTCCCTCTGGAGTAAAATAAACTGGCTTAATATTCTTGGAGCTGCTTAAAGCATAGAAATACTGTATTTTCCTAAAATTAAAGTATTTTCATTTCATTGTGCTGAAGAAATAATCCCTCAAGTATTTATAGTGCATAGATATATAATAATTGGTAATTTTGTTTAATAGTGCGTAGAAAATAAGGATAATGGATTTTTGAAAAGTAAGCTTAGGCAGCGCCGGGGACCTGACAAGGCAATACGTAGTCAAAGTATTTGAATGGCTGCTTAAAATTAGCTTCCTGGTTTACACAAGATTTAATATCCAAAGATATTACACTGATCTTATCTCTCCATTTTAAAAGGTTGCTACCCATGTTGGTAGCTTAACTGTTTGCACATTACAGTTCTTTCTCATTCACAAGCACCTCAAAAAAACTCCCTAACTCTGATGGTAGAGCAAAAATGACAGAATGGGCAGAACTGAAGAGTGACTCTTGAAATGCTGGCATGGAAAAATGTCATGGCGGATGGTGTTCAGAGTGTTGTGAACTTCCTGAAGAAGCATCTTGAAAAAGACACCTCGGGGGCACAAGCACCTCTGTGCTCATGCCGGGTGATTTCAGCTCTTCTGGGATCCGGGCGACGCAGAAGGAGAGATGGGGTCTTCGTGTGGGGTTCCAAGGAGATGCTTTATTGACCTTCTTCCTCGAAGGGATCCAGGGATGAAGAGCCACTCAGGCAGGGAAAGCGGGGGTTTATATAGGGATCTTGAGGAGTGGGACAGAACACTAGGGCCAATGGGATGAGGGCACACGGCTGGAACAAAAGGCTAATGGGGTAGAAGAAATCAACATACAATCACAAAGGGCTCTGTGGGCAATTTTCTTGCTCTCCCTAACTGAAAGGGCTGTAGCTCAGGGGTTGGCCCTCCAGGGGAGCATTGTAGGTTTTCTCTTTGCTGGTCCTTAGGCCTCCACAGAAAAAAAAAAAAAAGCAACTAAAATGTGGAAGCAATTTAGAGTTCAAATACAGGACTGGGAATGCAGGTGAAATAAGGCCCGAAAAAAACCCAACCATTAATTTCTTCATGAAAGTGAGGACAGTCATAGAAAGCAATTGCATAAATATATTTTCAAAAATAAATTGCTATGTTGGAGACACGTAACTACCTTTAATTAGGTCAGGAAGAACAAGTTCTCAGATAATGCCACAGAAGTTTGCAGATCATTGCACTCCTAAGAAGAATAAAGCTTTTCAAAGATCCTTCTTTAATCTCATAAAGCAAGAAAAAGTAAGAATATAAAATATTTCAGTCATATTTTTGTATTATTTAGTTAAACACTGAGCTTTGATGAATCTTTAAGCTCTGCATGGGATTAGATTTTAATGGGCCTCAATAGCCCAAGAGTGAAGGAGTGGCACTGGAAGCGGTCGATGTAAGGCGCTAAACTGTAGTGAATTGGAAGCCAGTGCAATCTCAGCCCAGATTGCATGTTCTGGCAAGGTAAAAGGGAGCATGCAGTGCAGAACAGAAAATCAGGCTCCCACACTTTACTCCAATAAGTGCACAAAATACTAACATCTTAGCATTTTTGGCAAGAGACAAGTATCACAGTAGATGTGGAATAAAACACCATTACAGTGTCTGCCTTTAACTGGAACTGCTGTAAATGTTTGAACTAGAGTGCTAAAGAGTGAAAGCTAAGTTTTTTGCAGAGAGGAAGCAGCATAGTCCAGAACAGCCACAGGCTGCATAAAGATGGCAGCGGCAGTGAAGGAAGGTTCTGATCACCAGGAATGATTTTAGATGCATCAGCATAAACAGCACTTCTTCACAGAATTTGTTTGGGAAACTTTCAAGGTTGGATCTATCTCATCTAATTTTAGGCTTATAGTTGATAGATATCTGAGGTGCTTCCCACAAGCTACTCAGGCTCTCAGTGCTGGAGAAATACCTCATCCTAAAAATAGAATTCAATTGACTCCTTCTAAATGAGTATTCTATGAAAATATGAACTCTACCTTAGAAGTTAATTTCTTCCCATCTTTGCCTCAGCTGCAAAGTCCATATGAATCACTCAGATGTAGCTTAGGTAAGTTGTACAACATTAGTTAAATGTATTCTAAGTCAGACATCACAAGCACTTAAGAAGACAGAAACAAGAGACATATATAAAGAATACAAAAATGCAGCTTAAGAGAACAAACTGAATAAAAATTAATCAAATGAAAGAAATGTAAAGCCTAAAAATATATAAAAACATTAGAACAAAGAAGAAATAACATAACATTCAAAAAGAATAAATCAGAATCTTAAGCTCTCTGTGAAAACGCATTGCCTGAGAATTGTCCAATTTGTGCTGCAAGTTTTGCATAGGCTTATTTATACTGAAGAAATAATTATACCCTGCTTCTGGATTATTATTCCCATTATTACATCAGTTTGTTTCAGGAACCTGAAACAAGAAAGCCAGTCTGCACTGTTGATATCTGACTAGACATGGATTCTAACTTTGACAATGATAGGAATGAAATCACAAGTAATTGTTAAGAACTTAAATATTTGACAAAAGAGGATGGTTTTAAGTACATTGTGCCTGTATCTACAAGTAGTAATCAGATTCATAAGGAAAATCTTGGTGTTTAGGACCCTACACTCACCCTATAATCCTCCCAAAGTAGTCTTATGTAAAAGCATTGTATTTGCGACACAGATTTTGAAGGAAAATATAAGTTTGGGCGAGCTGCTATAGATTACATCTGCTGGATCATTAATCTTGCATGCTCTTTAATAATATTGACTGAAAGATACTGTCATACATCTAGCAGTGATCAGGCATTTGTCTTGATAATACATAGATGGTAGTGCACATATACTCTGCAGGTATCAAAAGAAAAGTGTAGGTTTCAATCTTTCTTTGATAAGTGGTATCTTTGTGATTGAAAAGTGATCTTGAATTACTAAGGCTATTTTCTGCTATGTGCCACAGAACAACCTAACTCTGAGCTTCTAAGCAAACAGCTGGGGCTGTCCTCCCTGCTGGGCACCAGCACGTAACCGAGCGAGTGTGCAAAGTGTGCTGGTGAAGGCCGTGGGTAAAGAAGTGTGTGAGCAGCTTCTTGCCACTAACCAGAGCAGCTTGATTTTGTTAATACTAACTTAATGATTAAAGGAGAGTCTAAAACATTCTGGTTGTGATCTGTGTGTCCCCCTAGCTCAAGCAGTTGCCAGAGAAGGAAGTTTAAAATGGTCCATCCAGTCTTTTAGCTATCTCAGAGCAACTCTCTAAAGTCTCTGCAAACACCGCACTATATCAACCAAACACCAAATGTGGTAACTTTTAAGGAGTTTCATACCTTTGGCACTTAGGTGTCTTTTCCCTTTTGACTACCAAAATGGCTTGTATAGGCCTGGAAAAATACCAAGTTTTTAGAAGGTTGAAGCAGGATGAAACCTTGCCAAAATAATATGCTATGTCAAAGTAATACATAAAAACTTTTCAGGTACATTGCTTTTTCCACAGCAAAGATATGTGTATATCACACATGTAAGAATTATATTCAAAAGTTAATTCTTAGGGAGTTATTTATCTTTGAAGATTTGTCATTTCCCTGCACACTGATAAAGAGCAAAGGAAGAGTTTTGCTGAAGGTAAATGCTATTGAGAAACAGTTAATGCTCTAAAATTAAAAATCTTGAGCACCCCAAACTTTTTAGTTGTACATAATCCTCAATGAATGAGCCAACTTAGAGAATAACATTTCAGTTACATTTTAAAGAAATTACTACATCCCTGCATTTTAATATTCTTTTGACTAATAAGAGATACCATACAACCATGAACATAGTCAAAACATCAAGTAAAACATTCACATCAGTTACCTTTGAATATTGAATATGCTTTGAACCTTCCAACTTTTTACACTGATGTGAAAATTTGCATGCCTTAGTAGTTCCAGTGGAACGTAACATTAAAAGGTGCCATGAAACTGGATAGCTTGACAGCCTTTAAATCATGAACTATAACCTTCACTTGCTGTAGCACGATGCTCCTGACGTGGTAATAATTAGCATTGATTCCATGATTCCAGAAGGCTGATCAATCACTTTATTATACTTTACTGTAATTATTAAGAAGCCCATCACCCTTCCAGACAGTCCGATACAGTTTTTACCTAATTGGCCCTTGATTCCAAACACCATCCACTGGCCAATTAAGAAATCATCCTTTGGTTGGTAAACAAATCTCCATAACACATTCCACATGTTCACAACAACAGGTGCAGCAAGTGAAGATAAGAATTGTTAATCATTCTTTTCTCTGATCTTCTCACAGCCTTCCCCAGGACAATGCCTGGGAAAGTTGTGCCTGCAGCTCTCTGTGGAGAGAGCTG
This sequence comes from Vidua macroura, assembly GCF_024509145.1. Classification (NCBI taxonomy): domain Eukaryota; kingdom Metazoa; phylum Chordata; class Aves; order Passeriformes; family Viduidae; genus Vidua; species Vidua macroura. The sequence continues at coordinate 96,004,725 of NC_071573.1, forward strand.
CTGTCACATTCACTCTGTTTCCTCTCTTTTTGGTCTGATAATACACTTTTGAACTAAGCAGTACTTGCATTTTACTACTCAGTGATTTAATCTGATAGTTTGTGCTAATTTTTTTCTAGGATAAAAAACCAGTAAGAGATTAGAGCAAGCTGGTGGATAGAGAAGGTAGAGAACAGCTAAACATTTGGAAGGGAAGAACTGTAAGATAGTGCTTGTGTTTTTCTTTCAATCCAATCAAGCTTGCTTTCAAATTTAGTCTTACTGTTTTAAACTGTCTATGTCATTCTATTTGCTGTATCAACTATGGCAGAGAGGAGCTAAATTTAATGATGTATGGGTCTGTTGCAGTCCTAGAAATACTTATAGAAAGCATTCAACTTTAAAAATAAACATACAAAAAAATGTGAAAGTTCCCTCAGATGGGTGCAGTTTTCCCAATGTATTTAAGAGTTCTTCATTTCTAAATATTTAAACAGAACATCTCAAAAATATTTATAATTTCTTAATTGTGTCCCAAGTATCAGAACAAGAATTAATTTATAGTCTCAGAATCCTTAAAGTCTTTACACTTCTCAGTCTGTTTTTTCTGATTTCCATTACCTTTTCTCCTGTTTGCTGTTTGCTTTAATGGAAATACAAATACAGACTGGTCACAGACTTACAATAACTATATCTCATCTTTCTTTCCTAATTCATTCTGTTTTCCTCTTCTTGTTGTATTCTTTGGGCAGTTCATGCTTCCTCATGCATCAAGACTACAAAACTAAAAAATGCAGGTTTTTCACAGCACTAATCTCATGTGCCTCTTTTTGGTTTGTTTGGGGGTTTTTCCCTTATCTTAAACCTTCTAGTATTCTGAATATTCTTTTAGCCTTCCCAGTTCTGAGTGTGAGTAATAATCTCTTGATGGCACCTATCCCAGCATGAGTAAAGGAATCCTGTTGCTGAGACACTGAGGTTAAAATGAATTCACATTGATGGTGCTTTATGATTACTCTTTTTAGGCTATTTTGGTGATTCAGTTACTGTTTCTGCTTCTCTATTTCTGTCTTTTTAAGATGGTTTTCTCAAGATGGAAATCTTTCTTTATACAAAACATTGAAATATTTGAATTTATTTTTTTTTAAATCTAATAGTGTATATAAAACAACTCCTTATATAAAATTTTATATTAATTTCAGATCATATATTCTCCTTATTTCTATATATTCTATTACAATAGGCTTTAGAGTTTTAAAAGTTACAGATAATAATTAATCTGGTTATAAATTATTTCATTAGTTTTCTGAGGTATTTTACATAGGGAGGAGCTGATGCCTCCAAGATTAGTAATTTCATCTTTGCATTAAACATGTTAGAGCTAATTTTGTAGACAGTTTCTGTTGATCCAGCCCCCAGTGTACCAGCACAGATGCCTGAAAAGTTGAGTGCCTTCAATCACTTCAGTTCAATACCTGATTAATATATAATGTGGGTGTTATATGTGTTGTAATAGAAGTAGCAATATAAAGAAAATGCAGAACCCCTGGATTGTTGGTTTTCTCTCCAGATGGTAAAAAAGAACATGCAAAAAGCCCCAGACCTGTGACTTACTGGTGGGCAGTCATCTTTGTTTGCTTCAGGGTTGGATTACAGGTCAGGAATATAAATGCTGCTTTTTCTATTCCCATTCCAGGAGTATAAAGCTGGCAAAAATCCATAAACCTTCCATAAACTGCTGAAGCATTGATTATGTAGGAATAATCTGTACAAGAGTCTTTGCAACTTTTATAGATCATTTGAACAAGAAAAAAGGAGATAAGGATAGCACCTATTTAAATTTAGTGGTTAATATGAGATAATCTGAGTTTTCCAGTCAAAGTTCCATTTTAATGTCTATTAAAAGGATTGGATACACTTCACAACTTTTTTATCCCTGTTTAACCTTAGGGGAATTGCCATGTCTGTAATTTCCAAAAATGCATAAGCCTTTCACTACTAATGGACTTCTCATCCTAAGTCAATTAAATGCTTACTGAAAGTTCTGCCAAGAGTTTTCCTCCCAAGTCTGTCTCCCTCTTCTTTAAGCTTCAAGAGCAGCATTTTCTCATATGATATTTTTAAAAACATGTCTATGTATAGGAATTGGAACTCCTATATGCTACATTAATAGAAATATTTAAAATAAAATCTTAATATTCACATAGATTATAGTTATTTTGTGGAACGTATCTGTTATTAGAGCTGAATAAAAGTTTGCAACTTTGTTTACAAAAGATAAAATTAAATTCCGCCTATACTTTTAGTAACAGAGGTGTTCATTCCCTTGCAGTACACATTGTCTCAATAGGACTTTAAAATTAAAACAATGAAATATTTTTGTAAAATTTATTAAATACCAGCATACTCTTCAAAATTGACATGCAAAAATTTGCAGTGAATTCTCTGCAAAAACGTGGTCAATAGCTTCCATATTTTCACATCGTCCATCTCTATGTATGTTCATTAGGGATCTCATTTGTTAAACACTACCTGTCCTTGAAAAAATAATAGGAGAATTTTTAAAGCAGTTTGAAGAAGTCACACATTCAAATAGCTACTTGAAATTTTTATGTTTTTGCTGAAAAATTTCAACTACCTTACAACACCAGTTGCATGTAAAAAAATGAATTCCAGTCAAGATTTATCAAAGAATTAAAGGTTCTGAAATTGAAATCTTGCAGAATAAAACCATTGACAGGGAATGCTTATTAATTCAAAACATTCATGTAGCACTGTGGTATGTAGGGTTTTTTCTGCCCCTGCCTTTGTGTCAGATATTGCTACAATATATTTTGAATATTGTCTCAGAATCACATTTGTTATTACAGAATACACGTAGCTTGGAAGGAAGACTACCCCTAGGCAGAGACTTCAGGTGAATTTCTTAATGTAACAGAGGAAAAATACCTGGATTCATTCTATTTATCTGAAAGAGGTGCCCAGCCTTGGCTTGTGTGGGCATATTTGCAGAAGAGTGTCCCACCTGGAGGCATCCACAAAATGCCTATTCCTGGATGTGTTCAAGGCCAGATGTGAGCCTGGGAAGCCTGATGTAGTGGGTGGCATTCCCCTCATAGCAGATGGGTTTGGAATTACATGATCTCTAAGAAACCCTCAAACCTAAGCCATTCATACCCAGTGAGGATCCAGACCCTCATGCCCAAAAGACGGAAACTATTCCCACTGAGCAAAGGATCCCAAGACCAGTGCTCATGCATGGGACTCCCAAATTATGTAAGAGGGAAAAGGAGCAGAATGATAGCTCTGTGAGTTTTGAGGCTTCCTGTGAAGAAAAGAAAATGAAGCTTTTAATTAGTGCAGAGAACAGGTCCTATGAAGAGCAGCTGAGGGAAACAGGGTGGTTTATCCTGGAGAAAAGGAGGCACAGAGAGTTTGCTCTCTCCAAGTACCCAAAAGGAGGTTGTAGCAATGTGGGGTCAGTCTCTTTTCCCAGGTAACAAGTGATAGGAGGAGGAGTCCTCAAGTTGTGCCTTTCAAGAAAGGACTCTCAAGCACTGGATGCCCAAGCAAGTGGTTGAGTCTTCATCCCTGGAGGTATTTCAGACATGTGGATATGGCATTTAGGGAAGTAGTTTAATGGTGGACCTGAAAGTGTTAGGTTTACTGTGGGATTCAATAATATGAAAGGTTTTTATCCAATCTAAATGAGTCTATGTTTCTAGTCTATGACTCACATTCTGCATTTGCAGGAGATGGGTTTTCTTTGATAAATGTTATCAACAGCAGGCAGGACTCCTGCTGAAGTTTTTCCTCAGATCTATGCACCTGCAGAACATATTTCATTATCCAACAGAGGGGATAGCCTTAATATATTAGAAACTTAGCAAAAAGGTGCAAAGTAAATGTACTGTACATACCCAGTGTGTGATTTGTGAACTCAATTCAAAACAAATGTTTACTAGAACATGCAGACACACTTTTCCACAGAAAGAGGTCTTTCCATGCCAGGCTTCATCACTAGAGACCAGCAGCAATGGGAGTAGGTCTGTTAAAAAAAAAAAGGTAGCAACTTTTTTTTTGTTTTGCTTTCTTCTTTTGATGTGAGAGAAACATATTTCACTCTTCTTTATCACAGTGTTCTAAAAATTGGTTAATTTAGGTTTAAACAGACACAACAAGCCTGTGGGATGAGATCAGATGTAGAAAACTGTTCCTCAAAGTTTGAAGTTTAGGAAAGTGAAGGGCAAGTGAAATATGTGCTTTGAGACTTCATTGCAGTTACTGCTTTCTGCAATGAAGAATTGATTTTTCAGCAGACCTTTCTGAAACACACTACAAATTTTGAAAATGTAAGGAAATCCATGGATTTTACTTCTTTTATTTAATTTTCAAATCCTCAGAATTTATTTAAATATTTTGATTTTGATTGACTTACAGCATATCCCTGCACTTTGAGGGATCAAAATACAAGGGGGTTGGGTAATTCTGTGCACACTAGGGAATCTGTGCACAGAAGGTCAGATATTACAGATGTTCCGTACTTAAGTCTCTGTGTATCTGGGGAAAAGCAAACTCCTTGCAAATCTTCTCTCACACACAAATATTTATACTGGAGAGTACGCTGAAAGAAGAGAAAAACAGAAATGGTTTTAGCTAGGTGACCACAAGATTTTAACAATTTTAAATCCATAAAATTAGATAGCTTTTAAAAGACAGCAGTCTACAAGATATAGAGGCCTAAAATTCTTGTCACTAATGGATTCTGTGTTTATCATTAAGTATCTCCACTTGTAATAACATTGAGAAAAATGCTATTATGCTGCCAAAAAGATGAAACACTATTATCAGCAGCAGAAGCAGAGGCAATATCCCATGTAAAAAGAAAAAAAAAAAAAAGAAAACACAAACCCCCTGGTGTTTTCTACTTCCTAAAAAAAATTATAGTGCTTTTTAAATATTCTGCCACAGCAAGAGACTACGAGGCTCAGAGATTGCACATACATTCTCTTTTTAGTCCCAGTTTTACCTATCTCTATAGTTATGATTCCACCTGCATATGTCAAGATGCCATGCATTCACCAAGGATGAAGAGGACAAAGTCCTTGGAGGGGCTGCAATTCTCTTTGTCAACAACCATGGCCAGGCAATGGGAGCTGGATGGCATAGTATGTCCACAGAAGATACCTGCTTAAATCACAGAAGCAATCTTGCCTAGGGTGATTACTCAGCTATGCTAGCCAATATGATGACAGCTCATGGTGTTTCTTTTAATATCCAGATTGTTTTAAATCTACATAGTTTAGAGGCCTATTTGTAAATTTCTGTAAGACACATTAATTTAGTTTATTCAAATTAATACACTATGTCAGCAATGGCAGAATGTGGAAAATGGAAAAATGACAACTGGTCATTGCATTTTAAATCTAAATTGTAATTCCCACTGAACTGTCATAATGTCAGTAAATGAACACAGAAGCTCAAAAGTATTTTTCAAAAATTACACTGAAATTTCAAAAGAGGAACCACCTGTTTGTACTTTTTTAACCATGAAAGGCCTATTTCAAGATAAATAGAGGAGAAATTGTAAGAAATTTTATATTAAATTAATTACCTGTAACATCATAGCACACCTTGTTCCCAAACACAGCTCCTGGAAGGTTTATCACCAATATTATGACCACTTACTCAAAAGTATAAAGTCTTGCACCTGGGAAGACCTACCTGTCTGTGGAGCAGCTCTCTGGAAAGGGACCTGGGGGTCCTGGGGATGACAAGCTCAGTGTAAGTGAGGGGTGCTGCTGTGGCACAGAGAGCCAGCAGGGCACTGGGTGGCATCAACAAGGGCATCTCCACAGGGACACAGAAGTCACTGTCCCACTCAGTGCTTGTCAGGCCACACCTGGAACACGGTGCTTGGTTTAGGCTCACACTATGCAAAAGGATGTGGCGCAGTTGGGAAGGGTCCAGACAAGGGTGGAAAAGGTGATCCAAGGATTGTAATTTTGTCAAGGAAGGTGTAAACAGATGATCCTCAAGGTCTTTTCCAATCTGGTGTTCTATGATTCTATGAAAAGAGTAATAGCACAAATTAGACACAAGCCTTCGCAATTCACAACATAATTTGTGGATTCAAACAGACATACTATCAACGGTACACACAAAACTGGGCTTGCAAATTATCAACTCCTTTTGAAAATTTGGCCCACTTTAAAATCTATTAATAGTGTTCTATCTTGATGAATTTTAGTAGAATGGTCTAATATTATTTGTTTCTAATATTGAAGGAAAATCCCAGTTCCCTCCAAAACGTTTTGATAAAAAGACAGTAGCAGCTGATCATTGGCTTCAGATTTTTAGGTTTTATTTCTTAGTGATTTCAGTGAGGTAGAATATGGATCCTTCAACAAATGAGAACAGTTTCAAATACAAATAAGTTGGTTAGGGAAACAAAACTTAACAATATTAGTTGTTATTTGCTTTAAAGTTCTTACATTTAAGTGACCCTGAAACACAAGCAGGGGAAAAAATCATGAACCAGGTTACCATATGTTGGAACTATGGCTGAGCTTCCATTCTACAATACAATGGAGAAATATGCTTGACTATGATAGATATCTTTACATTAGAGGAAAAGCCTGGGTCGTGGATTTTGGTTTTGTTCTGTTTTGTTTTAAAAAAAGCATCTGACCTTTCTATAAGAAGACAGTCTTTATGTCTTGAACTTTATGGATACACTGAGGCTTCTGTTATACTATAAATATTTCACTTTTGAGAACGAGTTTTTCTTAGTTTAAAACTAAAAATTTTTTCTGAGTGGAATGGAATACATTGATATCAACTCTTTCAGGTAAAATATTTACCTAATAGGTTAATTACGAAAGCACTAATTATTCTATATGTCTGTAAGGCAAAATGCTTCTGTCTGGAAAAGCTTTATAATTCTGACCTAGTGAGGCATTTCTGTCAGGAACTAAAAATTAACATACAAATTCACCGAACCATTAGTGAACTTTGATGTTTAAATTCTTTCTGCTATGAAATGGGATGATTTTTTATTTCATGAGTAATCTTTGATGTTGGCAGTTACACAAACAAATTCGGAAAATCCCAGTGACAGGAATAGTGTTGGTGAATTACTGTATTGCACAAATAATTTCCTAAAAGTGCAGAAGACTTACTCACTACAAATAAATTTATGGTTCATGTAACTTCTTGCTAAATTAACCTGGGCAGCTAGGTTGCCTAATCAGTACCCTATAGCTACTGCACAGATATATGGGGAAGTAGTTTTACAGACATGGCTTTTTAGGACATGACTTACCATTTCTTTGAAGTGATGATCTCTGTTGAATTCAGTGTGGTATCATATTTTTAAATTCAAATATCGGTTGCAGACAATTCAGATCAGAGCAGCAAGATTCTTCAACATCTTTTTCTGTTGTGCTGTTAAAAGTTATAGCCCAACACCTTGGCTCTGCCTCAAGTATTTTTATAAAATTGCCTTATATTTATAAGCCTTAAGTAACAGAATCAATTAATCTCATGCTCCCTATGAAACACCGCAAAATGGGAGATGGCCTATGGTCAAATACTGTACTGGTGAGAGGACAGAAAACAGGCCTCTATTTTCTGAAATTTTCTTCCTAATCAAGAAGAGGGCACAGTTTTGGCTTTTAGGTCATCATAAAGTTTCAGAAAAGCTTATAGGTTTACTAATCAAAGGTCTTTGAATTAAGATGATATTAAGCATGAATTGTTCTCACTCACGTGATCCCCACACTGGGTTGTTCCTGTGGATCTTCACTCCTACCACAGAGGAAAGCAATAAGCAAATTTTAAGACCCTTTCACTTTCTCAGGAGAGAGCAGGAAGGAAAAAAAAAATACACCTACATTAGAGTTTTAGTTTGAATTAATTTTTGAAGTGCATCTCCTTACTTACCATGGTTGGTTTGGCAGCGTGGAGTGAACTCTCTGTGCTTAAACTGCTTTTGGGTATTCTTCCAGGATAATGATGATGTGTTTTCTGGAAATAAATTGAAAGGCTGGAGTATTCAGCTCAGGAGGCCAGACAAAAATTTCTTTCCTTGAAACATTGTGTAGGCATCAGGTCCTCACACCTGTACTCTCTTTCTGCATCATATTTTTGAACCATACTAATTGTATTATTGCTTGGGTAGTCATAGCTGATAAATTAAAGGAGTGATGCAATATTAGGGGATATTTTGGGTTGGGTATTTGGTTTTAATTTTCAGCATTTCAAGTATTTTGTTTCCTGGGACAAAGTCAAATAATTTGTCTCAAGTTTTGATTTATGAGGGATTTACAAGCAATACTGGCTCTGGAGACTGCTATATCTGCTACCCTAGAGCTCATTCCCCTTACTAGGTAATTTTTAACATTGATTTGCTCATGGATGTAGTCTAAAGCACAAGTCAAGGGGTAGCACAAGGAGGGATGTGAAAGTTTCTTAATCAACTGCCAAAATAAATACTTTCCTCCTTCAGTTTTGAATGAATCGTATGACTTTATCTGGTGATACATCCTATTTAACATTATTTTTTTACTCCTAAATTTTAAACAGCCTAAGATAATGCCTCTTCTTTTTATATAATCTATTATTGATTTTTTCCCATTCTAGCACAAATGTAAAATTTCAGGTATTGCCTCAGACCAGATTAATTTCTGTAGTAGTAAATGGAATAAGAGTCTTGAACTAATTCTGTTAATTATATCCCGAAGTTAGTTTTATTTCTCAATATTTCTAGTTTGTTTGTCCCAAAACACTCCTCTAATAAAAACTAAGCCTAATGGATGAAGGAAAATAGGGGAAAGAGACAATAAGCTGTCTGCCCACTGACACTTAAGAAGTCAATAACATGTTTTTAAGGGAGCTTTCTTTGTTATTTTTCTTCAGCTCTCTTTGCACTGCAATATTATTTCCTCAACCCTCCCATACACATCAGGCAAAAATTGCAATTCAAATTCGATGCTGTTTCATTACTCTGTATTAATACCTGAATTGTAGACTCCTTTCTTGTTCTTTGTGAGAGCCTAGATCTGAATTTCACTTTGTTTGGCATGTTGAAATTTGGTTGGAGTCTCTGGATCTTCTTGAACCATTCAGTAACTTAGATCGTTTCTTGAGTTCTATATATTAAAACATAATATTAAAATATGTACTGAAAATACTGAAAAATTAAAATAGTTAATTTTAAAGTTCAGATTCCTTTTTCTTGATGCTGCTTTTCTCTGGTCATAATTAACAGTGGTATCTTCAGGGCCAAAAATATATTTGAGCTTTTGAAAAACACTTTCTATTTAATCACAAAAATAATGCAGGTACATGTATCACTGCATTCTTTTTAAATATTGCAATAAAAAACTAAAGCAGTTCCTTAATTTATAGAACCTAAAATAGAATAGTTCACTTTCAAAGGACAAGAAACAAAAATAAATAGAATGAAGAATGCTAGAAGCAAGTAAACCAACAAACAAAAAAGACCTGTCAACACTTTTGCAGAAATACTTTTTCTGCTTACTATACAAATAGCAACCCATACAATCCTCTTTCATCTTTCAGTAGATAAATTTTAAGTAAAAAAGAACTCTACTATTAATTATCTTTTTCCCAAATGATCCTATTGCATAAAAAATTTAAAATGTATTTTGCAATACAACCTTGGTGAGTGGAGAATTCTTCAGCTGTTTTTTTTACAGTGTGTAGCCTATCCATATATATATATATAATTGGATAGAATTTCAGATCCATCTAAAAACATAAATGCCAATTGGTATCAAAAATAGGAGGCTGACAATTGGTAAGAAGCCACAAAAGTTAATGATGATTACAAGAAAAATTAGAAGAATTTAAAGTCATGACTGATCAATTAAAGTATGTATGAAACATGACCTAATAGTTAGATACAGATTATTTTAACTAAATGATTGTCTCTGATTAATAAAAACTAGATCTGAGCATATGGAGGAGAGGCTGTTGACCTGATCAGAATAGTAACAGCATTTTAACACAAAGTATGACATTTACAACTGGACCTGCATCTCAGTGAAGCTCATTGCAAACTCCTTTGGACATAGATGTTAATAAGTACTTAGAGCAAATAGCTCACCTTTGACAGAAAGAGTACAAACTGAATCAGTGGCTAGTTTTTTGTACTGTCTTTCAGTACATTAAAACAAAACTGTTAAGAAAATCTGAAGAAAATTAATGTAACAAGTCTCTTATTGAATATGCCAGTTGATAAAAGAAATCACAGAAACGTGTGTGTCAGGAAACAGGTATCAGGATTATAGACACACTTCTATATATTGATTAAATTTAGAACTTCTGCTGTGATATGCACTTAAAGTTGTATCTAATCCCTACCTCTACTACATAAATCCTACCTGAGATTTAGAAAACTCACATAATTTTACATTCTTCATACAGGGTATCTGTAGCATATTAGATACAGGTCTCACACTTGAACTGCTAAACGTCTGAGAACACAAACTAATTTAAAATACTCTAAATTTGAGCAGACCCTTTCTTCCTGATAGTATATCAAAGTCATTTATACTTTACATACTTTTGGTTGACTACCTTCACTGAGGGACTAAGGTCATTTGGGACATACTGGGCCTTCAGTATTTTAAAGGCATCTAAACCAAATGCATCTTGTTTGAAATTTATTTTGGTAGCTCCACACATGCATCCCCAATTACTACTAGTACAAGACAATTTAGTGCCTTCAACTGGCATTTAGCTGTTTGGTCTTTATCTCACTTTAGAAAGAAAGCCTGTTCTCCATAATCAGAGCCTCCCCTTCCTCCTCCAAACCAGGACTGAACTGGGTCATCCAGGTGTGCCTGGGTAAATGTGGATGTGAGACAGAGTGAATCTCCTAGAAACTTCTTCAGAAATCCTAATCCAGCAGGGTTTTATTTCCTCTTCCCTTCAGCCTTTTTATATTTTATCCCCTCTGTAGAGCTATAGGGTTTTGTTCCTCATCTCTTTGACCTTTCACATCTACCCTATAAATTCAGAACTACTCTACTCTAGGGAAGAAGAATAAGATCGCTGCTCGCTTGGCCAAGGACATTAAAAGGAATTCTTCAGATTACTCCTCATCAACAACACAAACTTCCCACACTTCACTCTCAGCTTTCTCTCCCTCTCAAATTTTCAGCAAGTCCTCTCAGCAACATTTGCCTACATTGTCTTCATACACCACCACTGTGTTGCATTAACCACAAGCAATTTGTTTTGGCTTAACAGAACACTCATCATATGCAGAGCCATGAATTTATTAGGAGTCTAATTAGTGTTTTGGCAGCCTAACACAACAAAGACATATATTAATCCAGTTACAACAATACTAACACATGTATTCCAAATTATCCAATTATTGCTAATCCCCATTAATTTGATTCTTTCAGTTGTATGCTGACTTTTTGCACCCTAACCCTGTCTTTTTGTGTTATGCTTACCCTCCCCATGACCTTCAGGATACTAAAATTGCTACTGTGAGCCTCACTTCAGAAGAGGAAGGGTTTGCACTGAGTCACCAGTGACCTGAGTTCTTTGCTGGGAAGTTAGCTCTTGCTGTTCTCTCTGCTCTTGGGTCTTAGGGTTATTTTATACAGGTCTCTTTGAGTGACCTGCCTCTTCCTATTACCCTCAGGTTAGTTACACAACCACCCACTTTTTAATTGCTACACTTCCTGAGGCCACACATACAACTACAGTCAGTGCTAAGCTAATGCAAAACCTATTGCAGTGTGGCAACAGCCTCCTATGACACTTTGCTGTTACACACCCACAGTTGCCCACAACATCAGTGAAAATTCCTAAAGTCAGTTGTTAAGTTTACTAGAAGGTCTGTGATCAAAGGTGTGTAAAAAACACTGGTTGCTTTTGTTTAGATTCACCTAATACTTGCATTTAATTCCTCTGTAAAGAGAGGAAATTAGCTTAATCGCACTTTGTCCAATCTATGATTATGACTGAATATGTAGAAATAAAATAAGATTAAAAATAACTTGGTAGCTAAATGCTTATGAAAAATTAATTTTGTGTGAAGATTTCACATATTTTTCCTATATCTTTAATACACAAGTATTACTCTAAACCTTAGGAGATTAAAAGCTAGAGAAAAACTGGTTGAAAACAATTAATATTTTGTGGTGCCAGAACATAGAATAAACTTTTGTACTGTTATAGAAAGATGAGAGAAAAGGTATATTACCACTGCAATGAACATTTTCTTGTATTTCCTATTCTATTTTCCATGGGGACTATTAAGTATATACTCTCCTAGCATTTTCCAGGCAATAAACCCAGCAATAAAATTCTTACCTTCTTCTAATTGTCCACTTTACTTTTTTTCTTAACAAAGAATGTTTGTCTCAAATGAATCCCTTTGAAAATTAGCTATAAATTGATTCAAAATAGTATAAGGATGCAATGGGATGGGATAGGATGGGATAGCAATGCAGCTACTGGAACAATTCAAGAATTATATTGTATCCTTGCTTCTGCTAATGAATTATTTACAAATGTGGCAGCAAATCCATAAAAATCATGTCCATCTGTAATGAAATTATTAATAGACAAGGCTACAGAGTTTTTGACAGAAGTTGGCCATGAATTATGTACTCATAAATTCCTATCTGATTTATTTATTTGTGACACAAACCACATAACATTGCCTTGGTTCATTGATTATAACGGACTAGTGCTTTGACATACAATCACATTTACATTGTGAAACACATTTTATTTCTTAATTAAATGAGTCTTGGTTACTTGCATATATTTATTGGATAAGAGAGATTTTGGTCAAGTAATGTTGAAGCACAAATAAAAAATCTATGCAAACAAACTATGTGATATGATAAATAGCTCACAGTGATGCTTATACATTGGTTACCAAATGTAATGAGCAGAAACCAGTATAAAACAGAAAGCTGAGAAGAGCATCAAATTCTGTCTTAGTGAGATAGGCAGTTCCCAAGAAGCAGGGATTTCTATATTCTACTGTCTCCTCCCAGAACTGGCAACTATTTTGGTGCCAAGCAATTTATAAAACTGAGTAATGACTTTAGGTTTCCAGAACTTATTTCTTCCCCCATTCACAAGGTGAATACTTGTTTGTGCTTCCTTTGGCCATGAAATACCATATTCCCTTTTGCATATTGGCAGAGCTTCCACAGAATGTCTTGGCACACTGCTGTCTGCAAAGAACCAGCACACACAGAATATTCAAGTTTGCAGAACATCAGCTCCTCCACTTGGTAGTACAAGGCAGATTTCAAGGACAGGCAATAATGAATATCAGCAGCTTCAAGAAGCAGGACTAAAATCCTACTTGGTTCCACAGTGCCATTTAGCCAATTGCTTGCCACTTGCTACTTTTCCTCAGCTGGTATTAAACACTGGAAGTCTATATTGATGTTTTCAGTGGTATTAAAACTGTCTGATTTTGAGCAATACATACTGATCAGTTCAATGTTCCTCTATAAACATCCACTGGGAATACGTCTTTTAGATGTCCACTCAGTTACCAATTTTTGACCATCTTTCGTAATAACTTGCTCAGGACAGCAGTGATGCATTGCTCCCATGAATAGCCTGGGATGCTGAATTCCTGACTGATGCAGCCAATACTCACTTGTGTGATAGTGACAGCAAAAATATTACTGGCTTGCCCTAGCCAATCCTTAACTTTGGCAGCAAGGTGCCCTGATAATATGTACCTATGCCTCAGTAAGGGGTGGGAAACACAGTTCAGCAAACTTTTTAACAGTCTCTCCCATATGCTGCTCAAACTGCCTGGCCCAAAGGATGAGATGCTTATTTCAATCACCCTTTCTCAATGAGCAGTTGTTCAAGGAAAGTTTTTGTTTGTTTTTTTGAAATACAGCAGTCTCTTCCTTTCCTTTAATGTTAGACAATTTTATGGTCTCTTTCCAGTTTGCTACTGCCGTATGTACAGTTACAGGTTTTTACCCTACTGAATGAACTGGAGAAATTTCTGGGACAACTTACAACTCACTTGATGCACATTATAGTTTTGGGAGAGTGAGGGAATGTTGGTCTTTTGAAGAAAAAGAACATATCTGTGAAATTTTAGTGATTTACCAGTGTGTATTTCAAGAAGACTCAAACATTACTGTCCTCTGATAGGCTGTCCAGTTATTTCCTGTAATTTGCCCCTTATTCCTGAGTTTGACACAACAAAAGTGGCAAATGGAGAGCAGAATGAGATAGGTATCTAAGGCTGATTGTCAGCATACTAGTGCCTTCCTTACTTCTACTAAATTAGAAAATACAGGTGGCTAAATGGCAGCATCCTCATCAGAATGGGCAGCAGTTTCCTTGGCACATCTGGCATTTTTATAATGCCTTACCTACAATTTCCTAGTCAAAAACTTATTTTTCTAGTTGTTTGCCTGTGGCAAGCCACTAGCTGAATCCCAGACACCCATCAAAAGCCAATCTCTCATTCCCCTTTGCAGCTGGACAGGGGAGAGATAATATAACAAAAAGTTCATAGGTTGAGAAAAGGACAGGGAGAGATCACTGACCAAATACTGTCACAGGCAAAACAGATGCCGATTAGACATATTATATTTATTACTAACAAAATAAAAGCAGGATAATGTAAAGTAAAATAAGACCTTAAAACACCTTCCTCTGCCCCTTCCATTCTTCCCAGCTCTATCTTCTCCCCCCAGCAGTGCAGGGATATGGGAATGGGGGTTATGGTCAGTTTATTACCATTGTTTCTCCTCTCTCCACAGGTCTGCAGGACCCTGCTCCAGACAGGCCTCCCACAGGATCACAGCCTCCTCTCAGGCATCCACCTGCTCCAGTGTGAGTCCCCTCCATGGGCTGCAGGGGGATCTCTGCATCCCTGTGGATCCCCATGGGCTGCAGGGGCACAGCTGCCTCACCATGGGCTGCACCACGGGCTGCAGAGGAATCTCAGCTCTGGTGCTTGGAGCATCTCCTGCCTCTCCTTCTGCACTGACCTTGGTGTCTGCAGAGCCTCTGAGAGTTCCTCTCATGTTCTCATCCCACTCTGCTCTGGCCACAATTACACCTGCACAATCACTTTTCTTTTTCTTCTTCTTAACTCTGTTATCTCATAGGTGTTACCAGCATTTCTAATTGGCTCAGTCTTGGCCAGGGGCACATCCATCTGGACCTGTCTGGCATTGGCTCTCCTGGACAGAAGAGGAAGCTTCTGGCAGATGCTCACAGAAGCCATGCTTGCAGTCCCCCCACTACCAAAGCTTGGCCATGCAAACCCAATATACTTTAAAAAGTATTCTTTGCTTCCCTATATCTTTAATCTCTTCCCACAACACAAAATCAAATGGCAGAGCATTTATTTTGTTAGTAATATATTAGGTGTAATGAAGTTCACAAAGCAATTAAGTTTCATAAAAGGCCTCCTTCCTGATTAATATAGAATATATTAACATCTAAAAACTAAAACAGCATCTGCAAATTTTAGAGTTTTTATTAAGACAACAAATGGACTTCAATAGCTTTGTGAAGGTTCTTGTATTGACAGAGCTATGTTTTAATGTCTGCATACCTAAGTTTCCTGGAAAACCAAATTATACTCTTTCATTCACTTCTCTGGAAAAAGTCTTTAACCTTGACATCTTAGTAAAATAAATTACTTATTGTTTTAGTGCTAATAGTCTTCTGCTTCCATTCTCTAAGCCAGGAATCATCTGTGTGTATGTATGCTTTCATGTACAAATGCAAAGCATGTTTATAAAAACAGAAAGAAATAAAAACAGATCTGTAATATTATACCTTCCAGATTCAGCAGTTTGCATCTGTTTTCATGCATACTGATTTTAGTCAAATCTTTTGCACAATTTTCAGTTTTTCTGTTGTGAGGCAAATCAGATCTGAATGAAACTTCTTGGCAATTGTCTAATGTAACACCCCAAAATAAAGAGTTTAGCTTAAAGTCATCTTATTGAAAACAGTCTGCATTGTCTTGAAGTGCCATCTCTTTGCATGATTACTTTCTTGATATTTTGTAGATTTTTATGAAAATTTCAAATAATTGCCTTATTTCAAATTATAGGATTTAATGTAATCCAGAAAAACAAAAACTCTCATCACTAAAATAGCTATATGACAGCTAGCTTCCATTTACTTTATTTCAGAAATGGCAAAGGCAAAAGATTTTGCAGGATCAGACATGCAGTAAAACTGAAAAAGTGCAAAAAGAAGAAAGGCAAAAATGCATATATGCTTTCAACTAGTAACAAACTGGACAAAATATCAAATCCTAAAGAAGCTCATGGGTTTCTTAAGCTATTAAACCTGATCACCCCTTGAAATAAAGCATTACATGAGGCCATTATAGATTTGTTTAGCTCAACTTAAGTAAAAATATTTATTATTTCCTAATCCTTCCCCAAATTATATACACCCACTTACATTCAGTACAGCAATACCATAGGAAAATATAATTCACTGAAAGGCATTTGTTAATTCCAAAAAGAAATTAACAATAATTGTTCCTTGGCTGTCTGATTCTATCCAGTTTCTGACGAATTCCAGAAATAATTTATGTAATTGTCAGTGTTAAGATACACCACTCAGGTAGTCACATATTGTGTACAAGACTTAATTATATCAACTGACAAGGATTTTTAAGTTTAAAAAGCACAGCTTGTAGGTAAAGAGAAACATTCTAGAAAGTAAATTCTTTCTATTTTACTTATCTGTCAGTAATTTCTCATATATATTCTCTGTACATTATCATATAGCTATCATTATTTTATATTTACACTAACTTGTATCTTCACTTTTTAATCCTCACTTATATGCCATATTTATGAAGAAGAACCGTGAGAAGCAATGATGGATGAGGTAACAAGTTTGTAGTCGCAGGAAAACTATTATCCATACTAGCAAATACCCGCCAGGACTGCTGCTGTTATTTGCTGGTTCCTGGCAACTCCTATGGAGCAGTCCACCTCCAAAGCGAGTGCAGCTCATCTGTGTTGCTTTGCTTTTTTTGGCTGTCTTTAGCCTGAAGCAGAAGACTCATACCTCTCACAGCGTCTGCATGCACCTAAGTTTGGATGGTCATGCGAGGCAGTGGCCCAGTCTCATCTGTTCCAACATTTCACACTCCGGTATGCTGTCACGCACTTTTCTACAGGCACGGAGTGAGATAAATGCTTTTTTACGCACAGGATGGATTGGGGCAGATTGGCTTGAGTATGAACTCCAGCTCTTTAGCAGAATGGCATCAATTCCTTGCTGCATGTCAAACTCCACACCTCTGTGCATGGTAAAGAAAACAACTCAGGCACAGGTGGAGGGCCCTGAGCAGCACTGGAGAACAAATGAAATCCCATAATCCCACATAGCAAATTGCCCTCTTGTCCACCCCTCCCCTTCTTCTCCAGCGCTCTGGTATGTATGAAGATCAAACAGTAAACAGGGATGATGTCAGGTATCTTTTGACCAGGAAAACCTGGGAAGAGAGGAATTTATTCTAGGGTAAAGTATAGCAGTGACAAAATCAATATTTTGTATGGATTTACCTCCAAGAGAAAGATGATGCATGTTTTTTCCTGCTTTTCTCATGCGCTTTAGCAGGGGGGAAAAAACCCTAGCTCTAAAAGTAACTTTATAAAAAGTCTAGCCAGCTCCAATCATACTTTGATTATCTCTTTGTGCATGACAAAGGCAGAGGTGTCAAAAGAGAACAGAGATGCCTTTTCAAATTACATTTAGGTAAGAAAACAGAAAGTTATGTGCATGAAGCACATATTTTTAATTCAACTGATAGGAAAAATTAAGAACTTTCCCTTCCCTCTCCTTAAGAGTAGAAATATATGTCTCCTAATAAAGTAGTATTTTAAGGACCGGAAAAAACTTCTTTGCCTTAGGATCAGCTTCAACATTGCTACCACTGGACTGCAAGAAGCTCCCCCAAAACTGATAGTCTGGGCCATGGACCATGGTCAGGAATTGGATGGAAGCTAAAGATGCTCGGGAAAGCAAAATCTCATGACAATGTTTAGGACTGGGGCTTTTCTTGGCCAGGTGTTACACAATGCCAAGGGTATCAAGAATACTCGAGGGACGTCAAACTACTCTTGGTTTTGATTCAGAGATCAGCGAGCGAGGGCTATGTGCGGCTGTCGCTTCTGACCCAGCGCGAGGCGCAAATGCCCGCTACGGGCGCGGACAAGGCGAGGGGGGCTGCGCTTGGAGTGGCAGCGCCCTCACCCCCACAGCCCCGCCACGTCGGTCACCTTCCCCCAGCAGCAGCGCCCCTGCCCCACCGGAGGGGCGCGGGAGGCCGGAGCCCCCGCCCGCCTTTGCCCCGCGGGGCGGCGCGGGCGGGCCCGAGCGGAGCCGTGCGGTGTCGGGGAGGAGCGCGGCAGCGCTCGCAGGAGCACCCAGAGCTCGGCTGTCGGGATGCGGCCGCGGAGGGGAGGGGAGCGGGAGCGGAGGCACCTTCCCCCGACGAAGAGCCAAGTTAAATAGCCAGCGCCACGCCGCCGCCTTCCTCTTCCCTCCCGGCTCCGAGCCCTCGGCGAACGCCCCCGTCCCACCCCGCCCCGCCCGGCCGCGGGCGGCGGAGGGCAGCGCGGAGCCAGCCTGCCCCGAGGAGCCAGCCTGCCCCGAGGAGCCAGCCTGCCCCGCGGAGCCGGGACGCCGGCGCTGCCGGGAGGGGCGGGCGCTTGGGAGTCGGTGCCGGAGGCGCCGCGTCCCGCCGAGCCGCCCGACTGAGAGGACTACGACTACGCCAGCTGCATGGGAGGAGATGAGCGTGGCGGGGAAGCAGCCTCCTCCAGCACCGCTCGAGCGGCCCGGCAGCCTCCTCGTCCCCACCTGGGCAAGTACCGCTCCCCCTCAGTCCGTCCCGGTGCCAACTCCCGCGGCGGGGCGGGGGTGGGGAGGGTCCCGCCGGCGGCGCTGCCCGAAGAGCGGGAGGGAGGCGCCTGCGGGAGGGACGGCGAGCGGGGCGGTGCGGGCTCGGGATGCCGGCGGGGCTCTCGCAGGGACGAGGCGGCAGCTGCCGCGGCTACCCGGGCGGGACGGCCGCATCCCGCCTCCCTCCCGCAGCCGGGCGGCACCGGGGCCCGAGCGCGGCCGGGCGGGACGTGTCCCGGTTGATCCTGGTCGCGATTTTCAGCGCGCCGTGACAGGGTGCAGCGTGAGGGTCGAGTTTCCCGGGGACCGCGTTGCATCACTCAGTTTGAAACCCAGCTGCAAGCCTGCGATGATAAATTAAAAAAAAAACCAAAAAAAAACCAAAAAAAAAAAAACACAAAAAAAACCCCCAAAAAAAACCACAAACAAAACCAAACCAAACCAAACAAAAAAAAAAAAAAAACAAAAAAAAACCAAACAAACAAAAAAAAAAAAAAAAACCAAAAAAACCCCAAAACCAAAGGTCAGCTACTTGGATGTATTTAGCATCTCATGCACTTTTAGGAGAAGCCCATGAGGGAGTTAGAAAATAACTTGCTACTTCACGACAGCGTATCTGGCAAATCATTCATGAATGATGCCCTCTGACGGCGGTTCTCCGCTGTCCTGGTTTATATAAAATGTAGTAGGTCTGCCCTGCAGACCTTTTAAAATCATTACAGACTCTGTGGTTTAACACACCGCTCTTCTTGGCATGTAAAGTTGTTTTAGCATTGCAATCGTTTTTGATGACCAGCTAAAAAATTATTCATTGTATTTATATAAAATATGTACCGGTGCTAAAATAAACAATTTTCTTTTTACCCCTATCCTTCGAGCTGTTTCGGTGACCACAACCTTGCAATTTTTAAAAGAAAAACTGTATTTATCTTCCTGATGTTTTCTCCAGAGTGTTGCTTAGAAGGTGCCTCAGCTGCATGAAAGCTGACTTAGAGACACATTCTCCCTTATAGTGAATTTGTAACTACTTCATGCTTCTGTAATCATAAAAATGAAAGTAATATTTGGAAATTCAAGTGCAGAAGAAAAGGGTAGATAACTGTCATAAGCATGTATGACAGTTGCACATAAATCTGTGGAAACAAACTGTTGCCTTGTCTGAGATTTCACAGCCTGTATTTGCATCTATCTTTTAACTGTGTGTGAGCAGATGCATAAATTTAACCTTTGAGCTTTTAGACTTTCTATAATTCAAAAGAAAATAAAAGAAATAATGGAGTTAAACCTACTGTGGTATCCTCTGTGTTTTAAAGTTGTTTCACAGTTCTTAATTTGTAAGACCTGTTCAGAAACTGCAAAAATAATCTGTGCAGCATTTATCTAAAATGTTAACAGCTGAGTAGGTTGTATGTCAGTTCAGAATATTTCAGTGTTAAAGGTGAGAGATAATACCTATCATTAGGTGAAATTTATGACTGGTATTCTTGTAGTTGTGTCAAATGTGTGTGTTTAAGACCAATAGGACATGCCATTTCTGCTGTTACTTGTGGGACTTCTGCCTGGGACCAAACTAGGCACTTCATGAATGGTGAACTGACCTCTTGGACAAGAGCAATAGGAACTAAAGGCATGTGACTACACAATTTACCGTGACCCAAAAGAAGAAACAGTGCTATGAATCTAAGGCTTTGGCAAGCTGTCTGCTTCCAACAAACAGACAAATTTAGCCTCACTTTCCTGGCTATTTCTGATAGAGGTATGTGATTGAAAGAAGGAATGAATAAATAGTCTTAGTTAAAAAGCCATTTAGACTCAAGTTCAACAGGGACATCTTATGGCAGATATTTACTTAGGTGAGTTCATAATTGCTTGGCTCCCCAGATATGCCACATACTAAACTTCTGAAGAAAATTATGCTCAAAAAGTATTGAAAAATAAGAACTTGGTTTATAATTCACAGTGTGACAAGTGCTTGACTTGTATCTTCTTAACTTATTTAGGAGTATTGGAATCTAGACATGTTTACCTTGTTAAAAAAAAAAGGTATTTTAATGCCTGTGGATTGACTGTGTGCACATTTTTCTCAGAAATAAGATATAATAACAGTAGTTAGTGTTTACTAAATATTGCTTTCTGAGTCAAATTAATTGTTTGGGATTCTGGTAGCTAGACAATATTAGCGCTAAAAAATAGATGGGTTGTCTTTGTGTTTTTTTTTTTTTTTTTTTTTTTCTCTTCAGAAGGATAACAGTTAAATACTACCCCCTGGGAAATAACTCAGCATACTTTTAAATTAAAGACAATTCTAGATTTGTAATACAGTACTAATTTTTTTGCATGCATGTACCTATATGTATCTATATCAATGTATCTATAAACTTCTTGAAGTGCAGTTGTTTATGTTCAGTTCTATAGAACAAATTTTCAGTCAGACCTTGTCTTTAATGTTTTGCCAATCTCAGTGTAATGAAACACCTATTTCATTCAGTACCAGACATGGATTCTTATTCATCTGATTCCAAAAATCTGTGTATGTTTCCTCTATCTGTAGTGCATTTTTGTTCTAATTTCTCATATAATCTTTTCTACCCTTTGCCCTTGGAAATACTCAAGGGGTCATATCTCTTAGTAATTTTTACAATGTTAGAGTGCTTGTGCCATGTTCTTACATGGATTTTATGGTCTCATTGTTCTAGTATGCATTAATTACTGTGTTTTTCATTGTGTTGCTAGAAACTTGGAAGGGAATGATAATGTAAGAGGTACTTGTACTGTTGATACACCACAATTTTAAAAGAAGAAATAAATGTACAGTTAATTGCTATGTAGAAATAGACCTTTTTTGGGTTTTGGTTTTTTTTTTTTTTTTAAATAGGGATTATTCTCTTAAACTTGGGCATATTATATGTAGTAGATTCAGTTTTCTAATAGCTTCCACACACAACCAGAAAAAGAGCAATAGGTAGACTGTTCGCTTTTGCAGCAGAAACCCAAAGAAAAAAAGCCAGCAACATGAAACTTGTTTGCATAGCACTCTTCTCTGCAGTTACCCAAACTGTGTACTCAATAAGAAGGGCAAGTGCAGCACAGGCAGGTTTTCCTTTCCTCTCCTCGGTTTTCACTGTGTCTGTGTGAGTTAGGCACTTGCTTAGAGATGCTAGTATAAATACCTACCTTTTTTTTTTTTTTTTTAAAGATGTTCTGGGGCATTGATGTTTCTTCAGCATTTGGCCCCCACCAATACTGAAGCTTCCTGAAAGTGAACACTAGATGTCATGTTACCACAAGCCTCGGTGTCTTGTCTTTTCAGGGTCAACAGTTAATCTTTACAGTTTTGTAAAATAGATGACCATCATTATATTCCACACCAGTATTTTAGTAAGTTTTGAAGCCATTCAGTCATACTCTGTGTGACTGTCAGAAGCTTCAATTTTCTTGTGATTTTTATGAGAAGTTATCAGTACTGAGGTGGCATGGATTTCGAGATTGTTACCAAGATCTGTCTATGCCACAATGCAAATCTATAGTATATACTTACTAATTGAAGCTTTTTCTCACAGATACTAATTTTCTATTAAAATTCCTTGCTTCTCAAAAGCTGATTTCAGAAACTTTTGCTGTAAAGTGAACAGATTTTGTCTTCTGATTTGAAGATGGCAAACACAAGAAAACAGATGGTGGAGCTTCATGACAGGGAGGAGGTGTCCATGTACTCTGTTGTGTGAAGCCTAATAATTACTTTCTAGTGTAAATTTTGTTGTCTTCCCACTTATTTGGGAAGATATTCCCCCCCCAAAAAAAATCTGTGAAATTAGTGGTTTCAAGATCATATTAAAGACTTTACCAAACAGCTACTAAATATCAGAGTGATCAAACGTTTCATTTTTCTTCACTTAGCTTCCTTACTTTCACAAACCAAACCTGCATATGGCTTTTACCTGTACATATCTTAATGAAAACATTTAGGAAAATTATTTAAAAAAAACATATTCAAGCTTATGGCTTTAACATCTTAATGGAAATAAGACTTCTGCCCACCTGCTGCTCAGAAAAAGAAGATCATTGGTATTCCTTTTACACCTCAGATCTGTGTTTCATATTGTAGACAGGTTTGGGTTTTTTTCTGATGTTTTAAACATTTTATGAGACGAATATAAATAGAATCACTTTCACTTGAGAGTTCAGAGACTGCTTAGAATAGAAATGGTAGTAGAGGTCAGCAGAAAGGAACAGAGCATGACCATGTTCCTACAAAACTGACACCTATTATTGCTTGTCAGTGGCATCACAATAATGGAGACAGCGAACACAAATCAGATTCACTCAGGTTGAAAGGGACCTTGGGAGGTCCACAAGCGTAACCTTCCCCTGCAGTGACCGTGTGGAATTCAGATTGAGTTGCTCGGGTCTTTTCCCAGTGCATCTTCAAAACCTCCAAGGATGGAGACTGCTCAACCTCTCTGTGCAAGCTGCTCCCAGCTGGGCTCTTGTCCTGGTGAACTGGCGGTATGCCATTAGCTCCTCCCTCAAAGCCCCTACTTCCTTAGGTTCACGCAGGCCTGGCTTACTCACCTACTTCTCACAGGGGAAGTGCTTCAGCCCCTGGCCCATTTCAGTGCGCTTTGATGGGACTTGCTCTCATTTGCCAGAGTGTTTGTGGTGTTTCAGGGCCCAAACCTGGGTGCAGTGTAATGAGTGCCAAGTAAAGGGAAATGATTACATGGATTGCTCTCTGTTGTGGCTAATGCTGTTAGCCTTTGTGGCTGGCATCATGCGTTGGTGACTCCTGCGCATCAGGACAGAAGGACCTCTGCTTCTTTTCAATACAGAGTCTTCCCCACACCTCACACATACCCAGCTGCCCCCTCTCCCCTGCTACATCTCAGGGAGAAATCTGAAGTTTTTAAAAAGCAGATGGCAGTTTAAGTGCCTCTTCTTGTCCTCCTTTAGTTAAGAGTGAATGCAGAACTCCAGGGGAATTTAGTAGATTATTGCACTTTCTTTTTGGTGTGCTCCTTGATATTTTTTTGATTTTTTTCACCACCAAAAGAAAGAAAAGGCTTTTGCTGAAGTTAAGATTCATTTATTATAAGAACTGCATGTTAAACTAGTTGGAACAATTCAGTGGACTTACTCATCCTTCACATTACAGATGAAGCTGACAGTTAAAGCCAACTAAGGCCCATGATTGTGTTTCACTATAGACACTTTGTCAGTAATACTCTTGCAGCAGTTCTGATCTAAATTTTATTGGTCTGTTTTCCTTGAAAAAGGGAAGCTGATTCTACGCTATTGAGCTCTTCTGTACCTGCTTGTCTGAACTTTCTGTCTGAAGAACAGCATGACTCCAATGTGAGCTGTCATACTGGAACCCTTCTGCCACTCTTTATTTATGTATATCAACAGGCAGATTTCTATAATGAGATTTACAAACTCTCTAAAGGATATAACCTTGAAGAGCTGGAACCCTTTAGCACAATCTAATCAATATTATCTCATTTATCATCTCCTTGTGAAGTTCAGATTGTTGTAGGGACAAAATGCACTTCTCATATTTAGAGAAGTTGTGGGCAGAAAAATCAATGCAGAACATCAGTTTTTTTTGTACTGTGTTTAAAGAGGCATTATACATGCTCATGCTGTATGATACTCTAAAATCATTACCCTTATAATGCTTCCCTCCACCATGCCAAACTTGAATGACTGTTTCATGCCTGTTGTTTTGTGGTTTTTACCTTTGCAGAGCTTACCTGAGAATTTTAAGTCACCAGATGATTAAAAGCTAAGGAGAAACCTTCTCCCTGAACAGGCAAGTTATGTGTAATGCCATTTGCTGTGTAAAGTCCATCTGGAGTAGCTTTTTTTCATGGGTGCTTACCATCTGCACTGTAAGCACAGTGACTTGCCAGAGTCTGAGTGGCTGAATTTCATAGCATAGCACAATTCCTTGATTGAAACCAGTAGTTACAGTGAGGTGCAGCAGACAGGCTTAATTGGTTTGTTGAGGACCATAGAAGCAGTCTTACCCAGGGCTGGAATCAAAACCTTTTGGTGTCAAATCTGTATCATCATCTCTTGATTTTTCCTTGCCACAAAACAATACTTTGTTGGTTTTACCTTTTGTTGGGAATTCTTGTTTATGCCCAGGTTTTGCAGGAGGCCTGACTACAATGGAATGTGTTGAAATGGGGCTCAGAGTAGCTCAGCCTCTGTTTTGTGATGGTCTGTTCTCACACAGCCAGTAAAACCCCGTGTGTTGGCTATACTGTGCATGCTGGTGGACAGCGTTTCTACAGTGATGCAACACTGTTCTTACTCACTGATGTTCATATCTACCTGTACACCAGAGAAAATGTAAATGGTAAGTTTCGGAGCACTCTGTGAAGTGGCTGTGCATTATTGTTCCTACTTTTATCAGCAGAAAAACTGAAGGAAAGATATTTCAGTTAAGGGTTTGAGCCAGTTTTGGGGTTTTCTTTGTGAATTTGGATTGAGGAAATTGTCTTTCACTACTTTACATTTTGTGAATGCCTGACAAAACTTCCCCATATGTTATGTAGAGAATGTTTTTCAAAGTTTTCTTTTGAATCTCAGTTAGATTTCTTTTTTCCTCTCACTATATCATGCACTATCCTGTCCCATCTAGTAACTGATGTAGACTTTGGAGAAATCTCATTCATTTAACTTACTGGCTGCTGCTACTTGTCTAAGGACTAGTATGTTTAGGATTACCATGAGCACGAATACATAATGTTGGAACATGTAACATGAAAAATAGAGAACAAAAATATGCATTCAAAACAGTGCTAAACGAAATGGGAGATAGTAAGAGATATTATTTTGTTTCCTCTATAGAAGCTGTGTTTTTCCTCTAGGTATGTGTGCAAATAGAAAGTTTATTGGAGGAAAGTGTCAGAAGAATTGATCTCATATGGGATAGCATGAGGACACATGCATATTTGAAAGCTGTTTGTCACAAGTGTGTTACCATCTTCCTCTCCAGAAAGCCTGTTAAATCAACAGGCGAAGAGATAGGTTTTTCATTTGTTCCACTGGCAGCAGCTATGACAGAGATACTGCAAGGAAATTCATGGGCACATCTTTCCATACAAATCCTATCTTAACAGTATTAAGTCATATTTTTAGAAAGGCTTTAGGAATTACTTATACTTGTTGTTTTAATAAAATGCTAGTGTCTTCTTTACCAGTAAAATGCTCACTTCAAGCAGGCATTACAATCTTATTTTATGTCATGTGTCTTTTCCTCTCTTTCTCAACCTATCCTGCTGTCTTAGGCATAGTAAATGCAGCATTTAGACATTCTTCTGCCACCCTTCATGAGCCCTGATGGAGCAGCAATATAAGGATATGAAGTAATCTGTGTTTTGTGCTCATTTCCAGAATACAGTTGAAGCATAATTAAGCATATGTTTCCAGTTCAGTCTGACAGTATTGTTTTGTGATATAGCTATTGCTCTTTATAAAATCTCCTCTTTTTCTAGTTTTGAAAGGATAGTTATCAATTGCATTGTTACACAGTTTTATGCAACTATTTATTGTACTTTTCATTAAGAGATGAATTATTTACTAAGGCATCTGGTGCATCATATGGCTCATATGCTGGGTGTGCTAAACAGAATGCTCTTTTTTGAATAATAAGGGAAAAAATACACTACATAAAAGGATTAGACTTCCTAGTGTGCTTTGAAGAGTAACTTTACTGTTCTAGAATCTCCAAGCCTGTTTTACAGGATTTTGTGATCATTAAAGGAATCTTTGAACATGTGTGCATAACTGTATGTGTCTGCATTCATAATATCTGAAAAGTAGAGGGGTAAAAAAGACATTATTTTCTGACAAAAACTGTATTATACAGTTATTAAAAAGTATCATATAGTTATGATCATGTATAAAACTGTATTATACAGTTATTATACATGATCATAACTATATGATACTTTTTCCACTTCTGTGATTGATAATCACAGAAGTATGTGTTATGGTAGTACCATTTACAATTTATAAGGCAAGAAATTTTTATTCTTATGATCTATAGAAATTGTATGTCCTCCAAGGTTATCAAACATTAAACAAAAAACTTCTCAGTCTTCAGATAACCTGTACTCAGTAGATATACTTCAGCCCACTGCATCTAACTCTACACAAACATCCAATTTCTTTCATCTATTTAAGACAAACTTCACACTCACTTTACATTAGAAAATTAGTGAAAGGTACTGTAGATGAAATCATAGAGTGACATTAGTTTAAGGCTGGTTTACCACTTAATTCCATAGTGTCGTTTCCATAGTGTCAAGGTAAGGATGGCAGAAAATGTATATGGGCTAATTTATTCACTGGTTAGAGTTACACATCTTTGCTCCGAATTAAATAAAATTTGATACAAAATTTTCTACTTATAAAGTTTCAGAAGTTAAGACTTAAATCTATTCAGTGTACCTTCCATTTACAAAAAATTTGTTTCTTCCTTGAAATTACACATTCAGAAGTTTTAACAGCTGTAGTTTTTTTGTTAAACAGGATGTTAACCAAGCATGGCATTGTCACAACTCTGTTTAATCAAAGTTGGGGATGTAACAGAATGTGTTGCTCTCAAATGACTTTGAAAAGCAACATTTTTTTCAGAGAACATGCTTAATCCAATAAGAAAGCTGCCTGCTTTTAAGCGTATTTGGTTTTGAAATAGGTGGATACTCCTAAAGGTAGATGGTTTAGGAAGATGGCCCAGGAATAAAGTATGAAATCTGAGTTGTCAAAATAACAAAATCACAGAATTAACTAGGTTGGAAAAGACCTTTGAGATCATGGAGGCTGTGTCCTAACATGACCTTATCAACTAGACCATGGCACTGAGTGCCACACCCAGTCTTTTCTTAAACACCTTCAGGGACGGTGACTCCATCACTTTTCTGGGCAGCCCATTCCAATGCCCAGTCACCCTTTCTGTGAAAAACTTCTTCCTAATGTCCAACCTAAACCTCCCCTGGTGCAGCTTAAGACTGTGTCCTCTCATCTTTAAAATGCTACCACAACAACCTAGAGGTTCAATTTACACTGAAATAGTTTAAATCTGATTTGCATGCATAATGCCAAGGAGCTCTCTGTTATTTATGACAGAGAGTCAGATAATATAAATTGTAGCTTGAAGGAATGCTTCATTCTTCTTACTTTTACTACCTGTAATTGAACCTTTTGAATAAGAAAACAAAAATTAGATTTGTAATCCTTCCTGAGGGCAATCTTGTAACAGTTGGACCCATCTGTGACTAAATCTTCAAGAATATTCCTTTCAAATGTCAGGAAAGAGGAAAAAAATGTGTAATATTTTAAAGACAGTAAGGAAAAAAACCAAACCAACCACAGCTGACAAGCTGACTTGATATAGGGATTTCTTATAATCTCTTCAATTTTTAGTTTATTGTGACTAATCGTGCTTATGTGCTATTGTGCTTATTTATTCCTCTAATTCTGTACTTCAGTCGTTTGTGCTCTTTCATCATAATCTTTGCTGTAGATCTAATAAAAATAAATCAGACTTTCTCATTAGCTGAACATGTATTCTTGTAGGTCCTCCATTTCAGTTAACGAAAAAATGAACAGAGGATTTTTTTTTCCCTACAATCAGAAACATTAAAAAGAGAATGGATGTGAAATGGGTGAGTAGGCAGACACGTGTTGCCTAGACCTCAGGGAGTACTGGGTTGTTTTTAATGGATTATTTGTATTTTCATGTAATAGAGGAAGTCCATACTTACATCTCTGCTATCTCTGTTTCTTCTTTACATCTTTTAGCAGTTTGACAGACTTTTATGAATGTTGCTAAGCTTAACTCAGTGTCAACTGGCTGAAATTTTCATAACAAAAAATACCTAAATGTAGTAAACCTGCTGGAGTTGACTCTCTAATTCTCATAATATCAGTGTCATTTTAATCTGACCAGGCTCAACCTAATTCTGTTTTGTAAAAATCTCTTGCTTCATCAATTTATAGCATAAAATGAAGACTTCATCTTTTAAAATTTATACAATTTCCCCTGTATTAGTCCAACATGTGATTCATTGCCAAGTGCCACAAAGTACAGAGAGTGCTTCATGTATAATTTTAAGCAATTAGTGTTAGTATTGTCTGCTTGGGAAAACTATAAAAATGTTTTTTTTTTTTGTAAGGCAGACTATTCTACCTTAAAAAAAAATGAGGCTTAGCCCAGCATATTTAGCAGAACTAAGAAATAAAATTAAAACAAATCCACCAACCTATTGCCATAGTTTATGGCACTGAGCATCGTTATTTTTTAAGTATTTCTGTGAAACTTTGGCAAATAGAGGCCAGCCAAGAGAGTATTATCAATATAAATTGAAAAACTGTTGTCCTATGGAGAAGGGATCTTTTCCTTTTAAATTAAGTAATCAAAACATTCTCCAAAATGAAAGATGAGGAAACATTATTTAGGTCTAAGAATAATATTTCTCTGTAACTAAGTAGTCTGACTATAATCTCTGGTTTTATTTGTGGTTTTGATGTTTCATTAGGAGGGCTTCTATTCACTGAGAACTAATTATCTTACATTTAATTGGATGTGACTTGAAAGAACAATCAAAGCAGTATTCTGTGTTCTCTATATATAATCTGCAAGAAATACTGAAAAGTATTTTCTTGCTTAAATATAATGGAAAATTGTCATCTTGAACATTATTACACAGAATAAAAAAATTAGATACACTAGTTATACATTGCAGTCTAAACAGTCTTTCATCAGCTTGCTCGTTATTTACAGATCAGATATCTTGTGGAACTAATTCATCTTACTATGTGAAATTAAGGTGCTTTCACTAATGACTTCTGCAGATACTTTTTATGACTGTTTCAGTTAATTGGAACATAACACCTTGCCTTACTTTTGAAAGACTTAATAGATTCCAATTTTTCCTCTGGTGGTACAGGGTAACCTATGACTTAAAGGTCTAGTTCTGCTTTGGGATCTGAGAGTTTTGTTGGATATCAAGTAACTGCTGTATAAGCAGAATCGTATTCCATTTAAATGGTACCCTTCTGTGGGTGGGAATTACTAATGCCTACATTACCGAGATGTAGTCAGTAAGGGTACACAAAATGACCACGGCAGAGTGCCAGGCACTGAAATGCATTTGATCGTAACTGTTAAAATGTTGTGCTTCTCTTATCTGGGAGTTTCCTGCCAAGAGGCAGAGATACCTGGAGAATGGGGCTGATAAAAGACGGGGCTGGAGCAGCTGATGGCTCTCTCTCTCTCGGCCTCGGATGGGAACGGTCGGAGCTGCTGCTTGGGGAAAGGAATTTGCTGCTCCCGCCAGAGCCCAGCCCAGAGCTGATTCTTCTGCCGTGGGGTGAGCCTCTGCTCGTGAGAGCAGCCACTGAACTGGGACCTTATTAACACCCACCTCACTAGAAGAGGGACTATCACCGTCTGCTCGGGTGCCCGGGATCCTGAGCTCAGCTCTCCCTGCCCTGCTGGGAGCCAGGCTGCCGCTGCCCTGCCCCCACTGCCTCTTCAGCACTGCTCCGAGCTCTCACTCCACTGTAGCCCTGTAACCCCTGCCTGTCAAAACATCCTGCCATCCCAGCTTGCTGCTTCTGAGGTTCCTGCTGGGGGTCTGGATCGGCTGCCCCCGGGGTTTCTGAAGCAAAGCCTCCCTTCCATCCCTTCCCATCTTGGCCAAGCCGCCATTACCGGGGCGCCCCCTGCAGCCGTGGGGGAATCATCGCACCTGCCCCACCCACCGGGAGCCACCAGCGCCCCTGCTGGCCGTGCCTGGAACTGCACCAGAGGGGAAAGCGCTGTGGCCGAGAGAGGGGCTGACACTGGGTGCCGGCTCGGTTTGCTGTTAATGCTGTAGTTGTTGTTGTTTGTTTGCTTTATTATACATGCTAGTAAAGAACTGTTACTCCTATTCACATATCTTTGCCTGAGAGCCCATTAATTTCAAAACTATAATGATTCAGAAGGAAGGGGTTTACATTTTCCATTCCAAGGGAGGCTCCTGCCTTTCTTAGCAGACACCTGTTCTTCAAACCAAACAGTGGTAGCCAGAGTTGGAGCTACTTGTGTGATTTCTTTGTAGTGTGTTCTATAGAGTATTTAGAGCTATAAACAACAACTAAGTCCACAGATTTTCTACCACTTGCTAGCTTGGCATATGTAAGAATAGAATTATTAATTGCTATTCCATTTATTTTGTGGTTCTCTGGGAGAATTATTTTACTTAAATTGTTGCGTCATCTTTCTGCACTAAAGTGGCAATTTGTGATTTAGGAATCAGAAACCTTTCAGGGTTGATCTGCCATATTATGCTACTTACAACCACATGTGTCTCTGTATTTTAGGTTTTTCTGGTTTTCTAGGCTGGACCTAAAATCTTTCCATTAGAACTGGGAACATCTGCTTCTTGAAAGTAAGATGTATAAAAATATCTGGGTGATATGTTAGATATCACAATTCCCAGATCCAAGGTTCAGGTTTAGATTTCATGGGATCTTCAGCCTTAAAGATGAACAAAGTTATTTGAGCCTTCTATTCCTTTGCAGTTTCATAGTGAAGGTGTTCTTCATGCATTCCAATTGTAATTCTAAAAATTATTTGTAAAAAGAAGAAGATGAAGAAGCACAAGCAAATGAAGGCCATCTTTCTGAAGTGTGTCTTTTACTACTCACTATCTATTACTTCAAGGAGAAAATCAGTGGAAGACTACAATTTTGAAGATTATGAAATGTTCTTCATTGTCTCTATTTTTACCCAGAGTATTTTGCCTATCAGAGTTATTTTATGACAGAAAATAAAAGAAGGCTCAATTAGTGTATGTTAAGTAAAGATTTGGCCATAGCATTTATCTTCTTGATCCAGGAAACTTCTGGATCTAAGGGATGTAAGATTTTAGTATAACTTCATACTAATAAACACAGATAATTGCATTCTGTCTTGCTGTGATTTAACCTATCTGTGTGAGATTACTTTATTTCATGGTGAAAGTTGTAGGTAATTAGGTCCAACCATCTCTCCAGCCAGAGTGGAGTGACAGACTAGAAACCTCATGAAGAGACTTCCTCCATGAGCAAGAATGTCTGTCACAACAAACACCCCCAAGTCTTCTCCTCAGGGCTCCTCTCAGTACATTCTTCACCCAGCCTATACTTTTGCTTGGGATTGCCTCAGTCTAGGAGCAGGACCTTGTACCTGGCCTTGTTGACCTTCATGAGGTCTGCAGGGGCCCACCTCTCAAGTCTGTCTGGATGACATCACTTTTCTCCAGCTTGCTGACTGCACCACACAGTTTGGTGTTGTTGGCAAATGATGGCAAATTGTCAATTTAAAATAGGCAAAATACTAGAGATGCATTACTGGGTCAGACACAACTACATTTTAAATTCAAACTTAGCTTTCCTCTTACAGTTTTTAATTACTTAATATCAGATCTTTTTAAAAAGTAGCTGTAACTAAATGAAGAGTAGCTGATAAAAATGTGTTTTGCTGTTCAGGATTTTCATTATAATAGAAGTGCCCAGGTCATGAACCAGCTGAATAGAAATTGGGATCTCAACCAGGACAGAGAATCAGCAAACCTGTTTTGTAACCATAGAGAAAAATTATATGTATTTTAAAAGATTAAATACTAACCATCTAAAATATGCAGAGGTATAAGACGAAGGAAGTGTACCAAGCAAAACATAAGGGGATATATCAGAAAAAAAATGAAAAAGTGAAATATACTATTTATTTTCAGTAAAACATTTTTTTCTTCCATGACTTCTATAGTTGTCACCATTTTCTAGATGTAACTGAAATATTTTATTTGTCTCAAACACTAAAAAAGTAAGCAGATCTCTTTTCTGTAAGGAATTCCATGTAGAAATTCAAATAAATCACATCGGCAGTTATTTCACAACTTATATTAACACTGTGGCTTAATTACTTCTTTTTTTCATTTTTACTCCACATAAATTTTACACTTTTATGACAGTAACTTTAGATCCAATGGATCTCATTAATACAAGTACAATTTCTGTGGCATGTGTTAACTTTAGTGAGGGTGTACAATTTATAAATTGGTATGAACTTTTGTAATTAATCTGTCAGAATTGGGATTGAGTCTTATTTTACCTTGTGCATGAGTGTGTATATTCTTTTTTTTTTTTCTTGCTCGCATTACTTCTTGGTAGCTCTGGAGATTTAAAGAGCCAGATTGTGCTTTGCACTTAGGAGGAATTTCAGAGAATATGCTTTCATGTTCCATGAGACAGAGGTTTCATTTGTGATACATATGAAAGCTAAATACCTTAAAGAAATGTATGGGAGCAGGTTTTTTTTCTGGGCTGTTTAGTCCAGAACAATAGAAGAAAACAATATCAACAATTTCTGAAAAGTTACTTTTCAAAAAACTTCAGATTTTTGCCTGATATTTTTCATAATTTCAAAAAGGAAAAGAAATAATTGTTTTTGTGTTGCAAATAATGATAATTAATGCTTTGTTTGTTTGAAGGTTTTCTTTTATTGGATATGGATTTTGCAAAACTCGTTAGTTACATATCGTGAAATATGTAGTGAAAAGTTATTTGTGTGATCATTATATTCCAATTATCTGCAAAATAACCTCCCATGCTTTTTGTTTCACAGTACTGTTTTAAGTGTTCTGCAAAGTGTTTCTCTTCTGTAAATAAAAGTGAAGAAGGAAACTGGGAATGGTCTTAACTTTTTTTAGGATACTTCTAATATGTTTTTCTGTATTGTGAAGAAAGATAGTGCTGTGTAGCTTTGGGTGGGGACTGGGTCATATTGATTCTAGTTGTAGATGAGAGCCATCAGAGCACAGAACCCAGGTTGTGAACATCAGTGACAGTATGTTTCCATCAGGCCTAGTGACCTGCTCATTTGAATTTTGCATCCTCATAAACTGGAGTGTAGAATGTTGTTTCTTACCATTTAGCATTTCTCTAATTCTGCATACAGCTAATTATTTTTCTAAACTCGCTGTTTGTGAGGTGGGCTCATATTGCAAAGCAGCATTTTCACTATCTAGTTTCATGGAGTTTAAATTTAAATTTAAAAATTTGATTGGAAATGTTTGGACAATGAAACAGTTTTGATTTACTTTCCATTCACTCTTTCAGTCAAACCTTTTGCAACCTTGAACTCTTCAGATTCAGAATCATCTTTTCTCCCTTAACGTGTGTGGTTTTGGCTTTGATTCCGGAGCCAACACTGAAATGCTAGATTTTTATCAGACATCTTGGCAAGACTTTAGCCAAAGTAAACTATTCTTTGGGTTTATAACTATTTATTTGTGTTAAAAAGCTCTGAACTGAAAACATATTTTAAATCAGTGGAAGTAGATGATGAATACCATTATTCATTAAATATCCCTTCTTCTGGGAACTTTTTCCTTGCATGCAAATCTTGAATCTCAGTGGCTCCATACTTACGAGGATTAGATGAAACCTTTTTGTGTCAGGCACCAGAAAATGGAACTTTACATGGCTGAGTATGTTGCTCCTGTATTTTAGGATGTTTGTTTGATCAGCATCCAAGAGTACATATTTACTGATGTCAAATAGCACCTTCCAAACTACATTGAAAGCAAATGTTAATATTACATTCTAGATTCGATATACATTTTGACTCTTGCATTTGAAAATGTATATATGTTCATAGAGTGTTCTGCTCGAAGACTGTCAGACATATGTATTGTGGGAAGTCAAAACAAGCTTTGTTTTCTTCAGTTTGTTTTACTTAATAAGTTTCTTTTGGTCAATTAATGTTGTGCAGACAATGTCACAACTCTCTTCTATTTTGGCTATTGCATAGGCCTACTTCTGCAATGTAATTTATAGTAATTGGATTATTGAATGACTATAATAGTTACCAAGAATTTAAGTAACAGATATAAGCAGAGCAATTTCATGCTTTTCAGATGAGATTATATTACATTTAGGATAAGCCGCAAATGACTTGATGACTTCACAAATTTTAATTAACTTTAATATCTAAGAAGAAAAAAAGAACCTTGCTAAATTGTCAATCATTTTAACTTTAGTTGCTATTTCACAGCTAGCATTTTTCTATGCTCAAGATATTATCTTTTAATTTTTTGACATATTTCCTTTTCATGGTCCCTACAAAACGCTATTCTGGGCTATCCTTGAAAGTGAAGTGCGTGAACTTCTGGACCAAGATCAATTCTTTGTCAGCCTGACAATGACTTTTCTGTTTGGAAGAGGACTCTTGTTGAAGCTTCAGTGCATGTATTTTGATGTTTTGTCTGTGAAAGACATTTAATGTGTAGCTTGAGATGTCTGTAAGAAAATGTATGAAGGTTAGGGTTAAGTATCAGGCCTCATATTCCTTCTCCTAAGCTGTGGAAACCTGTTCAAAGACAGTGCTTGCAAATCAAGCAGTGTGGTGTTTGTCTCTGCTGTAGTGCTTTTTACTGTTCTGCTAATTTCATTCACTCTAAGTTAACGTAAGCATGCTTGTGAACTTCATGTTTTCAGTTTTCACTTTTAGACTTCTGTATTATTCACTTAAATTACTAAAGCTGGCAG
Source organism: Vidua macroura (assembly GCF_024509145.1). Lineage (NCBI taxonomy): Eukaryota > Metazoa > Chordata > Aves > Passeriformes > Viduidae > Vidua > Vidua macroura. The sequence continues at coordinate 96,040,230 of NC_071573.1, forward strand.
GAAGCCTCATCCCAGTGTGGCAGATGTCTGCAGAGATGCTCATTTTAAGTGTGGCCTGTCTCTGTACAGTAAGAGCTGTACCATCCTGACAGAGGTTACCCTACCTGTGCTGAAATGGTTTAATTTTTACAAGTAGCTCGCCACTGTAAATAAAACGTGCTTTAAAGCTGAGAAACAAACCAGAATGTAAAATCTAAATTACAGCATGGCATTTCCAAAAGCCCTTGTGCCTTCAAAACCAGAACCAATGCATTTTGATGGTGGAGGTTGATTGTCTGAACTCTGAGAACACCACTGGGCTGCAGGGTCCCTGCTTAAGTAAGGCTCGGGGGCCCATTTCAGCCCAGCCTGACGCCGTTTCCCCAGACTGACCCACAGTGGCACCAGCTTTTCTCACAACTTGTTTGGGCATCCTGGCTTGGCCTTGTCCGGCCCCTTTGCCTGGTTCTCAGAGTCTGGTGCCCAAACCACCTTTGCTGCCAGCTCAGTGCCCCCTCGGGAGCAGCCCTTGCTCCGGCTGCTCCTGGACACCGAGTGCCCTCTGTGCAGAGCTGCCTGTGACAGCCGGGCCCCTGCCACTGCCACAGTGGCTGCTGGAGACTGTGTTAAGTCCCATACCTGATGCTTTTCCTCACATAAGATATAGAGTGGGATAAATGACAAGCAGGTGTACAGCAGGTGACAGCAGGTGTTTTATGTGTACAGAAAATACATGCAAAAAACACAACTGAAGGGATTTTATTTTCTGCCCAAAACTGCATTATGTTATGCAGAGTTATGAATTTTGAAACAGTAAGAAAAGAAGTGAAGGTTTATAACAAAAAGCTTCATTAAATACACTGCCAGTCAAGTAATATTTCAAGAGAGTGTTTTCTGTAGCACTTTTCATGTTCTTTCTTACTGAGTAAACAAAATGATGCAGACTGTAATAACAATTCTTGTAATGTAATCAAGCCATTTTAGTTTTGGAATGTGTTTCTTCTAGAATTTATGGACAACCCATTACCATTTTGGCAAGGCAAATTTATTATTTCTGGCTTCTCTGATAGGTGTCATGTTTCAAGTGATAATGAGTCTGTAACTTCACTTGGCAGTTTGTTTAATGATCTGGTGAGTGTAATTTTTTCCTCTAGTAGGGCGGCTAATGTACCCTACTGCAGCTTGAAGTGTTGCCTCTTGTTCTGTCATTAAGAACAAATGAAATTAGTTGATTCTGATTTTCTTTCAAATCTGTAATGGTACATTAAAAAATAGTTGTCACCTCTACCACTAGAATTTTCTTTCTAATCTGTTTGTGCGGCCCACTAAAGGGTCTGATAAAATGACAACAGTAGTTGGAGATAAAGAGTAAAATGAGGAGTATTTAATCTATGTATTTCCATGAATAAGTGAATTTTAATTGCAAATTTTCTGTGTTCTGGAGGAAGCTTGACCAAAATTCAAAAGAAAGCAACACATATGGGGGGTTTAAACAGTGGAAAATGGTATTCATTGAAATTTGAAAATAATATAGCATATCTCTTTTGGTAATTTCAAATTGTTTCTGTATGTAGTAACACTTTAAATTGAAAATTTACAGGTTCATAATGAAGTAGGTTGTGAGGTGGAAAATGCAGATGAGAAAGGTTAGGGCAAATATAGGGCAGTATTTGGTTCTCATTGGAGCCCAAAGTTAGCTGAAGACTACACTAGAACGTATAATCTCACTATTTTTAGCAGAAAATTAATTCTTAAACCTAGTAATGTCTGTGACAATATTGTCTTACCAACTCCTCTCCCACCAAGAAGATCAATAATTACAGTACATGCTTCTATGTTATTTTGAAACTTCTTTTTTAAGACTGAGATCCAGAGAACATCTGTATTTGCACTGGACTAACAGATGGTCCTTACCACTGTGGGATGTAGCATGGCAATCTTGAATCTGAGGCCACAGCTACTCCATGTGATTGCAGTGCTTGACTGTCAGCTAGCAGTCTAGAGGTCCCAAAAGCATCTCACAGGATAGTAAATTAATTAGTTATTATATTCTGTGTAGAGAAGCTATATAGTTCTCACTTTTAAGTTTATTAGTATTTTGAAATCAGTTATGTGTAAGTATGAATAATGTTTCGCGTACTTGATAATACAACTTTTTATTTTGTGCTGTGCATGCAACCATAACCTCCTCTGGTCAATGAAACTTGGTTGAATCATCAATTGGAGCATTTGTTTTATCTCCCTCTATCAGACTCATAAGCCTTTAATATTAAAATAAAGAGAAGGTAGGAAACTAGCTATAATAGAGGAAAACTTGAAGCAACTCCTTAGGACTTTTGCAATAAATGACAAATTAAGCAGTTATATCTCATTTTGAAGGCTACACTTTCTATTAGCATGGCTCTGCAGTCATGGTATGATTAAAAGCTGAAGACTACAGCCAGTGGTGAGCATGTAAGGCATCTGTAGCACACACAAGTGTTAACTGCTGGCTCTGCACTGACACTAAGTGGAGGATTTCAGGATTACTGTCCCATGTTGCATGTAAGAACAAGCAGCATTTGCTCACAGTGAGGAATGTGGTTAAGTAGGTGCAGGTTTATTAAATGCATCTGAGAGAAGTCCTGTGACATTTTGCCAAGTGAAGATGAAAGGCTCAAAAGCATTCTAAGCTGGATGTTTTCACAGACCCCTACTCTCCCTTCTTCCAAACTATTTTTTTTTTTGTTTGTTTTAGCATCACAGGATCCTAGTATCTACAATAAGATTAATGTTTTTGTAATTTTCCTGTTGTTCAATATGAGGCAGTAAACACGATCTTTTCATATGGTGGAGTAGAGAGACTTTGCTCAAGTTTTGGGCTCTGGAAGAGAGCTGGAATCTCTGCATTTCCAGCTGGGTGGCTGGGTGGGTGTGGGGTCTTGGTTTGCAGCTGCCTGGCAAGTCTAACATATTTGTCTCCTTCTTACACTGATTAGAGACTGTGGAGTCCCCAGTCTTCAAGAGGTGAGTCATAGCAGAACACTTTTAGGCTCCCCTTTCTTGTATTAAGTTGTTTTTCTTTTCAGACTTAACCACAGTCTCTTTGTAAATCTAGGTGTCTCAGTGTCCTTTTATGAGACTACCAAGCATAATTTTAACTAGACATTAGAACAGCTGTTCTAAGTGTGTTGTTCTTTTAAAGGAAGAGTGTTATGTGATGTTACTGAAACATCAGGAATTATTGTATTAGTGTTCTTTTCATCTTTCTTCAAACCTAGATGTGTCTGATTTAATCTCTTAAAAAAGGTGTGTGTGTGTCTATGTTTCTGCTGGGAATGCAGTTGGATATAATTATGGAAGTAGAAGGGGAAAGATGTGAACAAAAGCCCCTCCTTTTGGAAAGAACATGGAGAAAATTGAACCACCACTATGCAAAGGAAAAAAAAAACACCTGGAATTACATTTCACTCTTCAGTTATTGTGGAATTTTCTACATTGATGTGAAATGCAGTGATGTAATTTTGAAATACTACCTACTTTTAGCTGTGCTCTGAAAGCAAAAATGAAATTATTAAATTTTTCTGTCATTTGAATTGTTGAATACAGTGTCTATTGACTCCAAGAAGAATTGAAATTTCTTCTCTGTGAGTATATTGCATGTTGAGTGTGGTCTTCATATCACAATGTTACCAATAAAAGCTACAGGGTAAATGTTTCTTAGGATTTATTTCTCTATAAGAATGACATATTTTGGGCACTAATCAGTTAGCCACTGTCATCTTAAGATGCCTGATTAATTTGAAATGTGAATCAGTCCCTCATTTTGAGTCTTAATTCAGATTAACTGCAAGTTTGAGGATATACACTTGGGTCTCTCACTTAAGCTTTTAAAGATCAAAGAGTTGCTGCCTAGCTTCAAAGTGTTTTACTAAAACTCTACATAAACAATTAAAGTTGACTCAGTGTCTTTAGAGAGACTTCTTAACATATGTACTACGTAGTAGTTAACACAATATCAGAAGTATAAGGGATGGTTGTGTGCTTATGTTTTGTAGTTATTTGAAGAATACTTGCAAGTAGTACTAACACAGTTAGGTAACAACTACATAAAGAGACAAAGGTTGATAAGTGAGAATAATTTCTTAGGAAGAAATACCTTTTTAGGCAACTGAAGCAAGAACGTTACAAACATTTTCTATTTGTTTTCTGTCCCCAGTGAATTGCTGGGTAATTGCATGTGCTGAAGGTTATTGAAAGAAGCAGGGCATGTTTTTAAGCTGTGTTTCCTGGGAACCATTTTCTTTCCATAATACACATCTTAGTAGAATTCAACTAGTTTTAACTGAGTAAATGTATATCCATAGATTAACTTTATTATTCATTAAGTGAAATAAGAATGGTTGATATTCACATAGTAATTTGGGATCTGTACATTTGTGGGGAGCAGGGGAAGTAAGACAATTAGAAGAGAGTAATTTTGATGAAAATTATAACATCTGATAAAGTGACATTTATACAAGCCCTACATAAAATTTCCATTTAAATGTCTTGAGGCACAATTAGGACACTTCATTATTTTCTGTCTTAGTCATATAATCCCAATTTCAATACAATTATAGATGATTTAAGGTAATTTGCAATGAGCTTCTTATATTTCACCATCAGTTACTTCTCTTTTAACAGTGTTTGTTGAAAATATCCCTGGCCAACTACATCCTTGTATCTTTGCAGGACTCCTCACATGCCATCAAAACTTTCCCACCAATACCTCCCACCTTGGCCATGTACAGCTGCAGATTTTTCACCTGTCGTTTTCAAGAAATGACCTTTGGTTGTCGTGGCATTAAGTGTCTGAGATGCTTCTGTAAGATGCAGAAGCTCATTGCCACCGTCACAGGGACGTCCTGTTCATGGCTGTGTGAACAGCCTGCATTCTCACTGTCTTTCTGTTGTGCATAGACATTCATAGGCAATTACATTCCCAGATAATGTTGGCATCCTTTAGGATTAGCCTCTCACCAGTGCTATTAATGTGAAAGACTTTGGAATTTTTGTTTTGAAGAAAATTAAAGATAGAATAAGCCTTAAATGTCATATCTTTTACTTAAGAAATCTCTACTGGTAAAATTTGATTTATTGCCTTCTGGAACTTTTGATCAGAATTAATGTGGAGAATAAATTTTCACCTGCCATTGCAGACATCAGAAAAAATTGTGGGTTAACCATTGTTGCCTTCCTCTCAAGATTTGTATGACTTACCAGAACATGTCACTGAGTTCCAGTAGCTTTGAACATCCAACTGGCAGAGATGAGCAGTGGCAAAAATATTTGCACGATCTTAATTTAAGTGCTGGAGCATCAAAACATGCAAGTCATTGTCTCTTGTACAACTGAAAATTTCAGTACTCCTTTCATATAATTTCTGTCAAATCATTTGGGGTTTTTCACACTGAACAGTTATATCAGTCTTACCAGTCATATGTATCTGAAAATCATTGAAAAGAACTTTAGAAATCAAATCTGGTAATAGTTGTGCAGGGGTCTTGAGTCTTTCTATTTAAAAGGAAATGAGAATGTTGCCCCCTTGGTGAAGGTATAGCCTGGGTACTTCACAGACTCTAATCTAAACCTACCATCTCTCATCTTAAAGCCATTCCCCCCCATCCTGTCACTGCATACCCATGTAGAAGTCCCTCTCCAGCTTTTCTTGTAGCGTCCCTTCAGGATGCAGTTTGGTCTTCCTGGAGCCTTTGCTTCTGCAGGCTGCACAGTTGCAGCTTGCTCAGTGTGTCTTCAGAGAACCGTGAGTTAACTGCTTTATTCATCAAAGGTTTTTTCCCATTACAAATTTTTTTAGGTAGAGCCATGTTAGTGCTTGTACTAAAACCATGGCTATTTTGAATTTTGGGAATAGCTGTGAAGTTAATCATATCTCTTCCATCTTGTGCTTGGAACTTGCTTGTGGGAGGTCCTTGTGGAGCAAGGCAGAGGAAGCTCCTGTCTGCCGGCTTGGTAGCCTGAGTCATGCCCTTCCTTGCCTTCCTTGTCTGGGTATCTACAGAGACAGCAAACAGTGCTCTGCCTCGTGAGCCCCTTGTGTGCAGTGCTTTCAAGACTCCAAAACAATTAGATGTGTGAAAGGGGATTATAAAGGACTTTACATGAGGGATTGCTGACATCTACTGCTTTTGGACTTTTTTCACATACTTAGGAAGACAGTATCGTTCTTACTGACTTCTCTATCTTCTTCATCCTTTTAATTAGATTTTTTTTTTTTTTTGATTAGTGAACTGTCCTTCTGATATTGCATAGACAGAAAAATAACTTGACTGTTCCAGGTATAAGTCTTAATAAGCTTAAAATAGAATAATTTAAATTAATTTTTGATGGGTCAGTCTTACTTTTCCAAGAAGATTAAAAATATGAATGTTTCAATTTCTGTAATGCTGTACTATTGTGGCTGTCACTCAGGCTTTTCCTGCAAATCCAATGAAAGACTTAATTTGTTATCATTAAGTACAATACTTCTGGCAATACTTTAAGGCTATATTATGACCAAAAGTAAATTAGTTATGAAAATATTCTTGTTTTGTATTAATAGAAAGCTTTTTTTTTTTTTTTTCATTTAGAAGCAAATAGCAAATCTCTGCAGTGAATAATGCTTTAAAGAGACTTCCTTTTATATTTAAATTATTTTTTGAAATAGACCATCACAGTGCTTTTTGGGAGAACAGAGGAATAAAGTCTTGGCAAAACTCATTAATATGCATCTCAAGGCTTATGAGTTATTCTCTAGATGCTTGTAATAAACAGAATTTTTGTATTGTTCAAGAGTTATAAAGAATGTACATGTTATACAGGAAAATATATATTCATGCTATTAATATTTTCACAAAGAAATATTTTGGAGAATTTTAATTTTCACAAAATGGTCCAATAAATAGATGCATAACCTAATTCATTACTTTTCTAGTCTTCCATCAACATAGTTATTGCAGGGATGGAAGAAAGGCACAGTGTTTGAAATCATTTTCTGTTCCTAAATGATAGAGGTCTTGGGTAGGTGTTAAAGAGCAGAAAACTGAAAAAAAAAATGCAGAGATTTAACATATTACAAAGGAAATCCGACACATTACTGGCTGTGAAAGATCTTATTTTTACTGGGGTCAGTATTGTTCCTGGTAACTTCTGTTCATCCCAGTTAGCACGCCGTATTGGGTTGGCATGGTCTAGTTTTTGGTAGCAGGGGGCCACAGAAGTGGTCCAGAAGCTTCCACCATATCCAGCAGAGAGAATCCCTGATGGCTCTGAAGATGGGCGTGCTGCTGGCCAAGGCTGGGCAAATTAGAGATGGCAGAAGCCCCTCTGTTGATAGCATATTTAGGAAGAAATCAAAACAAAGGTTGTAGAAGCAGTTTTCATTCCAGCCAGAGAAAAGCACAGTGAGAACATGAGACAAACAGCTCTGCAGACACCAAGGTCAGTGCAGAAGGAGGGGCAGGAGGTGCTCCAGGCACCTGCAGCCCATAGTGAGGACCATGGTGAGGCAGCTGTGCCCTGCAGCCCATAGAGATCCATGGAGGTCCGTGGAGGAGCCCCACACCAGAGCAAGTGGATGCCTGAGAGGAAGCTGTGACCCTGTGAAAAACCCATGGATAGAGGGGCCCTGCTCCCAGGCTGGAGAAGCCTGTTCTTGGAGGACTGCACCCCATGGAAGAATGACCCACACTGCAGCAGTTTGGGGGGAGCTGTTGGCCAAAGAATGGACTCACATCAGAGAAGTTGACGGAGAACTGTTTTTGCTCAAAGTTGGACTCTATGCTCTTGGAGGTCTTTTACAACCTTAGTGATGCTATAGTTATATGATTAATACACCCCAAAATACTGCCTTACAATGTATTCTGTCAGGAATAATTTCTCTTGGTATTTTTGGTGTAGAAACCAGTGCTTTTACATTGATTTCACAAATACTCTGCTTCTAAACCTACTTTAATTCATGCCAGCAAAAAGGTTTTAAAGTTTTTTGCAAGCTTTTAAAAACTAAGCTTTTTCTCAAAAAACCACTTTTTTTCTATCACAGGGAATGACATGACAAACAACTGCATTCTGTCACTTCTTGTCAGTTTTGTTTCTTTTTCTTCCTGGAAAGGAAAGCCTATGTCAGTTTGGGAAGGGTTGTTGTCAATTTTTCTTTCTTTAATGGTGAATTAAAATAAGGCAAGATAGCTCCTGTGTTATGTTGATGAAAATATTAAACTATGAGCTAAAAAGAGAAGGGATTTTTGTTTGTTCTGTTCTGTATGACTAGTCTATAACTTTGACAACTCAATGTCTCTAATGAAAAGAAATTTCAGAAATACGATTTTTTTCACACAAGGCATGTTTTTGGATTGGTTTTCCTCTTGGACAACTCTGAAAGCACTTAGGTTAAATGGTATCTAAAGAGTAGGGTTTAGTTTTATTTATGTAGTTTCTACTAAACTTTCATTTTTACAGAAAAAAGGGAAAGCATGTTTAGCAACTTTTTGCAACTTAAATACTGCCATTTTTTTAAGTCTACAGTTTTATGAGAAAACGAATTTTTATTAAGATGCTCACAAACACCACTGAATTTGATTTCAGAATGGAAGTTTGGATGTGCTGAGTTGTACTTAAAACAATTTAAACATGCAAAATGATATTGCTTGATGAATGTGGGACAAATATTTTATTATTCAGTCAGCTTTAAAAGAAAATGCTCCTTTTAAATTAATTTTAATTCAAAATGTAGCATTGGTGCATATTCTGTTCTGGCTTTCATATATTTAGATTAAATGTTTCAGAATTTTATATTTCTACCTGACGACTTAAAAGAATGACTATTAAAAAGTTAGCATTTTTTTTTAATTTCTTTTTTTTTCACTTGCAATATATTCTTATTATTTTGTCTGCTTTCTAATGACCAGTGGTTCTCTTACTACAACATAAACTACAAAGGCAAAAACAAGATAGAACATCAAATGTTCCAGTATTCACAAGTCATCATGTTTAATATTAAGATTAGATATCTGCAACCGCTGATGCTTAATACACTCAACATTGCAGATTTGGTCTAAAGCCAGTTTAACATCAGTATAAATCTTAATAACCATTGATTTTCAGAAAGCAGAGGTATGTGCAGATGTTCTCAAATGGTTTCTGGCTTTGTGATAAGGGAGGAACACTGGCCATCTTCCTAGACAAGGAAGTTTCGGATATGAAAAATAAATTACTATCTGGAAGTATAAAAGGGTAACAGACAAATAACTGCTATTTGGTGAATAATGGAAAATAAAATGGAGCAATGTAGATTTTGCTGCAGTCAAATGTGAAGTTCAACACTCAGATGCCACAAACACTGATAATACCTGGAGATGGCAGAGACTTGGGGATTATGGAACCCCGGGAACTGAAGGGATTGCTGCTAACCAGGAGAGGCACAATGAGAAGCTGTAGAGCATTAAATCGTTCAATGTATTTTTTTGTGTAACAATTGTCAGGAAGAATTAATTAATGCTTGCTGCTATGAAATCTCCAGGGGCCTCTGTAAAACCCTTAATATATCATTATATGTTATATGTAAATGCCTTTGTGACATTATCAAAATCTCTAAATATAATTGTTAGGGATTTTTGTCAAGATTACATGGAACTAATATGCAATCAAGCAACTGATGTGCTCAGATTTTATTTGCTCTAAGTTTTACAATGCTAGTTTAGCTTCTCTAAAATTCACCAAGACATAAAATGCAACCAGGAAAACAGTCTCTCTTGAGTGTTGGGGAAAGAGCATGTGGGCTCTGTTTAGTTTGCTAAATGATAAAAATACATGCATGTGGAAGAAAGTTGCTTGTTTACATTTTCCATGTGACCACTCTATCAATCAAACACAAAATTCAACATGTTCATTCTTCCTAAGAAAATATTTCACAATAGTGCTTTGCTTTTAAGTCTTCTGTTACTGACTTTCCAACGCTTTTAAGATAGACCATCACCTATATGCAACTGCAGAATGTAATCATAAGTAATTAAAACTAAGAAAAACGTTCTCACATTGCTTTGCAACTTTTTGCAAATTTTTAAGTCAATCTGCAACTATTTTAGATTGCATTGTGAAGTTTAAATATGAGGCACTGAAATGTATGCACATTACACAAATAGTTCTAAAAATGAAAGTAGGTCAGATTTCTGGAAACTCCAGGCTTGAGTTAGAGTAACTTCTGATTAAAAGACTTTCTGCATCCAGATAAATAGTGAATGTTTATTTCTAGCTGTTTATTTGCTTGTATTACTTGAGTTATACAGCGGCATTTTCATGTTGCTTGTTCAGCACTACTTTTTTTTATATTTTGTGTTGTTACTTTTAAAAATTTTTACATGTTGTTTCTTTATTTGCAAACCCCATAAAAATCTGATCTTGACTACCCAGTGATACATTCACAGATGAGAATTTACATTCTAGTATGGAAAGGAAAATTTCTCATTAAATGGTCTTGGGAGTAGTTATTTTTTAATCTTAGTGGCCTGTAAACAAAACCTTTTACAGAGGACAAAAGGATGGTGTAAAGATTCAGGATTTAGAAGTGTTGTAGAAAGAAGAGGTGTCTAAGGAGCTCATTGTAAACATTTGAATTGAAGACCATTGGAAGCCATTAGGGAGACATTCCAGTGAATGTTTTCAGGCAGCCTGTGTCAGTTCTTGGAGTCACAGAACCACTGGGCTGGAAAGGCACTTCTGGAATTTGTCCAGCCTAACCCCTTATTTAGAGTGGAGTCAGGAGGAAGTTGCTCAGGGTGATGTCCAGTCAGGTCTTGAGTATCTGTAATGCTGGGCACTCCACATCTTTTTAACCTTTTCCAGTGCTTGACCCACCCTCACAGTAAACCTCTCAATGGTACATCTTAGTATGACCAAGAATAGAGGCAGAGCAATTTATGACTCTACTTTTTACTTCCCTTGATAAAGGATAAGCCTTCCCCTTAGTATATTCAGTTGAAGTTTAGGTAGTGGTGTAAGGTGTGGCTTGTCACACTGCTTCAAACTTTTTGTCCTTTTCTTCTAAACAAAATAATAGCTTCTCTTCCATGTGTCATTTGAATAATTTGGTCTGAGTGCAGTGCTTTGTAAATCCTCATGGGGATTACACATTGCTTTTAGATTGCTCAGGGTCTCATGCTTAATTTAATATCCACAGAATGGATTCAGTAATGTGAAACTAGTCAAATATTCTTGGTCATCAACAGAGAATAACAGCTTTGCTCAGAAAGACCTTCCTGTAAATAAGATAAGAAAATACATGATATTACTTTGTGCTCATGGATGCCAACAGTGTATTGTTGCTACTGCTCTGTCAGAGCAGGCCAGGGAGAGGCTGCACAGAAGTCTGAGTGGCTGAGTTTGTGAAGGTAAAAAAATAGGACTGTAAAGAATAAGGACAAAATGTTTTTTCTTCTCCAAGGAAAAAAGAGTTTGGAAATCTTTAATGTTACTTGGAAGTCAGAATGAAAGGAAACCAAAAACCTTTAAAGACAATGTTTCCAACATGCTTGGGGGAAGGAATTGGGGTGCCAAGAACCTCAAAAAGAAAGAGAGCTGCAATAACCAAACTATTTAATTACAGTAGTGTATATGGAAGAGGAAAAGATAGAAACTTGCATGCTATTTTTGTGTATTTTCAATTATTCTTCTTATTTTTGCGGCCTTCTATAAAACCTTACCCTTCTCTTCAAGAGGAAGGATAATGCAAAATCTCTGACAGGATGATGTTCCTTTATATTTTATTTCACAGCCTTCACACTCCTAGAAACCTTCCAAAAATATCAGTGTTTGAAGCTCCGTTATTTTTAAAGAGCAGCTAATCACAGAGCTACGTGGTGTCAGGCAAAGCATACCTGTTATGTACCTACTTGTAAACCTGCAGCCTGAACAATCAGGAGGCTGAAACACAGCTTGGAGTGAAGCTCATCTAGCCTTGCTCATGCAGCTATTTTGTCTATGTACAGAGGTTGAGGTATACAGTGGTTTTTTGAAAACCAGAATAAGCAAGCCACTTTTACTTTTTTTTTCTGTTTTCAGCACAGGAAAATCTTTGTGTTAAAAGGATTGCAGTGGAGGTGGGCAAACCTGTATGTTGCCTTTTAATCATCAGTGTCGTGTGGGACAGTTGTGAGTGAATGCAGTATTGAAGTATCTGAGAGAGCAATTTCAAAGTGACACCGAACATGACCACAAGACAAATACATTCTTGATCTGTTTTTGAGATTTGACTATGGATTCCCAAGTATTGTCTGTCAATTAAAAATAATTTCAGCATGACTTCAAAAGAATGTCACTGAATTTCAGATCACTGAAATTTAGACATGTTTGTGTTGGTTGTTGAATGATATTGCCTAAAGTAATTACAGTGTAATGTAAAATATATTTTCACCAAGAAAATCTGCTTGTAAGTCTGTTTGCTGTTTTTTCCCATGACTGTTATCCCAGGTGAAAATTTCACTGTATATGTCTAAGCTCTGGATTCTTGAGTTTGTGTCCAGTCTTTTCAGGCAATCCTAATGAAAAATGCCTTATTCAATATATGAATTTTATTTTCATCTTCATTTCTCTTCTGAAAACAGTCAAACCTCCAGAGGGAAAAGAAAATTAGTCTATTAATTGCCTAGGATTTCTAAATGTAATGATGAGGTACAGCAGTGTGCCATTCCTTCAGCTGTTATTGCCAAACCTGTTCTTGTCGTGCCAAATCATGACAGCTGCAAAGTAAGGCTGGGTAGTACTTAATACAGTATGTTTAACTCTGTATTATATTACCTAAAAGAAAGCCAGGGCTAATAAAAGAGAGAGTATAGAGAGAGCAATAGTACCAATAAATACATAGAATAAATAGCATGTTAAAAAAAATTAAGCTGTTACACTTTCTAAACAAATAATTTTTTTCTCTTGCATTGCACAGAACCCCTTAGAAGATGTTAAAGAGGATACATAAGAAGAGTAATACACATTATAAAATAAATTCCAAATGAGAAATATGTGAAAGTATCGAATTACATACCATGCTAAATCAATAAAATAGTTAATACTGCTGATTCCCTAGGATTCTCAAAAATTAGCTTAATCATACATAAAACTGCAAACAGAGAGGACAGATAAATTATTTTGTAATGGGTGAATAAAGTCCTTATTCAGTATAGCAGTTCTAAGCAGGAACCAAATATGCATGGTTTTCCATGACATGGTTGGGAGTAGATAAAATAAACAAATTGGTGACCTCAGAACATGTTTTTTTCCATCTGGATTATATTATGATAGATTAGTCCAAAGTATTTTATTTGGGTACACCTGATTTCAGCCAACTGTACTCAGTGAAAAGATTTTCTCTAGTTTGAATTGGTTTGTTTGAATAAATGATTAAAAATCATTGCATTACAAAGTGATTATTAACACACAACTCTACACACAGAAGGATAGGGAAAATCTTGTCAGTAGGTGAAATGACAGTAATTCTGTGAATAAGATTTTTATCACTGATTTTGAGAAAAGTAGTTATTTGAATTTTTATCTGGTTTACTGATAAGAATATGAAGATAAGCAGGGTGGAAATAAAGAAAAACAACAGGAAAAAGTGATAAGAAAAGTGACTGGGATGAGATAGAACTATCGGTTGTTAAGTATAAAGGTGTACAAAAAATTGTTTAATCTAAATAAATTTTAGTTTGAGTCTGTGTGAGCGTATTTTACACATCCATGTATTTAAAGTTCAGATTCTTATTTCCAACCAATTTAGAACTGTGCGTTCAATGTACTATAGACCAAAGCCTTCTGTTTCTTTGGGGAACAAAATAGTCAGAGTAATTGAAGCTAGGAGAAAAAATTTTGAAGGTTAAAAATGATCAGGCTTTAGAGACAACACTTATTTGTAAATGCTGACACACCAACAGTCTCTAGCATCTTGGTATAGCTCAGAAAAGCCAGTCTGGACTACACTTCTGACGAATTTTTGATGGAAGGGAAGGCAATTTGCCGAAGAGCTACTTGGCCTAGCTGAATCTAGTATTTTTAGCCCCCCAAAGTAATACAAATACGTTAGTGTCCTTTAACCAATTATCCACTGAGAAATGAAGTAGGCTCCAGCCATTTTGGAGCCACTTTAATATTATGGTGCTTCTCAGAGCCAACCTACCTCAAGTAGCTCTCTCCTGTTTCACCGAGAGCCTAAGTATTGGCTTTTACTCATTCCAAGGCAGCATTTTTGGCTAGAATACCAAATACATGTTTTGAAGGGGCTAATATTCAAAATCGTGCCTTGAATGATGAAAATATATATTTTGGAAATCTTTTCTCAGTTAAGCACTTATGTTACTCTCCATAATTATGAAATTAAAATTATTCCCTGGGATATATTCCAACAGAAGAGCTGTTAAAATCAAACAGATTCTTCTGGACTTGCATGAATGATTTTGACTGTTTTCTGATCTTTATGAAGTAGAGTTTGCTTTTTGAGCAAGTTTGCAGTAATACCTCATCCTGCAGAGCTTTAAGTGGGTTTTTCTGTCACTGCACCTCAGTGATTTCTATATATAGCAAGATTAGACACAAAGTGTTTTTCTGAATTGATTTCAAAACTGAAAAAATAAGAAATAAAAAATGTCAGGAAAAACACATTTATTGAATTATTTAGTTTGTCACCTGCTCCTTACATTCCAACACTAGTATGAGCTGTTTTGTTGTTTTTGTGTGACGTCCAAATGCTTTGTTTGTGTCAGATGGACACATTTTTTGTGGAGTTCACACTTTGGTGGGATTTACTGATGATTTTAAAAGGGATGAAGAATGTGTGTCTGCTTGGATGTTGATGAAGGTATGGCCATATTTTTTTTCACGGTATGTTTTAACTTGTAGAATGTGTCACTATGTAAGACTGTCAGGAGGTGCGTATTGTCTTTTGTGCTAGAGTTTGGATTTTTTAAAATGATTAGTTATGATTAGTCATGATTTTGGTCTTTTAAAATTTCTCTGTTATAATGGATACAATTTTTAAATTATTTCTAGCTAAAATATGAACAAATTATTCTTTATGATATTTTGGATTTTTTCCCCAGTTTTGCTTATTCCAAAGCAATGGACATAATTCAAGATCATTATACCACTTCTGTGTCTGCGTTTGTGACATTGACCCTGCCTGGAGTGGCCCTGGTGTGGCCAGGCTGGAGAAGACTCTTGGGAATGGTCCCGTGAATATGTTCACCCACCTGCTCAGGGACTGGCCATTGCCAAGGCTGATTCTATTGTTTGTAAGATCTTGGTTGTAAATACTCATTCCAAGTTAATGTGGACAAGTAGGGCACTATTCATCTGAATGGTAGATGACAGTAAGCAGAGCTAAAACAAATCCAAATCCTTAGAAGTGCAGAGACTAACCACCATCAGTTAGTGTAGACCTTCCCTGTGACCCTTTAAAGGAAAGGCAAAAGCCTGTTTCCTGGGCTGGCTCAGAAAACTGTAGCATTTTGAAATTTTTCTAGATCCAGGAGACTGAAGGGTGGTTAATGGGTCTCAGACAGTGTTTCTTTTTGTCTTTTTACAGCTTGTGAGCTCTCAGTGTAGAGGGTTTGGGCCAGGGAGCAAAGTTGTTCAGCTAGTGATGCCACTATACCTGAATGCAGACTATCCTCCTTTTCAAAGCCCTGTGACTTTCAAGCCTTCTATATGGCCTTGAAAAGTGCTGCCTTTTTACGTATTTACTTTTATTTTTAACACTGGCTCAGTAATAAAAGTGCTATAAAAAAAGCACCAAACAGAATAACAATCAAGGTGAAAACTATAAGCTAGCAACATTTTCAGGCAAGGTTGGTTTAGTTTTTTGCTTTGTTAAGTATAATACTGAGTGCAGAGGCAGTATCTTGATATCTGGCCAAGTCATACTGACCTTACTCCTTGCTTGGGTACAAGGTACAGCATCGTGCTGCAGTGATAACTGTTCCAGGGCACTGCAATTTGGTGGTCTACACTGGGACGTTGTCACCATGAAGCCTACCATTGTTTGATCCAAAAGAACTACAACTGACTCAAAGCCTCCTCAGGCAGAATCACAGGTTACCAAGAACCAGAGGAGTTGAGGGAGGCCTTTTTGTCTGGGATGGAGAGGGAAAGGTTAACAATCATGATGTGGGCTCTGAGGAGGGCTCCAAGCCAAGAGAACAGTTCTGGCACATTAATTCATGAGTCTAGACATAGTTTTTGGACTGAAGTCGTACTAGGGGCAGCAGCCAGCAAAGTAGATTTGTTATGCACAGACTTTTGCAGTGTCAATCCAGCTTCAACTGAGAGCTGACTGCACTCTTGACCTTGCAAAGTACTTGGCTGGGGAACTGGAGCAAGTGAGCTCCTGATTGCCAAACAGAATCTGTTCACTAGGCAGTGGTGTGCTGCAGTCAGAAAGCTGGGAAGCCAAACATCATCTTTTTTGGCACTGCAAATTTTGCAAATTTCTTTGTAATATGTCCTGAGGATTTACTCATCACTGATTAAAATCTCTTGCTTCCTCCCAGGATGGGATAGAGGTACACAGGCACCTGCCCACCTCACCTCTGTTTGATGGCATCCCTATGAAGAAACAGGGCTGCTGAGAGTGTGAGCTGCTAATTTAATGTCAGCTGTTGCTTGTTCCAGCTAAAGCAGGAAAAGCATTGGGCAAGATAAATAGATACGGTCAGAATATGGAGGGGCTAAGTTTTTCATCTGTAGGATGCAGATCACTTTTTTGCAGGTTGGGGGTTCAGGCCTTTCAAGAAAATAGTTGTTGGTATTGTAGTGAAGTGAGGAAGGATGATGGAGCAAAACTTAAGCTGGGACCAGGATAGACTGAGAGGAGAGCCTGGAAAAAATGGCTCCAAGGTGATCTGACTGTGCTGGATTGTTCTTCAGGTCTCTTGGCCTAGCCACTCAGGACAGGTGTCATGTGCTAACAGGGAGTACTCAGTCTTGAGATATGCATATTTCTCTTTCTTCTGGTTTGAAAGCAAACCAGCAGGAGGAATTAACTCCACACAAATATCTTGTGAGAGACTCTAAGTCAGAATTGCAATTTAATAGGAAAATTAAAATCAAGGCAACAGTACAGAAACACTGGCTTAAACTGACAAAGTCAGAATAACCTGACACTCTGTTGGGTGGTGGTAGCAGTCTGATCAAAATGTGGCTACAGTCCTGTTGGGGTGGTGGATGTGGTTTTGTTGGGTCCTTCTCTGGAGGTCCAGTGGTAGTTACAGAGCTCTTGTCCTCTGTGAATCCAGTGGTAGTGCTGCTCTGGTGTTCCAAGTCTCAGATTACATACAGGTAGGAATGTTTGGTTCCTCCCCCAAGGACGGGACATCTCACAGTGGGATGATGTAATGAGTCACCTTGATGGCCCATTAGAGGAGATGGCCGCCTCAGGATAGCTGCTGCTTCCCCAGAGCAAGTTATTAGCACTGAGTCATGAAGAAGATAAAGAACACTGCCTCACCTATTTTAACAGCTTATGTGCATGGTAATAGAATACATACTTTTGCTTGTACCTTCATTGTAACCCAAGGCACTCTTGTACTTTACTCAGCCACTCACAATAAAACTACACTGTGTCTAGCTTGTTTCTTGACTAATTAGTTCTTTAGGTAACACACTCTTTTCTTTAAGATCATGTAGATTAAAGGTATTTGTAGGATACTTAGAGCAGTCCTTATGAATGTGCTTGCAAACTATTTTCTGAGCCTTGTACTAGCAATAAAAAGACCATATTTCTGGGTTTCATAATCTCTGCAGCAGTAGATAATGCTTTCTTTATCTTCTAGACTCACAGTGTTCGTTTAAGATATTCAAAGGGCTTTTTGAAGTGCCATTCTGTTCACAGAGCTGATAATTAAAGGAGATGATAATAAGAAAGGGAGGAGTTCTATAGAATTAGATAACAGCCTGTAGTTAAGTGGTATAACATAGTGATGGGAGAATCATATGTTAGAATGGCATCTGTAATATATGGAAGCATGTGGTGCTAATTAGGAGTGGTATTATATTAAATGTAAAAGATTGAATATATATTGTTGTAATCAATGCTTTGTTGCATTCATTAGTTTTCAGCAGGCATCATCTGTTCCTTTAATCTTGAAATGATGGCCTGTGCCATATGTTGTGCTGTGTTGCTCAGCTAGTATGGAGACAAGAAAGAGTTGTATATTGTGCTTCAGAATGCAAGTTCCAGTATTGGTGGTTTTATTATTAATATTATTATTATCATAATCATTATCATTATTATTATTATTTGAAGGGACAGGTTTGGAAGCATAAGGCTGATGGGGGATTTGTATCATGCTTTGTGTTGTTCAGGGTACAGGACTAGAATTTTTAATTTCTTTGAACTAAACAACTCTAAAAGAAATATTTGGCCTAATTAAGGGATATTAATAAATATTTTGTAAGGACTGCATGAAAATGTCCACAAGCAGACTCAAGGATGAGAGGTATCTTGCCCTTGATTAGCAAAGGGACACTACAGATGAACTTTTGCACAGCTATTTCGTAAACTAAATTCCCTTCTTGTCAAAATATGCATATCTCACTTTATTTGGGAGCTAAAAAGTGATCCTTGTTTACAAACTCCCCTTAAAATGAAGCAGAACATAGGGGCTGGAGTTTTCCTCAATAAAACATTAATTGCAAATGAAGCCAATGCATTCTTCTAGCCAAATTCTTAGATGCAGTTTTGAGGAATGCATTTACTAAATGAGTATGTAAACTGTGTAGCAGTCCAGATCTGTAGTGACTTTGGAACATTTGGCATACATTAATTAATACTGACTGGGGTTTTGAAGAAAACTCGATGAGATGTTAAAAATGCAAGTGGATTCTGTTTTGACTGGCATTCTATGTTTATTCTGTTTGGGGTTTTTTTATCTTTGGGTCCTGCTAGATTTCTTCAGGGTAAATTGTCATGCTGATACTTGAAAATTGTTTGGTTCATTTTTATAATCTTTAAGCATGATACACTTTCTCAATATGTTGCAATTAGATTTTATATTTTCTGATATAATTGTTTTCTAACAAGTGCTTTTTATAAATAATGAGCATAATGCTTGTTAACATTTAATCTAAATGATAACATGTAAACATTTATTGAGCTGTACAACATATTCGAGATTATAATTTCAGTTTATTACCATTACTGCTTCCCAGAAGGGCAGTGTTACTAATATTGCATAGATGATTGTTTTCTGGTGGGGTTTGGGGTTTTTTGTTGTTTTCATTTGTTTGTTTGCTTTTGGTTGATTGGGATTTTGTTTGTTTGGGTTTTTTGTTTGTTTTGATTCTGGTTTATTTTTCTTGCTTTGGTGTTATTTTTTTAATAGCATTTATTTCATTAAAAATTGTTAAAAATTATAATTAGCTCTATAATTTATTACATGGTTAGTGCACACTTTTGACTTACAGTTTCTGTTCAGAATGACAGATACTACATTCATCGTTCCCTGTCTTATGCTTAAGGCTGATGCAACTGTGTGTATGGCTGAACTTTCTATGGTTATGAGGTGAAAGTGAAAGTATTGAGCAGGTAGAAAGGGATGCAAAGGGAATTTTATGCGGATGCTACTCAAGGACAAGTGACAGCTCAGTTAAAAGCAACTGATCAGTTCTCTGCCCCATATGTACCCCCTGTCAGACGCAGTCTTTGGTCACTGCTGTCTCCTGACCTGTTCTGGTGCATTTGCTGGGGAATGCTAGTAAGTACAGGCTGAACTGTGCTGAGGAGTAAGCCAAAATTTAATTAGTATATATGATTTCTGTCCATGTCCAAGCCCAGCTTGTTTGATAGAATGAATATGCTTTGGGAAAAGTCACAGGCTTTTTTTAGAGTTTGTCATCCATTTTAGCATGTTCCTGACTCCGATCGTTTCAGCCTGTCATTACTGTTCAGGCTAAAGCTATTTTCCTTAAGATGACAGGCCTTCTGTAACTTACTGCATTTTTGTCACTTTAAATATGCTTGTTGTTATTTGACTGCATGCTAAGAACATACATGCTCTTGAATTTCAACAAAATTTGTAATAATTGTTTGGATAAGGGTTTTCTTTGGGCTTGTTATCTGCAGCATAAGTTATGGATCTCTAACAGTGAACAACATAAATGCTCTTCAACATGAGAAAAACCTGATAGCTATAAACAACAAGGAAATAACTAGTGTAGTGGTGACTGATAATTATAAATTGGATATTTATTCAATACATTGGTTAATAGGTCTATGTCACTGGGTTTGTTTTTTTTTTTGTGGATTTATACTTAAAAATTATTATGTGTAAAAGAGCAAACTCTCCTTTCAGATTTAACTCTCCAACACCTTTCAAGGTCAATATAACAGAGGATTTCAAAAGCAGTAGCTACACAGTTCTTTTTTGGCATAATGATTTTTTCAGAAAGGCTTAGACTGAAAATCCTTGCAAAAATTTTAAATGAATAATTTATATAAAAGATACATTAAATATTCATAGAGAATATAAAAAGTATGTGTTCCACCTCAAAATACCATAGGTACTATAGTAAAAATCATGCTTCCAGATTCAAAAAATACTGTTTCTAGCCTAAGCATAAGTAAGTGGTAACAGACAGAATAAACACTCACATAATAAAATGGATCACAGAACTTTTCATTTTGGAAGGAGACCTCTGAAGATCATGTAGTCAAACCCCTCTGCTCCGAAACAGATTGATTGCATCAGGTTGTTCAGGGCTGTAGCTGGTTAAGTTTTGCGTATCTCCCAGAGTGGAAACTCCACAGCTCCCAGGGCAGCCAGTTCTAGTGTTCAGCTATCCTGTCAATAGAACAGTTTCTTTGATGTTTAAATGCAGTTTTCTGTATTCAATTTGTGCTCATTGTCTCTTGCCTGTTCTGGATCTCTCTGGACCAGTCTTCTTTACTGTCTCCTTCAGGTACTTATATACACTGAGCAGATGTCCCCAAAGTTTTATCTTCTCTGGGCTGGACAGTCCCAGTGGTCTTTGTTTCCTTGTGCAGTTTCCTGCACTTGCTTCAATATTTCCATGTCACACCAGTGCTGTGGGGAGGGAAAGCACCACCTCTCTTGATTTGCAGAGAACAATCTCCTTCATGCAGCCCAGGCTGCTGCCAGCCTTCTTTACTTCAGTGGTGTATTGCTGGCTCACAATCCTTGATCCTGATCAACATGGTGTCCACCCAGAGCTCCAGATCTTTTCATGCAAAGTTGCTTTCCAGTAGCAATTGCCCCAAGTCTGCATTGGTGTATGAGGTTATTCCTTCCCAGGACTGAGCACTTTTCTTTCGACTTCATTAAACTCTTGTTGACCTACTTCTCCAGCCTCTCAATGAATGAATGAATGAAACACAAACATCCTTTGTATCACCCTTCCTGCTTGCTTTATGTAGTCTGCAAACTTTTGGAAGGTGTTCTCTGTCCCATAACCAGGTTACAAATTGCAATGTAAAACAGTACTGTCCCAGTATCTACTTCATCTCTTCTGGATCTGAGTCAATCTTCCTTGGCTGCACCCATCAGTATCTTTATATGCTGAGGAGGTTCACTGAGTATTTTTTTCTTCTGGGCTGGACAATCCCATACCTCTCAGCATCTCGTAGTATCAGATGCTCAGATGGGCTTTCGCTTTCCTAACCTTTGGATAGTGTCTTTTTCTATATTCTAGATGTTTTTTCCTTCTAGATTACCTGTCCCTGCTTCTACCTCCTGAATATTTCCTTCTTCTGTCTCAATCCAGTCAGGGACACCTCATTTACCCCTACAGGCATCTTGCCACCTTTGACTTCTTGCTTGTTAAGACCAACCATTCTTGAGCTTGGAGGATGTTATCCTTGAAAAATCAATCAGCTATTCTGGGTTTCCCTTGCCATGACTATATCCTACAGAATTTTTCCAAGCTGATTTCTGAACAGGCTAAATTCTTTCCTGAAGCTCAGTGTTAACAGTCTACTTTCTGCTTTCTTCCCTCCTCTCAGGATCATGAACCCCACTGTCTCATAGTTACTGCAGTGAAGGCTGACTGTGGCCTTGCATGCCCAGCTGGAGCATGGTCTTTGCAGAGAAATTACAAATAGAGCCATAAAAGTAGTCTGCTTGAGCTAAAGCTTACCAGAAGTCATTAAAAAGAGAAAAAAAAGGGGTCCATGTTTCGTATTCAAATCTGATAATAAATTGCATCTCTGTGGAGAATTTACTTACTTCTACTTATGCATAAATTTCATTAATTCTAGATTATATATTTTAATTGATGTAATCCATTGTGCCAGACACATTATTTGTGAAAATAATACTGGTTTTGACAAAGGGTTATTTCATTTTTTTAAATGTCTGATAGATACTGTGAACTCTATCATTTTGGTAGCACAAATGCAATCCATAAGTCTTTTCTGTCACTAATTGTTTTGACACTGAAGAAAGGAATTCATGCCTTATAGGAGAAAAGAATCTTTCCTTCACTTTACATACTTGTTTATCCCTTAATAACCAGTTATTTCACTGACCATAATGCAAGATGTACAGCGGGTTCCTGTCATTACATGACAACTACTTCTGGTTTGGGGGAAAAAGTCCTGGAGCTTTTGAATTGTGTTGGAAGTTAGGTTCTGCTGTTACTGTGACCAAGTAAAATGAAAAAAAAAAAATTGAAGATCTTCTTTCAGGCTATTAATGTTCTGTGTTCCACATGGTATTTTTTAACTAATTTAAGTTTCTTTGAGTATGTTTTGGTTTACTCTTTGTTAAGATAATGGTATTATTGTAGCCTTTTCCTCTCTGACATTTTTGGTGCCTTTTGAAGAAATGTGCATTTTTGTAAGCACCTTTTCTTGAAGGGAAGAAAGAACAGGTGGAAGTGTATTGTCTTCTGTGTCTATGCCTCATACGACCTGAAAAGTGAAAAGTAGTTTCAATCTTCTTTACTTTTCCTTACTATTTTGTGTTAGAGTGTATTTCCTTACTATTTTGTGTAAGACTACTTACAAGTGTTAGAAGCACAATTAACACAGATCATTTATTGGGATGAAAGAGCATGTGGTAGGTGGTCTGCAACACATTAGATGATGCTCTCTGGCACTATGTCATGCAGCTCAATGTTGATGTATGGTTCTTTTGCCCAGTCATGTCTCTTAGATAAGCATATCAAAACAAACAAAATGTGAGATGTGAAAAACTAGATTTCTGTAGAAATAGTTGCTGAATATTTTTATATTTGATGTTCCTTGAGTAAAATTATGAAGGCAATGCCCTTGATCTTCACTTACCTTTTGAGATCTTACAGTCAATAGATTGAGGAGCATGGAAGAAAATAATGCCAAGCCATGTTTTTTCTCTCAGAGAATGGATTAAAAAAGATTCATTGATATTTTATTGGTCATATCTCAAGTAATGCACATGATTTAATTGGTATTAATATATGGAAGTAAGTAGTAACTTTGAGAGGTGTACTTGGTAAGCTAAGAGAATTTATCTAAAATGAATCTGTGATTTCTTGTGTAGTGCAAGAGTAGATCCACATTAATTTTCTGTTGCTAGTGGAAAAGATTATGTCTTACTACAGTCTTGGAGCCGAGGATCTGCATGGCAAATTTCATTTCTTTTCAGTTAATATCATTGATTGTGCACGGCTAATTCTTTTCACTCTTGCCCCTAAGCAGACCAGTTTGGCCCTTGTTTCTTGTATTTTAAAAGATAATGGGAATACATAGACTTAGTTAACAATAAAGTTTTCTAAAGGCAATTAAGCTCTATCCAATAATCTCCACTGCAGCATTTTTAGTAGGAAGTGGACTGTATGTGTTAACTAATTTTAAATTTTCTTGCATCTTCTTCTAAAATATTTGGTTAACTCTCAGAGTATGGATGCTAATGTAGAGTGTCTTGTAAATCATATTCTTGCACTGAGACACACAGTGTGTTAGCATTGTTTCTGGTTATCTTTGGAGATGACAAAGTTTTGTATGAAAATTTTCTGAGCTAGGTTTTTGTGCTATTAAACTGACTAAAAATAGGCAGTGAAATTTCTCAAATGAAACCTGACTTCAGTTGAATGGCAACATCTTTTCGAGTCAGTTTCTCAGAGAAAGGTCTTTTACAGGACTTTTACTGATGTAAAAGTCTTTTACACTAGTTAAATGCTACTTTGTTCTAACAAAGGTTTGTCTGAATTCAGCTTATGGCTCTATACTACTGGTGATGCTCAGATAAAGCACCAGGAACTAAATAAGATGTTCCTACATTACAAAACCTGAGATCAGTAAGATGTCTTACATAGCACTGCTGATGCTACATTTTGATACTTGGCATTATCTAATTTGTGTCTTTATAACAGTGAGGAGCATGAGGCAGCCATTGAACTCATTCCAAAGTGAGTTCAGTGTATATAAGCATCTTCATAAAATCTTATTTTGCTTCAAACATCCTTTTGAAACATAGGCATCAATGACTTAGATGTAAGATCTGCTTCAGAAAACCCTAGATCATTTTCAAGGAGAGACATAGAACTTCTTTGAAAGATCAGATTTCAGTGTTTATCTCAAATGTTCTAGCACTCAAATTTACTTATGAAAATAAGAAAACAATTTGAAGTATCCTGGAAATACAGATTAAATTCTTGTACCAGCTGGCATATTTTCTAAACAGCTTTCCTCTAAACAGATTAAAACACTGGGCAATTTCCACCCAAAAGGTAATAGATGGGATTCATCCAGGAATACTCAAAGAGCTGGCTGATGTCCTTGTGAGGCCTCTCTTAATAATTCTTGAATGATCTTGGGAATCTGGAGAGCCCCAGCTGGATGCTGGCCAGCCTTGTCCCAGTTTTTAAGAAAGGCAAGAAATATGACCTGGAAACTACAGGCCTATCAGTCTCACTTCAGCAGCTGGTAAAATTATGAAGATTATTCTGGGAGATACTGAAACAAGTTTATAGACAATGCTGTCAGTGGTCACAGCCAGCACGACTTCATGAGTGGAAAGTGTTGCTTGTCAAAGCTATTGTCCTTATATGAAAAGTAACCCATGTAGTTTATCAAGGGAAGCCAGTTGATGTAAGCATGGATTTAAAATTCCCTTTTTCAGGAGTTACATGTGGCTTATATAATATGGTAGAAAAGACATGGATTGATAAATATAAAGAAGCCATTACTGTGATAAGGAAAAATGTATAAATTATGGATGTTGTTTGTAAGAACTGCCAAACAAAATGTTTGATTATCATGCAATTTCTGCCAGTGTGTCACCTCTCTGTGCTGTTGACAACATGTGCTGCAGGAAGGTGAGATGGCCAGGATATGCTTCTGGTCAGATGGGTCAGCCGTCTGCTCTCAAGGGTTTCTGTAGGTTTCTTGGGCTTGGTTTTGGTGTGGACTATTCAGCTTTCTCCATCTGTCATCCTGTGGAAGTTCACTGGGACAGAGGCCATCCCCAATACACAATAGGTGTATTTGCCTCCTCTTCTGAGGCGTAAAATAGATCATCAAGCTGGACCTGAGCTGTTCCTCCCACTGGCCTCAGTGACAGAGGATGATCGTGGCTCCATTGGATTCTTTTGGTTTTTTATCCCATCGTCTCTGTTAGCTTGTTGTGGGCATAGTGGGAAGGTCCCTGAGAGCTTTTGCTCTATATGCTCTCATGAAATGTCAGCACTGCATTGTTTATATTTAACCTGATTTAGGGTCTGTATGATACCACTCATGAGTATAAC
The DNA here is from genome assembly GCF_024509145.1 of Vidua macroura. Lineage (NCBI taxonomy): Eukaryota > Metazoa > Chordata > Aves > Passeriformes > Viduidae > Vidua > Vidua macroura. The sequence continues at coordinate 96,065,949 of NC_071573.1, forward strand.
AAATCTTATTAGTATGGCAGAAATAGAATTTTTCCATTGTTACATCATTTGTGCTCCTGAACAGAAGAGGTGTGTGATATTAAAGTGTGTGTGAGAATAATAAAAATGCACATTATTGGCTTCTGACAACTTTTGTATTCAACTAAAAAAATTCATTACACTGTTAGAATAATGTTCATTTTCCCATTAGGTTCTGAATTGATCTTTAGTAATATTGTTTATTGAAAATATTTGCAGAATGTTAAAGGCCTATTTCTGTGCTATGCAGATTTTGTTGATACACAAGGGTGATGTTTTTCTGATCATATTAAAATTTTCAGTTTAATAGCCAGAAGCCTAGGAATTGAATTTCAACTGCTGGTGCATTTGTTTTTAGAGAAAACAATTAATAAAAATGTTGTATCCCACCCTCAGAGGGCTGCTGGCTATTTGACACTAACCTTTTTCTCTGGGGTAGTTTAGTTGTCCAACATGTTTAGATTATTTTTTTGACTGGTAGAGGACTATTGGGTTCAAACAGAAAATACCTGGATGCCTTAATTTGCTCCAGTCTTAATCTTTACCATGGCATCCCACAGCGCAGCAGCAGAGGAAAAGTGTGCCTCTTTTATCTTTAGAGGCATGCACTTGGTGCTTGCAGGGGTTTCTACATTCATGCTAGAATGCCTTGTCCTGGAGCTGCCTCATATTTCTGGAGAAACAGTAAAAACTCTTGGATTTGACTTATTTATTTGTTTCCACAAAATATACAGTGGAATAGAAACCACAGGAGAATTATGCAATTCAGGAAATAATAGAATTGGAATCTCATATATCCTTAACTCAATATAAACAACTCATATTCTGAATTCCATAAATGACTGAATGCATTTAAGAATCTAAAGAAGCTAAATTCAAGTACCCAGAACATGCTTTTTATGTTTTTTTTGCAATCTTAAGGAAAAGTGATGTTGGGTTCAAGAGGTTTTGACTGAATAACTGAATCAGTTAATTACTGTGATTAATGCAGTAATCGGTGGTGTTGATCTTTGCAAGCTTTATGTAAAACCTTGTAGTAAACAAAACAATGCTAAAAATCCCCTTGAAATAGTTGTTCTTAGGGGGGAAGGGTAGCACCTCTTGTCTACAACAATTGTTTTGCCTGTCCAGTGTCCCTTATGATGCTTTAAAAATCTCATCACATTAATACTGTTCTTTTTTGGCAACAAAAGTCAGGTAGTGAATTAAAATGAGTAATGTCTTTGAGGATTTCTCCAATTTATGTTTTCCAATAAATGTAATTTCATGTCTCTCTACTTTTTCTCAGAGATAAAGCATCTTATGATGTTAGTGACCCAAAATTTTATTTCTGCATTCCAGTGAAGTCAGTAAAAATACAGTAATGCAAAAGAATAAAAATTATCTTTACTATATTTCTAATTGTATACTAAAAGTAATATATTGTGATTACGTAAGTTCTTAATCTATTTTGTTCTTTAAAAATTAATTTGGATTAGTTTCAGTAGAATATCTGAATCCTACTTCTTATGAATTTCAGCTAAGTTGCTATAATTTTAAAATGTCTGGTCAGCAAGAATGTTGTGAAAGAATACTAATTTAATAAATCTGTTCTAATTCTGTGTAGGGAAATTGACTGGTGAGGATGCAAAATATAAGAACAAGTAGAGCTAATTGCCAGCTAACCTTTATTCCCTACTCCTTCAGAAAATTTCTTACTGTAGAAGAGATGACTGAGGGATCACCTCCCTCCTACTAGGAGTGACAAAGTGTCCTAGAATGACAAATATCAGAGTCTGTGCTGCAAAGATTCCACTTTTATCTGTGTTTCTAGATTTAGCTACAAACCATTTTTTGCCATGTAAACAGCCTTCACAGGAAAAAAAGAACATCAAATGACATTTAAGGAAAATACTTTTCTCAAACTTGTTAGTACATGCTACATAGTTAATTCTATATTAATTTGAATTACATAAAGTCAGCTCAGATTTGGAATTTTTAATCTCTCATTAAATAGTGTTTTCAACAGAAATTATAATTTGGTCCTGAGTTTATATGGAATTAATTATATTACTGTAATAAATTTTACCTCACTTTATGCAAAGACCCTGAATTACATGCCAGCATAGCAACACATGCGCTGAGTCTTTTGTTTATGCCTTGGTAGAAGTGTCCTCTCCCTCCCAAAAAGATAAATTATAGCTGTGCTTTAGATACATCTGCTGCAGTTGCCAGTTAAACTGTGAGATTTATACCCTTTGGAAAGCTTTTCTACAAAGTTTATAGTTAGAATTTTTTAATATAAAGTCTATTTATTTCAAACAATTATTTTATTTGTTTATTTACTCCTTTTTACTTCAGAAACTCTACCAATGACTCCAGTGGAAAAGACTGCCTGAAGGCTTTGCAGTATGTTTGTTGCAGCCTTACTCCAGCTGCAGTGCAGATCTGCATCTCTGCAGGGGATCTCAGGGGGAGACTTTGCAAGGTATAAGAAATCAGGAAAAGCTTCTGCAGTGTGGAGAAGGGTGATCACCACAGAGGCACAACCTGTGTGGCTGGAGAAAATTGTTTGGTAATTTGTTCAACTGTCCAGTAATTAAAACCATCTGCTGTCAGTTATTCTGCTGTTTACCCTCACACTTTCACATGGCTCTGGCAGGAAACTCTTCCAAGACTGTGCAGCCTTTACTCTGAGAAATACATACCTTCCTTTTATTGGTAACTTTGGCTACTGGACTTGGTGTTTCCAAACCTTTTAAAATAACTTAGAAGTTCCTAGGTTCTGTAGCAGGCAGGTTCTGAAGGGTCTAAATTCAAGTTCCTGAAAAACATCAGTTGTGCTGCTGTTGTACTTCTAAACATTGGTGTAGATGAAGCAGAAGGGTGATCTAGTAGCTGCCTCCAGGTATTTGAGGGGCAGTTATAAAGCTGATGGAGAGAAAATCACATTAGTACTATCAGGTGTTATAAAAAGGGTGCAAAATGCAGCTTGGGTTGTTTGTCTTAGTAGTAGGGAAGCAAATTCCCTTTGGAGGATAGGGGTACTGCAGCATGAGAGAAGGTTGTTTAAAGGCTATGGAACACCTTTCCCAGAATGATTTTCAAGACTTGGCTAGACAGGGCAACACCTGAATGGGTGGCTTGATGCTGGATATTCTCCCACTTAAAGCTCAACATCATACAGGGCACCTCCAGAGGTTTTTATTAACACAGTCCTGTGTCTTAACTCTGGAGTGGGTCAGGCAGACTCCAGCCCTGTGGTCACTCAGTTCAGCCTATTGCTCAGGGACCTCCCAGGGGAAGGAGTGGGCCCAGCATGGTTATTCTCCTTCTAAGCCATGCTCAGATGCTCCTTTATCAGACCTGACTTATAGAGGCTTACAATGTTTCCAGTAGAAGATAAGTTCATTTCACTATTTTTTTTTTCAATTTGCTAGTGGCCTGGTCTGACTTTCCCTTGGTTGCTACTGCCTGGGCAGTAATAGGAATTTATGGGTAAGGCATTACTGGCCACCTGTGGAAACATGTTGCAATTGTGTGTGGGGAGGAGTGAATAAATACCATTCTTAAGTATAATTTGCTTTGTCTCTTGGTTGCTGTAAATTTATTTTTTGAGCAAAAGATTCTTTACTTGCTTAGCAAACTGCAAATACTGAAGAATGCAATTACCAAACCAGTAACATGTAGACATAAAGAACAGACAGGTAAAGAGAAGGCATCAGGGAGAGACTCATGTTTATTTTTATGGTTGAGTGTGTATGGGCAGGGGAGTCAAGTTATGGCTTGTGTTTACATCAGCAAAATCCCTGAACTGGAATAGAAAATGATGAAAAGGTAAATCTAATTGGGTGAAAGAAAACGTATTTTAATGGAAATTGGTTTTTCACTTCTAAATGTCAGTTTGAAGTTCTAAATAGTCTTAAAATCTCAAGGAACTATCTGTATGTGCTTTTATCTACTGGTGTCGCAGTACTTTATTCTAATGTTGGGCATGTGAACTGAGAGCAGGAAGGTCTCCTGTGCTACTGCAGAGGGCTATGAGGTCTTTTGATCATCTGGAGGAATACATTTCCAATAGTGAAAACATTTGCTTCTCAAAATAATGTAACTTTTTTGATCTGTTCTGCCATTTCTTTTCCAAATTCATGGACTGTGCATCCTCTCAGAGCCCACTTTTTGACTTACATATGCAATGGTGTATACCACTGACTACTGAGCAATAACTCCTGTGAATAACAGATAAATATAGAAGGGCTTCAGGCATCCAGTAAAATACATTTCATTTTATGCTGAAGGAAAAAAACTTAATCCTTGGCAATTTGCATGGTTCTAACAGATAAAATTAAATTACTGAAACATGAAAACCTGCTGTATTAAGAGCAGCCTTTAAAATTGTTTTCTTGAAAAGTGTTTTCATGTGGAAAATGATTCATTTAGCACCTGCTTATCTGTGCGATTGCTGACCTAGTAATTGATTGCTTGAACTATAAATTTTATAACAGATATATGTTTTAGTTTCACAAATATATTAGCTGGCTGTCTTAAGTATTATAAAATTATTCTGGTATATGGAACTAGACATTTTTGTTACTTTGCCTTTCTTAGAAGACAAAACATAACTGCTTTAAAAGTGAAATGTGAATATTTAAATGATTGAGAACAATAATCTCTTTAAAAAAGATGATTTTTCTTTCCTTGCAGACCTAGCTCTCAGTGAATTAATGAGATTTTGGCAGATTTTCTCTATGTAGAACTTTGTTGCTGATGAATCCCTTATTTGTAGTTCAAGTGAGTACGCTTTTTTTTTTTTTTAATAACAGGGTACATTGCTCCTTTAATTGAATGATTAAAAAAATTAAGAGGGCCAAAATCCATGCAGCAAACACTATCTATAGTCAGCAGAGACAGTGCAGAGAAATTAAGTTCTAGAAAATTCTGGATTTAGAGAAATACGTAGACAGAGGTGTTCATCTTCACTTGAAATTTGCCATTGTACTTATCAACTTTTGGTTACAAAATATGTATTTTATAATTTTTCCCCTATTAGTGGTTGAAAGCAAAAAACGCTCTTCTTATGTTACTTTATTTCAAAGACATAGTAGAGATGTTCATCTCCCATTACAGATTTCTTTATTCCAGGAGTCTTGACTGTTGTCAGACCTTTCAAATAGGATTTTGAAAAGAATTAGTGTTATTAGTAAGGAAATGTGATGTCCTGTCTCTTTGTCAAGAAATATTTTATCATATTTTATGTGGCTGATTCACTCACAAATAGATACCTGGGTAAAAGGTGAATTAGTTCAGAAGACACAGGTGGTAAAGAAGGTGTAGGAAGAGAACCTTGATTATGGAAGCATTCCCACTTTAAGCAATAAAATCAAAAAGTGAACCTGATGTGTAAATCTGGTTGTTACTGGAGATTCAAGTTGGAAGTAGTTGCTTGAAGTGCTCTGGGGTTTGTGTTGCAGGCAGAATAGCTGCTGAGGTTTGAACATTGCTATAAAAATTAGATCTACACCCAGTGGCCAGGAGTTGATGTGTGTCCAGCTAAGTACAGCTATGGGACCTCTAACAGAGCTCCAGTGCAAAAAGTGGGTAGGGCTGGTTCTGGCCGAGCAGGGCTGCTGAAAATCTCTGGTGTAATTTTCTGTGTTTGCTCTGCCTACAGACCAGCTATTTGCAGTCCCACAGCTGCTGGTTCCAAAACAGGAGTCCTATTCAGGTAGCAGACTCATACCTATATCACAAGAAATATTTTCATTCTCTGTCACTGACTACAGACTTGTCTAACCTTACTTAGCTTCCTGACAAGACTTGTGAGGCATACTTTGCAGTTTTCTTAGGCTTACCTGGGGCTCTATTACAGCTTCTTCAACTGTAATAGCAATTGCATTGTGACCAAGATAGTGTTCCCTTATCTGTTTTGATTTTAGTTTAGTGTTGTAGGATTGTGTACTGAAAAGCCATTTTTTCCCACAGACTCTCATGTACTTCTATGACTAATAGTGTAATAAGTTGCAAACTCTGTGTAAGATGAGCTGTGACCATAGGAGAAAGGTATCGCTCAGGGGACCAGAGGCATAGAGTGACAGCAAAGCAATTAAGTTTGGAGCACAGAGGATGACACACACATATCCCAGGGCTAGAAATAGCTCAGAAATGTTCAGTTACTGATCACAGAGGGATTGAATTCTTTGAAATGAAGTAAAATTTGCTTTAGGATTTCAAAAAAGAAAAACATCCAAGGTATAAAATATAATAAAGCATACTATTAATTAAATGGTATGTAGAAATGCAGACCAAAAAAGTAAAAAGGATTTATTTTTTTCCTCATCTCCAAGTGCTTAATGATCTCAGTTTTCTTCTGTTTGGGTTGGTTGTAGTTAATTTCTTGCTCTATGGAAAAAGACAGCAGGAAAGTTGGCTGTGCAATGAGATCCTTGAAAAAACTCCAAGACAGCAGCTCAGACTTGGCTTAATTTCTGCACAGCTATGGAGGAATGTGCCTAGATATAAAAATAGGATAATCTGAGCATGAGAGTGTAGTTTCTCATTGTTTTATTTGGAACAAAGTTGAAATTAAGTTTTGTTGACCATTTCCTTTAATTAAGGTAATTTACTGCCTGTCCCCATAGAGAGTTTCATTGAAATAACTGAAGAGGTTGTAAACTGGGGGGATTGGAGAGCTGGTTTATATTTTTACATTGCCTTTGCCACCAAGCAAGGTTTAATTAAATCTTGAAGTCTTGTTTACCTAAGTGTCCCATTGCAGTGCTTGGAAAAAGCACTTTTTAAATGCATGTGTATTCATGTTACTTTTTCACCATCTTGCATTTGTGTAAGACACAACACTACCATGTTCTTTCCAAGTGTTTTTTGTCAATAATCTATCAGTTTTGATTTTTTCTGCTTTGTGTGCTAACATTAAAATAATTAATTTATGAATGGTATGCTCATCATTTCAGGATATATTCATAAATCAAAACTTACTTATCTATTAATAAAACTTTACAGAAAGACTTGTTATAAAAAGTGCTTACAATATTTCATCTAGTCTCTCCTTTTTTTCTCCAGATTCCTTTAGGAATTTTTATCAAAGATTGAAAAACAAAATATTCTTAGCAAATGAGAAAACATTCATGGCGAAAGAAACATGATGGGAAAATGTTTCAGCTTTTCTTAAGGGTATTTTATGGGCCAAATCCTTGTAAAAGTCAGTGTGTTAGTGAAGCCCAAATAATTTATGCAGCGGTTATGTACGGTTACCTTTAATAATTGCATTGCCAATCATTTTTAAATTTGCCTCATGTGCTTTCTGCCATAGAGCAACTGACTTAAAAATAGTGTTGGTTTAGTGTGCTATAATATTGTCTAAACAGATTTCAAGTTGGATATAGTCATATTTTTTGTCAAAAATCAAGTGTTGGAGTACTAAAAAAAAATTCTGATAAACAGTTGAACTTGATATTGTGCAGTCACACTTATCTTCTCTAAATTCACTAAAATATTGCTATGTATTTATATATGGCCATGAGTTTATGTAAATCTGGATGACTGGCAGGGCTAGCCATCATGGGCTTAATTTACAAATTTTCTCTATTGCTACCTAAAGAATAGGGCAAGCAGTTGTGATAATTCCTCTGTAAGGTAGGTGGACATGGACTCAAATAGAAGGATCATAGAGAGAGATAATATGTAACAAATAGTGAAAGAGGTGGCAAAGGTGTTCAGTGGAGACCGTGAGAGCTTGCAGGGCATGGAGGAGAAATGGAAAATACAGTAAGGAGGATGAGTATTTGAGAAAAAGAGACAAAATGGTAATCAGATATTTTAAAAAGTAGGAGTTTACCTAAAGCGGTTTAGACCAGAAGTTATATGTGCAGACTTGTATGCCTCAGTAGCATCCTAGATAATTGCTTTGCTTGCAATGTGGGCTGCGTATTGACCAAAAAAACAAAACAAAACAAAACAAAACAAAATAAAACAAAACCAAAAAAAAACCCAAAAAAAAACCCCAGTTTGTGTAAGATAATTTAAATTTTGTTTTGCAGCATTCTGTAGTAGAAGGATAGCAGATATGTACTGATACCTATGTTCTAACAGCTGTATGGTGCATTGTTGTGATGTTAGTTACTGTAAGATGTTTTATAGCACGAATGATATGTAGGATTTTTTTAACTTGTTTGCAGTTTTGATCACATCTGAGTATTTTTGCTTGATGTTGTGTGAGGTAAGGATTGGAAAAGAGGTACAATCACGAAAGTTTCAAGTGAAGATGGATCAAGTGGAAGTGGTTTGCTTACAAATAGCTTACTTGCAAAAGGAATGGAAATCCTTGCAGGCAATTTCTACATAGTATATTTAAGATATGATGTCAAATGTTGTGGAAAATATTTGTTATACAGTATGTTACAAGGATCTTCCTTATGGGCAAGCTGGTATCATCTGGTGTATTCATTATGAAATTACAGTATTAAGTCAGAATAGGAATCTGTAGAAACATCTCTGGAACAAACTCATGCATTGAGTTTTGCATTAAGAACTGAGGGGAGATTGGCAATCAGTTTTCTGCTCAACGTTTTTGCTTCATGTTGATGTTTAATTTCTGCTTCACTCCTAGCAGCCTTTATCATAGCTGTTAGTTCAGTAAGGGAATATAGTATCACTTCTTGGTAATACAGATTGAATGCTAATTCAAGGAGTAAAACTCCTTGTACCATAAGTATTTTATAGCTACATTTATTATACATGTTGCACATAATGTGCCTTGCAATAATCAGAAAAGACTAATGGATTTGGTATGTTACTCAGAATTAATGATATCATAAATATGCTTTTAGGAGGATAATAGACATAATACGGAGGGCACACAGTGTGCAACCTGTCAGTGCAAACTTAGGGGAGAATAAAATGACCGTGTAAAATGTTTATTTTTTCAGTGGAACAAGTGAAAATGTGAACAGTATCCTGCAGGGCTGGAATATTTGCTGAGAAAGGAAATGTAATCTGTGCTCTGAATATTCTCAGAATTCTGAGTTTCTGAGAAAAAAAAGAAATAATCAATCTTCACAGTGACTTAATTGCTACAAATTAGATCTACTGTGGAGACTTTGTGAATTGCACTACAAATAGGAAGAAAAATTATGCAATCATCTTACCTCTAGCTGAAAAACATTACAGTGTATGCTGTAAGCATAAACTGAAATTCAAAAAAAATAGAGAAGGGATGGACAATTGAAAGGTACTGAATTCATATTCATTGGCTCTGTTACACAGCAAAAACTGTCTTTAAAAAACATTTGTTATTGACTCTGTTCTTTTTCTAATGTTGTCATGCAGAAGTTCAGAACCCTTTGACATAGAAAGTCTTTTTTGATCCACAGAGATATTTCTTCCACAAAGGGACTATTGTAGAAAATTGAATACATCATAAATTTTATATAGCATACTAATAATGGCTTGAAAAAATGATGTTATTCACTGTGGAGGACACATGAATGTTTCATTTCTCTTGCATTACTGGTTGGTTTGGGGTTTTTGTTTGGATTTTTTGGTTGATTTTTTTTCCTCTTCAAAGGCATCTTTGAAACTTTTTTTAGTTTAGTTAGCTGTCATGGAGTTGGATTTGGCATTTCCAGAATAATAATCAATATGAAGTCAAATGTTTTTTATAGAACCATTTTCTGTACTGAATAGTTGGGAGTATGGGGAGTAATTTTTATCATTTCTTCCTAATATTTTACTTTCTTGCTTTATCTTTGTTGTGTCAATCCAATCAACATGTAATTCTGCCCATCCCACAGCAATGAAACTGGCACTTTTTGCTCCTTCCCACTGTCAGAAGGCTTTTGGATGTCATAAATTTTCAATTTTTTGGAAGGAATTAGGATTATAGTGACTACCTGAGCTTTCCCAAACCTTTGTCTTTGCAAAATTTTCAATGAGAAGCAGACTTCTCATCCTCTTTTGCAGTAATGCCCTCAGATAAAGCCCCACATGGAACACTTTCCTGAGACTAAAAAGTAATCTGATAAAGCAGTCTGGAGAACAGATTGAGGATCAAGATTTGATACATAGGTCTCTGTGTCAGGTAACATAAGCAGGAGATGATATGAATGTTTGTATGAGCAGATCAGTTTCTTACAGATTTTAACCTCTGCTGCACAAAGTTGCCATGCAGTTGGTTGAATGAATCCTGTGAAAATTGTTTGTGGGAGTTAACATACCAACCCTGACAACTGAAGTTGGCGGTGCCTAAATTCAAGTTAGAAAATCACTTGTCAGGATATCACAAAGAGCATTTCTACAGTACTTTAGTACTGTAGGCTCAGCAAACATTGATGCAGACAAGCTGCCAGTTTCTCTATTGTGAGCTGCATTATAGAATGAAGCCCTTCATATAATGCTGCTCACTTCTTAAATATTGTAGTAAAATTAATCTATCAGGCTTTTCTGACAGTCTTCCTGCAAAGAAGGCCAGAAGTCAAGGATAGAAAACTGATTTTTGTGTGGTCAGGATTTGCAGTACCTCTAAGTACACTTCAAATTCAAGATAAGACAATAGAAGTTAAGAATTCAGCAGTTAAGAAGCAATTTTTTACTGAGGTCAGAGCTGCAGTCTGACCCCACCAGTCTGTTTCTGATAGTGACAGTGCAAGATGCTAAACCATATTCTAACTTTGAAAACTGTTTTCCTTTATTGTATCCAGTTTATCTTTTCAGTAATACAGATAATGCAGATAATGCTGTCAGCCTGGAGAATCCTTGTGATGACAAATTTCCCAAGTTCACTAAATGCTGTCTAAATTAGTTATTTTTGTTTGCTTACTGAGTTGATGCTGTGTTTTGGTGTTGCACAGAGCTTGGTGAAAAACCTTTGGTATTCACCTTAACCTACTGTTGTTCCAGTCTTATAAACTTTCTCATATTCTCTGCAGACATTCAGACATTTACTTCTGAGAGTTCCAAATGTCTTTATTTATGTATATGGCAGCTGCTCGACTCCTTAGCAGTACACTTCAGAGATACAGAGACTGGAACTACGTGTAGAAATTGTGCTGTGTCTAATGGATGCCCTGAATTTTATCATTGGAAGTTGAAGAGAGATTCCAGAGTAAGACTGGTGTAGTTCGTTGTGTGCTGTTTGGTGTGGATGATCTTAAGTTTGGTATTCAGAACTATTATTTCTGCAATTGAGTAATACAACACTTCAACTTCAGGAGTAGAGACTGTTCTCACATGCACTAATTTCATAACAGCCCCAGAAATGGAGAAGATGGTGCACCAATTCATTACCTGCTCAAGAGCAGTGACATGTAATAGTAATTTTAGAACCTAATATGTTTTTTTGGCAAAACTTCATCAGTTTCTGTTCAGAACGGATCTGGGAACTTAGTTTTAAGTCAGTCATGCAAGTATAGGATGTCTGTTACTTTCAATGTTTTTTGTAGAGAAAAAAACTTTTATAGAGAAAAACTTTTCATTGTTATGGTGTGGAATTGTTACACTCTTAATTAAAACTTTATTTCAATGACAGTTTATGTGTTAAAGGCTTTGAGGCAGTGTACATGTAAGGTTGACTTAAATTATTTTGGAGTCATGTATAGTTGAAAACACTTTTTCAGAAAACTGATATATTCAAGAAAGATAACCATGCTAAATATATAGGTAAGCATATGGGCTGTCTATTGTATCCATTTCATTTATCAGACTAAATGTGTTTTGAAACTGTCAGACAAACTATTTCTCTTTTTTATTAAAACAGCCTAAAATATTGATCTTTATTTACCATAGAATCATAGAATGGTTTGGATTGAACGAAGAAGATCATTTAGTTCCAACCCCCTCTATCATGGGCAGGAGCACCTTCCAGTACACCAGGCTGCTCAACGCCCCACCCAACCTGGCCTTGAACACTTCCAGGGATGGGGCAACGACAGCTTTTCTGGGTAACCTGCTCCAGTGCCTCATCACCTTCACAGTAAAGCATTTCTTCCTAATATCTAATCTAAAGTTGATCCCTTTCAGTTTAAAGCCATTCCCCCCTCTCCAATCTCTTCATGCCCTTGTTAAGTGTCCCTTTCCTACTCTCTTGGATGCCCCCTTGGAGTAATGGGAGGTTGCTGTAAGGTCTTCCTGGAGCCTTCTCTTCTCCAGGCTGAACAACTGCAGCTTTCTCAGCTTGTCTTCATGAGAGGTGTTCCAGCCCTCTGACCTTATTTTGGATTTATTGTGGGTTTTTTTTGTTTGGTTTTTTATTTGTTTTTGTTTGTTTGTTTATTTTTCTTTTTTACTGTTTTGGGGGGGGTTGGTTTTGGTTTTGGTTTTTTGGGTTTTCTGTTTGTTTGTTTTTTGTTTTTATTTTTAGGGACTTTAATATCCTACAGGAAATTAATCTGACTTTATGTGAAGCTACAGCTTGGGTTTTAGGGAATTTCCCCTTTCCTCTCCAAAATATTCTAGCAAGGAAAGCTTATTGTGTGTGTTGGGGAATTTCCCCTTTTCTCTCCAAAATATCATAGCAATGGAAACCTGTAATGGTTGTTTTCATATGCATTTATTATCTTGAAGAGCTGGGGCTTTGTCTTGTACAGAGTAGTAATGTAGGCTCAGTAGACAGCAATCCCAATGAAAGCATAGAAATTTCAGTGTATTTATACCTCTGCATACTATCTGCTTTCATATCTTTGAGAAGCTATTTCATTTACACGTCTCTCTGTCAGCATCCCTGTAATTTCATTATGAATATTCATATGCCATAAACAGATGTGCTGTGAATATTTAAAATACAGGTATATCTATATGTATGAGTGCCTACAGATATTTCTGCTTATGACTGAGAACAGGGGAAAAATATATACTAAATCGTGTCTTTTAAGTACCTGTTGCAATCATTTAAGTAACCAGAAATTAGTCTTTTAAGTACTTAGAAATTCTGATTCTATCTTGTTAAAAAATTGTCTGAATTTATTTCTTGCCTTTCAAGTTAGCAAAGATTTTTTACACTTAGTGTCTTGTAGTATTGTATTCTATGCAGACAGAAATATTCAGAGATTTTATGTTCAAGCTGGACAACATGCCACAGAATCACAGCATGGTTGGAAGGGACCATGGTGGGGTCATCTAGCAATCTGTTCCAGTGCTCAGTCACCTTCACAGTAAAGTTCTTCCTCATGTCCAGGTGGAACCTCCTGTGCATCAGTTTCTGCCCATTTCCTCTTCTCCTATTGCTTGGCACCATCAAGGCAAGCCCGGAAACCTTCTGGCACCCTCCCTTCATTGAGAGGCTTTGGCAAGGTCCCCTCTCGGTCATGTTTTCTCAGGTCTTAATAGGCCCAACTCTCTCAGCCTTTCCTTGTAAAATATGTCCTTTTAATTCAGAGTTTTTGTGTCATCTTTTCTTAGTGAGAATGATTTAATCTGTAAATAAACATTTGTCAATGGTAAAGTTCAGTGAATAAGTTTCAATTTTCCCAGAAAAAAATGGGAGTTGAAATTTTAACAGTTTGAATTACTATGATACAAAACTTCCAAAGAGAAGTTCTAAGGAGTAAGCTTCCTTTATTGTTGAACAAAATGAAACTTTGATGGTACAGGAAAATTTTCCATTTTACAAAATTGTCTTTATATTTATTATCTTTGATTTCTTTGGACAATGCTTTGACACAAGTTTTTACAAGAAAAAATCTTCTGCCATTTTTTATATCTCTGCTCGATAAGCCACCTTCTGTCACTTCTTCCTGTTCCACCCAGGGGGGTTCTGGAATCAGTGTCTAGTTTAAATCTGGACCAGATCTGAAAGATACTACAATTTTCACTGGGTTAGTGAAGATTAGTAAGGGAGGGAGAATAAAGTTTGAATGCAGGAAGACTTTTAGACTTTTTGTCATGCATCTTGAGAGAAACTGGCGGACTAATTATGTATTTTTTCAAACTATCTCTTCTCTTGAGTAGAATGACAGATGATGAAAAAAAGGTGAAAAGTGGTAAGGTAAAGAGGAAGAATCTGAGTTTATGGGAAGAAAATGATAAAGTGAGGTATTGAAGAAGGATCTCATCTGTTTTCATGAAGATCAAATCCTTTTTCATGTTTAGGGACCTGTTGGTTATGTCAGGGATCAACATGAACTGGTTCATCCCATGGGATGCAGTTCCTGGAGGAAAGAGTGATCCAGGACAGCTGCTTTCTTTTCAGAGATCACCAATATCATGTATAGAATTAGCAAATGGTGTTTCAAGTGTTATACCTACAAATGAGAAGAGTTCTTGTTATTATCATATCAAAAGTGAGTGTGATGTGACACAGGATCTCTACAAAAACTGCATCCAGGTTCTGGAAAAACATTGGAGAAATGCTTGAGAACCAGTGTGGACAGAGCGGTGCCATCAGAGGCTTTTGTCAAGAAGTGACTGACAAATGCACTGCAGATGAGTGAATATCATCCCGTCTGTTTGCCAACCTCTCAACATTTCAACTAAAAGAGAAGATGGAGTGTTATTGTAAGGTAAGTTATTAAGTGAAAGAAAAGATGAAACTTTAGGTTTAGAAACTACAGTGACAATTATATGGTCACTATATTACTTGGCAAGTTTTTGGTTTGTTCTATGTAGATTCAGAATGCAATTTCTAGTTTCTCTTCTTAATAAAATAATTTAAAAAGTTGAGAGGTGAAAATAAGTGATCTTTAAGATCCCTTCCAAGCCAAACCATTCTATGACATTTTATTAACTGAATTTAAGTATTCATGATTAGGAAATACTTGAAAAATCCTGGAGCAAAACTTGGAGTTTCTCTTCTATTTTGTCAATCTAGCATCCATGAATATATATTTAAATTTTATCTGTATTTTTATTTCTTAAGTTCAAAATAAAGACTAATGAATTATACTTGATTTATAATCCATGGGAAATATTTTCCAGCTGTTCTGTGTATCTGTGTAATGTTTTGTTCTTTTTAACTGGTGCTGTATTCAGTGTTGCCTACTGTTACATCTGTTCAGTGTCCTTACATATTAGTTCATTAAGATGTCACTATCAAATGTTTTGTGTCCAAAAATGAAACCTCTGTTTATTAGCAGATGTTGGTTATTCAAGTTAAAAAATAACTTTTCAAAAATATTGGACTGTGATTTTATTTAGGTCAGAGAAGATGATGAAATAGAAATATGTATTTGTTCATTTGAAATTGGTTCTTGTTCATATGAGGTTAAACTGAAGAACTCTGAAAACAATTTTTCTTAGAATAAAGGCTTCAAGAAATCCCTTGAAGTCCTCAGTGGTGCACTCTTCTGCCCAGCTCGCAGACATTTAAGGGAATTGGTGAGAGGTTTCTGTTGTACTAGAGGCAGTTATTTTCCTGCTAGGGATTATAGACACTGCAAGGAAGTTGACAGCTACAGAAATGTTTGTATTTGAATAGGTAGGAACATTGATTAGAAGAAAACTTTCTAGCCAGTGGGTCTTTTCTATTAGTCTTACTTACACATTAAACAGTTTTGGTAGGTTTATTTAGGTATAGGCTTTATTCTGGCTGCTTAATTTTGCTTTTTTCATATCACTTGTTGTGATGAATATGCTGCCTTCAGATTGACTAGATCTTGCCTCTCACATGTTCCCTCAACCTGAGCCATGTTTGAGCAATTTTCTTCTTTTTCTTTCCTCTCTGGCTTTGCAAAGCAAACTATTTCCTTGTAAAGTTCTTATCTTTAATTCAGTCCTCCTTGAAGAGAATTAAGCACAATTTTAAATCTTTATCATGCTCTGGTTTGCAATCATCTTGTGACATTTTTTTGTGCTGTGAGTGTACTTCATTAATAGTTTAGAGGAAGTCTGTGCAGCATTTCTTCTCTTCCAGCCATGGAGATGCTAATATTTCTAGTCTTGACATTCGTAGTCTCTTAACATAGTACCAAATCTTAACAATTTTACTGAGCAAGTGCAATTCTTGCTCTTCATATTTTAAACTTTTTTTTTTTTTTTGGTACTGATCCTGTCTCCTATCCCTCTGCCATTAGCAATAGTCTTTGAAAAAAAAAACTTATAAAAATTATAAATGCAGTCCTAGGAACATTTGGGCAGAAGAGTATCCTTTGGGGAATTCCCCAAGTACACTCCCTGTTTCATGCCTTTTTCCTTGAGTGAATTGTGCCATGTTTTCTAAGACTTGTCTCTTGCTTTCTATTTACTTGTTTTACTGACATCTCTGATAAGTTAGCTCTATCTAACTTCCTGTCTATAAGGACAGAGTCAATACCAAATTATGTTGTATAAGGCAATTGTTGTTATAATGATAATATGTTTAATCATGTTTTGTATTTACACTCTCCTTTAATTACTGCTTTTGTAAATTGTACTGTCTCCTTGTATGATCAGTAAAGTCAGAGTAGGAGATCATCCTTGCCAATTACCTTCCTCTGGAAGGTAATACAGGTACTTTAGATACACAGTAGTCTCTCCAAATCTTTGTGAAGGAAATATATAATTGCTTGTAGTAAGCAGAGAGAAATATAAAATATTATATGTAGGGTAGCATAATTCGTTGTGCTTGTAATTATTTTATTATTTTAGTTTTTGTAACTGAAACATCTCATAGCAATGCAAGCTTACATGTCGAAAGAGCTTTTAATTATCAGTTATACATCCTTGCAAACGTGCAAGTGAAGTACAGGTGGTTTAACAGACTTGGATACTCATTGCAAATTTCTTAACATGGTACTCATCACAGTAAATAAATAAATATACTGACTGAGTAAATATACTAGAAAAATCTTAGGCCTTCTGCTTTATTAGCATGACGCACATATATATATGTGTGTGTGTATATATAGGCACAAAAACATATATATTTGTGTGCATGTGTAAATACTGGTATAGAAATTTATAGAAATATGAGTTCAATAATTGGAATGCAATTGCCTTATTTTATTTTTTTTTTATTTACCTTACCCCCTCATAAAGTTACTATGAAAAAAAAATTGGCCTTATACTGGTCTGGAGAAAAATACTCTCCGGTATCATGTCTTTAGTATATTAAAGAGATGTGTAAAGACCCCATGCAAGACTCTGAAAGCCACATTCTGTTACACTAGGTAGAAACAGAAACCTTGTTTGTCAGCAGTTCCCAACTCTTTGATCCACCCAGTTCATCACCCTTAAGAGTCAGACTCTCACTGGAGTACGGAACAGGAAAATGAAGCACATGGAGGCAGAAAATTGAATAAACTTGATAAGAAACAAGCTTTTATCTATGAGTACAAGGCAGGAAGCAGCAGCATAAAGCAGTCAAATTTGTGTCTAAAGTGGTCTATGTCTTCATCTTACTGTTTCTGCCTTGATGGTGAAGAGGTACTGTGAAAGTTAAAGTATTGGAAAAAAAAATATTAATGCCTTTTTTAATTAGCGCTTTGTGTGGCTGCTTCAGTGGGCTACAGTATTGAACTAAGCTGTGAGTTTTGTTTACTGTCTGCTCAATATCTGATTCTTCTTCCTCATTCAGAACACTGGTATCAAAGATGGAGCTGGGAAGGAGTTTGCATATTAGGATCAATTAGAGAGCAGGGAAAATACAAAAAAGAAATTGAAAACTGACACAGGTTAAAACCAAGGTCTCCAAATCACTTTGTGAAGGCAGGCCAATAGTTTTTTGAAATTACATTTAACAAATGGGTATAAATATGTGTTGCTATTATCTATAGTCTGTGCCATCAAGAGAGTCCAGTTTCACTGTGCAATCAGTATAATTTTGTTAGCAAACAACAGTTTCCAGTTTGATGAAAGGTTTTGAGTACAACACTTTAGTAAAGGCAGCCAAATGCCCCCTTCAGTCAAGGTGGGTTACTATTTGGCAGTCTTGGCAAACAAACAGAGAAATAACCCTCTTTGCATGTAGATCCTAATTGTCTTGAGCATAGAGAGAATATTAAGTTTGGAAGAATAAGTGCTTCATCAATTCTGAGGAGGTTCTTTTAATGAGGGCCATTTCTTTTATCATTTCTATAGCAATAGGATAGTAATTTAAATTGATTCAGGAGCACAGGTAATGAGTCCTTAATATGAAATACTAGATTCCTCTAAGAGGAGTTTGATTTTTTGTTCACTGGCAGGAGATAGTCTAAACTCTGCTGAACTGCCAGCCATTAAAGTTTCTGTGCTATAGCCAATTAATTTAGAGGTATATCATGGATTGATTTATTGAGTGACTCTTGCCTAAGAACATGATCTGGTTGATGTATAATCATGATTATTAGTGATCAAACAATAGTAGATAGACATTCTTACAATAATGTACATTGTAGATTATTGTGACAATGTGAGTGAAAGGTGTGATACTTCACATAAGGAAATCTGTAATATGTAGTAGGACTATTAAGAGAAAAATAACAGATAAGAGTACTTAAAAACAGCATGATATTTATATTAATTGAACTGTAAATCAAATTAAAGGTCAAACAGATTGAAGATGTAAGTTGATTGTGGTCATCTACTTCA
Source organism: Vidua macroura (assembly GCF_024509145.1). Classification (NCBI taxonomy): domain Eukaryota; kingdom Metazoa; phylum Chordata; class Aves; order Passeriformes; family Viduidae; genus Vidua; species Vidua macroura. The sequence continues at coordinate 96,084,435 of NC_071573.1, forward strand.
ATTTTAATGGTAATCTGTAACTGAACTATTGAACAGAATCTGAATGTTGAAGTATCTGAGGCCTTTTAGGTGAAGAATTAAGTGATATTTCTCTTGAGGTCTAACTGCATATGGAGTTTTAAGAATGTAGGGCTAATTCTGTACTGAATTAGGAATTGTGAAAAGATTCAAAATTTTCATGTTCAGAGGTACTTTTCATGATATTTTAAGGTGTTGTAGGCATTTTTATATAACACTAATATGTATGTTTAATTACTGGACAGGTAGATGTCAAATCAGTGTATATACTGTGGTGTCTTGTTCATCTGATAGAATCTCTGTGTAAGTATGCTTAAGGAGAAGGCTGCTTAGGACAGAGTGTACTTTAAAATAGGTTATATATAGAAAGCCATTCCTGCCAAAAGTGAGCATTTCTTGAAAGAACTGTTGCGGTTCTGACAGTAACCAATAATAAGAAATGCTGGTGATACTTCATTACATTGGAGAATTATTTCCACAAGTTTCATGTTCTGGGGTATCAATTTATTTACTTAGGTAACAAAACTTGTAGATAAATGTTAATGAACCTGAGAATTTTTTGTTTTAAAAGTCAGAGAAAGACCATTTTTATATTTTGGCCAGTACTGTGATGGAACAGAATCATGGAATCACAGCATCAACTAGGCTGGAAAAGACCTTGGAAATCTTCAAGTCCAACCTATGACCTAATGCCACCTTATCAACTAAACCATGGAACTGAGTGCCACATCCCATCTTTTTTTAAACACCTCCAGGGATGGTGACTCAGCCACTTTCCTGGGCACCCTATTCCAATGCCCAACCACTCTTTCTGTAATTTTTTTTTTTTTCTAATGTCTAGCCTAAACTTCCCCTGGTACAGCTTAAGGCTGTGTTCTCTCATTCTGTCACTGGTTGTCTGAGAGACTGACTCCCACCTGCCTACAGCCTCCTTTCAGGGAGTTGTAGAGAGTGAGCAAACTTCATGGTAGAAAATTTCTGCTTATCAAACCTGATTTCCTTTTATGACAAGGTAAGCCACTTGATTAAGGGAAGCTAGTTGATGGAATCTTTTTTTGGGATTTCAGTAAAGCTCTCAATACTGTTTCTCACAGTATCCTCTGGACTAAATGTCTGAGCTGGATAAACACCCACATAATGGGTGAGCAACTGCCTCATGGATCAGACACAAAGGGTTATCATGAATGCGGTGACATCAGACTGGGGACTTGTCACTAGTGGGGTTCTACAGGACTCCATCCTCAGCCCTGTACTCTTCAACATCTTCATGAACAACTTTGATGTGAGACTGGATGGGACACTGAGCAAATTCACAGATGATACAAAACTGGGAGGAGCTGTTGACTCCCTTGAGGGCAGGAAGGCTCTAAAGAGAGACCTCAACAGCTTGGAGGGCTGAGCAATCACCAGCCATAAGAAATTCAACAAGTGCTGGATTCTGCACCTGGCATGGGGCAGCCCTGGCTGTACAGACAGGCGGGGGAGTGAGATTCTAGAAAGCGCTGCCATGGAAAGGGACCTGGGGGTCCTGGTCAATGACAAGTTGAACATGAACCAGCACAGCAGTGCCCTGGCAGCCAGGAGGGCCAACCCTGTCCTGGGGGGCATCAGGCCCAGCATGGCCAGTGGGCAAGGGAGGGGATTGTCCTGCTCTGCTCTGCACTGGGGTGGCCTTGCCTTGAATATTGCATGCAGTTTCGGGCACCACAATGTAAGAAGGATATAAACTATTAGAGAGTGTTCAAAGGAGGGCAGCAAAGATGGTGAAGGGCCTTGAGGGGAAGCTGTATGAGGAGCAGCTGAGGGCACTTGGTCTGTTCAGCCTGGAGGAGACTGAGGGGAGACCTCACTGCAGCTGCAACTTCCTTGTGAGGGGAAGAGGAGGGGCAGACCCTGATCTCTTCTCTGTGGTGACCAGTGACAGGACCTGAGGGAATGGCCTGAAGCTGTGTCAGGGGAGGTTTAGTTTGGATATTAGGAAAAGGTTCTTCACCCAGAGGGTGGTTGGGCACTGGAACAGGCTCCCCAGGGCAGTGGTCACAGCACCAGCCTGACAGAGCTCAAGAAGGGTTTGGACAAAGCTCTCAGGCACATGGTGTGATTCTTGGAGATGGTGCTGTGCAGGGACAGGAAGTTGGACTCGATGATCCTTGTGTGTCCTGTCCCTTCCAACTCAGCATAATCTGTGATTCTATGATTTGAAGATAATGCTACCTCTTGAATTGAAAATTCTTCACACCAAGCATGAAATAGAGGTACCAGTTTTCTATTTAATATATTTTAATAAGATTCTGTGGGATTAAACAGGGAAAAAGAGTGCATCATTTCCAAATGCACCAAATTAATTTATTTGCAATCTTAAATTAGGAATATAAATGTGCTTTCTCTAAAGCTAAACTAATAATCCTGTATACCTTTGAAAGATGAATTGCATTCTGTAAAAATAGCTGGTCTGCCATTTCATCCTGTAGAAGGAAAATGAGTCTCATCTTGTGGTGGTTAGCATCTGGAGAATGCAGGATGCTTTCCTGACCAGCATGATTATATTCTTGTAATTTTTGCTTAAATTTTATTTCTTAAAGCAATTGAAGTTGTTTAAAACACCAAAAAAACCACAATTTTAAAATTTTGTGTTAGAATCTGAGAACATCATATCTTACTTATGAAGCTATTTTCAGAGATCACTATTGCAGTCAAGTTGTAAAACTTTTTGGTGGTCCAGTCCAAGGCATTCCTCTTGTGGAAAATTAAACCTAAAACAACTTTTGAGTAATCTTCCATCAGTCTGATGTAAAACAAGAGGTGGAATATGCAAGTGGAAGTGGAAAAGGAAAGATACCTCTTGCTTTAGATACATTTAAGCTGTTGTAGAGATGCAGTTGACTATTTTGTCATGTAATGTCTAAATAATGCAGTCAAAGGACTTGTATTAAAGAAGTTCTTTATTTCTAGGACACTGAGGAACTAGAAGATGTCAGGTAAAATGCAGTTAGCTCAAATTCATCTTCTACAGCAAGTGACCAGGGTGGAGGAGAAGGGCATCTTGAACTGCTGCCTTCTGCTGGTGGGGAGAAACTCTGACTTCTTACCTAAGTGTTGATTAGGGTGTCCTAAGCTCTGCTGTGTGATGTTAATAGGATAAGAACCTAATTTATAAAACATGTTTAGTATGACTCATGGTTAGGACTTTCATAACTTGATTGCCACCTCTTCATTGCACTGTGGCTATTGTGTCTGCCTCAGAAGCCTTTGAACACTTTGAGACTTCAGCATTAGTGGAAATTATATAAAAACATACTCTGTATAAAGTTAAATAGTTCTTTGTTCATCATATATTTAAATGCAAAATTATAAGCTGCATGCAATTTGAATATTTATATTTCATGCTATTGCCTCTTTTGCCATAGTTGAGCAGTTGCCATGGTTCCCATTATATTGTCTGCTTTAGAGGCAAACCTCATAACCATGCTAAATGGAGCTGAGTTTCTGAAGTGTACTACACTTGTAGTGCCCTCAGCTGCCTCTTGAATTGATCTGTATTTTCCACTGTCTCCCCTTAATACCACAGAACCAGAGATTGGGGCCCACAAGAAATACAAATATTAATACACAAAATTAATTCTCTTCATCTGTCTTACCAATAAAGAACAACAAATTAAGTGTATTAAGTGTATAAAGAAGTAATTATTTTTTTTAAGAAATGAGATTCAATTAAATGTGGGTGACACCATAATCTGTAGGCATAATAGTTCAACTTTGCTTTGTGCAGGGGTTACTCTTCTTTCTGAACGGATGTAAATGGGGATAGAGAGTTAATATAATTATGTTTTTCAAGGATGAAAAGACTGGGGCAGTTTGTAAGATACAAACTTCCAGGAGAGGTATTGAAAATTTGATTTTGATACTTTTGGCATCACAGCTTCCAGAAGATTTACCTTGCTAAACCTGCCTTTTTCAAGGGTTTCTGTTTCACCTCTCTGGTATATCTTTATTTGGGTTCAACATGTTCTGAACCTCAAAAGGAAAAGAGGTTTCCCACACCTAAGCATTTAGAAAGATCACATTCTGATCTAAATTTTTCACCAATCCACTTTCATTTCTTCAGAAAAGATATTCTGTTAGGATTATGCATCTATTTATGCACATAAATATATATAATTAAATATAGATATGTATATATATTAACACTAGGTGATCTTGTAAAAATTCAAGTACTTGCTGATTCAATCAGAAATGCCTTAACAGACATCTGCTGTCAGAGGGCTCCATCTAGAATCAGCTTGCTTTTTTTTTTTTTTTTAATTGAGTATAGCCTGTGACTTTACAAGCCTTTGCATATTCACCTTTGCAATATCTTCAATATTGATTCTTAGATTTTTATGTGATAGGGATTTGCAATTTACTAAAAATCTGAGCCTAACTGGGGTGGGGGGTGGGGAGAAGATGACACACGCAACTCAATAGGTACTTTTTAAGTGACTCCTGTAAAATGAGCATCAAAACAAACTGATCCATTTATAGCAAATAAACCTAAAATCAAACAACATCCCCCCCACCCCCCAATGGCAAAATCTTAATTCAGCAAAATTCATACTCAAAGCAAGATTGTGACTCAGTAAGTATATTGCTGTTGACAGTAGTAGTACCAATATTGCACAGCAAAAGTGAAATAAAAATTAAAAATCTAATATTTCTATAAATTTAAACAGATAATCTACTTGCCATGTGCAGGATCCCAAGCCTTCAGTGTATACTCAACAATATTTCCACATGTTGTATCTTTCAAGGATTATGAAGACATATTGATTGGCTGGTGAAACACGAGGAATTTTAAGATTGTTCTGTGAAGTTAAACTTCATGTTTGTATTATGGAGTTTTTCCTTAATGAGGCACTGCAATAATCAGTTACCAGAAATGAAATTAAAACTGCTTCTTAGTTTATTTGAGCATTGAAGGGAGAGTTGTGCAGAAGAACCTCTGCATGTTTTATGCTTTTATTGCAAAACCAAAAATAATTTTTAAAGCTTTACATTTAGACATGATTTTTATAAATTACTTGTGCAGAACCTCTTTACAACTTCATTCTATGTAGGAGATGCTCCCATACGAGTTTGAGCTGCTTTCTTGACCTTGAAACGGGCTAATTTCCCGCCTCCATCAGGCTGCTCTGCCTCTGCTTTTATTCTCTTCTGTCAATCATCTTCTCACTGATGCTAATTTCTGTGTTAGAGCCTCACATTATTAGGTCTAAATTAATAACTTGTTGGTGAATCCAGCAAATGCTGAATAATGAATTTCTGTCTGGGTTATGTAGGTTTTTGGAGGCTCAATGAGCCTGTATTGTGGGAGATGTGTTTTGTGGAGTGTATATTAGCCTTCAAAATGCCAGGCTTTTCTTATGGGCACAGGTGTCCTCGAACTGAATTCACACCTATGTCAAAAATAGGGATGTTAATTGTGGTTTGTGGAGATGCCAAATATGAACAAAGAGCTGTTTTGTAAATAAATTATTTTTAAATACTGCCTAGTATAGCATTGTGTCTTTTGCAAAGGGCAGTTAAATCTGGAATGATAAAAGGATGAAATAATATTTGAGAATAGCAGCCTTGGTTGTTTCTGCTGTGTAATGCTAAAGGTCTGAATACTGTTTTCCCTATTATTTCCTAGTGAAAGTATTAACTCTTATTATGCTGTTTACCACTGAATGCACTTCTTTTTTTTTATCTCCAAGGTGTAAAGAGTATGTGCATTTAAAAAGAGTCATTTATTCTAGAGTAACTGTTTCATCATCAGTCTGCAATGTGATGAATGTCTGTTGCCTTATATCTTTTCATAATATAATTGTTTACTTGAGGATAATAGTAGACCACGTGAGCAAACTGCTGTGGCAGAGCTGTTGAACTGCACACTCTTATCTAGTCTTAGGTTTTCTCATGCTGGGAATAGCAGCACTCAGGCTGTGACTGGATAGGGACAATTTTAAAGTAATTTTTTACTATTGAAATAAAATCAGTGGAGATGAAGGGGATATTTAATGTAGAAGTACAGCATGAGACTTTACAATGAGTTTTAATGCTTAGTCCTTTGTTCTGATGGACTAAGACATTTAAAGACTAGGGCTGAACTTTCTCTGTTGCTTCCAGGCTCTCTATTGCCATTTTCACACATTCTTGTTTTGGTAGGAGTACAATACATTTAAATCATGCTTTCTGATTCAGCAAGTTTTAATTTGGTAATATGAATAAATAAATTACAGGCTTTCCGTGTCCTCATTCCAGTAATGACCAAGTTGATGTGGAAGAGGTAGTATAATTTAGGAGATGTTCTTGATGATAATTTATTCATTATTTGTTGATATTTTTCTTTCTTCCAGCTTTAATGGTGTTGCAGGAGTATTTTTTCCAGAACAGAAACTGTTATGTTTGCATTTCTGTGAACTGTAATGCAGTGTAATACTGAAATTTCTTCAGGAATTACTCTAAAACCCAAACACAGAACAATCTTACTTTTTGGCAGGGGATATAGTGAGCATACTATACTGTTTCTTTCTGTATGTGCAGCATTATATCACTGTGTTTTGGGTTATTACTGCTGGTGCTAGATTTTTAACCTTGGTAAAACACTAAAAACTCAAAGTTTGTGATACAATCCAATATAATTAGTATTTCTCACCTTAATTGGAATAATTCAACATTAATTACATATTAGGCCATTGAAAATCCTGGTATCTACAGTTAATAAGAAAAAAAAAGTGATAGAGTCTGCCAGTATGTGATACTCCATCTGTCTACTGTATTCTGACGTAGCACATAACTTTGTATTGCGATTTAAGGTGTTTTTTTCATTGTAGACTTACATTAAATACTGAATATGGTCTCTTAGATCCTTAGTGATGTTTTTTATAGAAGAGTGATTTGGTTGGATTTAGTGCACTTTACAAAGAAGTACACTTTACTCTTTTCAGTCTATACATAACTTTTTGTTCCAATTCCTTTCTATATTGCTAACAAAATAACTTTTGATACAAATACATTTCTTAGTCTTTGAATCTGTTTATTTACTACTGGAGGCACTCAAACTCAGTGTATTTGGCTATTTTAGTGAGTTCTTTCATATATATGACAAAATAATTCCTTTTCGGTATAGAACGTAATTTTAAAACATGTAGATAATGCCATCTAGTTGGGCTATCACTGCAGTGTAATTTGTGCAGAGCAGTGTCCTGCCGCAGAGTTGCACTGAAAGGAAAGCTCTGACTGTGGTGCTTGCAGTAGTAGTTTCCAGACTTTGATCTCTGGTCAGATGGGGGATCATGAAAGGGTACTGCCCTTTAAAGTGCTTTCAATTGAATCTTGGATTATACAAATACCATGAGGCTAATTAATGTTGATCCAAGAAAACTCTTAACGGGTAAGAGATTCCTTTGGTGTCGGTCGGTTCTGTTCCTGGAAATGTTCCTGGTACCCAACTGGAGATTTACAATATGAAAAGGCAGTAAAACAAGCACAGAAGGATGAGATGACAATGTCATGTGTCCAAATAATATGACAACTAGCTTATAATAATATTTTATTGAATAAGTCCATTACAAATTTCTAATACAGCTTTTCGAACAAAATGCAAATGGTTGTGGAAATACAGGCAGCCAGGCACAAGAGCTTTACAGAGCTGTCACCCTGCATGGATGTAAGCTAGGGGAATCCAGGTGTTTCGTTCTAGATGGAGGAAGATTAATGAAGGGAAGAATGAGAGTGCTGACAATGATAGTGCTGCAACAGTGGCAGTGAAATATTGAAAATTCTCTTTTTTCCTGCTCTAATGTCTTCATTATATTTTGTGGATGACTTTGTGATTTAGTTGGATCTTTTACAAATTGATCAAGTGACGAAATATGAAATCCAATTATGTTCAATTGCATTATATACCAAGAGTTCTTTCTGGACTATGTTCTTATTATTCTTAAATTATTCTCATACTCAGGTACTGTCCTGTGTTACTACTGTCTTTGTGTGCATAAAGGTAAAGCACAACTGAAAACTGCTGCAGTGTTCATTGGATTTGTGTCTTCTTTTCTAAATGGTTCATTATAAATATGGGAAACTACTTCTTGAAAATTCCATTTTAAACTAAGCAAATAATGCAAATTCTTCCAGACTCAATGCATTTTATGCAATAAACCACTCACTATTTATTTTGTTATTAGCTGTATTTATCTAATCTGTCTCTTCTGAATGTGTTTATCATACTTCCCTGGCTAACCCAGCAAATATCATATAAATTTAAAAACAAAAAACAAAAGATTAATATAGAAGGACAAATTATAAGATGATAGTCCAAAGACTTGACTCTTTGTTCCTTTTTTTTCCTTATGTTTTACTGACCAGTGACAGATTTCAGATTATGCTTGACTGATGTTTCTTGATGAAAAAGACTTTCTAACTAAAGGGCTGAAGGCCTGTGAAGGTAATGGGTGTTATCTGGGAACATCTGCACATAAATCCAGGTTGCCATGCCTTCTCTCCTTGTGCAGACTCTAAAAAATGGAGTGGTGATACATTTCCTTGGTCTCCCTGCTGTTGTCCCTTCCGCAGTTCAAGGACCCCTGTGCCCATGAGAAAAGCCTGGCATTTTGAAGGCTAATGGCTGCGGTAGTAGCCAGCAGCCAACTGAAGCACAGACAAGTTACAACTTCCCTCAGTATTGCAGAAAAGTGAGAGCTTCACATGGATTTTCAGGGAACTTGAGGAATGAGAAAGGAGCTCACTCCTTGCTTTTTGTTCTTTCACAGGAAATTGTTTCTTTTGGCTTCAGGTCATGGACTCTTGCCAATTCCTCGAGGACATCCTGGACATCTTAAGTGGTGAATTTAAATATGCAGAATAGAAAATTACTAGTTAAAGGAGTTTTCATTTTCCTGCAGTAATAGGATAATGTTTGTGTAATTGAAATTATACAGAAGAGTGACATTAGCATCCTTCCACTTGGATATTTTTTGTCTGCCCTGGTAAGGGAGGCAGTAAGGCAGTGGACACAGCTCAATCAAGTGCCTATCTTTCTTAATTTTAAATGTCCTGCTCAGTTCTAGGGTTTTTTAGTCAGCATTCACTGACTAAAATGCAGCTTTTGGGACAAACAACCTGTATGAAATGTTCAGAACTGGCTATTAAATGTGAATAGGAACATTTTCTCCTGTTTGCATTGTCTACTTTGTGAAGCTCTGCAAAAATTTATCTAACTATCCATAACTGAATCAAGAAATGAAATTAATTTTTAATGAAGAATTTATGGCAGAATTTCTTAGGTGACTGGAGAGATATAATGATACAATTTTGCGAAACTATACTGATTAACATTAAATGAAAAGGAATCCAGTCTAAAAAAAACAAACAACAAACCTACACATTCAAGAGCTCAGGAATGTCCATTAATAAAAAAAAAAATGATAACTTAGACTATATTTGAGCAATACTGAGATAAATATCCCTATCAAATTATTTATTATAATTGATTAATATATTAAAATTTCAAAGTGTCACATTTTTCTCATTATGGAGTTCTTGAAGGCAATTTTTATAGCTTTTTACTTAGTTTTCTAATTTTAATTTTTTAACACATAACAGCATGAATTAATGAAGTGTTTTAGGCTTTACCTGCGCTGTGCAGAAACGCTATATAGTTATCAGCTGTCACTCATATGAAAGATTTCTTTTAATATGTTGCATTGGATTGCAATGTTGAGTTGGGTAGTCATTTTAACCTGCTTCTTCACAAAGTATCTTTTTGATTCTACTATACATATTCTTTGAAATATAGCTCTTTATATCCATTATCAGAAATCACACTATTAAATTATAAGTCCCCAATAAAGGTTTTTTCTTCATTAATCATTCAATTTTTTTTGCTACAAATCATTTGTTGTATTAATCATTCAAGTTTTGTTTGTTACAAGCCATTTTGGTAGCCTTTTATTTGAACCTAAATATTACCCATGTGTGCAAATTTTAAGTCCATTGATTCACCTTGTCCTTTAGTCCACCTTCCTCTTTCCTTTGTTTTCCCTTGGAGACTGTTTAATTGTGTACTGTCAAACCAGCGAAGCCTGTGTAAAAATTTAACTTGTTAGAGAAAGTTGAACTAGTTACTTCAGTAGGGGCAGTAAAATGCCTTTACAAGACTCTTATGGCTGTGATGTGGCTGGTAGCACTTACTCTCATGGATACCCTGGTGCATGAACTTATGTCCAGTGTTGTGCAGTCCTGTGGAAGGAGTGGAATGCAAGGAATGCTGGGACACACTTAGAAAGGGAGAACATGGTGAACTGGGAACACAAGAAAAGGTTTTATATGAGGATATTGGATAGAAATCTTTTTAAAACCAAGCAAGATCAGTTTTGCTGCTCATGGAACCATTTAATTCACCAGGTCACTTCAGATTTTTCAGATTTAGCAACATGTATAGAATAAATAAATTCCACTATGCACTCCTTTATCAAACTGACTTCTGAATTTCTCCAAGAAATAAAAGTGATTTTGGGAAGTTGGTTTTCCTTTAACTTTGGTGACTTTGTTTTCAGTGTGTCAATATCAGAGAATGATGATTATTGTACTTGTATATAATAGTTGCTAATCTGTTTGTAGTTACCTAGGATGTCCTATTTGCTTATGCAAATAGGGCAACAGTGTGCTTTCAATAGTCATTTGGAATTTTCCTGCTATTCCATGATTTGTTAATTAACATCAGTGGCCTGAGGTGTTGTGAGCTGCATTCTATTGCTATCTGATGGCAACTGTCATAATTTTAAAAGCCTATCTTCATTCTGGTTTTATTTTACTTTCTCAGATTTTTACAATTTATAAAGTCTGAATTTTCTGATTACTAATGATTTTCTTATCTTTCAGGATTTTTATTTTTTTCTATCTTTAATGGCTACTTTGCCAAGATATGCTTTAATCTTATTTTCTTGCTTATGCTGTTCTTTTTTAGTTCTTTTAGTCCTTGACCTCTCACATCTGTGCTTGTTAGGCTGGTGATCTGCCATTTATTTGCATTTTGTCGCTGATGTTTCTTTCAGCATCCTTCCCCTTTCTATTCATTTGTTCTCTCTGTTGGACCTTAGCTTTGTGAACAGTCCATCAAGTGGGGTGCAAAATTACAGAACAGGGCCTCTGAACACTCTGAAGTATTTTATAGCCAATTAATTCACTCATGTACTTTCAGAGGGTATATTCTCTAGCATAAGGCTTGTTCTTCCGTAAGTACAGTTTGCTCCTAAGGTTTGTTCATTTTTGTCTGTCCTTATTCTTTCAGTACTGATATGACCCACAAACTTCTAAACAATTCCTATTGACACACACCACATTTCCATCTCTGGCTGGAGGCATGGTTGCTTCTGCTCTGCATGTGCCCCTGCTACTTCCCACAGTCTGCTGGGACTTGTCATGGTCCAAAAGCCCACTTGAGATCCTGCAGGCAGAGCGTGGTGGAGGTCCCCCTGTCTGGCACACCTGGCTAGGCACTGGTGGCCTGTGCAAAGCTGTTGATTTCAGGAGTAGACCTGGATTTCAGTAGTGCTCTTGTTAAATCCTGAGTACGTATTTAAGTGGTTTGCTGAGTTCAGTCTTGAGCAAGTTTTGAGTCACTGAAAGGTCACCTATTTTGTTAGATCACCTATTTTTTTTTACAGGCAGCCTTATTTTCCCATTTGATGTAAATACATTCAAATTGTAGTAGTTTTTGAGACAGTGACAGCTCTTCATTCTAGCCTTTATGTGTATCCCCGTAAGAACTGAAATAATTACAGTGATTTTACAAATTTGCCTATGTATCAGTATGGAAAGATTTCTACTTGACTGTAAAACCTGACCTTACTATGGTTAGTGTTATTTAAAATTTATGATATCCACTTTGTTTTTAAATTAATCCCCTAAAATGGTTTAAAATACATTTGTTGACACTCACTCAATCTGACCTCCCATCTGACCCACCCCAGTAAGCCACTGTTATGTTATAATTAAGCTACTGAAATAAATCCATGAGACTGCTTTGCAAAATTCAGATATTCATGCAGCATTTATGCTGTGCCTTTATGTTCTTTTTGTGGGATGATGACTAAGGACTTGGCCAAGGTCTAAGGCTTTCTGTCTGCACCATACACTTCATTTTACATTATCTTTGTGGATGGAAATGTGCATAGTTGATGTTAAAAAAGGCTGACTTGGCTGAAGGATGAGGTCCTGTGGGGACAGGATGCACCTAAAATATGATGAAAATTTGGACATGAGCCAGAAGTGTTCAATTGCAGTCCAGAGAGCTGACCACACCCTGGGCTGCATCCAAAGCAGCCTGGCTAGGAGGGCAAGGGAGGGGATTCTGTCCCTCTGCTCCACTCTGGTGACACCCCAGCTGGAGTGCTGCATCCACCTCTGGGGTCCCCAGCACAAGAAAGATGTGGACCTATTAGAGGAAGTCCAGAGTGGGGCCACTTGGCAATATCCTTGGCAAGATCCTTGGAAAGGTTCACCTGGAAATCCACGACCGACTGTGATAGACAAGAAAGCATTTGGAAGTACTCTGCAATGATTTATATTGTGGAAATTTCACCTGACTGACATCACAGTCATCCCTAATGAAGTCATTGGATTGGTGGATGGGGGTCTAAGAGTGGATGTTTAACTTGGATATAGCAAATTTTTTGACACTGGCTCCCATTATATTCTCATAGACAAGTTGATGGAGTATTTACTTGATGAATGGGGAGGTGCAATTTAAAACTGACCACAGTAAAAATAGTTATGATCTGTGGCATGAAGTCCAAGTTGACGATGGTCACTAGTGCCATAGTGAGGAAATCAAAAATCCAGTACTGTTCATCATCTGATGACTTGGATGTTGGGACAGAGAAAGCCTTCAGAAAGTTTGCAGATGGTACAAAACTGGGAGGACTGGCTCATAATATCAGATGGCTGTGCTGCCTTTCAGGAAGACTGGCACTGGCTGGAGAATAAGTGCACAGTCGGGGAGTTCAAGACAGGGTAGTGCACAGTCATGCACCTGGCAAGGAATAACTCCAGACACAGTAGAGGCTGACAGGGTGGAAAGCAACTTTACAGAAAAGGTCACCAAATTGAGCTGAGCCAGCAATTCAGCCTTGTGGCTAAAGGCAGCAGCTCTCTCAGCTGCATTAGCCAGAGCATTGCCAGCAGGTGGATGGAGGTGATCCTGCCCCTCTGCTCAGTACTGCATTGTGAGACAGCATCTGGAATCCTGTCCTGTCCTGTGCTCCCCATTGCAGGAGGGCTATGGGCATGCTGGAGCAAGTCCAGCAAAAGCCCAAACAGATCAAGGGAGCATCTGACATATGAGAAGAGGTTGAGAGAGCTGTGACTGTAGAGCTAAAGAAGAGAAGGCTCAGAGCAATCTTACCAACGTGGAAGAATTCCCAGCTGGCAGGTGCCCATGAAGACTGTGCCAGAACGTTCTCAGAAGTGCTGACTGAAAGAGGCAATGAACAAAAATTGGAACACTGGAAATTCTGTTGAATGAGAATTATTTTTTATTTTTCAAAGTGAGGGTGGTCAAACACTAGAAGAGGTCCCACACTGGTTTATCCAAGATTTCCATCATTGGCAATACTCAAAACCTGATTGCACATGATCGTGAGCAAAGCAGCCTGGTCTAGTGGGAGATGTTTCTGCCCATGGAGGGAGGGGTTGGGATTAGATGATCTTTAAGGTCCATTCCAACTCCTTAATATTCTGTGATTCTATGATTTGCACAGGGCTTTGAATTAGATGGTCTCCAGAAGCCCCTTCCATCTTTAGCCCTTCAGTGTTTCTGTCTGAGTGTTTTCCTCTAAGTTTGAGAATTTTTTTATTAAGAGTACAGTCTCAAACAAACAAAAAAACTCTTTGTGAGAGCAGAAAAATTAATATGATTAGCATTTCCATGCTTATAATAATGACCAGATTTCAGAAAAAAAAGAGCCACACTGTTTTTGTTTTAATAATTGATCATTCTGTAAAAAATAAAACAAACCCTAGCACAATCAGGAAAACAAGCAATAAAAAAGGCTATTAATATGGTTTTTTTTTTTTTTACATATATTTAAGTAGATTACATGGTATAATTCTGATTGGGCTTTTTGTTGGTGGTCTTTTTTTTTTTTTTCCTTCTCTCTCTTTCATAATTTTTTTTTAACATTTCCATAGAAATCTATTCTATTGTTCAATTATATTTTTTCAAAGGTTCATGTACTGTCTGATTAGGTTTTCATTTTAATATTCAGTTTTCATTGTCTTTTTTTAAAACACAATTACTAGAGCCTCATCTGCGTGTGATTGTTTCTTCATTCTTTATCAACAAGTATTTTCACTGTATTATCCTGAAGTATTTAGTGGGTAATTTGGTCCTTGTTCTTCTGAGCTTGTCTTGGAAATAGTAGAAATTAAAACCCTACTACTTAGATATTTTTTAAGTGTCATTTTAATTTCTAAATGACAATGTTGTCTATGTTTATAGTTTGTTAATGTACCCTTTTCTTGTTCAGAAACTTGAAAAATTTATAATGAGTATGAAAACCAGCATAGTTTGGGGGGTCTTGATAGCAGCTGACAAAATGGTTTAGGTGAATTTTACGTAAGAAAACTGCAGAATCCTGAAATATGTCCTTCTACATTAATTTTTATAGTTATGGTAATAACTATGCTATGAATGTTGCAACTTGAAAAGCTGTCAACATTTGTGATAAAATTTAAACTAATTATTTTTACAATTAAAGCCTGACTTGACTGAGAGTTTTCAACTGACTTCAGTTTCATTGGGAATAAATTTAAATCCCTAGGATTTTTTTGAGCATTTGTGCTAGAATGCTGTTCCTCTTTTGTAAGAAGAAAATAATAGCTGAGTTTCAGGTACAAGCAATGGAGAGAGATTATCTAAGATTACTCCCAGGATTTTTAATGGCCCATGAACACCAGTGAAATCATCTGAACACAGAAAATGTATCCGTGTAGTACAGAAATCAAAGGAGGGTAACAAAGGCTAAAGTAAGCCTTTGACATTCATGTAATGAAGAGAACCTAAGCAGGAGCAGGGGAGGTG
This sequence comes from Vidua macroura, assembly GCF_024509145.1. NCBI lineage: Eukaryota > Metazoa > Chordata > Aves > Passeriformes > Viduidae > Vidua > Vidua macroura. The sequence goes on from NC_071573.1 coordinate 96,099,553, forward strand.
CCCTGTACTGCATCTTCTAATAAAAAAATCCTTATCTGCAAAACAGAAAATCCTGATATGTGATGCTTTATGTGCTATGGTGGTGCAAAAAAAAAAAAAAAAAAAAATAAACCCCAAAACAAAACAAAACCACCAAAAAGAATGCACAGTAAATTTCCAGCTGTAGGAATAGTTGTCTGTAACCAATATGCCACAGAAAAACTGCAACATTAATATTCTCACTGTTTATCCCCTTAACACTTCCATAGCAAAGCACATAGTTTTCTTGTTTTCTAGTGTGCAGAAAGTATGGCAGTATGTAAAAGGGATATAAAACACACATAACTATAGGTGTGGCAGTGAAAATGGGCTTTGGTAAGTAATGATTAGTGATCATTAAATTGGCTTATCCATCTTTGGGCTGGCACAAGATGAGAAGTAGTAGAGTGCAAAGGCACAGTTCCAAAAGTGGTCATGCCAGGATGCTGTGTGACAGTGGGAGAAGCAGTGGTAAACCTCAGGCAGGATCCTGTTTACCACCAACTGTGTTTTATGGCTTCTTGTTTAGCTGCACTTTCAAATATTGGATACCACGTTTGTTGCACACAGCTTTTGTAAATTTTGTTTACATTTTTCACACATTTTTGATACTCTCAGTAGAGCTAGTATGTCAGATCCTTTTATGGATTAGTAACCTATTTGATCATTCCTGCAAAAGATAGATGTGTTTGTCAGTGGGCAGCTACTCTTTTACTTAAGCACACAATTTCTAGAAATTACCTTTTTTAATATTAATTTTCTTTCATTTTTTCTGTTCCCCTTTATTACTGTTAATTTCTCTTACTGTTTTCTGTTCTTATTTTAAATCTTCTCTTTCTCTTCCCTAACTAAGCTTTATTATCTCAAGAACTATTCTGTCATTTCACATCCATACTTCTACTCCTGCTTTCCTACACAAAATACAACCATGTTTCTTACCCTGCCAACTTGACTTGTATACTTGCATAAAACTGTGAAACTGTATTGATAGTGTATTTAAGGTCATGCACCTTTTCTGAACACTGGCCTTTCATAAATATGCTTCAAATATACACAACAAAGGAATTTGTATTCTCAGTGTCTCATCAACAAAATATTTGTACACTCATGGATGTTACTTCCTTCAGCCTTTCCATGTGAAATACCACCAGGATAAACTGACAGGAGTTCTGCCATTGTACTGGTATGACTTCATGATGCTGTTGATGCTGTCTAGAAAGGAACAATTAAAATTTCTGTTTTCTCTTCCTTTAACTGTCAGGGTTTTGTCTATTTCTGAGTCTGTTTTAGTTCTTTGGTTCCAGGTTCTGAACTTAAAATAAATCCCCTCAGTCCCATCCTTTTCTCCTGCCATTTCTTAGGATAGGAGTTTGCTTGTGTTGTTCTGGTGAATACCTTTCTGGGACAGGAGGGTTATCATAAGATTTCATGAATCCTTGGGTTAAAAATTCTAGTGTCACTTTGCCAGCTGACTTGTGTTTAATGCTCCACCTTGCTAAGCACTGATTGCTGCTTACTTTATGCAGGAGCTCTCTTTTCCTGTTGCAGCATGTGCTGGAGAAGCTGGTGCTCCTCTCCTTGGGTGCCTGCTCCCCCCACGCTGTCAGGCCCAGCAGAGGTCCTGCCCAGGCCCTTACTGTGCCCTGCTGACCTACGAGTCCATCAGAGCTCGCTCAGCGACCTTTGCCGTGCTCTGCAGTGGGTGATACAGACCAGCTTTGCCCCCAGCCTGCGGGAATGAGACCTTCCATGTGGTGTCAGTCAAATACTGTGGCAGTCCAGTGCTCTGTGACCAGCAGCATCAAGGGACAGATGACAGTGGACAGATGATAATGGATAAAATTAAATTCTGCTGCACATTAATTACTCTGAAATACAGATTTTTGGCAACATTTTATCAAAGCCCTTAAAATGTCCAGCTCTTTTGTCAAGCATCTTACTTTTTAATTATTTTTACTCAGAATTGTTTGATTGTCTCCTACCTAGTTTCCTTTCCTAGTTTTATTTTTGTTCTTTGATGCATGCATCCAAATGTGTAAATGCATCTCCATAGGCTTAAGTCAGATGGTTACAGGGGCAGAGTATCAGTCAGTTGCATGTACTGGTTGTCGATCAGCAAATTATTGAAATTTAGAAAGATATGAAACAAGTTTTATATACAGCTGCCAAAATCAGACTTAGCATCAGTTCTAGATTTTTTTTTCTTAGTACTGATATTCTTTTTTGTCTTGATGTTAGTGAGACTAGACCGTATATGCTTTAAATAGCAGTTTCTTTGAATTCTGGACAAACATTCATTCATCCTAGACCATGTCTCTTTTTTAAATGAGAGCTGAATCTGTATCTCCACTTGCTATTTTTGATTACATGTTTTCTTGCTTTTGAAAAGGGGTTTAGAATACATATTCTCCATCTTAAGATATCTTTGTCTGAAGTCTGAATTCAAATAAATTATTATATACTTAAATTACCTGCAGTTTTTATTCATTTACTGGGTATTGCAAAAATACTTCAGTTTTTCCTAGGCTTCCTGTATCTTCTGTACTATTTTCTTTATATACTTCCAGTTTCTGAAGGATAACTGCTTAAGATCTTGAAACTGGTTATATATTATTATTTTTGTTCTGGTTGTTGTTTTGTTTGTTTGCTTTGTTTTTGTCTTCTGCAGAAAGCTTTAGTACTATTTTCCTAGTTGAACTTGTTTTCTTTTCCAACTTTTTCAGAAATTAAGCAGTTTAATATGGCTTTCTTCTTGGGCCCCACCAGGGTAAGATTCATAGTATCAGGAATAGAAATTTTCACATTAATTTTCACATTAGTTTTCTGATAATCTGTTTCTTAAATAATCTCCGAAGGGAATGCTGTGGGTTTTTTTCCAGCTATTGCTAAGTGGTTTATTTTGAAGTGTGAAATTTATGCTTTCTTGTTTGACAGGTAGGAAACTGCTGTAAGCATAGGAGCATCTTTATATTCTGAGGTTTTATATTCTTTATATTCTTTATATTCTTAATTCTTTTACTTAAAGATAGTATCTAAATCAAAATAAAACTAGGCAATTTTTCTAATAGTTTGAACCCTGGCAATTTTCTGTATTAGAATTTCTATTAGAACATATTTAACTATATGTCTCTATTAGCATTTGTTAGAGTTTCAAGAAGGCAATTGTTATTCTGACATGACATTCTGGAAGTTGATTTTTTCAAATGTGCAATACAGAATTCAAATATTTGTGTCTGGTGTTTTGAGAGGTGCATGAGAATGACAACAATCAATCATATTAGCTCATGATATACTGAGCTTGCAGTAATTAAACAAGATATTAGTGTTTACTGGTTAAAATCACAGATATTGTGAGCAAGCTGTTAATCACTTTTCTTGCAAGGCTAATGTTATTAGCAGATATGTATCCCTAAGGCTGTTTTTGACTATTGAATAGGTTGTGATGTAAGGAACAAAATAGACTTTTAAATTTTTTATATTGAGAGCATCTTTTCAAACTTCTGTTACTTTGAGTATGGCCCTTGAAAATTTAGGGAAAATTATTTTGAGTTGTTAGAAAGTGGTATTGTCATGCTGCAGTTAAAATCTTCTAAAGACTTGTAATGCTAATACACCTTTTACAACTGTGTATATTGAAATGTCAATCCATAATGTTGTTATTAATAAATGCAAATGTAAAAACAAAATCTTTATCAAAACAATATTATAAAAGGTGCAAATTTCAGATGTAATCAATGCTTTTGGGAAAAATTCTCTCAAATGTTTCCTAATTATGTAGTTTAGACCATCTTTATTTCTGATGCTGATTCTTATCAAAAAGTGCATTTAAAATTTACAGTACATTTTTATTCAGTATCTTTATTGTTAATTGACTTACAAGAGAATCAATGATGTCCATCAGATAATATTCCACTGGCTTTGTTGTGAATCACCTTTTTGAAAGGAGTTATCAGAAATTTGTGATTTTCTTCACTGAGAATGATTGTGAACATTATGAAAATATGAAATGGAGTTACAGATCTAATAAAAATGCATGATCTATTATCAGTCTTGAAAAATGGTATGACAAATATAAGTACTTTTACTAGCTTCTTACTGAGGCTATAAAGCAGTTTTGGTATGTTTCCTGCAATTTCCTGTGCATTTGCTTGTGGGTGTGTTTATTTTGAATAGGAGCTGAAAGAAGCTGTGTATGTTCCCAGTACATCATAGAAGTTGGGTAGCTGTTAGATCAGTTTGATTGTATATTATTCTAGTTTAAAAGGTGGGGGTTTTTATTGATTTTGTGATACTAAAAATAATGCAGTGTTAAAAATTAACATTGGCAGTTTCTTTCCAACTGGAATGAAATTCCAACTTAACTTGGTTTTATCTTAATTTGAAATATTTCCCTTCAGACATGAGCAGTAGTGTATGGGCTGGACCACTGGGGCAGCCACAAGTTTCATCATCTGAAGCAGTGTTGGTGTTGGTGATGGTGCTGTTTCCCAGGTACAGGGCTTCTCCTATGGGAAGGAAGGCAGAAGCAGCTGCTGGTGGACTACATGTGGGGTTTCGTGTGGAGGGTATGAAAGGGGGATTGTGACCCCTGCCATGACTGTAGATGGTTCTGAATTTGGACTCTGAGATGGGGTGGGCAGGACTGCTGGGCCTAATGGATGTAAAGGCACTGGTGCATCCTCTGTACATGGGAATTGGATACTGCTGAAAGTGGGCAGTAGTACTTTAGAGCAGAAAGATACCTGATAGTGACAATAAGCATGATGATTTTTCCCGAATTTTTTAAAATTAACATTTCTTTAATGCATTTATGTGTTAAAGAAACAGTTTTATTATGAACATTGTTATTGGTATTAGTAGTATTTTAGTTTAAGGAAACAAATATGTTTGTTTGCTACTTTGTTGTCATAGCCTTCCTCTAGATGGGCGGGTGGACCGCTGCTTCGATTCTCAGACTAGAGTTAGTGGTTAATGGGGAATCCTCTCTCTGGATTCCTGTGGCAAAGGACTGTTCTTCAGATGGGTCTTGTGACCCATCTTCTTTAACATTTTTGTCAGTGACCTGGAAGAAGGCCCAGAGGGCTTGGTTTTCAGGTTTGCTGATGACACTAAACTGGAGGGTTCAGTCAGTATATCATTGACAGACACCCAGGCAGGCTAACAAATAGACTAACTACCAAGATATTCAAGAAATCAATGAACTAAATTAATAACATCCAAGAGTGCCACATCCCACACCTCAAAACAAAGAGCCCCTGGCAGTGATACAGACAGGGGCCTGCATGTCTGGGGAGCAGCTCATATGAAGATTTTCAGGGGGTCCTGATGGGTAGTGAGTTATACCTCAGCAAGCAGCAGAGAAGTGAACATTATCCTGAGCTGTACTAGGAGGAGCACAACTAAGAGATTTAAGGGAAGAGATTGTCCCTGTCTACCCAGTGCTCGTTAGACTGTATCTAGGATACTGTATGCAGTTTAGATTCTCCCAGTATAAAAACTACATTTACAATACAGAGAAAGTTCACTGCAGAGTCACCAAGCTGACTGGGGCTGGAAGCACTTTCCCTGTGAGTGAGCTGGGCTTGTTCAGCCTGGAGACGGCTTCATCAGGACCTAAATGGAGCCTTTCCATGTCAATGAGGAGATCAAGAAGATGGAACCAGGCTCTTTGTACTTGTGTCTGGGTGGACAGGAGACAATAAGCAGAATTTGAAATGGGACACAATGAAAAGCTTTTCCTCATGAGGACAGGCAAGCAGTAGAGCTGGTTGCCCAGCAGTGGGGAATAGCCTCCATCCTTAGCAGCTTTCAGCTGGGCTGGTCAGAGAATTTCCTTGCTTTGGAGCTGAGCTTCATACCTTTCCAGATCCCTCCCTACATGTGACAGTAAAATTATGTTTTCTCTCCTTATACAGGAGTCTTGAACTACTCTTCTGAGATATGGGACAAATCCATACCATTTCTTCTCCACATTTTTCGAGATGCTTCTTCAGACTTGTTTACAGAGTCCCTCACCCTCACAGTATCGGGGAACCATAACCTATCCTCCAAATAGTCTGTTTAATGGCTTCATTATCATTATAGTCAGAATTTCTTAAAGGAAGGAGTACTGAGGTTAAGTATTTTTGTCTGCATTTGTGAAACAGTGTCATTAGATGTAAAAGTTGTAGTATGTTAAAGCTGAGAATAAGGATAACTGCATGTGCAATTACAGGGAGAAGTATACTCTGTAAGGGAGCTCTGTATGGCTGATTTCAGCAAGTTATAATTGATTTCTGTCTGCTTTTAGTTTTATTAATGGTTCTTTGTGTGTTTGCAGTGCTAATGGAATAATTGATTCTCTGTGTTCCACAGATACGTTATCGCTCTCACTATCTACTGCCTTATCCATTTGTCCCATGTTGGTCCATCAAAAAGTGTGTATTTGTGTACTTACTCAAGGCTCCTTAAGCCTGGAATTGTCTTTTCATCATGAAAGACATGGGCCATTTCATGGGACATTTCTTCTTAGAGTACAGTCATCTTTCAGATTAAGTGCTATGAAAATTATTTACAAATTTTGTTGTAAATGTCACTCATTCATTGTCAAGGCCCCGATGTGATAAACTTCTTCAGGCCTTCATAGTTATTTTTCACCCATCCTATGGCAGTAGCAAGTTGTTCGGTCCAGGTGTCCTTGTTAAGCCAGTCAGGTTTTCTCCTGGATTCAGAGGTTCATTCATATGCAAGAAGTCACATACTTTTGAATATTAGCATGAAATAGATCTAAAGGAGATTTTATTTTCTGGGATTTTGCCCTGTGAGAGGATTACCGGTAACATTTGGGCAGATGTTTTTTCAGTTTTCTCTCAGAATCCCTTAGCAATGGATGTCCATAATTTATCCAAGCAATCTGTTCAAGGACTTCCGTTTCCTCATAACCAGAATATATTCAAAGGAGGAGATTTCTGAATTATTTTTTTCCTGATTGCTCTATTTGTAATAGATTTTGAAGTACTTAAAACTGTTCCTGTGTTCTTGTATATGCTGTCTTGAAATGAAGTAACCTGAATTTATCTTGAATTACTTACACATCCTATTTTACTGATCTCTGACCACTTTTAATTTTTTTGGTTTCTCTCATGACCCTTTTCAGCTCATTACCTCTTTGATGTAGTGTAGCCATGAAACAACACTGACATAGTACTGTATAAAAGGAAACAATATACTAAAATGTATTAAATGCAACACTGGTGATGGATTACTTCATTAGCATGAAATTTTGTTCCCTCACATTCAGCAGTGTTTAAGGAATCTTCTCTAGTACCCAACTAAAGCACTTTACTTTTATTTGTACTGTCTTGTAAGATTGAGAAAAAACAAATCAGTAGGAAAGAAGGTGAAGAAAGCATGTGTTTGCCTTTATTGCAACAACAAAATATTGATGCCTATATTTTTCTGCCAATCCTCAGTCCTACATACCTCTTTCCATTCTATAAGACATGATGAAGAAGAGCTTTTGTTCTGCCATACTGATGACTGTTCTTCCTATAGTGTAACACCTTGCACTTTTTTTCCCTTTATATTTTATCCCATTTTAAATCTTTTTATGTTAGTCAAGGATATTTTAAATTTTAATTTCTCTGAGAAAGTATCTTTCTCTTTTGATCATGATAGGAAATGTGCTGTAGAAAACATAAAACCAGTTGTGAGAGAGAAAGTAGATTTGAGCCTGCTGTAATTTAGTGCTCAAGGCACTATGTGGGACTGCCTGAAGTTCTATTTCTCCCTAATCTTAAATGATGTAGGATAAAAATCGGTGACTCCAGTTCTTATGTGTCTTCAGCAAGTTTTCCCACTGTAAGTATATCACAGAGTTAATTTAATTTAAAAAATTGAAATTGGATTAGAGAATTTCATCACTAGACCTATGAGGTATAAATGTTGCTGAAAATGTATTAGTTTGGAAATATGATGTGGCATTTCCTTGGGTAAAAAAAAATATATATTGCTTAAATAATTTTATTTACAAATAAAGAAAGGTCATTTATGAATGAATTTTAGCAGATAAAATTGAACTGTAGTGCTGAGTGCTGTTGAAGCTGTGGATGTATTTATTAAGTACTAAGATCAGCAAATGGTGTTTTCTGTTGGAGAAAAAATGTAACTCGATGCAGAGGATTTTTTTTGCAAGCTATTTCAAAATAAAACAGCACTGAAGACAAGTATTTTATGTCAGTAAGACTGAAGTTTGTTGTAGAGATGTAGAGTATAAAAATGTGGTGAACCCCGACTCAGGGAAGAAATGATGATGTCTGGCTCTAGATCAGAAGGCTGAAGGATCTGCTTTATTAAAACTATACTATATTACATTAATATGCTATTTAAAGAGATACTCAACTATTCTACATACATACTTCTTAACTTACCTAGCTAACTAACTACCAAAACCCGTGATTCTCTGCTGAGTATCCGAGACGCAGCTGGATCCGATTGGTCATTGAACCCAAACAACCTTCACCAGAATCCAATCAAGCAATCACTTCAGGTAAACAATCTCCATTCCACATTCCACATGAGAAAAACAAAGCAGCAGAGCTAAAGATTGTTTTCTCTTCTTCTCTCTGTGCTTCTCCTGAGAGACAGAATTATGTCTCTCTGTCCAGAGAATGTGAAAGTCACATCGATGCCTACCTTGAAACATAATTTGCAACCGTGAGCTTTAAACTGCAAATATGGCACACTGAAAGCGTCCTGTTACTTTGAGTAGGGTCTCAAAACATTATGCTGAACAGGGAGTACTTTAAGGCAAATACACTGCCTAGAGTCCTGCTTAAGTAGTCAACAATAAAACTGATAAAAAGATTCATCTGCCATTCTAGCTTCCTCTGGAGAGGAATGTTTTCTGTGGTATTGACAGTCTTTGAGCTGGTTTGAGAAAGTAGGTTTCAGTGTTTTTTCTTTTTTTCCTAAAACAGAGCAGTGTCTATGCTTTCTTAAAAATCACAGCTGCTGTGATGCTTGTACTACTGATATTTCTCTTCCTTCCAACACATAGTGATCATGCACATGAACACCCACACACTCCTCTTCCTGAAGCCAGTGTCTCGAAAATCAACATGTAATTTCATCTTCTGCCCAAGTTAATTTAAATTTTTATTCCCCTACCTCTCAATGTAAGCACTGAAATCCTATTGAGAGGCAACTCCCTATGAACTTTCTGCATGCTTTTTATTATAAAGCATATGATCTCTAACAATATTATATCATTTTAGAGAGATATTTTGACTTTTTCAGTCCTCAGTTTTTTATATCAGTTACCTAGAATGGCCACTATATAGAGGGTTTTAAAATGAGAAATTGAGATGAATATAGCTAGTTAAAATGTGAGATATACATATACATGCAAAGATTAAGTTCTCTTGTAAGTTTCTTATTTGAAGAAACCCTTTGTCTGGACTGGGATTTGCCTGCTAGAGTTATGTATGCCATCTCTTTAACACAAAGAAAGAACAAGGGAATGTGCTGAACTTTGATGCGAAGCTATTTATAATGGTCAAAAAAAAGCCGACTTGAAAGGCTGAGAGAAATCCAGATTAATCTTATTGATTCTGAAAGCAAATAAGGTGTTGCTGCATGTCATCTTGGATCACATCAGCAGTTAGATGAAGTGTAGTGTAGGTATTGGATTTTAATAGTAATAGATGAGCTTCATTGGGACTTCAGTTGAAATAGTGTGATGGCAAATGCTAAGCTATTTAACAGGTCACTCTGCATATTTCATTTGTTACCTGATCATATGTTACAAATGAAAGTTCAAAGCTTTTTTCATTGGGATTCTTCTAAACATATGTAACAATTTCTAGCAAGAGAATTGTTCTGGGCGTAAGCTGTATAAAGAGTGCTCCAGAGCTCTATTCTTCCAGTGTTTCTGTAAAGCATGCTCTGGTACACAGCAAAAGTGAGAGTGGTCACCAATCCAGGTGGGACAGTGATGCTCAACATCTGAACAGCTGCAAAAATCAGGGACAGTGGGTTTTCAAGTCTGTAGTTCTGCCATTTGGAAGTACTTCCTGCTGGCAGCATGGCTTCTCGGCAGATGGTACTGGCATAGTTGTCATCTGTTGTCATTCACAAAAATGTATTGATAAGATATTCACACATGCTAAAAATGTGAAAAGACTCAAAGTCTTGGAAAAAATAAAGAAATGTTGGACGCTGAACAAGTGAGAATGATTAAGGCTTTATACCATGACTGAACTTTCTTTCCCTTAGACATAGCCAGTGAACACTGAATAGATTTGTCTTTCCACAATTAGACACTTATATTTGAGTTGTTATTTATATTTACCTTATAACTCAGAGAGCTATGATTCACTTGTTCCCTTCTAGATAGATGTACAAAAGAGATCAGATAGAATCATGCTTCAGAGGTGTCCGTTGGTCACCGCTGCCTGGACAGATTCTAAACAGCTGTCTTAGATGTGGATTTCTCCTACAAAAACAGGCTGAGAGAATTGGGGTTTTTCAGTCTGGGAAAGAGAAGGCTCCAGAAAGGCCTTAGAGCAGCCTGCCAGTATCTAAAGACACCTTCAAGAAAGCTGGAGAGGAACTCTTTACAAGGGTATGTAGTAATGGGACAGGGCAGAATAGCTTTAAACTGAAAGAATTTAAGTTACATATTAGAAATAAATTCTTCACATGATGGTAGTGAGGCACTTGAACAGATTGCTCAGAGAAGCTGTAGATGTCCCATTCCTGGAAGTGCTCAAGGCCAGGTTGGACAGGGCTTTGAGCAACCTGCTTTAGTGGAAGATGTTCTTCCAAGGTGTTGAAAGTAGATGATTTTTAAAGACACTCCCAGCCTAAGCTGTTCTGTGATTTCTGCACTGTAAACCTTTTGTAACATCCATTACAGGCTGAAGATACCTACATGTGGATGTCTGCTGACATGACCAATGTTTGTATCTTATTATAAACATGGAAATCTGCTCTTGCCTCCAGCTAGGAAAGGACCTGGATATCCTAAAAAGCCTGTGTCAGCTTTACGTGCTCAGAGGTCTTAGGATATGTCAGTGTCTTAAATGGCAGAAGTGACCTACATGGGGACAATTGCTTTGAGCCCAGGGATAGCCCAACCACATGAACAATTCACCTGAGCAACTGCTGTTGCTCAGAATAAATTTAATTGTTGTCTAGGCTGCATTTTCCGTTGCAGCATAGAGCTACACAAAATTTAAGTCCCTTAAGCTTAAGCTGATCCTGTTTTTGAAGACTGAAAGGTTTGATTGACAATCACCACAGATCTTTCTCCCTAATTTTATAGAAATGGAAATATTATTAAGATAATTTTTCATGTTTAATTTTATTTTAAAATCCCTCAAGTTTTCATTCAGTACGCAGGACATGTTTCTTCTTTAATTCCATTACTCTGGTTTTTATACAGTCTACCATTTAAAAAAACATAGATGAACAACTTGATTTTAAATCTTCTTTTAAAAACAAATACTGCAGCTAAAACTTAAATCATATTTTATTTTTCTTCACTTACATAAAGTGCAGTGCTGTGATGATGTTGTAATATACATGAGAAATTAATAAACAAATAGTACTTTTCAACATGATCACTCATTTCAGAGCAGGTGTTTTTATCTTCTGTGCAGTGACTGTAAATATCTGAAATTTCATTTGTCTGCATATTTTAACAAATAGCTGTAAGCAGTCCTAAAACCACAGTTTATGTTTGGAAAAGGAAATATCTGACTGAATGTCAGATATTCAAGGGAATATCAAGGTAAATTCAAGGTAATAATCCAGAAATTAAAATACAGTTTATTTTCTACTACTGATGAAGAAAACATTGTTTATACCAAATAGTTGACTATCCTATGGAGTTTAGTAGTTATTAGTCCAGTGATGATGTAACTTAAGAAATGTATATTCATCTTATCCTAAACAAAATAAATTCTGTAACAACTGGATTTAATTATGTTTTACAACATGAAACATAGTTTTCTACTGTAACAGAACTCTGTATCTTAATGGCAACTTTGATGAAGGGTACAGTTCTTTTTCTGACAGACTGGAATGAACATCTTTAAGACAGGAACAATATTTCACTTCCCCACTTCTTGCCAAAATATGTTATGTGTTCTCATAGCTTTATACATACCTATCTCTTTCTAATACATTTTCATAAGTCTTTGTATAAATAAAGTCAAACAGGACATCATTAATTGGCAACACTTATTTGTGTAACAATAAAATGGAGAAAATTTTGTAATTTTTTTTACTATTTGCATATTAATGTCTATTTCAAAGACCACTTATCCTGTATTTTCCAGTACAAAAGAGGTTTTTGTGTCTAATCCATTTGAAGACTGAAAAGCAGACCAGTTTTCTGCTTTCTGTACATAATGCTTTTTTGTATGCTTTTATTTATTGAATGGGATAGAGCTTGCTATTCACCATTATGAAATGTTCATATTCTTAAATTTTTGTGTATGCCTTTCTTTTTTGCAGACTAAAACTGGTATTGCATTGTTGTATGATGAAGTATCTGAAAATGCTTATGACATCCGACTGAAGCTTACAAAAGAGGTATTAACAATTCAAAAACAAGATGTCGTCTGTGTTAGTGGAAGTGATCACAGTGCAAATGTAAGTGCTTCTATATCCCTGTGCTTTTGGCTGCACACTTTAATGTCTTCTACAGAGGACACCTTATTGTATTGTAGTGCAAGAGATTTTATTGGGTAATGGAAATTGAAGTAATTATCAGTTGTTGGGTCTCCTGTGCTTACCTACATTCATAAGTATAAAAACCGCATTTTTGACCAGTGCTTACATAATTTATTATGATATTTATAATCTTAATAGAAGCAAAAAATGTCCATAAATACCAAAATTAAAGCATTCTTCCACCAAATATTTCTGGGCCATTAAATTAAGAGAGAAAAGAAAAAAGTGTTTCCCAGTGAAAGCATTTGAAGAGTAAAATGATGCACCAAAGTTTTCTTCATTTGTGTATCAGACGGGATGTCTGTTCAAGGGCATTGAGCTGACTGAGAGAATACTTGATGGGCAGTTATTTCACTGTAATTCTCTTTCAGGCACAGATGGAGCTTAATCAGTGCCAGCATGTATGTGGTGCTTTTTTTAACCAAAGTTCAGTTATGCTGCATTTTCAAAGCCTGTGGTGCCTCTAAGCTATAGAGGAATCTTCTGACATTACATATGGTAATGTCACTAGATAAACTGGTAACGTTTTGCATAAGCAGTACAGCAAAGGTGTCTAAGTTATCAACATCCCTAAGTAATGCATTTAATTTCCTCATATAAACAGTGTTCTTGAATTTGGAATACATATACTTAATTTAACTGAATAAAATCAATTTCATTAACTTTGCTGGTGTTTCTTAGAGTGCACAATTCATGGCAGCCTCTTCTGAGTGGGCCAATGGAGACTGTTTCTGTCTGCTTGTTATATTGCATCATGTAAACTTAAAATCTGGGACTTGGGGACATCAAGTGGGTTTGTGGTACTCTGCTAAGAATTAGAAGCAAAAAAGTTTATAATGGGTATAATGGGTATTTGTGTATGTATATGAGAATATGTTAGAGAGTTTGCCTCTATAATATGTAAATATTTAATTCCTGCTGCAGTAAATAATTAAATAATTTGTTTAATATCATAGATAAAATAATTTGAAATAGCTTTTAGCAATTTGAAACACTATGTACTTGTCCATGGAATTCTGTGGAACATGACTTGCTCTTTAAAATGTTTGAAAAGGTTGATCGGTGACAGGCATGTCCACTTCTGGTTGGTTTGCTGAGATAAGTAGAAGCCTCATTTATCAGCTTTGCATATACATTCTGCTTCACTGAGAAGCATGAAAAAACACTTTTTTTTTTTTTTTACCAGGCATTGCTGGTAATGCTGATGAGTTGTATGCAAACTAGTTGCAACTGTCATAGTAAAATATAATGAGACTTCAGTATATAGTGTCTGTGCATGTAATTATACATGATTGCTATGGACTTGATGGTGTTTAAATGCCTTGTGTAGGAATCACATAGAAGAAGAATCAAAATTCTATCCTACATAGTCCTAGGTTACTTCCCAAATGAATTAGCACAAGCTAAGTGCATCTGAAAAAATACTGCGAGAAAATACTGTATCAAATCTGTGTATGTATTGATCAACACCCAAAATACAGCAGGACGTCCCCACCCAACATTCTCAATCTCCAGTCTAAAGCAGTACAAAAACCTGCCCTGAGCAACCCAAGTCTGCCTCTTCCTTTTAGTATCGAGATTTGGGTTGATTTTGATGCCTTTTACTCCTACATTTTATGGGTACCCTAAATAGTATTTCCTGATAGAAGACAGGGCAAGGAGACAAGCTTTGATAATATTTAAGCAAATGAATTTTGAAATAAATTCTGGAAAGTAATAGACCTTGAAGAGGAAGCATAGCTGGGATATGCAGCCACTGCATATAAACTGAATCCAAGTTTCTTGGTTGTAGTTCACCAGTAGTGATCACAGTAATGGTTACAGCCTAGAAAGAAGTGATTCCCAGGACTGTGGCAAAGACAGTTTTTCTTTGTTGTAGATGTAGTGTTAATGTGTAAAAGTAAGTGAATTTCAAGTATAATCTAGATGGTAATTTAGGTTAGAGTTGCAAAGTATTACGTGGCTCTAGGTATGATACCCATTCAGAAGGGATTTCTCTTACCTCATGCAATTGAGAAATAAGAGTGGGCAGTCCTGCTGAGCTGCCCTTTCCTGGACAACATTGTTAACATTATCCTTATTTTCCCTAAGTTTTCTCACTGAAGACTCTGAAAACTAAAATTTAAGGGTCTGATCTATTTTTTTGTGTCCCTTACAAGATCTCCACAAGGTCCCTTTCTGTAAGTGTTACCTGCAGTCCTCACAGGATTCTGTTGTCAAACTCCAATCAGAAAAATGGATTAGACTGTCTTCATGGCCATATTTACTTTTTCTGCATTATACTTTAAACCAAATAAAAACTTTTGGACAACTAGCATTTAATATGAATGCAAATTGAGTGTAACATGGAGATAAATGCTGTTATTTTTTACCGTATATAAATTTCTAGTACATAGGAGCTCAAAAGCAAATTTGAAATCAGGCTGAAATAGCTGGTAATTCTCTAGCACTGAGTTAGGTAAGTTTTACAATCACTGTTACATGACAGAAATGCCAGAGATAAATGCTTTGTATTTCAAATGGTTAAAGAGAATAGTTTTCATCCCTGTTCTGTATGATTCAAAATATTAATAGAAAATTGTAAACTGAAAGTCAATGCTATAGCAGTCACACACGATCACATTGTCTTACTGATTTATCCTCCTTTCTCTGTACGTTTTCATTCTCAGGTACTCCTAGTTAATCTTTATTTTACACATGGCCATTCATCAAATTAGTTAATTTGAAACAAAAATAGAAATAACTTTTGCTTTCTTTTTTGTACTCACTGCAAATGCATGGGAGGAGAAAACAACTGGGTGTAGAATGACTTTTCCTCTTAGGTAGGATATTTGAATGGAAAATTATTGAAAAGGAAAGTTCTATTTCTACTTGTGGTAATACTTTTTCTTCAGCCACTTACATGGGACAGCATTTGTGGGATGCATTTGCTTCCAGCCTCCCTTTTACTGACAGGTTAATCCTGAGGAACACTGAGGACAGGATTTTCAGCTGTGCATATTTAGCTCTACTAGTCCAGTGTAGTTCTGAATGCTACACTGAGGACTGGCAAAGAGATCAGTGATCACTAAAGCTACAGTGATGAGTTGGACTTGCCTCTAATGCTTTTTCTTTGTACACCTGTAACAAAAATTGTTTTTTGTTGTTTTGTTTTTGGATTTTGTTGTATAATCCTCCCTTAGCTTGGCTAGGTTTGTAAATAAAATGAGTGACTTCATTTTCATCTAATAAACTCCACAGAAATTCACCAAAAAATCCACTTTCCCCTTAAAAAACACCAAAATAACCCACAAAAAAACCCACACCCCACACAAACAAACAAAATCCCACAACTTTTACCTACAGTAATAAGATAACATTTACAGTAAGATAATAATGTAAACTGATAAAAATGTTATTATATTTAATCTGCAGATGTCCCAAGACTATTTTAGAGCATGAAAAGATCTGCTTTGACTTTATAGAAAACTGAACATTAACTGACATGCCTCAGTTAATTTTTACTGCATTCTTCCTGTACTTTTAGGAGAAGGTGAGAACCTGTGCAGTGCAAGAAGTTAAGTTTTAAACTCTCTCATTCAAAATAATATTTTGATTTTTTCCTGCTGTTCCTTATTACATCTTGCCTTCACTTCATGGTGAGGCATGATGTGTTATCATGGAGGACTAATTTGTGTCTTTCCCTCACTTTCTTGAAGTTTTCTTGACTTACATTTACATTGTCTCAATAATTTTTTCCACTTAATGAGTTACACTGTCTTTTTAAACAATGCAGCTATTTCTAAGAATATAGAAGGCTATTAAAAATGATCCAGACTTGGAACTAAACAACACAAAAAATGAACAAAAAAAAAAAAACCCAAAAACGTGAACAAAAAGCTTTTCCTGGAAACCAGGCATTATAACCAACAATATAGCAAATCCTACTAGTAATAAAGTTTTTTAATTCAGACCCCTACACTCAGTGTAGTTTTATAGAAAAGCTGCTTCATTGTTTTTCAAAGCATTTTTTGGTTGTTTACCTGGTTAATTATAAGATGCTTATGGTTACAGTTCCCTGAGACGACAGTATTAAGGACTTGTGGAAATTCAGACGTGGCATGTTCAGTCACAGTGTGGCTAACTGTGTGACATTTCCATTTTCCTCATACTGCACTCACTTTTTTATATACTCAGGACATACATAAGTAGTAACAGCAGTGAGTAAGGAAGCAGCAATCAAAACTCAGTGCTTTTTGGTTTATAGTCAAGTATTCCTTGATCTTGACGGCTATATACTGGAATCTCTGTTCCAGTCCTAGGTGTTGGCATTGTAGTTCATCTGGTGTGCTTGTATGATCTATTATCTATCTTTACATATTAGCAAAAGGCTGTGTGGTTCTAGTCTTGTCATATAGGTGACTATATTGTTAGACTTAGTGGTTAACCATAATCCAGCACCATCTCTTGTTAGCGTGCTGCACATACCTGCTCTCCTCAGTATGGTGTTTCTTTTGAATTCCATCTGGAAATAATTTTGGCAAGAGCAGGCCCTATTGTACATTTAAATCCATATTTCTACAAGAAAAGTCACTGTTACAAATGGATGTGGGGGTTTAGAAAAGTCCTTGCCTTTTGCCCAGGACTCTAGCAGCAATCAGTAGCTTTATTGAGGCAGCCAACACTTCAATACCTACTCTCATTTGCAAGTCCTTTAAAAATGGCAGATTTGGTCTATTTTAGAATGAATTATTCACTTAATAGACAAAAAACTAACAGATATAAGACTTAAACTAATACTGCACAGGAATAAAGATAAAAAGAGAAACTACTAGTAGATGTATACAGTGCAAGATTAAAGGTACCAATTAATATTACAGCTAGCGAAGAAATAATATAACTTAGGATTCAATGTATGTTACCATGCAATTGTTGGTGGGGCACATATCAAGATCCTTTCCCTCAATCTCCTGCGGGAGGTAACCATGGGTTTGCCTCCAAACTCCATGAAGGAGTCTCAAACACTTCAGGGTGTGTGTGTAGAAAGCTTCTGTGATAACTTGTGTGTCTTTTATAGTTCGTAAAACAGTGTCTCTTAGTCAAGAATATTTCTTTTATCTCTTCTCATATCTGCTCTCCAGACTAAGATGTTGATTCTTAGCTGAGGTCTGAGCCCTTTTGGCGCCAGAGATGACCCCTTGCTGGGCCTTTTAGCACCTGGATTATCTCTTCTGTCTGTGGTAGAGAGGAGGGGGGGTAGGCATCTGACACAGCCTGCAGGTGCATGACAACCTGCAGCCACTGGGTAGGTGGAATCTTGCTGCCAATAAGGGAGAAGTGAGGGTTGTATGAGCAGAAGTGGAAATATCTATTTGACAAAATGCCAAATACATGTTGAACAATTTGCTGAGGAAGCTCAAGGTTTGGAGACATGGAGGCTGTGAGCTGAGAAAGCTCTCATCATGGGAACTCTCCATCTTGAGGAGAAAGTTTCCTGAAGAATTTCAACATCTCCTTGCTTACGACATCCTCTTTTTTTCTTTTGGGATATGTAACAACCAGCAGGATGTCTGCCCATAATGATACATTTTACTGGGTCTCACATTCTTACAAGATCTGTTTATTCAGTCATTTCCTATCTCGTAAATTCATCATGGTACCTGCCAAGATTTGCTAAGAAAAGGAACATATGGCTGATACGTTAAGTTGTAAGAAGAAAGCTAACTCTATCCCAAGTGAAACTAGGACAGACTATCTTCTTACCCCTTCAGGTATCAGACTGTTTCTTTCTGCATCCATGCAAGACAGGTTACAGGCTTCTCCTTTAAGTCTTATTATTGCACTTTCTTGTTTTCCTTTTTCCTTTCTCCTGTATGTTTCCCAAGGGCCTGGGTGGCAAACTCTGCATTTTTTTTTTCCTATTGCAAACCTGCCATGTAGTATCTGTAGTTAATTTCATATCTTACTTTCAACAAGTAAGGAGAACTTCTGAGACTACTTCTTCCAATAAATACCAGATACAAATTTAGAAGTAGGAATAAATTTATTTTTAAAAAATCTTGTAAACAATGCAGCAATTATTTCTTTGTTTTCTTTGTTCACTTTTTCCTATCTACTTGTTTACCCACTTTTCATGCTTAAGGACTAGTCTGCTATCTATTAAGGTAATAGTCTTGTTGTGGTTTGAGTGTGGGGCCTAGATAGGCTCAGGTACCAAGGCACATTTAGTTATGGCTATTTATCAAATACATGTAAGTCGTATATGTTCCTTTTCTGGGTTAAGTAAAGGCGACCTGTGCCCTTGAGTCAAGACCAGTGATTTTTGTCTTCATTGGTAATTTTGATGATGTGTCATGATACTGAGCCTGTTGGTGGCCCTTCATTCCATGGGATTTGTTGGTGTGGCCATTGTTCCGAACAGTACTGTCGATAATAATCGGTTGACCCATTTTTGCCAATATCTGTCTGAAGTAGTGTAAGGCATATAGCACCTCTCAATAACTGCAGAGCCTAGTCCAACTACTCTTAGCCCATGGGCACAGACTCAGGCTAACAAGTGGAGTTGGTACCAGGCATTTAACCTTGTAATGCTATTGGTCAGTGAAGCCAAAAGATGGAGAGGAAGTGACACCATCACCCTGAGGCAGTGGTCAGCTTAGTTACCCTCAGGGCTATTATTGGGAACACGAGGAGGTGTGACCTTGGCAGCTCTGCCCAGCTCATAACTATGTCCTACCCTAAGACAGCTACTCCCACCAAATTTAATGCTGTCACCATCCAGGTCCTGCAGCAGGAAAGATGCCCACACAGGACACAAATCAGCACAGGGATTCCCCACTTGACCTCCTTGCTATGGGGACAGGGCAGTCCAGGAGAGCACTGGTAGGGTCATCACAGTAGTCTTACTGATAAGTAGAAGGGAAAAGAACAAACTTAAAGTGTTGGTGATCTTTCTCTTCAAGCTATCCTAGTCATTGTGAATGGGTTTGTTTCTTAGAACAGTTTCTAGAAAACCTGAAGAACATGGACTGAGTCAAGTGCTCCAGCCTTTTCTGCTGTGTACTTCAGTTTGATGATTGGAAGTAATATATGTATTCATTAATATTTTCATGCAGACTGGAACATAAAAGTAAAATATTGTACATACACAGTCTTTTTTCAAAAATGCCTCTTTATGTCAATGATTTTGGAGTGTTTTAAGTAGAATCTTCTTCTGAACTCCCCATAGTACATTATTCATTTAGATAGATAGGTAGATAGGTAGCTAGCTAGATATAATACTTTTTTTCTAATGAGAGGTCTTTTACCACAAGTGCCAGTCCTGGGTGTTAACAACCTGGTAATAATGACATAATAGGTAGGCATTGGCCTACCTATAGGTGGATATAAAATCTTCCTAAAACACAGCAACAGAAATAAGCACTGCAATTGCCCTCTCATGTTGCCCATTAAGCTTCAGTCATACCACTTCATATGAGCAAATAACAAGACATGAAAGACCTTCCCAGAGATAAAATTTCTATCATTTTTTTAAGTGAATCTAGTAAGTCTTCTGTGTAGAGCTATCTCATACATAAAAGATGCATATTTGACCATATAGTTCTTCCCATGATATTTGAAAATGTCATTCAGTGTGCAGCTAATAAAAGTATAGCAATTTTTTCAGTATTACTCTGTATTATTCATTTTAGCTGTTATAAGCAGCACTGCACCTGTTACCAAGTAGGCTCTTATTTATACAATTATTGAAATAGTGCTCTTTTGAATGGTGTCTACATCTTATATGGATAAAATTTTCTACTATATATGTTTTTCAATATATTCCCTTTCTGACATCATTCTTGGAGCTCCTGAAATTTTCTGCCTCACCAGTTGACAGCTTGCAACAATAAAATGTCTCAAAAATATAGGAATATTTCATATTGGTATCCTGCCAATTACAGTTCTATTTCTTACATTCTGTATATTCAAATGCATCCTGAAGTTTTATGTGGAGTACTACTTTGTCCTGTAGTCTCCTAGAAACAGGGAAAAAAACCAGGCTGTTGTGCCATGGGGGGTACATAATTGCTTCTGCTTGGTAGCACACCTGTAATGAGTGATTGTTACAGAGTGCACATTGGGTGCTCTGGAACCCATGAGAATAAAGAGTTTCAAGAAACTGTAGTTACTATTGAACAAAACAAAATGCTAGTTAAAAAGCAAAAAAGGTTAATTTAAAAAATGTTAATTTCAGCTTTGCCATTCAGATTTATAATTAGTAAGACTGTCTAAAGAGTTTTTCTTGCCTATAATGAAATAAAATTACACAGTCAACTGTAGCACTGTATTTTATTTTTTTTTTTAACACTGATACAAATGTCTGTCTCACTTCACTCTAAACCATAAATAAATTCATCTGGAAAGAAAAATTATATTTAGCCTGCAGGCAACCAAAAGTGAAATAAGTTGTTTCTTTGTTTGACTGAGCCATACACATTGGGTTTTCAGCTCCATATGTGCATGACATTAATGTCACAAAATGATAGGTTTGTTTATTTCCCCACAAACATTGCAGTTCAGTTTTGGCAAGATGTTTTAGAGTAGAGTTTTCTTTCACAGTTACTTGCAAAGCTTCTGTGGCTTTCAGTCCAAATTTCATAGTCATGAAATTTTGTCCTTACATAACGAATTCAGGACTGATTCAGACCTAAAGTCTACTGAGCTGACTGTCCTTTTTCTGACAGCAGCTATTAATGTTTCCTCAGAAAAGCCAAACAGGGCAAGAAAGTTATGTTTTTCTAGTCATAGCAAATTATATATGATCATAGATTGAAATAAATTTGTGTCAATTATCCTGATCATGATACTTAATGATACTCAGCTTTTAGCATTTTACTTTGCAATTTGAACATCTTGAAAAGAAGAAAGTTTTTGCATTTTTTAAACGTAGCCTTTACTAAGCTTCTATGTAGGAATCATTAAGTATGAGTTTAATATATTCTTTTAATAGGAATATTTGAATACCTGTAATAAGCAATACTATGAACTATTAAAATAGAAATATCAAGATTATACCAATGTTATGCAAATAGATTGCTTCATAGGGCTCTCTATCAATCACATAAAAATGCATGTTACCTCTATTTGAAAGTATAAAATGCCAATAAGTAGTACCCTACTTGTCTTTTTTATAAAACGGCTAAAGCTATTCACGTGCTTTCTATTTGTTGTATGATCATGCTAAAACAAACTAAAATATGGAAATATTTATTCCATCGTCTCCTTGTGATGGGATGTATTAGGATAATATATTTTCAAGGTGTAAGTATAGGTGAAATAAAACAAGAATTAAGTAAGCAGACAGACATTAGTTCCTGGAAAGCATCTCTTGGGAGTGAGTCACTGAATTTAAAGTTAGGGGTGTATTCTGATTCAGATCAGATCTGAACTTTGTCAGTGAGTGACCAAAACTTTTGATGCAGTTCCAAATGAAGTAAAAACCTATGAAAAAATTTTCATTAGCATGGATTTCAAAGAAACTGAATTATATCAGCTGAAATTGAATCATGTCAAGTGCCATGTTCATAATGCGGCAGTTTTCAATTTTTAGCATAGACTAGTGTAGTGCAGTATTCATTGGACCAGAAGCAATTTTGAAAATGTATGAAACAATTCCTATTTTTTTTACCATATGGATTATTTTTATCCACCTAAAATGAAACTGAAATTCCAGATATATTTTGTTTCACTTTCCCCTGAGTCAATATGAACCTATGTCTAGCATGATAAGTGTTAGAAAAAAAAAAAGAGCAATATATATTAAAATAACTTATTATCATAAGATTATGGTCTTGGCTACTGAAATAAAAGTTTATATTTGTCTGAATTGGTGAAATTGTAAAACACCCAGACATAAAATATATATATAGGAGTAATCTTATATACAATTTATATATGTACAGAAAAAGAAAAAATACTTTATCTTATATGTTCAGGAATTACTGTAAAGATGGCATTCTACCCATTACTGTTCAGCATGTTCCAAAAAAAGTTCCCTTCAACTGTATAATTATTGTCAACAGATGAAGTGCTATTATTATGTTGTCAGGCACCATGAGCTACATATTATTGAAATGTCAAATTCAGCATACTGTTAAACATATGATAGGTTTCTCTAGAAAAATATTGATAAGGGTTTATCTTCCTTGTGCACTTAAATCTGAAATGAAAAAAATAAACATTTGAAGTAGACTATCACTAAAAGTTTTTCAGCATATGCTACAAAAAATATAGAGAGATCTGAAGATAGAAAACTAGAAAGACTAGACTAGAAAACAGTGGTATTTTTGGTTGAAAAATTAGAACAAGTATGCATACACAATAGCTATGAAAATGCACATATCTGAGCTATTAGTGTAGTTTTCCCTTGTCAAATAAAAAAGTATGTACAAATTTCTGTTCTGGAAGAATGTCACTTCAGACATAGAAAAGCATACTAAAGTCTGAATACACAACTCACAAATTCTGCTCTCTGTGATAAGGAATTAAGTGCCCATAAATCAACACTGAATGATACTTAGGAACTGATCACTCAGATTCTAGAGTACTTTTAAGATTTTTTTTTTTTAAGTAATTGAGAGCCTAGGAACATCTTTTATGCTCCTTCACATATTGTATTTTCACCTAAATTTATTTTTTCTACAATTTTTTAAAGCACAGAACTGTTACACTTCGTAGACAACCAGTTGGTGGCTTGGGCTTAAGCATAAAGGTATGGGTAACGTCTCTTTTCTTCTTTTAAATTTCAGTATGTCCACTTCAGTCTTGGGATCTCATGGTTAATATGTCTCTCTTACAGGGTGGTGCTGAGCACAAAGTGCCTGTCGTCATATCAAAAATATTTAAAAACCAAGCAGGTAACTTATGCTATTTACTTATATTGTACTGTAGTTATTAATAGTTTCAGGAATCTGTTTTTACTTCAGTAAGACAGTTATGTTATAAACAAAATATTTAAAGTGACTTGCAAAAACATAAGTATGACAGAGGAAATCTATTGATGTACTTAACTTTTATAATGCAGAGGATAGAAAAAGTGCAAACCAATTTTTCTTTCCCCCACATAGTAATTCATTGCCATATGGTTTGACTAACTGTGCCTAGATGCCCACAGAGAGTGATTTTTAATGTTTGTTATGGTGAAGATAACACAAGATCTAAATCAGTGTAGTCTATCCCAGTTAAGTATTACATGGACATTTATCTAGCCAAAAGGAACCTTTGGGAGACCTTTTCAGACCTGAAACTGAACTTGGCAAGTTGGAGAACTGGTCTGGAAAACAAAGGGACTCTTTAGTGAGGAAAAGCTGCATGTGAGTGGACAGTGCCTTGCAACATGAATTAAGGGTCTTAGATGATCAAAAGCAAAGTCATGTTCTCTTCTCTGATGGATGTGGGCATGGGGATAAGCTTGTTCTTTTGTTTTCTTTTGTTTCCTTTACATATTTTAAGATTTGTTGTCTTCCGAAACTTCTATGTGCTTCCTCTCTTCCCTAGTATAAATCTACCCATTTCATGCAACCTTTCCTTCAAAAAAAGACAAAGACTGTGATCCTCAGTGCATGTCCTGCTCCTTAAAGGTCTCAAAGCCACTGAAATGATCTTTTTTAACTCATCAAGGTCTTTCCTGCTTTGCTGTAATGGAGATTAAGCACATTTGCTTGACACCATGTTTAGACTCACTCTTTACTAGGTCACATACTGTGCTGATTTTTCTCCTCTGCATTTTCTTCAGGGGGTCCTTTTTTACTTGAAATGAATACCTGATTTCATCGGATACATAATGAATATTGAATGGATTGTCTATGCCTGTATCCTATTGGAAAAACTGCTTCAAGTTTCCTGTGTACAGTACTTACATTTCTTTTTATAATATTGTTTCTGCAGTGAGGAAGAGAAGATGTTTTTATATCAACTGCATATGGAACAGTGATATGCTCCTTAAATACACAGTATAATAACAATACCAAGAAAATGTGCATGAAAATAATAACAGTAAATTAATATAAGCATTCAGATTTAAGGGAAGTGTATCAGGAAATTAATCACCAACAAGGAAAGCTATGTCCTGTTCTCTTAGGGCATAGTACTCTCAATGAAGGTTAGTAGTGAGTTTGTATATAGAATACTTACATTCAAAGTTTTGTACATTGTGAGTAGTTTATCTGTATTTATTTGTAGAGAAACAAATGCAACAACAATTTTATGGAGTCAGCTTTTTACTTCAAGTTTGAAAATCTCTCCTCAGAATGTACTTGTTTTAAGATTTTATAATCTTTTGTCTGAGGAAACTCCAAAATCAGTAGTGATTATAACCAGAGGAAGTGCTGTATCACAGCAAGCCCATATGAAGTGTGCCTGACTGGATCAGTGAATGGAATGAAGACATTGACACACCTAGCAAGGTGTCAGTGTCAGTCCTTGGCACTAATTGATGGTGGATGGGAACTGACTGTCAGCATCAGTTCATCATCCTACTGTAAAACTTTCAGACCTTCTCTCTGTGAGTTCTCACAGGCAGCTCCTCGCAACACTGACTCCTTTTCTCTTTCTTCCTCACAGTTGGCTGACTCCTTCCTGTCCCTTGCAGCACACAGTAACCTCTTACTGTCCCCTGCATGACCACCTGACCCTTGCTCCCCACAGCAGCACAGCCAACTGACTCCAACGCTCTTCTCAAGCAGCTAACCCACTCTTTTCTAACACCCATCCTTATTGGACTGTCCGTATTGGACACAGCTCTGACCTATTAAAGGCAAAGCTGTTCATACTCTTTGGTAATTAGTACAGTGCAACTCCTCAGGGGTGAGATTGCCTTCAGCACTATCTCTATTTTCTCACAATCCATCCTCCCACAGCAAGGTATGAAGGAAGTAGTCAGGCAGGTTGCAGTTAGCTCCTGCATCCCTTCTAGCCTGTCTGTGATTCAGGTAATGCTGCAGGTGTTAAAGATCAGAGATCTGAGATAGAAATACTTTTTGTGGCACATGGCTTACAGCATTCACGTTCCAGTTACTGAATTTCTGTGCAAGAGAAAATAGAGTGGAGTTTTTGTTTGCTTGTTTCTTCCAGAAAATGAATATTTCTAAAAAGCATCAAAAGATTTTCAGAATAATTTTGGAAGTACTCAACCTTCTTATACTGCAAAACTTTTTTATATATATTATCTCACAAATCTCAGAGAGATGCTGTTAATCAGTATGGGAGGAAGATAATAACAAAGGCTACTCTTTGTAATCAGTGTTACTTTTCTAGTATTATATATAACTGGAAATTAAGTAAGAGAGCATGTCTAAATTTATCTCACAGATGACATTGAGTCAGTATTTCTGGTTTTAGATTCTAGTGTTTTAATGTAAGAGAAAACCATGTGGCCATATTATTTAAGGGAAAATAAGAAGTGTTCTATAAGTATGTACATTCTCTCTCCATTTACATAATATATATATTGATGCACAGACATGCATACAAAAATGCAGATGTATTTACATAGAAAAGAATATCTGTAAAAAGTTTAATATAATGAGAGGGAGTGTTATACATGAGAGAGAGATGAGACGAGTGCAGATTTATCTAAAACAAAGTTTTGGACTGAAAATCTGTATATTCGTAATATAGATAAATCACCAATGGACTTTCATTACACAAGGTACTAATAACAGTGAAACTGATTGGCTGGCTTTAAGAGTGGCTTTTAGTTAAGCAGTGAAATTTGTTGCTGCTTCAAGCAAATATACTGAATTTTAAAAAATAAAAAAAGCCTTATTGTGCAGTAACAGTAGAAAATAAATAATAAAAAAGCAACAAAAAGGCAATTTCTTATCTGATAAAAAAAGCAATTTCTTATCAGGCATTTTACTGTTTTCTGTACTTGAGTAAAATTCCTGAACGTACATGACTAAAATTCTCCTTAGTAACTAAAGAGCTGATTTCCTAAAATGGCTGATAATTTGTGATACTTTTAATGAAATTTAATGCCTTTTATATGATAACACTATAAAACAATATTTACAACCTTACTTTGTTTGGATATAGTACTATTTTTAGTTCCAAAGGTAGAAGTATAATAGAATAAAACAGTTGTTTCTTTTTTAGATCTCTATAACCTTTGTGCTATCTAAATTATTAGTTGTCTATTTTTGTACTGTTTAATTTTTTCAAACATTGGATAAGTGATTTTGTTGGTACTGACCTAAGCCTCAGCTGACAGCATTTGTGCTTCAGTTTTTGAAATGGGATGAACATTTCAATAGGATTTAATTTCATTATTCCACAGAAGCACATCCATAGCAGCAGTGCCTATAAATACCATTCTTATAGTTATGACCTCTCAGCTGTGATCACTGTGTTTATAAATTTCAAATTAAATTATTCTAGATCACTCTTCTTTCCTGAACAAGTTCACTGAAACATACACAGAAACTCAGTTCAAGAACATAACTTTACATTTCTGAAACACAAGATTAATTGGTCACTCAGTGCTGGAGACTGATGTCCAATGTATTGCAAATCACAATAAAAAATATCCTGAGCTTTTCATAAGCATGACCTCCTTAACAGTATTAGAGCAAGTTTTGCTAATTCCAATGACTCATCACCAAGTTTGGCCTTTTACATTTTTTCTATTGATTCTGTCTTCCATTCTAGCAAAGGTTACATTTTTTTTTTTTCCTACCTCCAAAATTTTTGCTAAAATTAATTGCAGAGGGAAGAAAGTTCTGTGTCAGACAGAATGAGAAAAAGTAAATGCAAACTTTAAAATATAATGTAGAGTTTTAAACACCAGAGTAAAGTGATATAATTAGCTACAGAATAATTTTTATCCCATAGGAAATTATTTCACTTCCAAAATCAGGTGGTTTTCCTACCCATATATAATATCATCAGTTGACTCAGAGTATTAACAACATTGCTGACAAACTCCCAGATTATGGAAAGAATTATTGATGTTGAAACTTCTCAGTAATGTTCTATAAGCCTGATTCAGGTTGATTTGGGGTTTTTTTTGGATGTAATTTAATACAGTATGGTTTCTCTTGTGTTTTCCTTTTGAAGCTGGTTTAAGATGGAGTACATTGCACAAGTGGTACATTGACTGGTGATTTGCTATTAGTTTCTAGGTGTGTTATATTTTTATATATGGGCTATAATCATATTAACAATTTATTTAAGGCAAATAATGCTGTGGACTTGCAGTCAAATAAATGTAGAGTCCTATTCTTAGAGCTGTGTAATGTAATGTCCAGAACTTAGAAAGGAATCATATCAGTCTGGTTTTCTTGTTGTACAGTGAATCCATCGGATCAATTAAAAATAGTTCAGAGAATCTTCAGTTGCTATATGTGGGTAAAGTGTACAAGATTTCATGTGTTTACATCTTTCTCTGTGTATTCCCATTTTTAATTATTTTAAATCAAGAAGATTCTTTATGAGTTTGTAGTTTGTAGAATCTAGATTATGGAGGTTGTAAAAATGAATGCATTTTGAAATCTAAGTTTGTCCTATGTAGAAATGATTTACCACATACAATATTGGAAATTGTGGGTGTTTAAACACCAAACAATAAAGTACTGTTTTGTTGCATAATTATCCAGTTAACAATCACATTTTCATCTGATGCAACTTTTCATTTTGTGAGACCTTTTGCAATAATTTGACTACGGCTGCGAGTTCTGCTCATAGCTCATGTAATATGTGAAGTCAGACAAGCAGCAATGATGAAACAGAGCAGTAGGTTCAGCTCATGAGGCATGATGAAAATAGGTAAATAAAATTAAATAAATGACAATGGAATAGGGTTAGTTTGCATTGTGCCACTTTCAAAAAATCTCCCTTAAGAGCCAAAATTAATTAAAGTCTTACTTTGAATGCCTTTTCCCACCTTCTTTAGCAAGTTGACTCACAACTCATGTTCTGCTGTGCTGAAAAATCTTCTGGTTTATGCTAAGTCCATTTCTAACTGATGCTGTATACTCTGTCAGGACTGGAATGAACTCCAGACATTCAGCACCTGAAACATTCTTGGCTTAAAACCATGTGCTCTGCAAACACAGACTGTGTCCAAATATCACATCCTGGCTCCTGCATTCAGGGCTGTCTGGAGGACACGGCATCAGTTTGATGAGGGCTTTTAACAGTTCCACATGCCAAAGATGGTTTGGTGTGAAATTGCATGTGATACCTCCTCCATATTTCTGGGTTTTGGCGTTGACTCGTCACCAAAAGGGTACAAGCACAGTAACCCAGCCTAGTCTGAACAAGCTTGTGGCATGATGTGAGATTGCACCAAGCTGCACAGCATGGTTCTATCCACAGCTGCTGTTCTTCATCCCTGCAGCTGTACTCAGTTTCACCAGCCTTGGAGATTCATTCCACTGAGCCAGCCAGCTCATTACAGATGAGTTAAGGGCAAATAGAGGTATTTAAGTTTATAAGGAAGCCAGAATGGATCAAAAATTTGTTATATTTTGTGCTAATGAAGGTGAAGACTGAATACAAGGCCATCTTTGAACATACAGCTTTATTAGAACATAAGGCCTCATTAGAATATAAGACAGCTGAAGCTGGGTGGTGTTTAATTTTTGAACATTATTTCCTAATATCACTTTAAAATTTCTTCAGGTTTTTGTTTTAGCATTAATCTTATTTTCTATCAATCTTTTATTATCTTTGACAGTGTTATTTTTCTTTACTATTAGAAAGCTACTGATACATGAAGTTAGCATACTCATTGTTTTTTCTCATGGACCTATGCCTCCATCTCTAAATTTATTTTCAGAAGGCATGGAAGAACATTCTTAACAGTTTCGCTTTTTTTTTAAACTGTTGCCTTCTCAAGACAAGATAGGTCATGAAAGGCAGCACCTCTTAATAGAAGGAAAATCTTAATGAACTCTTGAAGATCACACAAGTAAAAGCAAGGTATTTTGATCTCTGATGCAAGAATTTTTTTCTATTCAACCTAATAAGAATATATTTAAGGTCCAATGTCTGTCAATAATTGAGTTGATATAGTTGTGTTTTAAATCACAGATTAAAAGTCTTACTTGCAGCAGGTGTATCTTTACAGTCAGGAGTGTAATTATGTCCAATTCATGGAAAAATAAGTCTGGATATATTGAAGTTGTCTTTTTCATCCTTAATACTAATTTTTCCAATCTTTTCATTTAATCCAGTTTCTTAACTATTCCTTTATATTTTCTTTATGCAGTTAAATACTTATGCATATATTTAATGTTAAGCTTGTGAATTGAGAAATCCACGAAGTCAGTGCAGCTCACTTTGTGCTTTAAGCAGCATTTTTTTGTCATAAGATATAGTACCTTGCATGTTTCTCGTGTGATTCAGGAATTCAACAAAAATTGAGTGAAAATATGTACTTTGACCAATCTTGAAAAATAAAAAGACATCATATTATGTATAGACTCAAATCTGCATAGAAATGTGCATCAATGAACTAGTTGTAAGTAAGTATTTCCAGAGACTCTGTTCAGTAAATTTACCTTTTCACTACTTTGGAAATTTTGGAAAATTTGATACAGCCCTTCTTCAGCCCTAGTGGATAGGAAAAGTAAGCAAAGCAAAGCTAGAATTACTGGTTCTTTTCCCTTCTCACTGAGTGCAAAAGAATTTTTAATAGTTCATGACACTGTTAAAGGTTTGGGGGTTTTTTTAGAGATTAGAATGATGGATAATTTACATTTGGGAAAGTTTTTAAAATCTAACATACTGAAAAATAAGATATTAGGTTTTTTTTAATGATTATTTTCATACCAATACTTCAGCATAAGCCCTTTTAGGTTTCCATCCTGCTTTCCTTCCTTCAGTATTACTTTTGAATTTAATCAATGTGCAGCATTTAATCAGCATTAAACCTCTTCAAAGATAATAAAAGTGAAGAGTAAAGGTGATGTAGCATTATTTATCAAATAAAACTTCAAGAGGCAACCTGGATTCTGGAAAAGTTGCATTTATTGTTTCAGTGAATAAGGTTATATGTTCCGTGGTAGCCCAAAGCTCTTTTTGAAGTATTTTGGTTTTAGTGTTGTTTCATTTTACACATAGTGACTGATAATTGTAGAGTAGCCTTTCATAAGATGAAACGTCATGAAGATGTTGCCAGTGGGAGAAAGTTTCACAAAGTATGGAAGATTTTACTTAATATTTTTGTCATGTAGGGAGAATGTGATTTCATGGAAACATCAACAGATGTCTTGTCTTCAGGTTTAAAATATGCCTTAGAGAAACAGTACTGACTTTTTATCTCCAAATAGTTTTTCCAGATACTTTATTTCTAATATATTTCTAAACTATATTGTAAATTCTGCATTGTAGTGACACACCCTCTAAAATTTCATTTATGATAAACGTATTTTTGAGTAATGATCATTGATTCTAAATTATAGACCACTGGCTAAACCCAAAGTCTTTCATCACAGACATGTTAGCAAGCAGGTGTCCAGCCTATTGGTTTAGTATGTAGCATAATGCACTTTGAGAGAAAATTCTCTGATTGTCTGAGTGTTTGGTATTGACCACATAATTCTCCTTCTCTCATTTACTTATGTAGACAGCCTTGATTGTTTTTCAAGATTCTGCAAGCAGGATACAATTGCTTTGTGCTCTTAAACTATAAAATGTATTGGCTAACAGACATGAGGTGGCTGGGGATATTGCAGTATTCATCACCCTGTGGAATGAGCAATGAGTCTTTGCTGACCTGGCAGTCAACAGTTCTGGGGGAAAGGTTCAGCCTCCAATGCTCCATAGGAGACAAGGGAATTGTCTTCTATGCTGCCAAGTTACAATCCTCCTTTTACTCGCTTTTCTTCCTTGAGGCTTTGCACCTTTTCATATCACTGCTTTTCCTTTTTAAGCCTTGACCTGTTAAATAGTGTTATTTCAAGAATTTTAGCTGTGTCTAGAAATTAGTCTTTCCTTTTTTGCATGAATACTAGTCTATATTCTTATAACTTTTTTTACAATGCAGCTGTTTTCTCAGAAGACTTAGACAATGTTGCACAACTGTGCTGTTGTATTATTATGCAGTGGATCACAGATAGATGAACATCCAGGAAAATGGTAATACCTGTGTACCTGCCCACAAATCTTCATCATGCACACTTCCAGGATCTCAGCTTTCACACAAACATTTTCTGGTTCAGTATGATTTGCTTTCTTGCTCTACATTTTTCTGTAGCCACCTCTTACAAAATTTTTTTCCAAATTAATTTCTAATATTTCCACATCTCTTTATTTACTGTGCTTTTTCCTATATTGCTGTTTCCAGCTGATCTTCCCAAAAGCAACAGCTGCTTTGACCATCCAGCAGAGTCAACAGCACAGGGCTTCAGGAAAGCAGCCCTGCTGCTGCCCACATGTGCTGTCCTCATCTCATCTGTGGCCTGCAGATCAGCTGACTGGTACTTGTTGAAGAGGAAACAAACACATCTGTCTTGCTGCAGGGGGTTGGAACATGAATCCTACTGTGACCCCCACACAGACAGAGTGATATCTGAGGATTGGCTTGCTAGGGATTTCCTCCTGAAGGAAGCTGAAGACACACTCTTCCTGTGTTTCACCTTGTTTGGTTGCTGTCCAGGTTCTACACTGATTCTCGTTTCAGGGACTATTGCAGTACTTGTAAGCAAGGTCTGCTTCTGCCTGCTGGGGCCTCTTGCAGCCATTGCAGCAGGAGTGTATCACAGTGTGGAAATGGTGTGGCCTAGGATAGACTGTTCAGGCATCCACAAACCAGAAAGTTTTTTGTACTAATTTTCCTTGGGCAGCTTCTCTTCACTTGAGAGCATTTAGACTGGAGGACCAGTCTGATCTTGTTTAAAATCCCTGAAACTTACAGTATGGATATAAGGAGCCTCATCATCAACTGCTTTGATTCATGATCTGTTTCTGTTCTGCTTCTTCACACATGCCTTTTTTATCCTGGGTTTCAGCTGGGATAGGATTAATTTTCTTCTTAGTAGCTGGTAGAGTGCTATGTTTGCGTATGAGAATTGAGTATGGGAATGATGTTGATAACACACTGATATTTTAGTTCTAGCTAAATAGTGCTTTCCCTAAATCAAAGACTTTTCACTGTCCCTTGCTCTGACTGCAAAGAGGTGCACAAGAAGTTGGGAGTGAGCATGGCAGGAGAGGTGACCCAAACTGGCCAAAAATATATTCCATGGAAAAGAAATATTCCATCCCATAGAACATCATCCTTGGAATATGAACTGTGGGGAATTGGCTGGGAGCTGCCAGTTGGTGCTTAGGGATGGGTTGGGCATCAGTCAGCAGGGGATGAGGAATTGTACTGAGCATCACTTGTTTCTCTTGGGTTTTATTGCACACTGTCTCCTTTCCATTATTATTATCATATTTTATACTTCAGTAATTAAACTGTTCTTGTATCAACCCACAAGTTTTTTTTTGGTTTTATGTTTTTTTTTCAAGTCTTCTCCCCATCCCTGGGGGCTGGCATTGGGTAGAAGAACAGGGTTGGAAAGGAGGGTTGAGCAAATGGCTGCATGGTAAATAGTTGCCAGCTGAGGTTAAACCATGGCCACTTGCTGATACAAACAATGCTTACAATTTCTCCACTCACTTCTGAGTCAATCAGACACAGTGGACAAGGGGTGCATCCTTTGAATTCATCCTTTTCTTCTTTGCTGCAGCTGGAATTTCCAACTCACCCTCTTCCTTCTATCTACAATTCAAAGATGCTTCCACTTTTTAAAAACAGCCCAATGGCCCTAACATAAGCACTGAATTAAAAATTGTTCACATTTTGCACTATTGGTGTATGTATTACTAACATCTCAAATAGAAGTTTAGTATTGAGATGCCTACGCTAATGTTCAGCACCTCTACCAATATATGTACCCAGAACAGATTACTTCAGATTGCTTTGTGACAGATTTGAACTGCTTTAATTCCATTAAATTTCTGTGCGTAGATGCATTTTCTATGCCAGCTATTAAAAATTCTATGCATGATTTTAAATACAAAGTAGGATGAGAAGTGGGGTAAAGACCTCCAATGCAACTTGTAACATGATTTTTAAAATAAATAGTGAAATAGTTCCTAAGTATTTACTAATGAACTATAATTTTTATCTGCCAAAAGAGTGATGAACAATTTCTTTTTTAAAAAGTGTGATTTTGTAACAAAGGCACATTTGCAGTAGCAACAACTAAATTGCAGAAATCAAGAACACTCTATTCCGTCTTTTCTTTCTTTTTTACTTCTACTTTTGTTTCTTATAATATTGTCTTCGTTAACATTGATGGCATTCTTCTAAGCCTCAAGCTGTGACCTTAAAGGCCATATATACGACTAATAGTCCTTCTCTAATACCATCAGTCTTTTCAGGATAAGAGCTTTAATTTTAATTAATTTAAGCAGTTCATGAGATAAACATCCTCAATTTCCAACAAAAAAAAAAGTTAAAAATTTAGAAGTTAGTGAATAGACCTCAAAAATGTAATTATTTGTATCTATGGACAGTTCATTGAAGTTTCATTACATTATTCCCATTAACTTTGTAGGTAGGAAACATGCAAATTGTAGATCAAAATAATGTTATTCTTAGGGGCAAAACTAACTCAAACTTCATGTTAAAGAATTGTATTAAATTCGAGTCACAATCTCTTTAATTACAGCAGTCCCTGTTTCCCTTTTGTGGAAGAATAATGAAAGGTGTGAATCACATTTTCCACATAATTTATTGAAATCCTTCATTAGTGAGAATTGACATTTGTATTCCATACTAAACAAGTTCTTTATGCTTGGAAAGTAGCTCTCTTAATTTGTTTAAAATTGCTAGGAATCTATTACCTTTTTTGGATGAATACTGATTGCTGTGCTATTGGTATTTTCACAACCAAATCAGTTTCAAATGAGGATAACAAAGAGTGTGTTAAAGCAATTGCTGGAAGAGAATATAGACTTTTTTTCACTACTACTATCAATTAAAATCTACTCCTTCTGTAATCCCACAGCTGAACAGACAGGAATGTTATTTATAGGAGATGCAATAATACAGGTCAGTAAACATTCGCTTTTTTCCACAGACATTTGTTTCATACTTGCTTTTATTTCAGTAACTAACTCTGCATTACAAATCATTTTCTCCCTATCATATCTGTTTTTAGGTTAATGGTATAAATGTAGAAAGTGCTACCCATGAAGAAGTGGTAAGTCGTTCCACTTTGATTTTTTATTGGTGTAGAGAATATCTTATGTCCAAACTGTTCTGTCTCTGGTCTTGTTTCAAATGAATTTACTCTTTTTTACTATAAAGACAGTGCTATCATCAAGGTTGCTATATATTTGATTATTAAGACTTTTCCAGTTATTTAATTCCATTTTGAAATCAAATTGACCACAATGTTTGGTCTAACCTGAAACAAAATAATTGAATAGTGGTCAGCTTTTACTGATTTGCATCATTTATCAGACTGACTGTATGAGGACAAAGCCAGTTCACATTCAGTCGATGTGCAGTGCTTTTCTGGTCTGCAGTGAAAGGCCATAAAGATAAAAATTGTTACCCCTGTTGCCTGTTTATTGGCAGTATCTCAGAATAACATCTGTAGCAACCAGAAATTACATGGGCTTTGGCAGTCTTATCAGCAAGGCAGAAATTACATGGGCAAAGGAACTAAACTTGCTTTTATTAGTTGAAGGTGATCTCTCTAGGTCAAGATAAAGTGCAGCTGCATGATCTTGCAGTCCTTTTCTTGTTGTTGATTAATACCATCAAGCTGACTTTCTTACAGACAGTCACAGTAATAGTTAGATCTACTGTGTATTGGTGAACTGCCTTCCTGCTGCTTGTGTTGTTATTGCATAGAAAAAAATTTAACTTCCAGAAAGTTACTCCTCACAAAATGGTAAGTTACTTCCCTTAAGGATTGTTTGTAAAAACCAAGACTTGCTCCAGAACTGTCAGTGTAACACAACAGAGATGAGGAATGAGAGAGAAATGCATAGTGCTGCTCCTTTCCCCGTACATAGGAATTCAGTAGAAGCATTAAGCATAATTGCTACTACCACAGCCTGTTACTATGATCAGAATGGGGTTAGAAGAGTGTGTCAGGCAATAGAGAAAATAACTGGTTCTATGAGATGAGGTGGGCTGTTGACAAAGCTCCTGAGAGAATGGAAGATTTTTATTTCTTCTTTTATCAAAATTATGTCTTTCTATTTTTATGAAATAATGGTTGAGATAAAGTCCTCTTTATTTGAATATTATGAGTTTGCAGTTTGAAGGAAATGCTTTAAAAAAGAAGTTTTGGGCACCAGAAACACCACTGAAGAAGGTATATAACATATTAAGCTCATTACAATATATTAAGCTAGTAATATGATTATGAGTAGTTGTCCAGAAAGCAGGAGGTTAAGGATGAAGAACTCATCTAACCTTTAGAAAATCATACCTACATCTTCTCTCTCTGTAAAGGATGCCCTAAATGTCACTCAAGTTAAATGGGAGGTGCTCCAGCATTTCTGTTCAAAGCACACTCATCAATGAGGCTTGGGTATTCTTAATCCACTCTGGGTTCAAGTTTACACAACCTTGTTAACATAATACGATGTTAACATAATGCAGTGGAAGCCTGTCAAAGGTTATTGAGTAATTCTTTTGGTTTGCTCTATATGCATCTGGCACCATGGTCTCTCCCATATTCAGTCATCTGCTTCAAGGTGGGATTCCTGAAACACCATCCTGCAATACAGTTTGAAGGCATTTCTTGCTCCTTGCATTCTGGGTGCAGGAGGTCTTTTCTGCAAACACCTAACTCAAGATTATGAATTGTACTGTGTGATCCAAGGGACTGTGTACTGGGTCTAGGCTGAGGCTACATTAGTTTTCTTTGTGGCAGCCACTATGGTGGTGTAGTTTTGTTCATGACTAAAACAACATTAGTACCATGCCAGTTATAACTGCCTGTTATTGCTGAGCAGCACCTGTAGGCCATCAAAGCTTTCTTTTCCTCAGTTTTTCCCCTCTCAATGAGTAGACTGAGAGTGGTCCAGAAGTTTTAAGGGGATACAACTAGGAAAGCCAATCTGAACTGACCAAAGAGATAACCCATATCATATAACATCATGCTCAGCAGTAAAAATTGTGGTGAGTGTTTTCTGCGGGAAGCAGCCATTCCTCAGAGACTGGGTGGGCATCAGGAGGTTGTGACTGATTTCCTTTGCATCATTTGTTTTGGTTTTTACCTTTGTCTTTATTTGAGTTACTAAATTGTTTTTATCAGGAAACTGTCATTATCATGAAGGTTTTCTTCCTTTGTGGTTCCTGTTCTCTCCCATCCTACCAATGGGGGAGGGGAATGGGAGTCAACCCACCACAGACTGCTGACAGTGACGCTGCTTGCAAAGGTAGATTCTGGATTACTCTGCTAGTCCAACCATAGTGATAAGCCACTAAGGGGCAGAAGCAAATATGTTTCTTACTTTTTTTGGTGTTGAACTGATGTTTTTTTTTTCTGTTTGTCTTGTGGTTTAATTATTTTATTTTTAAATTATAACTCTAACAAATGTTTTCAAAAATTTTCTCTCAGTTTTTTTATTCTGTTTGTTTCACAATGGCATTCCTTGCTGTTTAGACTGTTTCTCTGCTTTTAATTTCTGCCATTTTAGAATGTCTGCTGGTTCACCCTTGCAGGACGTGAGGAGGTGCATTCAGTCAGCACATACTCAGAAAACCTTTATTTTACAAAACTGAAGCTTAAGTGTAATTGTACATCAGTAAGGCTCACAGATGTTAAAGACCTAAAACCCATTGGGGTTAATACATGGGAGAGAGAAGGCTACAAAATCTGAGAACTTTAGGAAAGGAGGCCAGTTTGTTCTGTCTACTACCTACCTTCTTCCCTCCTGAGATGTTTATGTAGTTAGCTGGTCCTGATTGTACCAAATAGGTAGTTTTGTTTCTTGACCCTTGAACTTCAGCAATGTTAAAAGGTTAACTTCTAGGCAAGCCAAACAATTAGCTACTCTGTCAGCAACAATTTAACAGCAAACTGATTCTCCTGTTTTTTGCTTCTGACACTAGAATTTGTTTTTCTCCACAATTATTCAAGCTGCTACTATCAAACATTAGTTCTGGCTAAGGGTATGGATAGAATAAATATTCAGAATCGGTGCCAAGAAAAATTCTGCTTTTGTAGTAGGTAATACAATAGTGTGGATAATTGAAAATAATTTCTTTTTCTTGAAACCTAAGTTTATTTTTAGAAATAGTCTACTGGTGTGGAGAATGCAGAAAATGTTAATTCAGAGATTAATATAGTTTCTGTATTGTGTATTAGAGAGGCAATTTAATTTTCTTTCCCTGGTGGCTAATCAGGTTGTCAACATGCATAATACGAAAGGAGCAGTCAGATCTCCTGAGTGGAGAGAAAGAGGGAAGCAAAGATAAAGGAATATTTTGATTGAAATTCACAAAGGTGTACAACTTGGTGTTCTTTGTCTGGGACTTCAATTTTCAAGATATTCACAATAAACTGTGAAAGGAAATGAAACATGAAGTTGCAGTTTTCTGATTCAACAGAATTTTTTAGATTCATAGAGTCAGAAAATGGCTTGTTTGGAAGGGATCTTGAAGATTATCT
The DNA here is from genome assembly GCF_024509145.1 of Vidua macroura. Lineage (NCBI taxonomy): Eukaryota > Metazoa > Chordata > Aves > Passeriformes > Viduidae > Vidua > Vidua macroura. The sequence continues at coordinate 96,137,943 of NC_071573.1, forward strand.
ACTTCCAACACCCCTGCCATGGGCAGGGATACCTTCCATTACACCAGGTTGCTCACAGTCCCATCCAGCCTGGCCGTGAACACTTCAGGGATGGGACATCCTCAGTTTCTCTGGCAACCTGCTTCAGTGCCTCACCACCTTCACAATAAAGAATTTCTTCCTAATATCTAATCCAAACCTCCTCTTATTGAATTTAAAACTGTTCTCCCTTGTCCTATCACTACATTCTCTTGTAAAAAGCCCCTCTTCAACTCTCTTGTAGGCCCCTTTAGGGTCTGGAAAGTCTCCCCTGCGTTTTCTCTTCTTCAGGCTGAAAAACCCCAACTCCCACAGCTTGTCATCACAGGAGAGGTGCTCCAGCCCTTTGAGCATCTTCTTGGCCCACCTGATAATCACAGGGCTGAACAGACTTCTTGGCATTTTGTGGTGTGAGACTGGGTACTTTTCTCTCCCTGTTCTTAGTGAAAGAGAAAAATAAGATTCAGAAAGATTTTTGTGAGTCCCCGAGGTAAGCACTGCCCTCTGCTGAAATGCACTAGAAGAACCTACTTGTTTCCACCATAAGCAAATTGTAGGGGATGTGATGAAAAACCTTCTCTGTTGCCTTTCAAACGGGAATTGGACAGGGTTCTACATAATCTCTCATGTAGACTGTTTTTTATGAATCTATGATTAGTTCAAATGTAATTTTGTATGAAATTAATCCTATTTCAAGGATTAATAGACTGATTAACTAGAAAATGCAGGAGAGGGCGTTTAGTTATACAAAAATAGAAAATTAGGTGTTGCATGTTATTTTTTTCTTACTATATCTTATTCATGTATTTTATACTAAATTAGTATGTTTGACACATTTTTAGTATTCCACACAAATGTTAATCTCTTTGGAATTTTGCTTAGTGATCCAGGAAAGTACTTGGAAACATTTATTTATTTTTATTTACGAATATTCTCACAGAAGGACATTGCTAAATAAACAATATCCGTTAAAACAGAGAATCCATTCAGTGGGAATAATATTAGATTTTCAGAATTTGAACAGTTTTTAGTCAATAGTAATTATTTTTTTAAAATATTGAGTATCAGATGTTTACTGTAATGCTATTTAATGTGTCATTGGCATGTCTGTGATGGCAGTGATGAACATGTTCATCATTAGGCTAATTAACTGAGATACAAGGATTGAACTTCTAAAATTAGAACTAAACTAATTGTTTATCTTCATTGAGATAATAAGATTTTATTTTCATTTGTCCTTTCATCCACCAGCCCTTCTGCATTAGCTGTTTTTGAATTGAAATTCTCTGCATGTTCTTCTGGAATTCAGTTCCAAATGTTGGAACACTGATTAGGAATTTTATCCATATAATATCAGAACAAAAGAGATCAAATATAAAAAGTAGTGGAGAATACACAGATATAATAGGCACATAATGGTTAACTACTCAACAAATACATCAAAACTAATAAAATAATAAAAAACATAGAGCTAGAGTGACGGATTAATAAATAAAATCATAAAAATAATTATAAAATATTTTGTCAAAAAGATACGTGAGAAATAGCAAAAATATTTTTATTTACAAATTTTAATGTGTAGTAATATCGTATAGTCATATTAATAAGTAGCTATTATTGATTTATGCTGTTATTAAAATAATTATTCAAACAAATTAAGATACGTATTTACAATGTGAAAATTGCAGTGTTATTTTCTGTTAGTTAAACCACATGTTAATATTCTAATATGCAACTTGTTAATATTTGAGGCAACAACCTCATGACATTTAGAGAAATTAAAAATAAAGTTTTTGTTTGATATACACAGAAGGTTTAAAAACTTAAAATTACTGCTAGAAATAGTCAACAATAATAGTCAACAATAGAGACCAAAGTTCAAGGAAAATTTTTTTTAGCTAGATTGCCCAGGTAGTTGATACACTAACATGTATAGATACCCTTATGGACCTACACATATTTCTGACCCTAGACTGACTATTAACTTCAAATTACTCCTTGAATTTCTGCAGTTTTTCCTGTGGGAAGCTTTTTTGGTTTTAACATGCTTTTTCACCCAGTAGAAAGGATGTTAAGAAGTAAAAAATGAATAGTGTAATTCAAGTACAACAAGTATAAAATGAGAGCTTGACTACTTAAATGAAGGAAAAATGAATATTTTTCTATGTAGACAAACTGTATGTTTCATTTCTTGGAGGCCTATCTTAACAGTACCAAGATTGAAACTTCACAGTTCTTTTACTTTGCACAGTACTGCAAGATTTACTTGAATAATTCGTCCTTTGTACTGCAATTTTTTTGTTTTCTCAGCATAGAAGAAATATTCTCTTAATATTGGAAGGGTAATTTTACCAGATCCAGAAGAACCAGTAACTGAATTTTTTTCACCTCATGTGAAGATTGTGTGATTCCTCTGCATGTCATGAAACCGTTTGATTTCTTTCTTCAACTGCATGGTTCTTGCATTTTCTCGGTAATTTCCAGAGTTTGCTTTTAGATTGTTTGCATTGCTTTTGTTTTTTTAGATGGTTTAGAATATAGTAAACTATTTCTGTTTAGAGTTTAAGCCAAAACCTTTAGCATCTTATACTCTTCTCGCTCTAGCTAATTTCCAACACTGACCTATATTGTCATTAGATTCAAAAAGACATTTAGAGGGTTTTACATATCAATTTTTCTATGACTAGTTTCTTACAAGTGTAAGAAACTTTCACTTGTTTCTGATTACGCATATTGTCTTCCCAATATGGTGCTTGTTGTCATTGTCTTTAAATGGACAATTTGGGGCATGGAGTAAGGATATCTTGAATGGTTTACGGTTTTGATGTACTCCAGACTATGAGAGTGTCTCCAGTTACATGAAGACGTGTGAATAGAAACATCATGGGTACAGAATCCATCACCCAGAAGTATTATTGACATGGACCTTGCCGAAATTATCTCAGACTGACCCCTTGCTTGCTTTATTATTTGTAGATTTATATTTGGGATCAGCCAGTGTGAACATATAGATGTGGAACCGTTTGTAGGTTACTTTCAAGCACAAGGCAGTTTTGACACAAAGCTGTTCAAGAAACTGCATCATTTCTATAAGTTGGTTTTCATTGAGAAGCTCTTTACACATGAAAAGTTCATGAAGTTTATGTTTACTTAATGCACTGTTATGCATTGTTATATATTTGTAGGACTATAGACACACCAAAGAAAAGATATCAAGCTTTTACTTTCTTTACTTTATCATAGTAGTTGTTCTCATTGTTCCTTTGTCATTGCCTCAGTCAGTTCTAAAAGAATGCTTTAGTCATCTATTATGTGGACAGCAAAAAACTTTTAATGCTGAATGTATATCTGCAGGACAGCTGCATGCAGCAGACCTGAGGCAGGAACTTGGAGAAGTGAACAAACTCTTTAATTGAGCAGCATTTATTAATGAATTTAGTGTAGCCACTTTCATTAAGACTTACTGTGTACTTCAGAAAATTTGCTGCTGCTATGTAGGAAGGCAGAAATAAACATCAATAGCAAAAATGTTAATATGTGATTTTTGTTGGACATAGTTTTCTTTCAGTTACCCTATAGAATTTTCCTGAGCTACTTTCATGAAGATTTAGTCACAGCAGAACAGGAGTTATCATGACAGTGAGACAAATAATTTTTAAAAGTTTTTCATCTTTCATGGATGAAAACTAAATTTCTTTTCATTTCTCCAGGTGCTAATTTCCCATGAGTATTCTGTATCCCAGTACTGCATAAAAATAAAGCTGCATAAAATCATCAAATTATAACATAACTTTAAAACTTTGTGGAATGTACAGTTTATCTTCATTATTTCCAGATGCTCTAAGTGTGATTATTTCCTCACTGAATGCATCTGGCAACATTTCTCACTAAGAAACAAGTTATAGGATACTTTTGGTCTCCAATGTCTTTCATATGCAAATGATAAAACATGCTTTAAAACATGATTTTGCCATTTAAATTTGCATCCATTTCCAACTTTACTGTGCTTTTGTAGGAGATAGCAAAATTTCAGAGAAAGATTTTTTAAAAATAGAGTAACACAACACCTGTGTAAAATGTACACCTCAAAATATTACACAACTTTTGTAATGTAATTGTGGAAATCAACTTTTATTTCAAGCTCTAAATATGTTAAGAAAGTATTCACATTAAGTAGTTCATATTTCAGCACTACTATTTTACCTCCATCATTTCACAGGAACTACCTTCCCTACATTAAAAAAGCAGCAAGTACACTGGCATTATGAGCATTTCCAATGTGCATAATCTTTGCGTACAAAAGCAGAATTACTATAATTAAAACTGATGGAAGAATTCAGCTACCTCACACAAAAGAGCTCTAGGAAGAATTGAAATATTTGTTAAGCTATAAATTCAAAATGTACCACTTAGGTAAAGCACAACACTGGCTGGACAGCTACAATTTTAAGAAGTAATTGGTAAGAGTAAAAGGAGTTAAGATATTTAATTTTTTTAAAAGAAATTTCTTTTAACCTTTTTAAAATTTCTATTTATTTTTTTAATCAGTGTTGGAAGACGTACAAAGGATTTATGAGAAATTATATCAGCCACTTTAGTTATAAGTAGAGGGGCACTTTCTTCCATCTCCTCCTCCACCTCCCACCTGTACAAAACTGAGTACCATAGAGGTAGGTTAAATACGTGAACAAAAAAGGGACTTGGAATATGAACAAAAGAGTGCAAGCTATCTGTGGGTAAATCAGTGGGGAGGGTGGGGGAGATGGGGGGAATTGTCTTTGAAAGGGCTGGTAGGAAAAGAAAAAGCTACTTCATAGCTTCATGAACAATATTGTATTATGTCCCTTGTTATCCTTGATAATTAGTATGAAGACTCCTGCTTCTTTTGATCCTTATATACTGTGCCCAAAGTAGTCTGTCTCTTCCTTTTTAGTCACTCTGCTTGGTTTCCACTCTGGCTAAACTAACTTAAGCAGTATCACTTCCACCTCATTTCACTCTTACACCTTCCTTTTCCTATATAAACAATGTTTTGTGCTTTTCATTAATTTACTGCCTTATATTAGGAGACCTTCAGTATTTCATCAGGGTATAGAGAATTTTGAAGTGCTATACACACTAGTTCAGTGTTATCAACACAACATAGCTGCAAGCTAATAAAGAGTTAGTGTGCACCCTGGTCATTCTGAAAAGATTAATTAAATAAATATTTGTGAAAGAATAGACTTAGGCTGTTTACATAAGTGAAACTCAGTTATTCTGTATTTTAAGGTTTTTTTTTTTTTAATGGAAAGGGAAATATAAGTTATATAAAGGCCTTACAACCATAAAAAATTAATCCATTAATAAAATTGGTGTATTTCTGATCATAAGGGAGATTAACTCCTTTGAGATCACAGTATACATTGTACATAAGTCCTATTTCTCTTCAAAAAGTTATTGACTTAATAGGATTGTGATCTAAATAAGTGAATAGATCTTATAGGTATCACTAATATTTCAGACTCATTTGTTTAGCTGCAGACTTGAGGATGAATAATAGCACCTATGCTTATTCCTTATTGCAGAGAGCAGACAAAACACTCTAGAGCAGAAGTGTATACATACACTTCAAATGCCAAATAAGCATCAAAAGTATTAAAGGACTGGATTAGAAAATCAAAAGAGTTTTTGGTGGTTTGTTTGTTTTGTTGTTGTTTTTTTTTTTTTGTCTGATACGATATTAGGCATCAAAAAGTCTAATACAGAAATGTCTAGTAGAAAAAGTATTGTCCTGTATTTAAATAGTTATGGCTCTAACTGTAATCAGTACTTTGAGGGAAAAGAAACCAATTCAGAATATTGTAACATGACAATGGGATTTGAATGCTATTCACCTTATCAAATAGCATGTTATTTTCCCAGTGAAGGAAATTTTTTGTATTGAATAAAATAATATACTTTAAGGTGGGCTGTGCTGAAAAAATATTAGCCTATACAGTAGCAAAATTACAAGGAATTGTGGACTATAGTCCCGAGACAGCATGCAGAAGTTTCAGGTATGGGACTTCGCCTAAAAAAGATTTCTCTCTGACGTGTGCTGAATATTGCAGGTGATCTGCTGGTTTATGGTGATAGTAGCACTTTCATGTCCGTGGAATTGGGGAAACAAAAGCATTAAGAGGTAGCATAGGGGTGCACTACTACTATGAAATAGTGCTGAACTTTATCCATAGGTATTCCTATTATGCTTTTAAGTTCATCTACATGCTGTAAGATGACAGTGGACACATGACTGACACCAAAAATGGTGGCAAGCATTAGCCCATTATTATTCCCCAGTACCACTTTTTATACGTCTTTTCTCACATGCATAACACCTGCATGCCCTTTTACTCTTTTGTGATGGGTCAATACACATCAGCATTGCATGCTTCTCCTTCAGTGCCATTCCTCTGTCTTATACAGCTGCACCCATTAGGGATGAGGCTCGGCCATAGCCCCGTTCCTATTCTCCCACAATCTATTCTTTAACAGTAAGGACTTCAGTAAAGGAGAAATGTTTCTGTGTTCTATGTGCCTCAGTTCTTCAAGTCTGAAAGAACAAACATATGAGTGATTATAAATAAATTCTATGGGTGATTCAAACTGCAGGGCACTCCATTGGACTGATCATTCCATGGGTCTTCTAGCTCATACTTCATCAGTTAATGTGTAGACAACAAAAGCACTTCCTAGTGCTTCCTATCTTTAATTCTGTATTAACTCTAGAAGACCTAGATCAAAGGGATCATTGTGGAAAAGTTTGTTGTGAGAAAAGGAAGAAATGTCCAAATTGTTAACAATTTCTAAATCAGAGAATGCAGCATATGACCTGCTGAGTTTGACAACTTCAAAACCTTCTGGTTATGTTTTTACATTTGGTAGCAAAAGACAGCCTTCATTAAATATTGCCCATCCTTCAGCAGCAGTTACCTTCATCATCATTTTATACCGTTGCCATTAAATGATGGCAGGGGTTTTTGGCTAATACCTCTCCTCAGAAACTTCAGGTCAGAAAAAATCTGTTTCTGAGAGCTGTGCAGGTATTACAGATACAAGGAAACAACAAAGAAAATTGGAAAGTAATGGCTACATGAAAACCTGCATTTAGTATTTTCAGCTCAATCTGTGCTCCTTTGAGTTTGTATAAACTCAACCACTTAACTATCATCTAGAAAAAAATTTAGATACACTTGAAGATTATGAACCTGCATGGTTAGGCTGTTCCAATTTCTTTGCTTGAAAAGGACTGCAGAAATGGTTTTTTTGTGACAGAAATGTTTGTAATTCTATGGATACTGATTCCACTTTACGATATGTGTTTCCAATCACATGTAATCAGATATGTATATCTGTTGTGAGTTTTTGATACCTGAGACAATTCTTTCTTTTTACAAGTAATGCATAACAGTAGATAAGCAATAAAACACACTGCGTGTTCTTTAATTATGAGTTCTGTGGTTTTGAACACTTTTTAGTTATAGCACACTGATCGCAGTTGAGACTGATCTTAATTTCCAGAGAGAAGTCCCCATAATGCTCTGATATTCTTGGAATTTTTGGAAAATATTACTTTCTCAGGAATGAGTCTTCATGCTTCAGGTAATAGTTATCATTAAGCACATTTATTTAATTGCTTCAGGGAACAGCTGAGTTGACTCAAAATTTGTTTTCCAGTGCACAGTATGTGCACCTTTGATCTTCCAGACAGTTTTGCAAGCTTTGTTTACACAATGCTAATTACACACTAGAGTGTGTAATTAAATAGAAAAAAAATATGTACAGAATAATGAAAAAAATTAAAATCATGTATTTTTTTTGTTTGTAATGCTTGGTATTTATATCATACAGAAGCAGCATTATTTTTTTAAATTGATACTGAAGCTATCTTTAAAAATGTATTTTACTATATTTATAGGCAGAAATCAGAGAAAAGTTAGAATTGAGTAAACTAAGAGAAGTTGCAGTTTAGTTTAAATCTGTGAAAATTTACAAAGTCTACATGACTGCCATTTTTCCTAGCGTATTTGTATAGATTGTTCAGACACAAAGGCTTGCTTTGTATTAGCCAACTAAGCATTTAGAGAGAGATTATTGCTCACTGAATGGTGCAACGCTAAGGAAGAGAAGAATCAAAAGTATTACTTTGAAACCATTCCATATTTGATCGTTGGAAAAGAGACATGTATCAAGATATCATTGTTTCTTTAACTTAATTCTGCTTCATGGTCTTCCAATATGAATTGCAAGCCAATTTTAATTTTAAAAACTACTTTTAAAGCCACTTTGTGTCTACTGACATTTTAAAGTCTACTTGTACTGCAAGGTGTCTGTTTGTCACACATCTCCCTTGCCTACTCATAGAGATATAAGCACAATACCAGATTTTTTAGCCCTGTTCGTATGCTTTGAGCTGAAATTGCCAAGTGTCCTAAAGTGCCTTAAAGTATACTTTTGCCTAGGAGGCATTTTAAGTGTTAAATTACTATTTTTCTGTCTGAAGAGTGAAGAATTTTTTTTAAACTTTTAGTTATCTAGATTTCATTGTGGCCTTTTTGATTTTTTTTTTTTTTTTTTTTTACTATTATATGTTAGGGTCTAATTCTTCATATATTTTACTACATCTTAGTTTTTTGCCTGCTCTGTTGCAGGCTTGTACATAACCTTCCACCCAAATACTTTTCAAGTCCAAGACTTGCACTTTGTGTGAATTTCAAGTTTTATTTGGGAAATGCTTGTACGTCAAGCTCAAGCATTCATCAGGTGATTCACATCCTTCTACTTCAGAATTTTTTCTTCAGACTTTTAGTCCAATTTATGTACTTAAATATTCTTCAAGACATGCAAGATAAGATTAATTTCATCTACCTTCCTGTGTTTAAAGTGTAAGGTTATCATCCAGATTCTTTGTATTTAGAGATACATATGTGTGAATGAGGATTTCTTTGTATCCTAAGATCTTCACTGATTTCTAGAAAAAATATTAGCAAATACATTAAAGTTGAATCTTTTAAATGGCCATAGTGAAATGTTTTGACTTCTGCACTCAGAATAGATATTGGCTAAAGGGCCATATCAGTAAAATAATTCATCAAAAATATTCTCATTTTCAATTTTAATTGCTGTTCTTAATAAAACAGGACCTGTTTCAAACAGCTAAAACCTTGTCTAAATCTCTGAGCAGCGTGAATATTAATATTCAGATAGGTTTGAAGATTTAGATCAAATCACAGTAAACACAAAGAACCTGAATTTAAAAAGAATGCCAGCAGCTTTGCATTGTGCCTTGGCTTGTCTGCAGAGATGTATATAGAATTTCCCTTAAGTGGATGTTGACAGTAAAAATGAGATGACCAAGGTCATTAGGTTTTCCTAAAATATGAGTCATATTTTTCTCTGCAGACTCTCTGCTGTAGTTAGTTGAGATATAGACTCTCCTATTTATATTTGTAACATTGTTTCTGTTCTGTTCTTGAGAAGTGCATATGAGAAAGAAAAGTGTAATAAACCCTGGATTGATAAATGTTCTTAGAGATATGCAAAGCCTGCAAACTGGAGCCAGCATGAAAGACAAGCATTTCAGCTGAAGCCCTTTTTTCCTTTATACACATGAACACGAGTAAGTGCATAAACACACACACACAGAGTCAGCTGCACTAAATGCATTTAATGCTTTTTAAAAAACAGCAAAACCCACCCACTTCTGCAATTCTCTTTTCATAATTTTACCACAACAGTGTAGAAGTGAATGTTACTCCAAAGGTACTGGATTTGTCTTTTTTGGACTTAGTGGACTTTTGCAAATGCTTCAGCATCACAGAGCAGTGCATTATTTAGTGACCTTCTGACTGTTAAGACCTTCTTGTGATCACTGAAATTGATCTAGTTCTGTTAGTATGTGTGTGGTTCAACACTCGGACCTCTTCAGGCACTACTTGAAGAATACTAAGCAGCTTCAGGAGAGTATGAAACAGTGTGAATATCTTTTAAGGTACTAGTGATGCTTGGAAATTTTAAACCAAATCATTAATATTGGAGTTATTTCCTTTTCAAAGTAAAATTTGAAATAAAAAATGAAATCTCATACTCTGCAACATTTTCTAGTCTACCATTTCGTTTTGTTCCAACAATTTTTGGATTTATTTTTGTAAAATTTGACTAATGTCTTCCAAAAGTACATTAGACAATATATCTGTCATGCTGTCTCCTCTCATCTCTTGACAAAGATAAATGTTTGTGTACAAACATTCCTTGCTTAATTAAGAGGAACCATAGTTGTGTTTGAAAAAGGTTTATTTCTATTAAGAAATCAAAACTCTTTCTTGTTATTCCAAAGGTAAAATTAAAGCACTTCTTTGGCTTATTTAAAAAGGCAATTGTAAATAGGAAACTGAGCTCTCAGTATTAATTTTATTTGGTTTATATTTCTTCCAATTAGATGTATCAGGTCTACCTTTAAAATTTGTTGCTTTTGAAATTTTCTATTTAATTATGCAAAACACTGTTGTTTCTGTACTGATTATAAGCTAAAGTTGGCGTTTTTAATAGATTTACCATGTGGTGAAAAGTAAAATGGTATTACAAGTACAGCAGCACTTGGTAACAGGATCTTGTAATTTTTGCCAACTGTGGCTTCTCCCTCCTGCCCTGATATTTTCTGATGTTTTTAATTTTGAAGGGAATATATTGGTTGTCCTATTTTTGTAACAGTAGAGTGAGACTAGGAAAGCTACCAATCATCTTCAGTGTTCCTTGAGCAATAAATAATGTCTAAACTAGGAAATAGAAAATTTCCTGCAGGAAATAAGGGGCAGAGGATTTCAGGAGACATAGTTTTCTTGCACCTTAGAATTTAAGACACACTGGTTTGCTTTGCAGCCTTTACTACTTTAGTATGACCTTAAAGAAGCATGCAAAGTTTGCTACTCTGTAGTTCTTGTTTACACCTGTTGTGACCATCTTCAAATGGTTTAGTCAGAAACCAGTGATCATATTATTTTTCTCCGTGGTGTTTTTTCCCCACAATGAGACCTCAGGCTCTCTTATAGTCAGTTGTCCACAAAAGCACAACACTCAGATTTCTGGGGCTGAGTAAGTAGCACTGGCTGTTGTATTTTTCATAGTAAATCATTTAAAAGTAGATTGAGTTGGGGGGCAGATGGGAGTGGAAGAAAAAGAAGGAAAAGGTTCTTTGTTTCCATCAGACATAAGCTTGATGTTTTCATGTAAGTGAATACATCAGTCTCTGGTGTAAGCATTATTTTATGTACACAAGTGGAAAACTTAAAATGTTTGAGATAATCCTGCATCTCATGATGTTGGCCAACGTGGCATTGTGCTAAAACGGTGGCTGGAACAATACAACAACCAGCTTCCTCCCAGCATATTAAATCATTAAATGCATCTATGTAAGTCACTTTGCTACAGTCAGTTAATTTTCTGCTTGGTGGATGAATGCTCTGGTTATGCTTAGCTTAGAGGCCACACATTTGTAGCATCCATTTGTGACAAACTGGATCAGAGAAATTCAGGCCCTGTGTGTACAGGCCACATGCAAAGCAAACACAATACCTGTTTCCTGAGAGTCATGGATATGAAACTGGGGAATACCTTTGCCCTGTAGTAGGACCTGATTTCCATCACATATATTATTCGTAGTTCTGCATTTAAAAAAACACTTTATGTGGTAGTGTGATATGCCCCAAAGTGAATTCTGATGGTTTAAAACATGTCTATACATGTGTATTTGTATTTATTCCCTTTTGGTTAACAAATGCTTACAGACAATGAAGACACAAAACTCAAGACTATATTTGAAACACAAAAGTGTGCTTAATTTGGTACCCAAATCAATCAAACCAAATACTTAAGATCAAGGTGTGTATGATGTATTAAGATACTGCCATGTATCTTTCTCTTTGTATACAGACAAAATTAATGTATTATATCTACATAAGCACATATTTCCCCACTATCTTATGTCAGTTTTGTAAAATCAGTTAGTGGAAGTTGTGTTCAGCTGGTATGTAATATCAGGTTGCCCAACAAATTACTTATTCAGGTTGTTCCACTGGTCTTGCCTACTCTTTTCATTGTTGTTGTGGCTTGATCCTCAACTATTCTAAATTCTAAGTCAGAAATGCTTACACTGAGTTTATTATAGATCAACAGGAATGTTGATTTCATTGTAAGTAATGTGCTTTCCATGACTGATTGTTCTTTGGTTTAAAGTAGTTGTTATTTGTCACACTGACAGGTACACCTACTGCGAAATGCTGGCGATGAAGTTACCATCACAGTTCAATACCTCAGGGAAGCTCCATCATTTTTAAAGCTCCCATTAGGTAAGAGGAAATTAATGAATGGGAGTAATTTGTTTTCCTCTTTGCGGTATTCTTGTAATAAGCTAGCAGTGACAGAAATAGAAATTCAATCCTTGAGTGCTTTACAGGAAGAAATAGAAAATTGTCCATCTACTTACTGTTTGACATGTAAGAATCAAATGCATACTGCCTTGCTGCTTACGTATCATTTATTCAAAATAAAACTGAAAAAAATCATTAAAATGCAGTACAGTCATGGGTGATAGCTGAAAGTTTTTCAATAGAAGCTTTGCCGGAATACAATAAAATAGTGTTTACAACCATTTGAATAATACATTTGCACGGAAAGGTACTTTGAGGACACTTACCAAACAAATGGATAACATTAATTATTTGTATTTCATAAATTGCTTTGCTATTTTGATTGGTTTTGTCAGCAGAATTATGTTGAGACAACTGAGTAGTTTAACAGTAGCAATACTAAAAAGTATATGAACAATACAGCTCAGGGAAGCTTGGGGCTCTTTTGGTTAGCAGATAAAATATTCAAGTTGCACAGTTGTGATCAGTGTTGCAATTAGAAAAGTGTTCATAATAAATCTGTTTATTTAATCAGATTAAATAATTTTGCACCATTTTATTTTAACAGATTATTTTCTCTCCAAAATAAGCAAAAGGTTTTGAAATGTGTCTTGTTTTTGGATTGATTTAGATTTTATTTATTTAAGCTGCACTCAACTATGTACTTGTTTTTTCCTAATTTTAACAGACTCACAGGTGTCATAGTTTAGACCTTGACATTAGAAGAGTGTCAGTCATTTAATCTAGATTTTTATATCTGTCAAAAGCCAACTTGGCAGGCCTCTACTAAGCTGACTAAGCTGAACTATACATTTCATGCTAGAATCTTTCTTTCAGTGCTTACTGCTCATCATTTTCATTTGAAAATACATGGTCAGTGTTTCTTTTAATGAGTCTTCAGGTTTAGTCTTCCTACTTTTCCTACTAGATCATCAGACAACTCTAAAATTATGTTGACAGTGTCTTGGATAACTGTGTCCAAGCTTAAACATGATTTTGGCAAATTAGCAGCATATTACCAATATTGTCTGTGTTGTTGGACATACTTATTTGTGACTATGACAGTGCTACTAGAACTTGTATCTCATCTTGTAGACTGACATCAATTGCATACTTGAACTGTATTGCCTGTCATTGGTTAACCTTAGCTAAGAGCCAAACTCCCACTCAGACACTCTCTCACTCCCTGTTCTCAAACAGAACATGGTGTACAAATAAAACAAAAAAGCTCTTAGGTTAAAAGAGATTAGCTATTAATTACCATCATGGCCAAAGCAGAGGCAATGTGGGGAAACTTAGATAAATGTATTGCCTATTAAAATAGATTCAGGCACTGAGAAACAAAGACAATACAAAATACAAAGACAATACAAAACAAATAAATTGTACATCACCTTCTTCACTGGCCTTGTGTCACTCTTTTCCTTATAATTGTCTCTGTTCTTCTGCATTTTACCCTTTGTTAAATAGTTTCCCAGAGGTGCTACGAGCTCAGCTGCATGGTTATGTGAGATCTGGCTGGATCTGTCTGTGTCTGGCACAGGGCAGGCCCAGCCATTTCCCACTTCTGGAGACATCCCAGCCCGTAAACCCTTGCCACTAAAACCTAGTACACACTCTACACAAGCTGGCTGCCACCTTCACAAGAGGTTCACATAGGTCCAGGAATATTGGTGCCCTCTTTGTACATCATGGGGAGCTTGGCTTTCTCACCAGGAGATACTGCAGCATTCCTGTCTGGGAGGCTGAGATCATGGCACTGCTTCCATAAAGTACTATTTCTGGAAACAGAAAGCAGTGATTATCAGGGAGGCCATCTCCCATCTCAATGACTAGCTAGTGACCAGCTAGCAGTTTTTGGGGTCTGCCCCTGATTACTGTTCAAAGAAAACTTTTTCTGGAAGAGCAATGACAGTGCCATTCTAGACAAGTTACCAGACTATCAAGGAGTGCAGCAATGCTTCTGAAATACCTTGTGTGTAAACTGCTTATTTTGGGCAGCTTATCAGATTTGCTTCCTTTATGCAGAGCATGAGGAAATTTTTGGCAAGCATTATACTACCCTCCCCAGTCCCATGCATGACCCCAGCTTTATACCACGTGCTCAAAAAAAGAAACTTGCTAGGTATGATCAGACATGTAAGGAACTTAAGAAATGGCCCTTCTCCTGAACTGAACCTGGACCTCCACAAGAGCTTACATGCACCTCTCTAGAATGTTCTGTGTAGCCATTCAATAGAAGCTGAAACCAAGGTTTGTGAGTCAAGTGATCTTTGGTAAATGGCTTGCTATAAATATTCATTTTAGTGGTGTGAAAATAAGCAAATAAGGTGGATAAAATTACGGAAAATAGTTCTGATTTAAGACAATAAATAAACTGGAGTTACAGAGAATAGTAATGGAGTTACAGAGAATAGCACCCCGTTTCAATAAGAGCTTTTCACAAGTCCATGCACAAAAGGGAATTCCAGTCATGAAGCATCAATAACACATTTAGAAAGCTAAGCAGCAATTCCATTATGCAATAAAGAAATTCCCAAATCACACTGCAGGCGGGATTTAAGTGCATACATGCGTAATTCTGAATTATCTTGGCCACTCCTGCCATCCCAGAAGACTCAGGCACTTGGTCCCCTACCTTCCAGCATTCGATCAGACCAGCTGCTGTGCTGGCAGTTTTAGTGCTGTGGTGTGTTCACTTTAACTGCAATCATACTGTCTCTTCCCATTAACCCATATCATCACCATGAGCATATCATCAGGAGTAGCATCTACCTCCCCTTCCTTCTTATACATCTCCCTTCCCTACACCATCTCATGTCATGGCAAAAGCACAAGATGTGATAACATAGAAATATCTACCTACAGTTCTCGCCACACTTTTATCTGTTCCACTCCTTCATTATTGCCAACAAAAAAAAACAGAATTTGACATGAGTTTATTTGTGGATACTGATTAAGTATCACTTAAGGATGAGACAAGGACTGCTTGTTTTGAATATTTCATTCTTAGTGAAAAAAGGCTTAATCCTGCAAAGAGTTAAGCATACAAATAGATCCCATGAGCACAGCCCCTCTCAGATGAAACCTTTTTTATTTCTAGACATTAAATATAGCATATGGATATTTAATTGTCTGTCTTTCTAAAATACAAGTAGTATTTCTGTCTTGTTTTGGGGAATTATATTAAAAATTCTTCCTGTGTTTTACAGCTGGACTAGATATTGTCTGATATATATATATATATTTTAACATCAGCAGGTATTTTTCTTGATCTGATTTCCAGGTTCCCCTGGACCATCCAGTGATCACAGCAGTGGAACTTCATCACCTCTCTTTGACAGTGGCTTACATTTAAATGGAAACTCAACTAACACGGTATGCAGATGAATAATAAAATCATGGTGGGTGTGAGCTCTAGAAGTTCTTTTCCCATTTTGAACTTCAAAATGCTAGAGTAAGGCTACCCTAGTTTTGTTCTTGTTGTTGTTTGCTTTGATTAATTTTTAAGTGCTTATACTGTAAAATTCTGTACTTATAAAGTCCTCAACACATGGTCCTGAACTGCTAGGTTTTTACTCTGAAACAGCTGAGAAGTTTGGAAGAGAGAACACAGTAAGATTTAATCATTATTTAGACATGAATTCATGTGAACTTTTGTCATATGTTGTTGAACTGTAGCATTATACTGTTTAATTTAATCCAGCTGGAGATGCTGAAATGCAGGTGAAATTAAGAAAATAATGTAAAGTTGAATTCTTGAAGAAAACTTTTTTTAATGGGAAAGAGAGAAAAAAAAATATATAAAAGAGGAAAAAAAAAGTCTCTTTCTTTAACCCAGAGGATATTCAGTTCTTTTTTCTGCAGTGAACAACTGTGATGGAATTAATTGCAGCATTGTGGGGAAAGAAAATAAGTTCTTTTCTCCATGAAAAGTGGTAGTCACCAAAGAACATAGGATGTCTTAGTAAGCAACAGTGCTGTCCTTTTAGTAATGAAGATTGAAGATGTAAATACTAGCTGTACAAGGACACGGACCTTCATGCTCAAAACCTTTTCAACACCTAACAAATCTCAGCTCTAGTCTTCCAGTTGGATATTAAATTATACAGAAAGAACACCCACTGAATGGTCAGAAGGCTTCTCCTCTGTTTTCCCTTTTCTTCTCAGGCAGTGATATAATTGTCTGATGCTTACTGTACTTCTCTCAAGTATTGCACTTCTTTGAGCACTGTCTCTCTCTACTACTCCTTAAAGCTTGTTTTTATATGCTAAAAATATATTCATATATGATAGTATAAAGGCATTATGTACAATAAAGAAATAAATAAACAGAAATTTGCTGTGTTGATACTTGTACCTCAGTGTTTGGTGTCCAAAATGGTCACAGATACAAAAGATTTCATGTTTATTTGTTTGCAGCTTTCCAGATGATTATTAACTTTAACTGCCTTGTGCTGTTGTTTTACTAAAGAATCCAAACCTCAGGATCCAGCATTCTGCAATGCCTGTCTACCAGGTTCTCTGCAGGCAAAGAAAGTCCTTTCTGCAAAGAGCTTACATTATAAGAAAAGGGCTATGGCCAGCATTAGCACATTTTAGTAAATTAGCACCTACTAAATGCTAGAATGGATGTGTTGTGATGATTTTTAACAATCATTAATGACTGCTGTGGGAATTGCACACTTGGAACTTCTTGTATTATAAAAATATAAATAAGTGGCTGGAGTTTTGTATCAGAGTAATTTAGAATTAGTTGCCAAGATAGCACACAAAAGGCTATGGTGAGGGTATAGGGTATAGGCTTGAAATATAAGCAGAAAAACAGAAATTAAAAAGGTGTGATAGTAAGGTACTAGGTTGATTTTATACAGCACTTAATTTTTCTGAAGCCTGACAAAAACTCACATGAAGAGCTATGTGTACCATAGACACTAAGACGTAGAAGTGGAATAAACAGGACAATCTACATCATAGGTCATAAAAGTCATGATCTCCCTTCACAGAAAACAAAATGAAAAATTGCTAGAATTTTATTGTGAAACTCAAAAGCAAGGCCCTACGTATTTTGAGCAGGAATGACTGGATTTTGAGATGGTGCACTATATGATCAAACTTTTCTCAAACTCTGAGTGTAACTGAGCGGTGATCATATCTTGAAATGTGGTTATGAATGTGTTTCAGCTACCATCTAGTGAGCACTTCTATTTTATTCAATTAAATATTTTCAGTTTTATGGTAAAGTAAAACCAGAACTGACATTTTCAGTAATGCTATTGCCTAATAAGGCTAATTATATTTGAATCCTGTTTTTACATCCTGTTTTGAATCCTGTTTTTACAAAGTGAGTCAAATGTCATTCTCCCTGGTAGGGGAGATCTGACTCACTTTGAACACTGCATCTTGTAAGTTTGTGTTGCAGTTTTATGTACCTTCTTAACCACACTCAGGTCCATGCCATAATAGACAACGCACCTATATTTATAAATGGAAATTCTACTCCAAAAAGTATACCATGTAAAGGAAAAGACAGGAATGAGAGCTAAGGAATTACTGTTATTCCAGTTTTACCAAGCTGTCATTTTGGATGTCTTCTGACAAACAATGGCTTGTATCAGAGAGGCAGTAGTTTAGCAATCTTAGCAGCAAGCTCTTTCTGCCTAATAGGATTGTACCATTTTCAGTTCTGGTGCTGTCTTGCCTCTGTTAGACCTATGTCTGTCACCCCTGCTGTGAAGCATCTGCTGTATGTGATGTGATGCCATCTTCAGGATTTATATCCATCTTTTATAATATCAGAGCAGTTTGCAGTACAGCACTTAAACAGGATTCTCTCAAACCCAGAGAAATGAGCTGAAGTGCTCTCTTCACACCTGATTATTTTGTGCTTGGGCACTACCGTGACAAATGACAGTGGCAGTCACATTCATCTGTACCTTATAAGTAGTTTAATGAACACAATGTAAACTTCCGGAGGGAAACATGAAACATACAAAAGAGGTGGTTTCAAGGCTAGTGAGTACAGGTTGTTCACTTGGAGAATTCTAAGTCTAAAACAATGAAGAAAGTGCTGTAGAGATATCCTACCAGATGTCCAAATATCCTAGATATCCAGGCCAGCTCTCTGGAGAAATTAGTGGTGGGAAAAAAAATAACGTAAATAAAACAAATTACTGTTTCAGACACCATGGCTAATATGGCAGTTAAAATGCAAACACAGAATATGCTAGGTTTTCATTTCTTTGAGAATCCAGCTTCCTGGAATTGTCTAAAAGTGAAGGTCTAACAAGTGAAGTGAGACCAGAGTAAATGGTTGTTTTCAGTGTGTTTGTGTTATTTGAGAACTCTAATTTTGATAGTGTATGTCAAGGTTAGTTGGTTAGATGAAGCTAAACAGGCACTTACATTTTTATAAATTGCTTTAAAATATTTTTTCCTTGATGCCTCTACATCTTTAATGTCTATGGGATTCCTAGTTCTAGAGTGAGAGAATGATACGACTCAATCTGAAGCACTAAATGGCAAAAAGGGAAGAGGATTCATGACAGGGAGGTGGACACCCTTGTTGTGAGAGTAAAATCCATTCTGTTGGATACCTTAGGGGAATGTATGACCATTGACTGATCAGGTTGCCTTTCCTTCTGCATGGAAATTCCCCAGTTTGTTAGGTATATGGTTTTAGTTCTTAATTATATATATTTTCTCCATACACAGCCCTTGCATGTGAATATATTGTTTTTTACAGTTCTTTTGAATTTGCTCATTTTGAGTTTTCAGCAGCAGCAGCAAAAAGTAAAATGTTTCTAAATTTGATGTTAGCACAGATGAACACTAGCAGTTCAGGTATATGTGTATGTGGCTTATAGAGAAAATGGATTGTAAAATTGAGGTAGCAAGTTCTCCCGCTAAGCTGCATCCAGTGCCTTTCCACAAGCTCCAGCAACAAATTGACGCTGATCTCAGAGAGAGAAGCAAGAGTGAAGACTCAGATTTATTCTGAGGGGTGTGCAGACTGTGAAATTCAAAGAGTTTCCCTAAGCTTGAGCTAATTTTTCTACGCAAGGACAGTATGCCCCATTTGGGGATATATAAGGCTGCCAAATGGTGTGTCTAACAGCTGAAGTTTGGGTACACTTGCATTTATAGTGTAAAACTATAATGATCTTAACATTGTATCTTTTCTTTTCCTTATATACATTTAATACTGGATTTTGATTTTTGACTGCTGTTGTAGTTTTTGAGCAGTCATAATTACTTTCTACTTTTTGTGCTGAGATTTAATATAAACTACTCTGGTCCCTGTCCCCTACCCCCAAAGGAAAATTACATCTGGAAAGGTATACCAGGCAAGGTTGTTGAGGTTACTCAGAAACCAATTACATACTAGCTCAAGGGAAAAAAATTAAAGAAAAAGGTGCAAGTTTCTGACAAAAAGTCCATATGTATTCTCTAAAAATATCTTACTCAGGCTTTTATGCCATTGGTACATTAAAAAAATAATAATGTATTAGCACCTAGCAGCACAGATGTAATGAAATATTCATTAATATTTCCATTGTAAATCACCTCTAGAGAAATTTATATAATTGAAAGAGTTTTAATTTGTTCCTCACTGGTAGAATAGTAATCCAACTGATTTAAATGCATAGCTATTGCAGTGAATAAGGCAGTGTAAGTCCCTAACATGTACTGCTATACAGGTTCTATGTAAACATCATCTATAGGTGCTCAGTGTCTGTAAACTCATACATTAATTAAAAATAATTAAATGTCTTAAAGAGAAATCATTATATCTCAAAAGCATGTATCTGATGCAGCATTAGAATTAAAAGTATTTCTTTTCTCTGAAATGAAAGGAAGGGAGTTTTTCACATGCTTTTCCACCTTCCTCCCATTTAATGAAACATCTGTCAATTAAAATATTGTAGATAGAGCTGTGTAATTAAAAGGTGCTGCTTTCACTGAATTTTGAAGACATCATATTACAACTCCAAATTGTTACTTCACCTGAAAGAGCATGTTTCCTCTATAGAAGCCTTTATCTATTAAATGGTTCGGTGATGCATACTTTACCAGATAATTACTGTCTTCTTAAAACTGTCACAGAATTGTGCACCTGCATCTAAGAATTCCATTAAAAATAAATAAATACAGACCCTCTTCTGAATTCATGCTGCATCAAAGGAATGCACTGGTATTTTGATATCGTAATTAAATCCCTCTGAATTCTGAGGCAAGTTGAAAGCTCTGACTCCTATCTACAGTAGATATCACCATAATTTGTTTTGTTGTCTGGGCATCACAAGAGTTTCACTCATGTCTCTACTCTTGGCTATACATTTGATATTTGTGTTGTTTAACGATTAAAATAAGCTAATGTGAGACTCTTACTGCTAAATGAAGCAGTCATGTTCTCTTCTCCAATCAACATAAAGCCCCTGCTTTCTGTCAGTCCCTGTAATAAGTATTAGTAAATGCTCAGCCATACATAGGTCAGATAGGTTCATTGAAATACAGAAAATCAACCTATATGTATTGAAATATATACATACATTTCAATCACAGACTGGACTAAAAACTGTAGAGAGAGCACATCCAATTCACTCTGAGTTGAATGTTGCTGGGTATTGTTGCAAGAAATTATGTAACTCTAATTCTCTTTTTTCAGAATAAGTGTAAGACAGATCTGGTTATTTGAAAAACTCATTCTATTGAAGACTTTTTTTTTTTTTTTTTTTTTTTTGAGTATGCTGAAACATTTTCAGTAATGGAGCATTGGCAAAGCACATTCCAGTTGGCATCAAAAAGATGCACGAAAGCTAGTATTTTCTAATCTAAGAGATTGTCATGAAATCCACCGAAACATAATGGCCAATGTTTTCAGTTATAGTTTAAGGCAATGAAGCTATGCCAAGATATTTTAGCATTTCAGATTTTAAGGCATGTCTGGAAGACACTTTTAATCATATGATTTAATTTTAGGTAATGCTGTGATTAGCAGGGATTTGGACTCAGAGATCCTTATGGACCTCCTCAACTTGAGATACTCTATGGTTTTATATTTCTATAATTTAAGCCACAGAGTTGTTTTTACAAGGAAAATATATCAATATATAAATATCAAATATATTAATGTTGCTACCATTTTCATAGACATATTTTGCAGAGAGATATTTTATATTTTTTTCAGAAATTGTCAGCAATGCTCACTGAAATGGAAACAGCAAAAATTACTTTGAGAAATAAATAACATCATCATTATCATCTCTTTTTGAACCAGTGTTGACAAAGACAGTAATCAAGATTAGTCATATCTCTTACATGTGCTTTGTAGAAATATAAGTTTATGCAACAGGATCAAGGCTTTAAGGATGCACTTTGAAATATTAAATCCTCTAAAGCAGAAAATGGATAACTTCCAAATTACCAGTAAAAGGTTATATTTTTTTCCTAATGGATATCACCCTTGATTCTTATTTCATAAAATGGTACAATCATAGACATGTTTAGGTAAGAAAAGACCACTAAGATCATCAAATCCAACCTGAGCTTAACTAAGAATGGCCGAGTCCAGCACCAACCATATCTCTAGGTGTCCTGTTTACATATCAAATATCTCCAAGGACAGTGACTCAGTCATTTCCCTGGAAAGAAGTTTTCCCTAATATCCAACCTAAACCTCTCCTGGTGCAACTGAAGCCATTTCCTTTTGTTCTATCACTTGTTATTTCAGAGAAGAGACCAACACCTACTTGGCTACAACCTCCTTTCAGGTAGTTGTAGAGAGCAATAAGGACCCCCCCAGTGCTGCCTTTTCTCCAGCCACTGGCCTTTGTAGTCACCTGGGCACACCTGGGCTCATGTTCAGCTGTCAACCAGGACACCCTGGTCCTTCTCCACCTTTTCAGTGACTCTACCCCCAGCCTGTAGCACTGCAGGGGACCATTATGATCCATGTGAAAGATCTGGCACTTGGCTTTGTTGAACCTCATACAATGGATAGAGTCTGTCCAGATCCCTCTGCAGATCCTTCTTCCCTCCAGCAGATAACATACTCGGTGTTACCTCCCACATAACTCCCACCCCACTTGGTGTCCTCTGCAAACTGACTGGAGGTGCACTTGATTCCCTCCTCCAGATCACCAGTAAAGATGTTAAACAGGACTGGCCCAAATACTGAGCTCTGGGGATCACAACTTGTGACCATCTCCCAGCTGGATGTAACTCCATGCACCAGCACTCTCTGGGCCCAGCCATCCAGCCAGATTTTAGCCAGTGATGGATGCACTTGTCCAAGCCATGGGCTGCCAGCTTTTCCAAGAGAATGCTGTAGGAGGCAGTAAAAAAAGCTTCACTGAAGTCCAGGTACACACACAGCCTTTCCCTCATCGACTAGGTCTTGTAATAGAAGATCAGGCTGGTCAAGCAGGACCTGCGTTTCCTAAACCCATGCTGGCTGTACCTGATCAGCTGGTTCTCCTGCATGTGCCACATGATGGCACAGGATGGTTGCTTGTCAAAGCCTCATTCAGCCTGACCTTGGATACTTCCAAAGATGGGGCATCATTTCCCTTTCTGCAAAGCAGACACTGTAATATGAGATGAAAAATACATTTAAAACCAAGCTTAATCCTGCTGAGTAATGTGACCCTAAGTATTTTTGATTCCAGGTAAATTAACCCAGCTTCAGCCTTCCTGAAGCCCGAGTTTAATGAAAAGACTGTGTCAACTTAAAATAACACTGTGGCTGCTTTCAAGGTAGGGCCCTAGCAGCAGCTGGAAATTAAATTGCTAGAGAGGGTTCAGAAATACTTTCTTCCAATGACATGATATTTTTCTTGCAGAGATTTAAAATCAATGACAGTTTAAAAGAAACTAAGGTAAAATAACTGAGTTTCCCAAACTCTGCAAATTATATGTCACAAAAAGAGGAAAAAATTGACAGCCAGCTGGGATCTTTTCCCTTCCTTCCTATGCTCTTAGTGGAAACTAAATTATAGAGATAGGTCTGATTACATCTCCCCATTAGTGGTGGACTTTCTGGACTTTTTTTGCCTCTTGGAAGACTTTTTGGTTGCACCATAATAAGTAGTTATACAGTTGTTTAAGAAAGCACTAAAGCACTTGCCTACAGTGTCATTCATAGGTCAGTGATTGCTAACGGGATACAGAGTCAGACCCTCCTCCATGTCGACAGTACACAGCTGTCCCAGGTAGGTAGTGATTATGTGTCATTAAAAATTGATTCTTGTTCACTGTTCTGTCAAAAATGAGATTTTTGTGTTCAATCCATTTCTTAATGGGCAGGTGTTACAAGCAAATTGGCATTAATTGGCAACATTGTTGGCAACCTCAGCAGAAAACTGAAGGTATAAAATGATTGAGAGCTTAAAAGCTGTGATTACAGTGATGATCTCTATTTTAGTGCTTTGGAGGAATGATGTGAAGAATTTTCAAGATCAGCAGCAGCAGCTATTTAGTGGAGAGATGCCTTGAAGGTCAGCCAGCTCACTACACTGGGTCAGAGTAAAGAACTATCCAGCCAAAAAAGCTTATTCCCAGCAGATGCCCTCAAGAGAATGCAAGAACAGAGGAAATATGTACAGTTATTTCTAGGGAATATTTCCTGCACCTCTGGTGACTTCTGACATAGGTGCTTCCTATGTCTTTGTTATATAGACTAAAACATTGTTATACTTTGTTATATAGACTAAAACATTCATTCTCTGGTTTTATCCTACATCTTTTATTTCTAATCAATACCCCTGCTTCTTATGTGAAAATGCCAAATGAACCATTGTTTCTTAACCCCTTTCTCTGTTACTTATTTTTTTTACATATCTCAGTCATATAATTCCCTCAGCAGTTTCTTCTCCAGACCAATTAATCTTTGTTAACCTAACTGTTAAAAAACAATTCTTTTCAACATCTAAATTTCAAGATCTAAATTTTGAGTGGTAATCACCTGTTCATATCGCATTACAGTGTGGGAAAAGTTAATATTTTTTTTCTTCGTTGCTATACGTTTATCTGTTTTAGCAGTTCTTTTATCTCTCACTCAGTATAATGAGCTTCTTCTGCAGCCCTTTCTCTTGTTTTTTCACTTGCTTTCTCCTCAGTTTCTTTTTTTTATTCATGCGTTTTGAAGAGAATATATCAAGGAATCTCGGATTGAATTGTTAATAGATTATAGGTTAAATAAAACAAAATGAGCTGCTGGTCCTATGATAGTATTTTGTATCTATGCAATGGTCTTACAGACATATGTATTCCCTGTTTTGTCTTTAAGATGAAGAGGGGTAATTCCAACTTTATGCTCCACCATAAACTGTTAGTAGAATATGGCTTCACAAGAAATACATATTTGAAACTTAGACTACTTTGACCCCTTCATACCCTTTTGCTGTTCTTGTCCATTAATGTTCAGATCATGCAGTAGAGTTTCTGCAGATATAAGTAGTTTGGAACTGTGGGGGAAAAAAAATATTCCTTTTAGTGTATTTTTCAAATATCAAATCTTTGAAATTGTCTGAGGAAAACCATTTGCTTTAGGAATTTACAACAGCTTTAACAGGTTAGCATTTTAACATTAATATGTCTATGCTGCAGTTTCATAGCATTGGGGTTAATAGATTTTTGACCAAGTGATGTTGGCCAATTTTCCCCTTCAATTCATTAACCTAATGAATAGCTGTGATGTACATTTTCTAAAATTCTAACTTTTACTTGCATTGAGATACTTTTTCTTTATGCTGATACCCTACTGAAGCATTTGATTGAAGTGTAAGGGACTCAAATGAATACATTAAATTACCTATGTGACCTACTAATTTTTTTTTTCTGAAAAATGCTCTTAAATTACCTAGAATGTTACAGAATATTTATCAGGTTGTTCAATAATGTGATATAAGAAGTACAACTAATAGTTTATAAGAAAAATAGTTTTGTGTTTAAATTGTCTTGATGTTTTCTGCATCTTGAGAGTTTAGAGGGTGGGAACAATAGATGATGTTGCAGGAATTTTTTATGTTCCTTTATTTTCTCATTCTTGGATTCAGTGATCATAATCAAGTATTTATATTTGACTTCAATAAGCTACCTTCTGTTTTATTCCTAGACATTTTAGTTTCCAGATAGACAATGTTAGATTATGTTGATCCTTTTCAACTTCAGATTGCATGGGGTTCTGTCAATTATTTTAGTCCATGCAGAATTCTGTAATATGTGTCAGATTCTTCATTGTGATACTAATAAATTTATTCTAGATTTTGAAGACACTTTAGCCTTTGTGTCTAATTTGATAAAACAAAATTAGTCTGTGGAATTGGTTATGAAATACTCATACACTACTTTGCAAAAACACCAGGAGATCTCAGTCAAATGAAAGCTGTATGGTTCTAGGGGATAGCAAATACTCTAAATGAAATTCCTGTCCCCAAAAAGATTGCTGTCTAAAACATTCCTTAGGGTAACCCACTTCAGTAACTTCATTACAAATTTTTCTTTTACTAGGAAATTGTACTCCCGTCATTAAGTCCCAGTCATCCTGTTAGAATGTGAAACACACTATTTTGATTTATTTAAAGAAGTAAATAGATCAGCCCTTGTTGACTGTAAGAAGGAGCTTTAGGGGGAAAAAATAATCCTAAATTCTTCTGAGCAAGAAAAAGAAATAGACAATTCCCAGAATGCTTTTTATTTTGTGTAAGTTTTATGGCTTTTGAACACCTGGGCAGAACAGAACTGAATTTGGGTCATTCTATGGTTTCTTTGTTTTTATAAATACTACTCAGTGTTTATTTATAGCGCATATAAAAATAGCTAACTTTCAACTCTGTTTTCTACTGGAAAGTTCTCCGCATGGTGCAGGATAAAAAAAAATTGGTTCAGAAACAGCACAACCGCCTAAATTTGACTAAATATGTATGTCTGTAAATCTTTCTCAGCCACCTTTGTGTAAATTTTACTGGTATCTTTATAAAAGAGTGAAATGCTCAACTCTTGCCTTTCTAGTAGAGGCATTTAAAGAAAGACTTCAAAGATAAAATTTCAAAAGGCATCCATCTATAGTATCATAACACAGGAATTAGAATTTTAAATCTACTCTTAAATGATATAAGAGCACAATGCACAAATAAATGTTCTAGTGTAGTATTTAATTAGGATATTATTTATGTCCTTTTCTCTGATGATAGAAGGATGCAGAAGAGTTATACAAAACAAATTCATTTAAACTACAAATGTATATTATACTGCATTTAGAAAAAAACATGTAATTTATGACTGAAAACTCTTTCTAGTATTATTAATATTAACAAAAATGGAGATGTGTTTAATGTTAAAGTAATACTGAAATTGCATCAAGAGCAAAATATCAAGATGGGTTACATATGGGTTTTCTTTTCTCTACCCCATCCTGAGTTTCTTGAATACTTTTATTGTGATGATTATTCACTTCTGAGACAAAAAGAGCCAGAGATGCATATTCATGATTTTTGACTATATTGTCTTATAAGCTCTCCTACTGTTTCTCGTTTATTCTGCACAGGCTCCATCATCACCTTCTTCACCCATAGCTAATGAACCAAAATATGAGAAGCGCTGGCTAGACACCTTATCAGTTCCTCTGTCGATGGCTCGAATCTCGAGGTACAAAACCGGAACAGATAAATTAAGGTTTGTAATCTAAAAGGGGAGGCACTGGGTTAGTTAGCTGTACATAGTGTTTTGCTGTGGATTGTTGGCTTTATAAGAATTGAGTGGAGATATGAAATTCTTATTAAAAGCTATGTAGTTTATCTTCTCCTAAGATTAATGGTATTCATGGTGATTACCAAAGATAAGGTAAAGCTCCTACAAATATGTTTCTATAATCTGTTTTATCTTGGGAATTCAGTTAGCATCAGCAGCTAGTACAAAGGTTAATCTTGGTGTTACGTGAATGAATTTTGAAGCTACTACATTTCCTTCAGTATCGCTAATAGGATACTTCTATATTCCCCAATTCTAATATTGTCAATTAACCCTCCTTTTTCATTATAAATGATAACACAGTGCATAATCATCATGCCTGTGCTATCATGTAATATAGATATGCTTGTATCAGTGTCGTATAGAAACTCATATTAATGAGATTTTTGCAAAGTACATGGTACAAAATATTGTATTTTTGATCATAGATTTTTTTTGCATCTCAGAGACATAACTAATGGTTCATAAAGTAACCGTGGAATAGGATGTCAGAAGCTATTTTACTGGGCTTCAGGAAATATGAAAGCAAAAGTGAAGTTTAATCAAGCTTCAATAAATAATATGCTTGAGAAAATAACACATTGCAGCACACATAAGCTTTTTCTGCAAACCATTCTGTGGTACAACACTCTCAAATCTACCAGTAGTTGTAGGCCAAGCAGTCCATAGTTCTCCATTTGTATAAGAACAGGACTTCATTCACTGTCATTATTTTCCATAAGGGAGAATTTTATTTATGGGTTGCCTTATATGTATTTGCCTTTAATATATATTAACAAGATAATTGGAATCTCTATTGAAGAATCAATATACAGGTCACCTACTCTGAGGAGGTACCAGAAATTCATGTGAATACCTTTCTTAATGTATGCCAGATATTTTACCTGTTTCCTCAAAATTACCTGAAAAACATTTTTTTTCTAGTAGGACAGATATGCTGCTTTAACTTACAGCAATTCATCTTCTAAGGCAGTTGACAGCTCCTCTCCCAGAGTTTGTTAAAGCATCACAGGTGAATAATACTAAATTATCCAGAAAAGTTTTAGCTTCTTCCTCAGAATTTCTTTGAACTCTTAATTCTCTTTTACTTAGAGCCTCATCACTTCCTCCACCACTTTCTTCTTCCCTACTTCAACTGACAAGTTCATGCTGTGCAGTCTTGTCCAATCCATCACAGACCTCCAAACATTCAAGGCATTAGTGAATTAGACATTCAGTGAATTAAGTAAACAAATCTCAGTGTTCACATTTAGGCATCAACTTATAATCAGTGTTGCATCATCTAAAGGATAAATGGAAGAGGATAGAACATTTAAACCTCTGACTTCAGTTACCACTCTGATAGTTTGAAGCACTTTCATTCCTGTGCTTTACACATTAGATGGAGAAATTCCAAGGGAATCCAGTTCCCAAAAGAGCAGCATGTGTATTTTGTGAATTCTTTAATGTAAAATACCTTCAGATATTGTACTGGGCCTGGCTGAGATGGAGCTTTATAGTAGTCTATAGTATCTATAGTATCTTCTTTATAGTAGTCTATATGGCTGTGTTTTGATTTGTGACTAAAGCAATATTCATAGCATGCCAGTATAGTGGCTGTTGCTGACCAGGGCTTGCACAACATCAAGGCTTTCTCTTTTTCTTGGTCTGCTCCTACACAATAAATAGGCCCAGGGTAGGCAAGAAGCTGAGAGGAGGAGCAAGCAGGACCAGTGAACCAAACTGACCAAAGGGATATTCCATGCTGTGTAACATCTTTGCTCAGGAATAAAAACTGAGCAGAGGACTTGGGGAGAGCGAGCCATTCCTTGGAGACTGACAGTACATCATTCTGCTTGTGAGAGATAAAGAGTGGTTGTATAAGTTTGATTCTTATTTGTTGTTCATGTGAAGAGAAAGGTAACTTGCCTTTGACTTTTCATTTCACTTGATATTTCATTGTATTTTTCACAGGAAGTCTTTAGAGTGTGACTTAATGACACAAGAACATTTTTTCCATATATTTTAAATTCTGTTAACACCAATGTATTAACAGAAACAAGAGAGAATGGGATAGATATTTTCCTTCCATATAAAGGAATGACTGAAAACACTGTGTACTGGGCATGTGAAATATGTTTATCAATACCACAAAACAAAAGCAAAAATAAAAATCCTTAAAATATTTTGAAGGAAAGATAAAAAACATAGGAAATGCCATTCCTGTTCTCAGTGGAAGATTAAACATTGTATTAACTACTGAAATCACCTTGAATTAGTGTATTTCACATTGCTGATATGATTGGAGTCTGTCTGAAGATACCTATTTTTGTAGCATGCTAATTAGTCTTTTTGATTAGTTAGAAATTCAATAATGTTTTTATTTGTTTGCCTTTACTATATAGCACTACTGCTTCTATTATTCTAGACTTCTCACGAATCCATCAATATAATTTTTCTCTGTTAGAAGTAAGGTAATATAAATGTAGTGAGAATGCTACTGCTGTGAATACTCTTAATTTCTAGTTGGCAACAGAAACATTTTTGACTGTTGAGGATTGAATTGATCAATAAATTTGATGTAAGCTTAACAGAGAAATTATGTCAGTAAGTTTTTCTTACCCAAAGGAATTTGTGGTTCATATTATAGTTTGGAGTGTTTGGTTTTTTGTTTTTTTTTTAAGATAGAAAAGTAAAGATAGGTATTCTTCTAGAAGGTGGAGTGCATGGTTCATGCACTGTAGTCCTTCATTTTTGTTACGGAATTTTTATTTGGGGAAATGCAGATAACTGTTTTTAGTCCTTACAGCTGGTACAGGTAGTAATATATAATAATTTTTATACAGTGTATTGACAGAAGCTTTGAGTAAAGGTACAATAGCAATAGCATCTTGAACATTATGAGTATAGAGACTGAAGAAAAAATGCTTATTTAGAATATGGAAAACTGAAATAGTGAGTGGAATGAAAGTAATTCTCATCCAGTAGCTATGAGCTCATGTATGTGTGACGTCAATTACAAAACAACCTAATTAAATGTAGGTGTTATTTTCTATTTCTTGGTATTCTGACCATTACAACTACTCCAAAGTATTGTGTATTTTTATTTTTTTTTAATGCGTTCACTGGTTTCTTAACAGATTTTTTCTGAAGAATGGTATTTTCCATTTATCATTTCAGTAAGTTAACAAAATCCCTTTAATTAGATAAATAAATTGAAAACTAAGAAATTGAATAGACTATTTTGAAAAACATATAGAAATTAAGCACAATCTCACTGAGTTACAAAACCTGAATGAACTTTCTCACAGTTTTCTGACACATCTGTAGAACATAAATGTCTGTGTTACTTCAGTTATCTTATTTGGTTGCTCTAAGTGTAATGAAAATAAAAGTTACAATACTGGAATCAAAATGTCCCCCCAAAAACCAAACATAAAATGCAATCCAAGTTTATGCTTAATGCTTTGATATCTTCTGAGCTACGTCTTTTCTGTCAATAGTCCAGTTATATGCGCACATTTAAACACTTTGTAAGATACGAGGTTCTGTGACATTTAAAATACAAAATCCCCTTACTTCTAACATGACATTTCAAAGAGATTAAGTAATTCAGATCCTTCTTTTTGGACAATTTCCACTCAGATCTACCCAAAGTCCTTAAAACTTCAGTTTAAGTAGACATTGTAGCAAGAGGGCTGCGTAGTAGTGTAAACAAGCCACAAGAAAATGTTTTAACAAAAGCAATAAAAATTAATTCAAACATGAAAAAATCATACAAACCAGAGGGAGTACTGATTCAGGATCTGGGAAGATGCAAAGCTGATCAAATCTGTCTGTAACAGCATGGTAGTAAAGATAAAAGAGATGCTGTCAAACCTACATCTAGATTTCTGTAGAAATTGCTATATGATAAAATACCTATATAAGTCTATAAGAGATGTCTTATGAAGAGATGTCTGTGAAGACGTGCCACAGATACTAAAAAATATAAAAATATTCTTTGCTGGAAATCTTAGCCTCCAGTGAAGTAAAAATTCAGCTTTTCCCATTTCAGCTGGTGCTGAAAATACTTTTTATCCTAGAAAAGTCTTTGGATTTAACACCTCTATAGTAGCAAACTGCTTGTATGGAAAAATTTCCTTATTTATATTAGGAAATAGTATTTGTTTAAAGGTGTCAATTTCAAGAAGAGAACCTAAAGTCTACCAATGCTCATCTGTTATTCTGACTGCTATGCTCACAATGATAGTGTTTATTTTATTACAAGAAATTAATGCCATAAACAAACTCCAGAAGAGACCAGGAATGCAGATCTATTCACCATTTCACCCTGAAAGTGAGATAGAAAGACACTGAGTATTGAAAATGGTGCTTCTTGCTCCTTAGCAAAAATGCTTGAAGGAAACAAATTTACAGATAGGGAAACAAATCTCAAAGTAAGAAATGTGATGGCAGCACTACACAAATTTCTAGTATTAGGAAATGTGAATATTCATGTCTTGTTCTGGTTGCAGTAGTCAGTAGCATAACTGCAGTAATAGAAGATGTAGCAATTTCCTCTGTCTGTTTTAAAATCATCCTAGGGCCTTAGGGAAAAAAAAACACAAACCAACAAAGAAAATAAAAACCCTACAGCAACTTTATAGCGTCTTGAAATCTTTCAAACTTATTATTTGGTATTAAATGGAAAGCTTCTCCTTGACAGCTAACAGGAATAGGTGCTTTGTTGTCTCTCTTTTTTTCTTTTCTCTGTTTTGAGGAAATGGCAAAGAGAAATGCATGTCATTTAAGCCTGTAGGATTTATTTTCTCGTGAATTCCAGTGCCATATTGGTGCTTGCTTTGATTGTTTCACTTAAAACAAAAGCCTCAGGATTTATTTTGTTAAGCTTTTATTTTTAGTTTGGATATCTGTTTTTACTTGTAGCCTTCTGTACACTGTGCTTTTCAGAACACAAGTGTGGTACATGGAACAATATCAATATATTATGGGATCTTCAGAGAGAAACATTTGTAACTGAAAGCTAGAAATAATCACAGTAAAGTTGATTAAGATTCAGGGCAAAAACACTGTGTTACTACCATAGACTTCATGACTGGAATATGTAAACTTTAAAAAGCAGTGGCTGTTTTTTATCCTATGTCATTTACACTGAACTGCTTTCTGGTAAAACCACCTTCCTTCCAAGTCAGCACACTGGGGACAGCAGTGCCCCAAAGGTCTCAGTCTTGTGTGCCACATAGTGTGACCACCACTGGCACATCAGAAGCCTTGAAGCAGCCTGAGCCCTGGAAAAAGCATGTCCTGGAGTCAGTGTGCTGGAGCAAGGGAACAAGCTCTGCAGGAAGGGCTTGGGGATCTTGGCAGACTCCCCACTGAGCAGGAGTCAGCTGAGCACAGGTTCAGTGATGAAGTCCCATATGGACTTGTTGGCTATGTTAGCAATAACGTAGTCAACAAGTCAAGGGTTGTTCTCATCTATTCTCATCTACTTGCACTCCTGAGGCCACACCTGAGGTAGCTCCCTCTGTGTCCAGTTTTGGTCTTCCTGTGGAAGAGATTGGTATTTTAAGATATTTAGTGAGGAGGCTGGACTAGGGGACTTACAGGATCCCTCACACCCTATTTGATTCTGTGCAAATATCGTGTTAATGAAGTTTTAGAGCTCTAGATGAATATTGAATATTATTAACTATCTGTAGTTGATCACCATATTTTAAAAAATATAAAGAACAATAGGAGTTTGAGTGTAATCCACTCTATCACCAGCACCATGTTTCAAATGATAAAATATTAAGTAATTTTTATAATAAAAATTTGGGTTTTTTAGATTTTGGTTGCCTGTTTTAGTTGCATGAATTGTTAATCAAGGAGTTCCCTTCTGTGATCTTTCATCAGCCATTAGATAACTTTTTGCCACTGGGATAAGGCATTCAGGTCTTTGTGCATCTGCAGAAGCTGAGTTAGTATCTAGAACCACCCTGTGGTTCCATGGAGAGCACATACTATTGCTTGGCTCTCTTAAATGTTCTGGACAGCCCTCTTGCTGTGTAAGGATCCTAGCATCTTAGCTTTGATATTTGAATGGGATATCTAAGCTGGGCATTATGAATGGCTTCTGCTCACAGCATTAAATTAAGTCTGTTTCCAGGCACCAGTGTGTATCAATGCATAAGGTCTGACAGATTCTGACATGTCTCAGTGGGATGTTAAGAGATCATACCATAAGTCATTTCATTACAGCACTGGTGGGATCTTTGTCAGAACCTTAGGTAAAAAGAACAATATGTTTGGGAGGTAATTATTTTACTCAGTTTACTTGAAGGCAATAAAAGGATTTTTTTAAATCTTTTCTTTCTTTCTGAAGAGGTGAAAGAGATTACTGAAATGAAAGTGACACAGAATTGTGCCACTGCCATCAAGTTTTAGTATTTCCCATGATTATTCAATCATGACAGAAAAATGGACAATCGGCTGGTACATATCTAAGCCTTCAGGCCAAGCATGTTAATTTCTGCAAACAGCAGGTATAATGCTTTACAACTCCTTTAAAAATCAGACACATTGTCTTATTTATTGTGTATGATGGATATTATCTTTTCTAGCAAGTATATAGAGTTCAGTATTCATGTTCACCATCAAACTCCCTACCAGTGACAAAGGTTAGGTTAATAACTTTTTCACTACGTCAGGAATGAATAACTGCCCATTAACCACTCTATGTCATTTTGAATGTTGACATATATCATCAATTAAGCAGTAGAGGACTTCACCTTAGATCAGAGGACCCCAGGAAGACTCTTCATAGAAGCAACTTCATAGAGCATTATTCTGATTCAGTAGCTGGCTTTCTTCTAGGTTGGTACCAGAAATGGGGCAATATAACTTATAAGTATAAATATCTAATTTACAAATGTAGAAGGTAGTGGTGATATTCTCCATATTATACATAAAACAAGCATATGCAAAATCATTGAGCTAATTATAATTGTCTTTCACAATAGTATATAATTAAAATCTAATTCTCCTGGCAATCATATGTGGTTGCCACAATCATAGGCATTTAAATAATCTGGTTATCTTTCTGAAGTTTAGTTACTGCAACTATTGTGTGTCACTTTTTAGAAATTTAGACCAGTGTACTTTCATGCCACTACTTAATGAGCTTTTGTAGCTCCTATTGGAAAATTTTAAGAGTTAAAAAAGCATATCCCACCAGCATTCAGATGCAGGGGATTTCAAAGGTACATACGCAATGCCTAACACTGCAGATAGTGAGGAAAGGAAAACATTGGCATTTGCAGAATAAAGTTTCTATAAACACATAAAAGTTGCATTAAAAGTTAATAAAATGCAGTCGCACATTAGCCTTTGACAATGCTGTTTTGAGAAGACTATTTAAGGAAAATTTTTTGAAGAAACTTCTAAGAACATTTTTCAAATTCCTATGACATAAATGTGCTTGAAGTAAGCATTGCTTTGAATGCTACATAAAATAAGTTTAGGAATCCAAGAAATGAAAGCTAAGGAAGACAGTGTTTTGAATCTTCATACATTCCTAGTAAATTAAGCCAAAATGCAATAAATAAAATTGGCATTTTGGTTTGAAAAAAACACTATCTTTTTTCAAAAAGACCCAATGCATATTTCCTGAATACACTACCTTAAGTTCAGTAATTATGAACATAATATGTATACCCAGGGAAAGTAAATGATCAACAGCACAGGTATATATTGGTACAGAGAAAGTACTTATTGTATCTCTTACTCTTGGTACTGCCCTATTATCCTTGGTTTTGTTGCCTTTCTATCGATTGGTAAATTAAACACTCAAAAACTTGTCCAAAGGCATAAAAATCACTTGAACACTGATAAATATTGGGCAGTTTCAGAAAACTGACATATCTTCCTTTACGGATATATTTCTTCTTACTGCAGATCAAATGCATTTGAAGTGCTGGCACTCGATGGAGTTAGTACTGGGATACTTCAGTTTTATACAGCCCAGGAGAGTGCTGACTGGCTGAGAGCAATGTCAACTAACATCAGTGATTTGACACTTCAAAATGTATGTTACTTTCCACATATTTTCTTGTTTATGCTATTGTAAAGTTATTTCTAGTTTTCAAAGGGTAAAAAACAATTCACCTTTAAGTACAATATATAAAATGCTTGTGTATGGGGAGGAAAAGGAAAAATGACAAAATAAGGAGACATTGCCTGGAAAGTATCAAGAAGTTTTCAAGGCTTGCAGTGTTAGCATAGAACAGAAACCAGTAGAAAATCAGATTATGTTTTTAATTTTAAAGATTTTTAGGGCAAAATATGTATCAATACCGGTAATTTCACAGAGTTTTAGATGTGACCAAATATTTCATTTTCACATTTTTGTAGTTAAACTGTGCTTGAAATTAGCATTTGTTGATTTTGAAACAAGCATGTGAAAATTCTGTAGCTAGTGAAGTATTTACTGAGACTTACTGGAGACAGTAATTCTACATCTCTAAGTTGTCTAAGAGGTGATTTATTTAAGGTCACATTATTCCATCTCACTTCCTAGAAGTATAAAGATGCTTATGCTATTTTAAGTTACTCCTGTAAATTAATAAGTAACAATTGAATTTGCAAGCAGAAGTATTAACTATTCCCCAGAGAAACAGAAAATTACTATTTGGACAGCACATTTATTATTCCATCAAAGAGCAGCTAAAAACATTGATAATTATGGAATTAACCGTGAAGTTAAATAGGGAACTCAATAATGTACAATTTGGAAAGTATATTTGTCTTTAAGAAATTATAAAATTCAGTGATGAAAATACAATATCACAGCTGTCCCTGAAAGAATTGCCTGTGCAGGTTTTAATATTTTCTTTCTCTACATGGGCAGAGTCTGTTAACTTCTTTCATAAATTATGATTTAGTAGCCTGACTTTTATTTGTACTTTGTACTCTTAAATGAACTGCTGCTTAGGTCTCCAGGTTATATTGTGTAGAATTTGTATTAGATTTCAACATAAATCTTTAAATCTGTTGGTTAAAACAGACTTAAAATTTAATTTGTTTTCCTAGACTTCAAAAGCTACATGAATCACATTTGATCATAATAGTTCATTTATTCCATCAATTGTTTTAAAATATTCAATTGCTTAAGCAATCTCTTTGTCAAAATCAGACATTTTTGCTTATGATGCATTCTTTTAAAATTCTATTTAGTGACTCACATAATGTACTGGGTATTATTATGTAATAAGTCTAAGAAAGTGTATGGTAATATTTCTAGAGCCATTCCAATTCATAGTTACTAAGCCCTTTTTTTTCTTTCTAGAGAAATTCACTGAATAAAAGCCACAAGGATGTAAGTGAATAAGAATAAAAATAAATGCAGCTTTTGTTAGTCATAGGGTGCTTGTCAGTTTTTTTTTCAAAGGACTATGTGACACACTATCTTCACTGTGCTGTGACCTGTTCAGCAGCAATATTTTATTATAAACTTTCTTAGTCTTCTCCACTATCTAGTACTAGTGAATTCTGTCAACAAAGTAGTCCACCTGGTGTTCATATAACTGGCTGTTCTCAGGAAGGGTCTGAGAAACAACAGTCATGATGAATATCGGTGTTTTGTGTTCTCAGTGAGTTACAAAGTAAACTCTATGCAGCTCATATGAGAAGCATGTAAACTTTTTTGCTTGGACAGTAGCTTTACAGATTTTGTCAGGTGTGCAGCCTGTGGTACAACTGGAAAAGTCAGGCCAGAGCATTTATTTAATTATTGATCATCAGAAGGGGAGATGCAGTAGTCAGTGAGAATCCCTTTTGTTGCAAACTGTTTTTACAATGGGGATTGAGAGGCTGGAGTACAGCAGTAGGCTGGACAACTCTCTGCCTCTGAGCACCCAGAAAACACAGACCACCCTCCACAGTGCCTAGGACAGAGCCTTTGAATCAGGCTTCCTGGAAGTCCATTTGGAATCCTTTTTATTACCTTAGTCTTATCATTTCAAAAAATGATTATTTTCTTATCATACCTCTGACACTGACATTGGGGAATGAAACTGTAGTTCCTTCATAGCTTCTGTAGAGTGTCTTCCCATTCTCCAGGACCAAAGATAATCACTACTCATTCAGAAATTGTTTCAGAGAGTTCCTTATTGGGTTATGGGTTGTTTTCATGAGTACTTGCTGACTCGAAGTTCAGCTGCTTCTCCAAATAGTTAAACTATTGATTTCCTATTCTGTCCCACACCATCATCTCAGTATGGAAATTAGTTACTAGATCTATGGCACAATGGACTTTTTTGCTAACACTGTTGGCATAATGTCAGCATACTTACCTGACCTATTACTAGGTTTTTAAGTAATACTTACCATTATTCATGTTTTACTTCCACACATTTTTACATTTTGTTTTGCTGGTACTTGTTTTCATGACTTTAGCAACTTTTCTCACACCTTAGTCATTCTTACTTAAACTGTGACTATTTGTGTTACTCTTATATACTTTTTTGTCCTACATATTTGCATGACATTTTGAATAATTTATTTTAGAATTTTAGTTCTTAAAGAGCTCCTAATAGGGATTAATAGATTTTGTAGAATGCACCCAGTCTTTCCTGTATCACTTTATCCTAATATACTTTTTTTTTTTTTTTTATTTTACCCTAATAAAGTCATGTTCAGCAGCTCTTTGTCAGATCTCCTGCTGATGGTAGGAGACAGTCCTAGTGTAGGTAGTGCAAAAATAGCTCTGCCACAATGTGACACTTCTGCTAATGTCAGACTACTCTTTTGAAGTACTACTGAAACATCTAATTTCTATACAAAGGCAAGCTCTCTGGGGATCAAGTGTATAGGAGGCGTCATCTTTCAACAGTGGAGATGTGAGAAGTTGTCACTGCATAGGAGTGCTGCCCCTGTACATATTTAAAGAGTATTACTTGGTAGATGAGAAATAATGATTCTGGTACCAGCCTGGACTTAAATCTTAGATGACAGAGGAGCACAGGGAATGCTGCAATGTGGAGAAAAATGTAAGAGTGTCTTTTCAGCCCTCATTGCTGATACATGTTTTGTATGCTTAGCTCAGAAAATCTCCTAGTTACAGGCAGCTTTACAAGCAACATGCATTTCTGAGGACCCTTGCCCCAAATTATTAATCTCTGTACATATTCTGTTTTCTCACATACTTTTCTACCAGCATGAAACTGCCCTATCATCTTCCTTTGGAATTCAACCCTCATTTTCAATATTCTCAAAGCTTTTTACATTTATCCTCGGCAAAAATAAATACAGGTGAATCGGCACCTCAGATTTATTTCTTCGTACACCTGGTTTTTTTGCAGAAGGAAGTGCAGTTGAAGGAACTGAGGGAAAAGGGGTAACAGAAACTGGCAGTGAATCTTCCATGATGAAACAAGAAGTACAGGAAATTAATTAATCTGCCTGTGCTTCTCACTGCTCCTGTTCTTAATTTCTTTAGCTGAAGGGTTCTTTGTAGGCTGAAGTGACAGTGTTGTAATGCTATGACTTTTTAGGAGAAAGGTCTTTGGGATAATTTCTATTTCTCTCTCTTTTTCACCATTCGGATTGACAGCTACAAGATATATGCAGGTTTTCTCATGGATCTTAATTATTTTCTTTGAAATATAGCACTGACCATAACTTTAGTTATAATCAGTAGAAGAACCTAAAGATAATGCTGTCAGTTCATTTACATATGGAGATTTGTTTCTTATATATAAAACTTTCTCAAGGTTTTGTGGTTTTTTACAGTAATGGTGTTATTTTTTCGACTTTTTTTTTTTAATTGTAAATAAATGAGTAGGTCATAAACAGGTCAGAGAACAAGTTATGATGCTCTTGTTCCATTTTAAACATTATTTATGATTTTTATTAATCATTCCAGTAGTTTCATTGGAGGATGGTAGAAATTTAAAATTTGATATTAAAGTAGGGTTATTACTCCAGATCACACTTACGTCCATGACATCTTTTTAAATTGTATGTCATAGTCTGTAAACCTTATCTTTTATTTCTTCATGTAAACACGTATCTGGGGATATTTTGTATTGCAGTTGTGTGAAATGTCTGTTGTAATAGGGAGAGACTTATGAAATATGAGCTTTAAACATGCATTAAAAAAAAGGAAAAAAGACTGAGAAGGTCTTACTTTCTTTACACAGCAGATTGTGGGGTACATGTAGATGGAAACAAAATCCTTGTGTGTAGGAAGCAGTATACAAATTCGACTGCCTCAATGATTATACAAACAGTTCTATTCCCAGGGTGAGAACGCGTAATATTTCTTCACTGCTGCTTTTTTGTTGTTTTAAATGCAAATTTTTCAATTGAAAGTAGCACAGTTCAAACTGTAGAGGTTGTAAAGGGAAGTCAGTTAGGATAAGACCCACATCCTCTAAACTTGGCCAAGCAATAAGCAGTCACATAGGATACTAATACAGCTAGGAAAAAAAATCAAGATCCTTCACTGTTTTCTTGAAAGAGAATAAAGATATTTTATATGTGAAATAAATCCCAGCCTGGGAGGCATTTAGATTTAGGTAAATAGTTCTGAATAATTTTAGTTCCTGCCCTGTATATATCAATTTATAACAGAGCAGGAGTTACAATTTGCTTAATAGTTCCTTTTCCAAGCAGCCTGCAGTCTTTGCAGACACAGGTTTTTTGTTTTAGTTCCCCTGCTGTGTCCAGCTCACACTTCTATACTTCAGCGCTGAGAGCTCATGCAGTGCCAGCAAGGTAAATGTATCCATTTGTATTCCTGCCTGTCTGCACCAGCTGTGGAGACATGTGAGGGCACATGTGGTGCTGGGTGAAGTGAAGAGTTCAAACTTCTCAGCCCTGTGACACTGGGATGTAATATGATATAGAAGGAGATCTTTCTCCTCTCCACACAGCAACAAAAGGGCTGCAGCCATCCTGCTTTGAATATGGAATGAGTTGCCTGTGCAGTGAACAACTGTGGTCTCCAAAGCATTCTTCCCTATTATCCTTACCAATGGGAAGATGCGCTGGTTATTAGGGTGCTCTTCAAAATATCCTACCTGCTTGGTGCAGAAAACCTTCATAGCCAGTCTGACACACTTTTTTCCAGGCCCATCTGAACCCATTTACTTGTGCTGGCTTGTGCTATAGTAATCTTATTACTGAGTATGGTTTTGGACACTTGAAAGGAAATTATATTTTCTGTGTGTTTAACATGGCTTTTCTGTAGTTAGTTTGTGTATGTATTTGTGTCTGGGGCACAAAGGTTGGACTTGGTTATGGGCAGGGTGTATCAGCATTTCTACTGACATTGAAGTATTCCAGGTGACTTTTCATTATGTTCTGCACAACTCTTCTAGCAGGATTAAGCCCACCACCAAATCAGACTGGCGACTGCTTCTTTCTGCAACACTGGCCATTTCACCAATTTGTTTTAACCAAGTTACAGAGTGAAGTTCTTGAGTTCCAGCTGGTTTGTTACTGATGAAACCCGGGCACCGGCGGGCACCAAGAAGCTCACCCACCTCTTCTCCCAGCCGGTGCTTCAGGCCAGCTCCGGCACAGTGCAGCCCTGCAGTTGTGCCAGGCTGAGGAAGAACTGTGTGCATGACCTGCCAGGAGCCTTGCTGGGGCCCCTCTGCCCAGTCAGCAGCCAAATTTCAGTTCCATCCTCCTGGTTGCTCCCTGCCTGTGCTAAGCTGTGGGTGCCAGCCCTTCAGCCTGTGACCCGCCACTGTTGTGGTAGTCCCTGCTCCTCCTCCAGGGTGGCCGAGAGCTGGTAGGGGCACTTCCAGAGCCTGGCAGGATCTCCCAACACACAGCCAGGCCTGGCAGATGCCCCAGGCTCCCAGCAGCTTGGCCACCTCTACCTCAGACCCTCAGTCACCCCCAGCTGTCTGACCCACCAGTACACCTGCGCCATTTAACTGCACAATTCAATTCCAAAGGGCTGCAAAAGTGAGTGCATGAGGGAGAAGAAACCCTGATGGCCCATGATGGGTTAGGACTGACTAGAGAGCTCCTACAGCCCTGAGCATTGCTATCACTCTCTGTCCATACAGTCAAGACTCGTGTTGTCATCCTACCCCTCCACACTGCCTTTTGTCCTAAGGTTATTTTGTTTATGGTCATAGGTACTCCACTCTATGGAGGACAATGACTTGTTATTGTCATCTGCTAGGTGCAAGAGTGTATGTGTGTATAAATCCTGACATATCCTGAGGCCTGTGTCATTACCATAACACAAAGTCTGTTGGCCCATACAGGTGTACTGGTCTGACTGGGATGGGGTAGCTTTCTTCATAGCAGCAGATGCTGTGTTTTGTATTTGTGGCTAGAACAGTGTTAGTAACACACAGGTGGTTTGACTGGTGCTGAACAGTGCTTGCACAGGATGAAGGCTTTGACATTTTCTCACTCTGACACACCCCACCCACCTCAGTAGAAGATGGAACAAGGAATTAAGGAGGGACACTGATGGGTTAGCTGACTGAAAGTGGACAAAGAGATATTCCACACCATTTGGCTCAGCAATTGAAATGACATAGTGGAGAAAGGAGGTGTGGGTTTGTCTTCCAAGATAACTGTTGCTTGGAGCCTGCTTGTGGGAGGCAGAGAGTGTTTCCATTTATATAATTTGAATTTTTCTTGTTTCTTTCACTTAAGCTCTGTTCATCTTGACTGAAAGTGTTCTTGCTTTTGCTTTTCTTGTTCTCTCACTCTTCCTGCTGGAAGAGAGAAGGGAGTGAGCAGCTATGCAGGTGTTCAGCTACTGGCCAGAGTAAACCCACGACAGCAGTCAATGGCATCACCATCATATTAACTGAGTTACATCCACAGATTTGATCTTACAAATCTGGTGTGCCTAGGATACAATCAATAGCCCTGGAATTCTTCTGTTCATGTCCTATGGCAATTGTAGTTTTCCGTGTTCACGGGTGTAGGGTTTTGATCTTCCATCACAAGCTTTTCATTTCTAATAAAACAATATTTTTGACAACAAGGTCCTTTGGAAATACTCATCAACTCTAGGACAGTTTTCAGTTTACTCCTAGCATGTAGGGAAGTCTAGTTTTACACTCGAATATATTTCTTTCTAAATCCTTACCTACACTTAATAAAATTGCACTTTAAAAAAATGTTACACTTCAAAGAATTGTTTGGGTACTGTATATGTCAGTATTTGTCCACCACTCATACGTGCAAACTATGACTGCCAAAGTCAAAATGATCACAACTCTTCAGTATCTAAACAAAGAGGAAAAACTTTGTCTTGAAGAGTAAACTAACAGGAAAGCCCATGCAATTATCGTTTCATCTTTAAATACATCTTATACTCTATGGTCACAAGGACTTTATTACAGACTTCATTTAAGAATCTGCTTAAGCAATTGTTTAACTGAGACCTAAGTGAGATGTCTACAGTACAGTATAGTATTTTCACTTAGACTGGCAAAGTTAAATTCATAAATGCAAATCTTTATGAGGTATTTAAGGAAAACCGATTAAAGGCTTTTGTCTTTCAAGTCCTTGATTTTGCAAATCCACTATAATAATAAAAATCTAGAATTTAAGCACTGAATGATAAAATTTTTTGCAAATATGATTTGGAAGTATTAATATAGTATTCAATAACTAAGTCAATCAATGTTATTCCATCACAGAAACTCCTCAGCATATTAATAACTCTATGTGTTCTTCCCTCTCTCTTTCACAGATGAAAATGGCAAATAAATGCTGTTCTCCCTCTGACCAGGTAAGATTTTCATTATATTATCCAATTTTTTAAATTTGTGTGATTACATTGTTGAAAAATTTGTAGAGCTTGCACACATACAGCTAGTCAGTTTTAAAACTGATCTAGTCTAGTGGATGGACTGCAAGATCAGTGATGGTAGAGCAAAGTCCCTCCCACTGTAAGTAAAGATCAGATTTGTGACCACTTCAGGAACCTGAACAAGTCTATGGGACCCGATGAGATGCATCCCAGAGTCCTAAGAGAATTGGCTGACGTACTTGCCAAGCCATTCTCCATGATGTTTGGAAAGTCACAGAAG
This sequence comes from Vidua macroura, assembly GCF_024509145.1. Lineage (NCBI taxonomy): Eukaryota > Metazoa > Chordata > Aves > Passeriformes > Viduidae > Vidua > Vidua macroura. Next base: position 96,181,180 of record NC_071573.1, read on the forward strand.
TCAGGTGAAGCCCCTGGTAAGAAGTAGAAAGGAAACACTGCACCCACTTTTAAAACAGATAGAAAAGAGGAACCCAGGAACTACCAGCCTGTCGGCCTCAGCCATGTTCCTGGGAAGATCAAGGAACAGATCCTCCTAGAAGTTGTGATAAGGCACTTGAAGGGCAGGGAGGACTTGGGGAGCAGAAAGCCAACTGTCCTGGTCTGCATCAAAAGTAGAGTGGCCAGCAGGTGAGGGCAGGTGATTCTTCCCCTCTACTCTGCTCTTCTGAGACCCCTTTACCTCTGCATCCAGCCCTGGGGCTCCCAAAATAAGAAGGACATGGACCAGCTCTAACAGATCCAGAAGAAGGCCACAAAGATAATCAGAGGGATGGAACACCACACCTATGGTGGGAGACTGGGAGAGCTGGGGCTGTTCAGCCTGGAGAAAGGAAGGCTCCAAGATTACCTTATTGCAGCCTTTCAGTATCTAAAGGGGGTCTATAAGAATGAGTGGGACAAACTTTTAGCAGAACAGATTGTGATAGGACAAGAGTTCAGTTTTAAACTGAAAGAGTGTTGATTTACTTTAGCCATAAAAAAGAAGTTTTTCTCACATTAAGGGTGGTAAAGCACTGGCAAAGGTTGCTCAGAGAGGTGGTGCATGCCCCATCCCTGGAAACATTCAAGGTCAAGTCAGTGGAGCTCTGAGCAATCGGATCTAGTTGAAGATGTGCCAGCTTTTTGCAGTGGGGTTGACCTTCGTTACATTTAAAGCTCCCTTCCAACCCAAACTATTCTATAATTCTGTGATTTAATTCTACTCTTTGTCATGTCTTTTAATTATTAATTAAACCAATATGAAAAACAGGTGATTATGAATGCCAGGGGAAAAGGTATTGGACTTGGGTATCTTTTATTGGATGAACTGGCAAGTGCTTTAGTAACTATTCAAACTTTTTTCCTTATCAGTTTGGGCCCACATAATGAGTTCAGTTGAAAAAAGGAAGACATACTCTCCCTCAATTTTCAAAGAATTTTGGGGTCAGTCATACAACTGTATACATATCACTAGATACATAATTTGATTTCCTAAATTAACAGGCTAGTCTCCATAAACTGCCTAAATAATCAGTGCAGAAACGTATTTTGTTCCAAAGAGCTGTTCAAATGTGAAACTTGGTATCAGTGCTTTAAATCATCCTTTAGAGGAGTCACTTTTGCTAATTTTGACTTGCCTCAGCCTACCATCTAAAGTAGGTGCCTAAAGTTATAAGTCTATCTCACTTTCTCCATTCCAAGTATAAAAAGAAGGACAATTAGGACCTTAATTTCAGAAGCTGAAAATTTAAGGTACAGCTGACAGCAACAAACATTGGATTGTTCTCTGCCAAAAAGTGAGAAAAAAAAGTTTATAATGAATTTGGGCAGATGAAGTAAACAAAACTAGAAAGCATAAAAATATTAAAGGAGCAATTGTGAACAACTCAGACTTTATATGTCCTGTGGAAATTTGCTTTAAAAGCAATCAAAATGTGAATTCTCAGGTGTATATATATCACAAAGGCATCATATAAAACTTGGCAAAGATAACTTAAAGTAGAAGAGGACTTTTTCTGGCCTAGATTAATGGAGCCTATTAGTGTCAGTTACATAATATTTGTACAGACCTGAATAGCTCTTTTTAAGGCAATTGATTTAAAATTTAGAGAAAGAATAACCTTAAGAGATTGAAGGTCACTTGAAGAACTGCCTTGAAGTAAAATTGGTGATAGCTGCAGATTTATCTTTCCTTTTGAGTATGGACATTCCTGAAGAATTAAACAGGTCCTTAGAGTTTCATTACTGTGTTGCCTGCGGTGAGTTTTCTTCATTGCTTTTCTTTCATAAAGGAAAAAGGTTGGATGTGGATAGGTTTCATTCAGATTCTGTTTTTCACAGGCCATTAAAAAACCAGGATTCAGGGTTATCCAGAATGTAAAAAATTACTTTGTTAAACCTGGCTTTCTTCTTTGTCTTTTATATTGCCTCTGACTGGTTTTATTGCAAACTGAATCTCCAGAACATAATGAATTCTGCTCATTTGAATAAAGAAGGAAGGAAAGGACTACGATATTGGTTCTTGGGTCTAAACCTGCTTTATTTATGGGTCTCTTTGCTAAACGATGTCAAACAAACATGGTGTGATTCTTAGCCTGTGCAGGGCCATAATTTGGACTTTGATGATGCTTGTGGATCCCTTCCAACTCAGAATATTCTATGCTTCTCTGATTCTATGCCTTTTCCCTGTGTCTATGACCCAAAGTTAGAAGTACTCGGCAAGGTAGTCGAAGTTGTGGTTATTATTTATATGTTTATATTGTTAAAATATAAATGACAGTATGAGGTCATGAAATTAATTGGTCTGGTTACTTCCACACTTTTAAATTTCTTTCTCCCACCAAAGTAGGGTGTTTGCATTTAAACTGCCTATTGGAAATTGTCCAACTAAGCTGAAATCCCAAACTATCTGTTGAAATTATTTGGTGAGTTCTAGTTATTCCAGGACATGTCAAGATAGTTACTCCAAGTCAAGGACTACAAGATTTTAAGAAATATTCAGGGATTGCACAAATTTGAATGGTATTAAATAAGTAGCACTGCTGAAGCTCTGGTTCTGAGTGTCTATGTAACCTGTGTCAATGATGAAACGCACAACATCTAAGCATCATAACTTTTATTTTTGCTTGATATAATTTATTATAATACTCTAGAGATTTGAAAGCACTTGATTGTTTGTTAGATTTGGGACTCAATTTAAAAAAAATACTGCTTACTGCTGGATTGATTTTTATTTTTAAAAAGTAAATTAGCCAATTCTCTCTCTGTACAGATAAAAATACTTGTGATGTTTTTTTGTTTGTTTGTTTGTTTCCTGCATAGTTGTTTATGTTTTTAAGACCTAAACTTTTATCATGATTATTTCAGGCGATTTGTTGCTGCCAAGTGACATATCTAAACATTAGGAAAGGGCGAATATTATGGTTGCTAATTGAATAAAGAAGATGTTGGACAATTAGATACTATTCAATTTGACTTCAATCCCTGTAAAGAATAAATAAATAAATAAAATACCTGTGTGGAGCAGAAAGATGACAATTTACTGCCCTGATGGATTTTTCAGTAACAAAGTGTGACAACCAATCTAATTTTCTCTTGTGAACATGTAACATATCCTGTGGTGTGTGACAGGAGGTTGCTGCAACATATCTTGATTCCAGCAAGGTTTTTGACAATTTCTGACATTAAAATAGTTTAAACAAGTATTATACAGATTTGGTTGTACAGATTTGGTTGGATAATCCAATATTAGGTAAAGATGGCTCATTTTCAAAACTGTCATATTGACTACAAGTGCTGAAGAGGTGACCTGGTGCATTAATAAAAGTAAGCCTACTAATTTTGGAGACATTATGCTTTAAAACACCATGTTAAACATATTAATGATCTTGCTATATTGAAGAGTGAGTCTGAAAACCAAGATTGAAGCCAATTACGAAACTACATATATGCAAGAATAATTAAGTACATGTAAAAGACTGGGAAAAACTAAAGAGGTTGTTACTGCAAAATACTTGATGGTTATTTAGGGGGGATAAATTCTTTTAGAAAGGTTTGGTTCATCCACCATTGTTTTACTAGAAGTCAGAGATGACCCTATCTGCAGAAGCCAGTCACATAGAGAAAATATGAAAGACAACAGGTGGCTTATTTTTATGGATTATTATTACCATACCAATTAATTTATTATCAGCAGGCTGTAATCAGGTACAGGGTTGACCAACAGAGACCCGAAAAACTTGCATTCCTTTGGTTTACCTAATATTCCTTCTTTCCCCTCTTTTTACCCTTGCAAATAAGGAATTCACCAACACTTCCCTGCTTCTCCATTGGCCCTTTGTTGTGGTGTGTTTTCATTTATTATTGTTTTTAATAGTTGGTTCTGTACCCCCCTCCTCCCCTGAGGCATTGGTTCAGTCCCTGCTGTCAGTCCTCCCTCATTCCTACCCCTTGTTCCAGAGGATTCCCTGTCATTTATGTATCCCTCGATGCTTCATTTGTTTAGTTAGACTGTTCCCCTCCCCTGGAGCTCCCTATTGGTTTAAACATTGCAATCCCCGCCTTATGTCCCTCCCTGCCACTCTGCTATTGGTTCCTAGTCCCAAGTTCCACCCTAGTCCTGTCCCTAAAATCCCACTGCCCAGGTTTGTGCCTGGTCTTTGCCTCTGCTGGATATTTGATTTGTGGATGCTTTGCATAATAAACAATTCTTGGATAAGCAAGTAAGGCCCGTCTCATCTTTTCTATGCTGATCTCTCGGCGTCTGCTTAGGAGATTCGGGGTCCCGGGGGAGGCGTCACACCCCCCTTCAGTCGCTCACACCCAACACGCTGCTGCGTGCCACTGCGGCTGTGCTGCATCAGCCCTTATTTGTCCTGATTTTTACATGCTCATTTGGTTCTTTGAGCCTTAATCTGCGATACCACCACAGCTGTCTGTAAATCAGTCCCCTTTTTCATTATCTTTTGGCATTTTTCACCCATTATTCACTTTCTTTTAGTGTATTTCACCTTCTGGTTTACCCCCTTATTGATGTCTATCCCCTTGTTGGCTTCAGCTTCAAGCCAACTCCTCCCTTCACATCGTCATGATGTCCAGCAGTTTCCCACGCTGTTACCTTGTGAGTTTAACATCAGGCCAGGCTGGCTGCTCACCTGCATGCCAGAACAACCACACCTGCTCAGTGGCTTTTGAGAAAGGCAAGCACTGTGGGCTGTACCAAAACCAGCTACTGCAGAACATGCTAAGTGTTCCTATTGCTGTAAGGCCTTGGCAGGAATACTGTCTCTGATTTTTTGCACTATGCTTCTGAAAAAGTATTGAGCACGGGTTTTCTGTGGCCTCTGTGCATAGGTTGAAAGAAATACAGAAGTATGAAAGAAATACTCAATAATGATAACTTTTTGCTCAGAGAAAAACATGTGAAAAGCAGCAAAGAATGATATCACATAAACTACATATCCCTGTTCATGGATTTTTGCTCCATTTGTGAACTGAGTATGCTTTTTTAATTCTTCCACTCTAAGGTGAAAATCATTTGAGTCTTTAGTGGATAGGGCAAAAAAAAATCTTTAATAGCGATTACAGTGAGACTGATTCATTCTTGACGTGAGAAATAAAGTGCTAGAATAGATGATTGAGAGAAAATAGGAAGACTCCACTATAGCAGAGGTCCTGAGAACATTAAGGAAGCATTTTTTCAGAAACAAAATAGGTATCAGGGCTACTGCATTTTTGAGAGGGTGGGGTAGTAAGTTTTTCAGAAGCCACTTTTCTACTCTGTATTTGATAATTATAAAATCATAATTCTAAATAAGAAACTTTTCAAATATGAAGGGTTTATTCATTGTTCTTTATAGCAGAACCACTGCTGCAGGTGTGCCATGAACATGTTTGCCTGGCTTCATCCTGCAGCATACAAGAAACCCTGTACCTACTCTTGAAAGACCATTTTTTCTTCCTTCTCTTTCTTTTTTTTTTTCCTCAGAAAAGAGCAAAATGTTTCAAAAAATATCACATGTAGTAGTAAAATTACTTTCTCCTAATGGTTAGTCTGGGAAAGTTAGGTTCTTGAAGACTACAATTTTACAACAACTTAACACCTGTAGAAAGGGTGCAGGGCTAAATTCCTTTAAGCATAAAGAGACTGCATAGAGATAGAATTGAGATATTCTTTGGATTTTTGACTTTATTTATGTGGGAGGACAGTGTTTATTTCCTAATGAAATTGCCTTGATTTGCTTCAGAGACTTTTTCTGGCACCTCAGATCCTCAACTGAAAAAACTTTAACAGAAGAAGAACCACTTAAAAGCACTAAACTTTTTAACCCCTAGTCAGCTGATATGCAGTGCTGTGAGGTATATATACTCTGTGAGATAAACAGCTATAGTTTGAAATGGTTTCTTCTTTATTTTTCCACTTGTTGTCATTATTGTAATATTGCTAAAATACAAAGCAGACATATAAGAAAAAAAAATTGTGAAGGATGTGAGTTTTCCATTTTTCTTTAGTTTGGTTAGTTCCTACTGCATAAATAGTACTTCGCAGCTGCTATAATATAAGAATGCGTAACCAGTAAGGCAACTTACTGGTGATAGCTGTCTTCAAGAGAGATTTTTGTGCTTTGGATCCTAACCTGAACAAGAAGGCTGTAATGAGTAAAGGTGAGAGATCTCAGGTCCAATTTACCAGCCTCCTGTTAAAACAAGCAAACAAAGAGTAGAAACTATTATTGCTATCCAAAAGGACTTGTAATCTAAATTTTGCCCAGGCAGACAATGTCTGGGAAGATACGTGAATTCAGGTGCATACCTATCTTCATAGTTCCCTTCAGCATAGTGTGGGTATGTTGCTATTTGTGATGTTCAAACTGTGCCCAGCTTGGAGTTATAAATTTGAACTAAAGCACAAAGAACACTTGTGTCATAATTTCTAAGTTTCTCTATACTTTGCTCTCTAGAATATTTCATTTTGAATAGTAGCCATTCAGACATAATTGAATGCAACTGATGTACAATGGAAAACAGTAATGTGATATATCAAAACTTACAGCATTACAATATTGGTTTTTATTTTTATTTTGCTTTTAGTTAAACTTTATGTATGTGTAAGGACTGCTTGTCCCCCCTCCCAGTCCTTCCCCAAGAGCTGTTCTCTTCAAAATATACCATCTACCACTTGTTTTGGACAAGACCCCCAAAAATTATTTTAGATGCCTCAAGATTTACTTCTGTTTGCTTTCTTAATTTGATATAGTTCCATTGTGCCTCATGGTATGACACTGGTTCTTAACTTGCAGGTCAGTCTGGCATCTCTTGTAGACTCTTATCCCACTTTAATTACATAAGTGTATCTGTCTGTTCTGACGTGTCATACATAGACATCTACTTGATTTTCTTTCTTCAATTCCCTCCTGAGTGTTTTGCATCATTTACTTTTCATAAGTATTTAACTATAAGTACTATATACAAAATGTACTCACTGCTTTATTAAATTTAACACATTAAATTTCCAGTCATTGCAGCATCTAGATGCTTTATTGCTGCAGGAAAACAATAAGTGGAAATAAGAACTTTCATTTATCTGCTATGATTGGATTACATTTTGTTAGTGACTTGTTTTATCTCCTTGTAATGAGTGCCATTGCTCATTTTCATCTTACAGGAACTTTTGGAAAGTGTATTAGAGCATGTTAGATACTTAATAATATATCAATGATCTATGGGTAATTTTCAAACAGTAGTGAAAGCAGTGCTGAGAAGAGAGAGTTTGTAGTATCATGCCTTATGAACACTCCTGAAAACTTCAAATGGCAGGTTTCAATCAAAAAACAGAGTATTTCTTATTCCAGACTAACATTCCCAACCACGTACTAAGATCAAATTAAAATCTCAGTAACCCCATAAACAACAGACAGCTTGTAATTAAGTACCAACACTTGTTTGCTTTTGTTCCGTACAGATTTTGTTGAACTGAATAATAATTCTTTCTTCATTTCTGAAATCTAAAAGACCCAGTCAATAAGAAAGATATGTAGAAAGTAAAAAACCCTACCGTCATACTGGATATCATTCTTTTTGTCTGTGTTATTTGATATTAAGACCCTGAAAAATTGAATGTATAATATCATTGTAGTAGACTAGCAACAATAATATAGTATTTTTTTTCAGTAATGCGGTGTCTGAAAATCCTGTTTCAATGCTTTTGCTGACTACTATAGAAACAATGTTTTGGTGAGAGTTATTCAATTTACAGAATAGGAAATCAAGAACTGGAAGGGCTACCATATTTATTTTGCTGTTTCTTAGATAGCCTTAAAATGTTAGTGCTGGAGCTCAGTAGAACAGCATGGAGAAAGATTGTCTGGCTCAACATGCTGATTTATTATTTATTTATTGATAAATTGATTGACAAAAGACATAATTGATACATTAAATACCAACATTGGAAAACAATTTGTGAGGTCTTCATAATATAGGTATGAAAATTCACCCATCCTATTAGCTAGTGCTTCGGCATTTCTTCCCCTTGTAACCCATTACTGCCTGTAAGTGTAGCCTTAGTTGAAAATGAGCAAGCTGCTCAGCAATACTTGTACATTCAGATTGGTGATTCACTCTAGATTTAAGTACCTGTTTCAAGAGCAATAAATTCCTCTTAATGTATGCAAAATTGAGCCTGGAATGTTTATGCTTTGTTATTTTTCAGTAAAGACATTCATGTTATTCTGCTACCACACAATGGCATTCTTATTTATGGCATTCCTTTATAAATTTGTATTTACCTAAAAAAGGAAGAATGCAATTTTACTTCATTTCATTTTTTCTTAGCATTAATTTATCTGGAAAGCAAAGGCATGTATTGCAACACTGCTAACATTGTGTAACTACTGGATTTGATACCTAATTCTTTGAAAACATAAATATGATAAAGCATATATGAAAATGTATAAACTCTGAAAGACAACAAGTGTGACAAAGACTTTGACAGTTGCAGACGTGAGCCTGATGAAAGCTATTTGATTTCAGATAAATCTAGTGATTTGTTTAGAGGTATTTCTTTAGAGGTATGTGTAATAGAAATATCAGTATGCCCAAGTTTTGACGTTGCTATGGATAAGGTATTATGGTTTCCATAAACTACTGAATGACTTTGGTACAAGTAGATTTTTCTGCTGGTTCAAATGAGAGTCTGCTTTGACCTGTATAGGTGGCTTTTAAAGCAGGGATTATTTCACATAAGGTTTAGACTACCTGTACTACAAGTCTCTTCAAGTACTTCTGACACGCTGGCATTATACTGTATGCTTCAAAAATATGGAAATGGTTGTAAGGCAGATGTGAAGTAGATGATGCATCCCATGCTACTAAAACCACTGAGAAAGAGAACTTTAATTTTCAATTATTTTCTTTTACAGGTCATACATATGGGATGGGTAAATGAGAGACTTGAAGGAACTGATTCATCTCAGCTCTACAAATTCAAGTTTCTGGCCCTGAAGGGTTCATCCTTCTACATTTTCAGCACTCCACCGGTAAATAAATGATATTTTTGTATCCATTTCATTGTAAATGGAAACCTGTTTATTATGTCTGGGTTTGTTTTCCTTTATCAAGTGAAGTTTTCAGCTGAGATTTCAATGTAAGTTAAAGTCACAGATGCCACTAAATTTCAAAAAGCTGTAGATATTTAGCCTCTTTCAAGGTCCTCTGAAAAGCTTGCTGTATGTTTTGTTTTTTGAAGTTGTCAAGGTCAGGTTTTATTTTGGTTGGTTAGGCCTAATATTTCTTCCCTTATTTATTTTAAGGTATTTTGTAGATGTAATGAGTTGAGAGTTACTCTGCTTTCTGAAAGACAAGATACATCATGAAATAAACCATCCATACAATTGGATGATACTTGTGGATTTTTCACACAAGCAAGGGATCAAAGTGCTAAGTGTATAGTTTGAACAAGTCTTGCTTTGATAATTTATATACCTCATAACAAGAATTCTGTTTCATAGCAGGTGCCTTATCTAATATTTTTCTAAAACTTAATTTAGAAGGGTGAAATGGAAATGAGCTGTAGAATTCTAAACTGTTTAAAAGAATTACCCATAATTACCACATGGTAATATTTAATCCTTTCTTTTTTCTCCAGAAAACCTTTGCCTTAAACAAATCATAAAAGAATAAAATGTGGACTTAACATGAAATTTCAATTATACAACTTGCTTACAGTTTTGCTCAGAAGTTGCTCGGTCTCCCAGTTTTGTCTGCTGGTCCAAAAAAAATCTGATTCTTTATATGTGTTCTCTCTGCAGTACTGTTGGGAAGTACATACTTTTCAAAAGTTATTTGTGAACCTCAATGAAATGCAATAAGTAAAATTTCACCCTCTCTAAATGGAAATTATTAATCCAATGATTCCAATTAATTTCAAACAATCTGAAATGGCCAATAGTATTCTTTTTAAAATGAGACAACACATCTGGGAAAAGCAGGGATTCCTCTTCTAAAAATTGGGGGTTTCATATGTTAGGCAAGGGAACTAAAATTTGATTAAATTACTACAATTTAGTTAAAATGTGAAAACTATCTAGAAATATTAAACAAATAAATAATACACCACATGAATGATTTTCCTCTATAAATTTTAATTACTGTTTTCAGACCTATTTCTAAGGCACATTTTTGATGTAATTAAAATTGTACATCTATATGATACTAATTTGGGATAAACTACTTCATTTACCATTTTCAGCACTCTACTAAGAACAGACAGTTGGGGATGATTGGAAATAGAAATTACCTGACAGATTTTTTGTAGGAGCCTTGGCTTTCAAAAACTGAACAAAGGGGAACCCTTTGATCAATGTGTTGTGTCACCTCAATACTATGATGCACCAGTAAATTTGAAAGAGTCTATAAATCATAAAATTTGTTGACCAGTTTTCTTGCTCTTTTAACATTCCCCAGATGTCTCTCATCAAGGGAAAAACCCCCAAAAACTAAAGACCAAATTCACAGTTTCCAGCAACCTCCTATCTGGAGACCTCAAACCTGGATCTCAAGCCACACTTTGAAGCTGATTATCAGTCTCCTGAGGCACCTCCAGCCCTGGCTTTTGTTGATGCTCTGTGGCTCACTCCACAATCCCACTGCAGCCCTGCAGTGCAGCCCTGCAGTGCAGCCCTGCAGTGCAGCCCTGCAGTGCAGCCCTGCAGTGCAGCCCTGCAGTGCAGCCCTGCAGTGCAGCCCTGCAGTGCAGCAGGGCCAGTCTCGGGCTCCACAGCCCTTCCCTGCGCAGCCATGGTCACACAAGCCAGGGCCACCCCGGGGCCCGTGTCCAGGCCCAGCCTCAGCCTGTCACTGCTGCCAGGGATTTGGCTGGTGCCCAGAGCTGGGGCTGCCCCAGTCCCCATGGCTGCCCTGCTCCTGGCTGGGCCTTGCTGGGATGGAGGTCACCACTTCTTAGCAGCCCGTGTGGTTTCTTACCTGGGGCTAAAGCAGAGCTAGCACAGCCGTGTTTGGGCTGATGCTGAGCAGGGCTGGTGCAGCCTTTCCATTCTCACTGCTCACCCAGCAAACTCCCTGGGGCTGGGACAGGCTGTGGGGGACATGGCCCGGACAGCTGATTTAAACAGAACAAAACAGATTTCACGTACAATGAAACATGCTCAGCAATCAAAAATGGGGCTTGGTCTTCAAATGTAGCCATTGCTTGGAGAATGGCTGGGCATTGGTCTGCTTGGGGTGAGCACTGAGCAATCACCTTTACATGCATTGATTTCTTCCCCTTTCCATCACTTAGTAAACTGTCCTCTTCTTGCCCCATGCATTTTCTCGATTTTGCTCTTCCTGTTGTCTCTTCCATCCCATAGCAGGGGGATGGGGAGCTAGTGAGGGGCTGTGTAGGTGTTCGGTTGTGTGACAAGGTCAATCCACTGCAGGGCCATGAGTTGGGACCTGTCTGGCAGGGACCCTGCCCTGACAGACCCTGGAGAGCTCCCGTGGCACTGGTTCTGTGGCAAATGTCCCGGCTCTGTAGATGCAAACACAGGTCCCCAGACAAAACTGTGCATAAAGCTCTTGCACTGTTTTAAGAGATACTTGATGCTACTGCTCTTACCATTGCTCCTACTGAGGTTTGGGTTTTTTACTATTTTAAGCAGAAAAAAAAAAAAAAAATTGTTCAATCACAAAAGTACAAATGTTTCAACACTTGCTTGATCTTTAGAAGATACAAGTTTAATATATTTTATTTCAGAAATGGTGCTATTGTTATTTATATTCTGAATCAATGTTGCATATCAGTGTATCAAAATAGTGTGCACAGAGTAGATGACCTATAAATTCTACACTTATCTTTATTCATATTTTTACAATTGCTTGTAAAAGGATGTAGTACAATTTCCACTCTTTTTCTATTTCATTGTGTGCAAAAGATGATGTGAATGTAAATACAGCTGCTAATTTTCATAAGAATGGGAAACATAGTTATACATGAGCAAGAATAAAGAAGATTGTGGAAAAAAGTGGATATTATACTATGAAATAAATCACTGTTGCGAGTAATATTCTATTTATATGCTATTTCTACAATATCACAGATGGTGATTCCAAGAATGTAGAGGCTTCACCACAGAAGTAAATATCAAGAATCATGTGATTAACAGAGAAGGGTCTTTTTGCATCCCTGAAATGGCTTATCTGATTGTATTTAAGAAATTTACAGATTTCATTTACACACTGCTATATTAGAAATGTGACCTATTTCTAAAAATTGCATGTCTGAAAAACACCACTGAACCAATAGAAATTATTCTTGTGTCAGTTTTAATATACAAGCAGTACTTTATTACATTCTAAAAGCATCTATAAAATTCCTGTCAATTTTCAGATATTGGAAAAGTTCTAAATTCATACCCCAGAAGAAATTGAGGGAAAAGTATTCTAAATTGTCATTTAAAATCAAACTATTTTTTATATCTTTGAAAATTTTCAGAAAATAATTTAATGTTTTTATGGAATATGGGCTAGATGGAGGGGAGATTTCTGCTATTTGATTTTTTTATGTTTTCCTTATAGTTCATTGTGATTTTTACATTAAAGTCTTTAAGTAACCATAACCTTAGATCTGCTGTGTAACCCTTAATTGCAAAACTATCTTTTTTCAATGTGATTAAATAAATAGCACTGAAGTGATTTAACATGAAGGCAGGTAGACAATCACTGCATGGGTGGCTTAAAATTTTAAGAAAATAATAATAGAAGACTATTGTGAAAGTAACAGAAATAGTTCCACATCTGACAATATAGAGAAGCTTGCACAATGTAATTAAGACAAGCAGTGTTTTTAATGCTGCCGTGTAAGTTCTAAATACTAAAACTATATATTTTTTAATTTTTCTTGTTTTTTTTTTTTTTACATTCAGGAGTGAAGAGACCAGTGAAATGAATTGCTCTTTACCTAGAAGTATTTAGTCCTGTCCTTAGACCTTTTTAGTACTTCTAGGCAGGTTGGATGCTTCTGCTTAATTCTCAGATAATGCAGCATTTGCTGTATTCCAGTAATAAATACTGTCAGCACTTTAATTTTTTTCTTTTACATTTTACTCTTTATTTTATTATATTTGAATAAATATTTTTAATATTTTGGGGGGCTCTGGAGACCTATAGAATCAGATTCTGTGCTCAGAGAAAAAAGTATGTTATGTTCATTTGATTTTAGTGATTTTTGAAGTATGATTATCTTTTACATTCACACAATATTTCTTTATTTAGTGGTGATCTCTGAGCAGACATGAAAGTCTTTTATGCCTTTTGCTGGTTCTCAGCTTCATTTCTCTGCCTCTGTCAAGGCTGGGACTGAAGGCACTCGAGACAGTATTTTGCGTTCAGGCTTAGGTGTTCATTTTTCATATCTATGTTACAGTCTCACAGGCAATGAGTTCTGCAGTATTTCACTAACAAGGTGCAAAATGGCTATCTTTCATTACTTGTATCTTAAGGCTAAACTATCCAATTAAGAAATGACACCTAAATTATCTTCACTTTTAACCCAATAACTAATCACTCAAAATCCACAATGCAAATTTTCTGTCCAATTACAAAATACCACCCAAACCCAGAAGGAAGGAAGAAGAAGGTAAAGAAGAGGGACCAGCCTCTGCCCTAAAACCTCCATCTTGCTCCATATATATTACTATGTTCTAAAACCTTTAAGTTTTCTACCCTGTCATATTGCACACTTCTAATCAAACTACACACCCATAATCCCAGTGCTATCAGTCAACTTTGGAAATCTTCTCCACGGCCTCAGGTCAAATGCACTGCTCTCCTGGGAGTCAGAGTCTGTCAACACAGAATGTCTAAAATTCTCAGCATCCAGAACTACAATGCCTAATTTACAATTGCAGAGTTCTCTTCTAGGGAGTAACTTTGTGAGCTAATTGTTTACTGCATGTGTGTGTCAAAATGAGTTTAACTTTATTGTTTTCTCTCTATTTTAAATCATAACTTTTTAAAGAAAAGCCAGTGATTAACTCACATATTTAATGGTAAGTATATTTGGAATATAAGTTGGAACTGATGCTGAGATTACCTGATGCTGAGTCTGTGTAAAGCTAGATTTTATCAGTTTGTTTATTTTCAGAACTCCACTGTAATGTCTGTTTTTAAACCATGAGGAATTTGCAGAAACTCATGGTAAAGTAAAAAATACTTCTGCAACACTTGGGACTTTTATAATTCTATGTACCTATTTTAGTCTCTCATTAGAGACTTAGAATTGTAATTTCAGATTCCTATTTTTTGTAACCCTGTTTGGATTTATTATCTTTCTGATCAGCTCAGTGTTACCAGTGAGCTTACAAATGTCTTAATTTTGCAATGTTCCTGAAAGGATTAATATAGCTAAATGTCTACAGAACCAAGTATTCAACACATACTGCACTGGGTTAGCTAAGAAGGTGGTCTGCCAATAATATTAATAACAACATTCAGCTCCTCTTGGTCATAAATTCATATAGTAGACAAACACAAATTAAAGTAGAGGCTTACTGAATGCTAATTGAAACTCTCATGTATTATGACACTGTTTCTGAAAGTGTCTGAACTAAATTCATATGAATACAAGCATGTCTCATTGAGTCATCTATTCTGAATATAGCTGTTTGAAATGCTTTGTCAAATGCTTCATAAAAAATAATAACGCTGTCCTGCCAAGAAATTGCAATGTATAGAATACCTGCAGGAGCAATTCCAAGGGGAAATAATGTGAAAAACTACTTTATTGTCTAAGAAATCTACTTGGGTGTCTCATTTATCTTAGGTAGTTATTACCCAGTTATTACATGTGTGATGATGGATGACCTGTAATAAACTGGAACATTCTTTAAATCAAATGAAGGATACTGCAATTTTCATGAACTTTCCTGATTATTTCCAGCTTCTTGACTAGGAGTATATGGTTAATTGTGGGTTTTTAAAAGTACAACAGTCTATAACAGTAACATTTTAAACTTAGACATGCTATGATAGTTCTGATAAAACTATAAATAATGCCAGCTGCCTGTTTAGATTTTAGTATTCCATTGTAATATGTTTATTTTGGCCTCCTTAAAATTCCTCTCAGCATGTCATTTGTGTTCTGAGCACCTTGCACACAGTGGTATTCAGACTGTTTCACTCTCTTAAGTATGGTAGCCTTTCTCTGACATACACAGGTAAAGAAAACCTTGGCTTATATAGGTGCCAGTAGTTGTCACTGTCACTGCCTGACTCTGCTGAAAAAGTCATATGTGGTTACACAGCATCAAAAGATGAAAGAGATGCGTAGAATAATGGGAAGAAGTCTGAATTACTCAGAGTGAATTTAATGGCACAGCAGTGTCACCTTCATTCATCATTAATAGTGCAAAGATCCCCAACAGTTAAAATTAATCTTCAGGAATCAAAATGAATGATATGAGCAAATAAAAGTCCATTCATATCTCAACAGTTTTCAGGTCATAGCCCATGTCACCAAAGCCAGTTGTATAAACAGGAAATGAATCAGTGCTTATGCTTCTATGTCCAGCCACTTACAGCAATAAAGGGTTCTCCTGCTGTTAACTGAGATGGAAAAGATCCTTTCTCTTTGAGAAACTCAAGACCAAATAATGAACCAGCCTCCATTCTACTCTAAACCTTATTTTGCAAGAAGCATGAATATCCCTTTGGAGGATCAACAGTAATAGGGTAAAACATGTATTATTTAATTATTTTCTTTTCAAAACAGCCATCAAAGTACAAAATATTTCCCTGGAAATAAGATTAAACAACGACCTGCAGTGCTTACTCTATTGTGAGACTGTTTAAATGTACCTTTCTTTATGACAGCTTTATAAGTCCTCTGTTTCAATTGTTTCAAATCTTAGGTTATTTCTTATTTGTACAATAATTAAATTGCAAAACTCAAATAAAATATTGAATGGACTTACAAGAAGATGAATAGAAATGGAAATCTAAAAAATAGAAAGTTATATCTTTAAAAAATGCTACCTTTTAATAAAGTGATGGGAGGACAAGTTAGTACCTAAACCAGCTGACATTAGATTTAAATTTGAAAAAGTTTAAGTAGTTCTATGTGCTTTTATCATGTAGTTTTAAAATTACCTGTATATAGTATTTTGAGCTTTAATTTTTGAGACATTGCTCATAGTAAAACAAAGTGCATAATCTGTTTTGTATATTCTAGTGGATGTATTGTATTCAAGTGATGTTTGCCATTTGATTGTTAAGATATAGAAACTATGAAATGGAGAATCCTAGAATGTGCTACCACACTAGAATGTGAGTCCCTCTATATCCTGAAAAGATGTGGCGCTAGAATTTCTAGAGTACTTCAGTTCCATTTCAGTAGGTGATTCATAATGTCTAAATTTAATCATTTAAAAAAACTAATCTAAACCTAAGAGAAATTAGGAGAAGGTTAGATTATTAAGAATTAATTCAGATTGTTAAGATTAGAGAGAAACTAACACCAAGTTCACATTACTTCTCCAAAGGACTCTGAAGTAACATTTCATAACTAAAAGAAGACCCATTATAGGCCTGTAAGTGTTGCAGTGGTTTAATTCTCATCAAGTTACTACAATTCTGTTTAACAGTTTAGAATTTGAAGATACTTGAAAATTAAACTTTAAAATAAATTTTAAAAGAGGTAAAACATGTTGATATATCCATGCAAATCATCAGAAGAAATACTGTTTTTAAAGGTGAATTATGTGCTACTGTGAACACAGAGAAAAATAATGTTACTGAATTTCATAGCTTTTTTCTAGTTAAGTTTCATCCATATAAACCAGATGTTTGACAATGAGTTCTTTATGTTAATAATTTCAATTTATTTTTTTCTGCTTTCTTCTTTTTGGGTGGTGTGTGGAAATAGGACAAAGCTGTATAAGCCCTAGAATTTTAAATTATCCAAGTTACTATTAAAGTTACCAAAATACTTATTTCCATATGCCAAAAGCCTTAGAGGTCCAACCCAGTCAAATGCTTCATCTATCTATGCAGCCATTCCTGTGCATTCCCCAAGAGCTAGGATTTTGCTCTAAAAGATATAAGTAAAAATTATTTCTATTCCAATTGAACTTTTCCTATGTGTTAAAAAAAAAACAGATTATCACATCATATAATTAAGCAGAATTTTGGTAAAAACTTCAAACATCATTCTTGCTATTCAGATTTTAACAGCCTGTCATGTCAACATGATTAGGTAATGAAATCAAAAGAAAACAAAATACAGGTGTTTTCATATTATTGAACACACAGTTGTTTTTTTTTATTATTATTATAAATATTTCAGTCACATAGTCCTTTTCCACTTAAAGACTAAATATTGAGTTATTGCCTCCCTAGTGCATGTAAACTCAAAACTCAGTTTAGGAACACATCTTCATCTGTTGATTGTAAGATTTTTTTCGTATTGAGACATTAAACTGAATGACTCTGTGTTTGAGACTGAGTTCTCTGTGTTAACATCTTGAGAAATAAAAATGCTAATGTAACTAAGAGATTACAAAGACGTTTCCATCATACTAGGAAAAGAAAAAATGAAATTATTTAACACCTTTTAATTCCTGTTTCTGTAAAAATTTAATACTATTTGACAGTCTTGTCTAAATACTGGATATTAAATGTAGTGATGTGCCTGTATTTAAAGGATCCAGTAGAATAACGATGGGTGAAACCTTTTCATTTTTTTTCATCTGAACATGATTTTCAAATAAAAAGTGTGCTGATAATTTTTTTTATATTATAGGTGAGCACACTAGACTGGGTACGAGCTGAAAAAATCTATAACCTCTGTGAGGTTCTATTTAAAATTCACAAGGTAGGTTTCCCAATGGATCCAGTGATTTTATTTAGTAAAGAAAATTTACCTTTTCCTGTTGATGATAAGCTCAAATTAATCTTAACTAGTATTCAAATAGTTCATCTGTTGTTATAAAAAGCTATTTGCAATTGCTAGTGCATTAGTTGTGCAAGTATAAGAAAATATGGAAAACAGGTTTAAGCTCCAAGTGAGCAAGTTACTAACATGTTTTCTTATTGAAGAAAGTTTTCAGTATTAGAGCTGTATGAAGTATCAGTAAGACACATAGCGCAATGATATTAGTTTTTCTTAGTGGGTCAGATTTTCACGCAAACGTGATGAAAAATGCTCTTGCTGTAATTCTTGATCCATATAAAGATATTTTCATTTTAGTAACTAAAAATGTAAAATTATGTCCTTGTTATATCATATGTATTGATAGTTGTATCAAGTATTGTAGTGTTTTTCTCTTTATAAAGGGCAATATGTTGGGTTTGTTTCCCATAGAATTAATTTTCTTCCCCCAAAGTCATGTTTTCTGTCTAGCTTGTCCTGATTAAAAATTTCCATCAAAATATTAGCACTTTGTGTAAATAATTGACTTATAGAATATATTGTCTAATAAATTGCATCAGATAGATTAATTTTCTTCTCCAACAAAAACAAAACCTTTTCAGGTGACATAAGGCTACTATGAGAGCCTATTTGTCTACGAGAGAAAGGATATTTTCAGAAAAAAGAAAAACATCTTTTCAGATAAAATACTATTTCAGTGAAAAAATAAAGCTCATCTCTAGTTCTCACCAGCTGCTGCCCTTCTCTGCTGTTTCTCCCTTGACCACGCACTGATGTCGTGGAAAAGGCAGGTTGTTGCTGTTACCTGTAATAGATCCTGCACTGAAGCAAAAGTGTGTAAGGTTTTTTATTTGGTATTGGTGGGGGGTTTTTTGGTTTGGTTTGGTTTGGTTTGGTTTGGTTTGGTTTGGTTTGGTTTGGTTTGGTTTGGTTTGGTTTGGTTTGGTTTGGGGTGTGTAGGTTTTTTTGTGTTGTAGGGGTTTTTTATTTGTTGGGTTTTTTTCTGATGCAGGTTATTCAGGGCATGGGAAAGAAGTGTCTGGTACTGCCATGCCAGGAAAACAGTAGTCCTGGAGTTAGGACTAGAGCTCAGCTCCAAAGGCACAGGAGAGCCATATACTTATAGGCATGGCATTATTTTTGTGTGACCATGTCTCCAGCTGGGAACATATGGGCAAATTCAGGTCCTGCCCGTCACTAGCATACCAACAAAAAGTAGATGTTCTGTCACAGATCATTTATTGAGTCTCCTTCATATTTTTTATAATTTTGCTTTTGGTTCATAAATAAGTCAGGCACCAATGAAATAAATACACATTTAGCCTTTTGGGGAGATTTTCCTGTGGCTTGGGTTTTGGTTTTGGTTTTTCTCCTATTGGTGTTACTGCTAAAACTCAGTTCTTCCTGGAATATTGTGGTAATTTCAAGGATATTCTGTCCTTCTGCAAATTCTGCAGTACTTTTTCATTAAGAAAAAGAAGTTGGGAAATAAACTACTCAAGATTCAACTCTTTAATGTTCTTGACATTTTAGTAAATGAAGGCTAAATTGCCAGTCTTCATGAATACGTAAACTAAAGTGCAAAAGCTCAAATTGAACTCCTTAACCTCTTTTGTGTTGATTCTTTGGTATAAATGACAATGAGACAAACAGAACAAATCCAAAAAATTGTAAGAGATTAAGGTTTCTACATTAGATATGATAGAGTTATGTTGTAAAAGCTGCCATTTGGGGAGGGGCTTCTTAAGATTTTCAGAAGCTGGGTAGAACTAGTGCAAAACTGTGGGACAGTGTGTTATTGTATCTTCTCATGAAAGGCGGATTCTAAGGAGACTTGTTCTTGTTACACACCTAATTGTAAGCTTCTCATCTATATTTATTATGATGCAAGAGTTAAAAATGGAAAATAGCAATCCAATATGAAACTTAAATTTTTAAACAGAATGTTTCATATATTTTAGATTTGGGTATATGTATACATACATATAAATACATAAATATGTGAATTAAAATTCACATATATAATATGCCCTTGCATAATTCTGTTCATTTGGTGGCAACAACCAGATGATTTGAAATGTAATGTGTTTATTCTTATAGCTTGCCTCATAATTCAAACTCTTACTGTATATCCTGTACATCTTTAAAAGTCATTTGTCTTAAAAACATTTTATTTTCTTTTATTGTCTGGTATTTTCACATGTAAATTAAAAAAAAATGCTAATTTAGTAGTCTACAAGCCAGGATATGCAGCACTGAGTCTTGAAGCAGATGTAATACCTGTTACTCCATAGCTGCTGAACACCAGAATATATGCAGGAATTTTGTTCAACTTCCTTTTCACCAGTGCAAAGGAGTGTTTCAAATAATTGAGCTTCATCAAGTCTATTCTCTGCTCAGGTAGTTGCAGGGCCAATTTTGACAACACAGTGCTTTGTATCCTGGTGGCAATATGTGTAGCTCCCAAGATGCCCATGAATCATTGCTAATTCTTTTGGGGTTTCAGTCTTTTCTGCCCGATGATATCACAGAGGATAGGGGATAGGGAAGGGTTCTATCTGATAAACAGAAAAATAAAAAATATGTGTAATTTGGAAATTCAGGCTGTGAAAGTACTTAGATGTATAAGTTGTAGCTTTTTAATTTAGTTTTCCTCTATATTTATATTAATCAATGAAGTCTTGAAATATTAGGGAAGTTTCTTGTATTAATTTGTTTACATTTATAAAACATTCTATTGCAGGTATATTTTTTATTATGAAAGTTTAATGTACAGTTTCTCTTCTTTATCTTGAAGGTGATAGCAGGATCTTGTTTCAGCCTCCTTGTAGTTACAGAACAGCATTGACAGTTATCGGAGGAAATGCTCATGTTGTCATTTCCAGAATTAACCCTGGGATGCTTGATAAATTACTTCATTCCTTGGGGTTTAGCATATTGGAAGCCAAGTAGAATGGAGAAATTATAGTCTCCTTTAGAGCTGGTACACAGCTCCTGGAGTGTATTGAAACATTCAGGGATTTTCTTCTTTTTTCACTGTAAACAATGTATTTGTTCAAACTCACTTTAAATTATACATGTATTGCTTAGTTAATTTTGACAGTATTTTGGAACTGCAGTAGTAGCTTGGATTAAAAGATAGTAGATAAAGCAAATAAGAAGCAAAGAGATAAGCTGTCTTTGACATAATTATTTAACTCCTAGAACATTTCTTCAACATAATTGTTTACATAATGGCATAGTATGTCCAAGTACCCATCACTTACAGAAGACAATGTTGCTTTAATTGTTTGGTTTTGCCAGATGAAGAATCACATACTAAAACATATCTTTCAGCTCTGGCTTGCTGATGATTGCTGGCTACAAGCAAACTTGTATTTAGGTATTCACCAGGACTTCGATCTTGAAGACCAGAGGCCATATTGTTTCAGTGTAATGGTTGGACATGGCAAGAGCCACTATTTCAACGTAGAGCTGGGCAATGAATTGGCAGTGTGGGAGAAATCATTTCAAAGAGCAATTTTCTTGGAAGTTCAAAGAACAGGGGTAAGTAGTGAACAATTTAAATCATTTAATCTGTAAAGTAAGTATAACAAGATTTAAAATTCTTTGTGTGGTTAATAATTGCATTTAATTGATGTCCTCCATGACTAAAGATCTGAGTATATTCAATATGCTGAAGTGCTGAAGACTTCTGAAAGCTTCATCATCACATCAATATTCTTCTGTCAATGACTGTGTAATACCAGTCAATGAGCATGTTATGACAGATTGAAAACTGAAAGTAATCATTTGTAAGTTGACCTTGACTATTAAAAACTGGAAAATAATACATTTTACCACTGGAAAACTCTCAAGAGTTTATTTAGTACAACTTGAACATTTTCTTCCAGAAAACTAATTTTTTTCTCATATAAGGTAAATATGATACGTGTTACATAATGCTTCTATATTCAAAGAAAAAATATTTTGCTCTTATATTGTTAATTGTGACTTGGGATTGTCCTTGTTAACATTGGAAGAGTTTGAAGACAGTATAAAAGTGAAAAGAAGTTTGTAATAGTCTTGAATTCTGAAAATTTAACACCACATTATCACTTTCTGCTGGCTAGTAAATCTAAATCCATACTCTCAAGTGAACTGGACAAATGTTATGGGAGTGTAGGCATTGACAGTATAGGCCTTCTCCAATTAAAAATATATTTACTCAGTTTAACATGAATGCAAACTTGATTTGGTGCACTCAGGTTTGCAGTGTCCTGTGGACCTCCTAAAAGCATTTGAAATACTGACAACACTGATCACAACATTGTATTAATACAGTTTGCAAGGAGCAGGAGTCCTATCACAGGTGGTTAATCAGCTCATCTAAATTTCCACATCTCTGGGATTCTAAACAGGTTTCTGGGTTCTAACAAGGTACTTAGAGCCCTTCTATTTGTCTCTAGACTGAAGAAGGAACAAAAAGATTTTGTAACAGTTCCTAATCCTGAACTTCTGAGAAGGAATGCAGTTCTTTAGGAAAAAATTGATCCTCGTATGTATTATCCATATAAAAACCAGATAACATAAAATTAAAATTAAGTATAACAAGCATGGAGATTAGCTGGCTCTTTATCTGATTAAATTTCTGAATATTTATTGTTAAATCTCAAAACTTGCTTTTCCTTTATATCCTTAAAATTAAGGAATGATTTTTTGCTTGTGGAATGATCTTTTGTCATTTGAATTGGTCATCTAGACTCATTCCACACAAAAGACATTAAATTTCCTGCAGCTGTGGTTTAACCTATCTGAAACCTCCAGGAAAGTCATTCAAATAAAATCCTGATTACAGTGCTCAAGTCTCCATATGTGTTTTCCTGTGTCTTAATTTTTTCTTACATAGTTGGATACATCCAAATTTACAGCAAACTACATCATTAGAGTTCAGAATAGAGGTCAGTCTCCATGCTAAAAAGTCTTTTGACTGCACTATTTTCTTTCTTCCTTCAAAGCATAAATTCTGTTGTGAGTGCCTTTCTTTTCAGAATGATGTCAAGAGCGGCATGAATGAGGTGCAATTTAACATTACATAGAATATATCAAGTCATAGAAAAAGAACTGGCATTCCAGTATCCAGAAAATTCAAGCTTGTCACTGGTATGTCAGTGTGTAATAGTTCTCCCTTTTGGAGAATTTTGGGAATTATTTTTTATTCATAAATGATTGGGCAAGATTCATTGCAGCTGTTGGATTGCTTTGTGCCATTTCAGCCGTTCTTATTTAAATGGGGCTTGGTCCTGTTTGCTGTCGAGTGTAGTTAGGCTCTTGCCTATGAGTTTTTGTTAACCTTTTCCTGTACATACCCTTTGTACTTGGTGTTCCTATAATAAGAGCTGTATTTCTGAGAAGATTCTGTCCTTACACAGTTTACAAAAAGAAATGCTAAGGTGCCGTGGTCCTTTTGAATTTTATCTGCCCGTGTTGTGTGATGTTTTTTACATTTCTTCAGCAGCAACAGTAGATGACAGAAAGAATGCAGTAAAGCAGGAAGAAACACTCCTCACAATATTACTCCCCTTTCAGCTATCTTAAAGCCCTATTTCAAGATGGAATTGCTTACAAAAAGTTTACCAAGAAACTCTGAAATTCAATGACCCTGGTGAAATTAATCTATTTCCACATAATAATAACAAACAAACAGATGTTGAATCCATGTACTAGAAATACATGGGTTTTTTTCCTAGAAAAACTATTGTATATACTGATGGCATAACTTGGATAGATGGGGGCAATAAAAATGCAGTAGAAGTAAGGCAGAAAGGCAATTGAAAGAGAAAAAGTGTTGTTAAAAAGTATTTTCATGAGGCTAGTAATAAAAGTCAGCATTGCAATGGTGGAAGATAGGCAATGAAATCCTCTCAGTCATATCTTGAAGTTAAATCATTTCCTGCAAATCCCAGCAAGAATGCTTGTTTCACCTGGAACATCCTAAATAGTGCAAGGTGAATATATGATGCTCAGATTAGGTAATTTTTCTTCAGGGTTTTTTTTCAAGATTTTTATGGTGTAGAAAATCTTCAAAAATAAGAGACTAGACATTTTCCAGAACTCTTACTAATTCTTTGACCGTTCAGGTTGGTCTTGTCAGTAGCATAAGATATTATTCCACATTATTTTCAATGTTGTCTTTTTTAAATTTCTCAATCAGTATTCTTCCTTTGCCTCAGACTATTTTTTCCAAAGGAAATTATTTTGACTCATGTGAGTCTTGGATATGATTATTAAATTAATGCAGAAACATCTCAAAGGGATGATTTGGATCAGTTCTGTTCAGCAGGAGGATGGAGGAGAATATTGGAATAGTGGACAGAGGAAAGAATGACAGTAATATATTTTACTGTCAGCTGTAGAAAAATTGGACCCACAGTTTTGTCATCTTGAAAACTTGTACATGTAAGCTTTGTTTGATGGCTGGAAGAGGACAAAGGAGAGAAAACTTCTTTACAAATGAAAGAATTCTCAGGAGACTGAAAAAAGCCATGCAGTGGGAAAACAATCTACCACAGTGTGTCTAAAGTACCTGCAGCTGGTATATAGTGATAAGACATGGTTACATATGCTCCTCACTAGCAGTTCTAACACAAAAGAAAGTTTTCCCTAAGTACTTCTAGCTGTAATGAAGATGCTGCAAGTTCTTTCCAATCCTCATACAGCTGAATAACCTACTGTATTGAAACCATTTGCATTGCTGGGGCAAAAAAATTTGTTTAATATGAGTTATTCCAAGAATTAAAATAGGCTGTATTCCATTCAATTATAACAGAATAATCAAGAAGTTTTGCTGCCTCATTATTTTCCATGCTTAAAGGTAAGTACTTCTAGTTAACTTCTTTCCATTTTGTTCCATGATTCAGTGACTGACATTGACAGAGAAATAAACCCTTGAAATATTTTTTTTTTCAGGTCAGGGATATGAATGTATAGAGAAATATTAGCTGTGAAATTCATATTCCTGGAATGATACAGGGTCCTCATGTGACTAATATACATTATAAATAAAATAAAATTAAACAAAGCAAGCAAAGTAAACAAATGCAGATTAATGAATGTTGAAAGTTATTTCACTTAACACAATTGGAAATCCAAAACCATTTTTAATGAACATAAATGTATGATGCATTTTTCCTGTGTTGTCCCTCTTTTAAAATCAGTTAACATAAATCCCATATTCTGTGGATGTTTTATGTTTTTGTATACGTTTTTAGCATGTCTTTATTTTCCTAGGAGTTAACACCAAACCATTCTCCATAGTAAGACTCTTGATGCTGCATATATGACTCAGAATCATTGTGACTCAGAATTGCTCTCAGACAGATTATGTCTGTTCCTGGATGAAGCAAAAATAATTATTGGGAATAATTGTGCATGCAGACTTAGAGCTTCATTTCTATAGGATTCCCACATTAGACTTTTAATTTTCTTTCTAGAAATACTGTGCTGCTAAAACACCATGATGAGAATTCCTAAAAAATTAAATACTAGATAAGCGCAATTGATAATTTTGTTTTGTTTTGTAAGTAAACATTAATCACTTTTGCATACTACTTATTCCAGCTAGTCACTGTTTTTCTCTGTGAACTTGAGTCTTCCATGCTTAAAAAAGATGACAGATATGAGAGTGACACACCTTACTCAATGCTTAGTTCACCATCTTCCTGTTCCACTTTTAACATTTCCCCCTATGCGCTGTGTGTTCTTCAGGCTGATCTGTACAAAATACCTAAGGAATCCACAATCACTTATTGATGATTGAAACCAACCAATCAACCAAAAAATCACATAACTATTTTGAAGAAGTGGTTAACTCAATAACCTTTCCTCAGCTTTAAATGTCTTTGCCTTTTTGCTTGATGGACTATCTTTCAATAATTATCTGGTCCTGGCTATCTTTGGAATCCTCTCTTCTATTCATCTTTTTCATTTCTTTATAATATATTGTTACTTATTTTGCTAGTACATCAGTTTGAATTAATTTCTAATGTATTCATACTATTTTCATCTGAGAAAATGAAGTTTCTTTCCATGAAAAATATATTGTTCATTGTACAAATCCTTTCAGAATACTGTTGACAGGTGTTGATTTTCACCTCTTGGTTTTCTAGTAAAGATTTATGGATTTAAAATTTTCTTTATAAAACTTGTCCATATAATGCTTCCTTCTCATTGTTCCTTATCAGATCAGGAAATAATCTGTGCAGCCTCCTCATTACAACACCTGCTTGCTGTTTTTTCTAGACTGTTACTTAATTTTAGATTAATATCTTTATTAAAAATCTTCTTAAAGGCCTCACTACAATTAATTTAAGACACAGAGAAGTAAATAAGTTCTTTCCAATTGACCTCAACAACCTTTCAAGGAAACCAGTTTTTTTGTCATAATTTCCCTTTAAAAGCATTCAGTTGACTATATTGTATAAAATAACAGTGTAATAGTGACTGTATGCATACATACTACTTCCTAACCAGTCACAAACAATAATTGATTCATAACATGAAAAGCAGTGTTTATCTTTTAAATTACATACTTGGTTCTATGGTATGTAAAACCACATAATGATGAAAGACCAAAAAGAAAGAACTGCACAAAATTGCACTGACATTTTAAGATTCACATTTCCACAAATATAATGGATAAATAGCTCTCATATCTTGAGCAGCTCAAGAAAGAGACAAAATTAATTTAGTTCGGCATTTATTCTTTGTCCACTGGAAATAACTATAAATGCCTCATGATTTCAAAATTAGGAGTCAGATGGAGAAAATCCCTTACATAGAAGCTTAAATGGCTTTTAAATTTTTTTTTAACTGAACTTCAATGCATATTTTAGCAACATGCCTTCATATTTGCTTAATGCTGAGTGTTCAACAAGTCACCAAGAATGTAAATAGTTATGTGTACTGGTCAGGGTTATGGATTCCTTGCATTCCCAGTGTATGGGAGACAAGCTGCATAGAAGTGTGGAATTAGCCCCATCTGAAACTTATTTATTTAGCATGAAAGGTGCAAGTTCAATTGAAGATTTTGGATTTAGAGAAAACAGAAGAGTTTGTGATATTCATAACAAGACAACCTACAGGAAGTTCAGTTCCTGTGTCTCCTTCCTACAACATTATGTGTACTACACAAAATATGTTTTCTAGTCATTCTCTAGTGGCATTTTGAATTGATCTTACTACAACTGAAGTTAGATATAATCAAAATAGATTTTAGAGACTGTGTCCCCAGTGGAACTTGGTCAGAGATTAGTTATGTTTTCACTTATTTATCACAGCTTACTTAAGTCTTCCAATGACCTGACTCCTGAGATAGTCAGAACTTTGGATTTCTCAGTAACTCTGACATCAAAACAAACACACTCATTTTTTCTGGGCATCTTTGGGAATTAAGTGGTACTGTAGAAATAGTAGTCTAAGCCACCCTCAGAGACTGAGCCAAAAGAAGTCCACTTAAATAAATAAAACTTAGCAGAAATTAGGTAATCTTGATAGGAAGTAATTGTCATTTCTATAATCCATTATTGGACATTTATGATTTTATTAATTCTTCATGGTGACCTGAGAGGTTGAATAAATCATGATTGGTCGATCATAGTGTAAGCCTTGTGAGCTGAAAATACTGTATTGAATTACAAAAATATTAAATACAGTTGGCCAAGTTTTTGTGGGTTTTTTTTTTTTATTCTCTGATGATTGCAAAGCATATATGAAACAGAGTAATACGCAGGAGTCCCTTTAAGAATGGAAATGCTACCATATGCTAATTTCAGAACTAATTTCTGAGACAAACATTTAAGCAAAGGAAATATTCTCCTTATATTCAGGCAAGATATTAAATAGCATTTAGATTAGGTGAGATTTATAGTGTCATTAAAAGATACTCTCCAGTTTGTTACAAGAAGCACTCAGTTTAATTACACAATTAAGTTTTAGATTGTTTTCATTATGCACAGAAAGCTTATTACAATTACAATTACAATTACAATTTAACTGGTCACCTTTAGAAATGGTGTTAGATTCTAATTCATTTCCACACTGATACAAAAAACTCACCATTCTCTAACACAAAGAAAGGTTCTGAGAACCATACAGATCAATAGTAAATACATTTTCAATAATTATTAATAATTCAACAATTCACATAACAGATGAAAACCAAGCAATTCATTTATTAGAAGCTTTGTTTGATGGCTTTTAAAACAGCAAGAGAATGAACCAATTTTCAAGGCTATTGAACACAAACTTGTTTCTATATTCTGTATTTTTCACATGATTAATATAAAAATTTGACCATTATTTCTGAAATTATAAGATATTCTTAAAATTACATTTATTTATATTGAAAGAATAAACTGAAATATTTTTATATTACATATATGTATTTCTAAATCCAAATATTTAGATAAAAATTATGTCATGGGAATTTAGTTTTCTTACTATTTTCCAGAGGATCTTACAGATTTGAATAAGGAAGAAACCACAAGAGAGCTGTAGAGGGACTTTTTCAAGAGCACATAGTGATAGAACAAGTGGGAATGGCTTTAAATTGAAAGAGTGCAGGTTTAGATTACATGTTAGGAATAAATTCTGTACAGGAAGGTGGTGAGGCACTGAACAGGTTGCCCAGAGATGCTGTGGATGCCCCATCCCTGAAGGAGTCCAAGGCAGGTTGGACGGGGCTCTGATGAGCCTGGTGTAGTGGAAAGTGTCCGTGCCTGTGGTGGGTGTTTGAGTTGGAACCCTTCCAACTCAAACCATTCTGTGATTCTTTTAAATCTGTCAAGAATTTGCTGTGAAGAATTTACTGTCATGGAACTTCAAATTTATAGAGTAATATTACCTTAGAATTTTGATGCTGGATTTTACATTTTTAATTTTGGTGTTCCCTATCATTCTCCACCCACGATTTATAAGAATCAGGCAGAAGAACAAAATACCACTGAAAGTGTCACTGATACACAACTGAATTATGTACTCAGGAATCTCTCTTGATGATATATCTGATTAATTCCCTTTTCAGCGATGAAATCCCAGAATTTACAGATCACCAGAGAAGAAAAATGTTTATTATTATGTAATAACAAACTGCACCAGAATGAAGTTGTTGTCTTTGCTGAAGTTAGGCAGTAGTGGTCTACTAAACAAGCGGTGTCAGCTTGATTACTTTGTCTGTGATTACCACTGAGAATCTGCTTCAGGTTTATGAAAATATGCTTGGGGCATGTAGGAAACATGTAGGAAATGTAGGAAAACAAGTAGGAAACTCTTAACATTGAAGTCACTGTTGATTCTTGCTTTTCTTTATGGAAAAAATGAGTTGCTGCAAAACAATGAAGGTATTGCTCAGACACAGAGATGAGGAAGCACAATCTCTTTCTGACATAAGCAAAGGCTAAAGAACACAGTTTGAATTTTCCTTGCTAGAATCTAACAATTTCTAAGCTGCTGCCCTTAGATTTTGTCCTTCTGCGCCCATTTTTCTCACTACTTTTTCCTATAACCAATTTAAGCCATTGTCTGCCTGTTCAGCAAAGAGGGTAGCAAGTCTTTTCTTTTGGCAGATTTACTTCAGCCATAGGTTCATATCGCAGAGAGAATGCCACGGCCAAGAGTAGGCATCCACCAGTGCATTAGCTGTCTTGCCAAGGAATAGCTGAACCTACAAGTTCACCTCAGTCTTCCTACAGGAACACAATTCCCTGTGGAGTAAAATTCACTTCATCCCACATGTACATGTAATCCTAATACCTGAATGGTGGTTTAATGCCTTATCTCAGTGATGCTGAAAGTTTCTGAAAAGATAGAACTTTGAGTGCTCTACTAAGCAAACCATTGTCCAATGAGTGCTCTACTAAGCAAAACATTTTTGCAGTTAGCTGCTATAATGCAATGAGCATCAAAAATTAAAAATTACAAATAGATCATGTAGTTATTTCAATAGATAACCTAAAGGGAAAAGTTTCAAGTTGAGCAGTATCCTGAGAAAGCAAGCATTTAAAACATGAATGTATTAAGCCTAGGTATTATTTTCTAAAGCACTGAGCTAGTCCCACTTCTACTGAAATAAATAGAAACTTTCTTTGAAATTCAGTGAAAATATAATGAGCCATCATTTGAGTCCTTTGAAAAACCTTACTTTTACTGCTAGAGTGTCTCTTGTATACATATATGCTGAACCATAAATGTGCATAAATGTTTTTTTAAAAAAAACAGCTATAACATCTACTTGAAATAATCAGATTACAGTACCATCTTTTATAAGAGAATGCACTTTTCAAACTAATACCAGCAAGGTATGCAAAAAATAGTCATTTTAGGATATTAAGATGTAATTCCTTTGGCAGCAGGAACAGCAGATCTTGAGGGAATATACAAGATATTAAATCAACTCTGTTTTGTTTTGATGAAGTGGTTTTATTTGTATATATCCAAAATTATCAAAGTCTATAACCTTTTAATTGTGACATGATGATCCTTAAAGGTATGGGCAAATGAGTGGATCTGCCACAGTTTTTAATTGAAGATGATATTCATTTGATCACTCTCACTGAAATTATTTCACCGATCCTTTTTTTTACTGATGTATGGAACAAGAATACAACTGTGCTTTGGAAGTCTGTTCTAGATGAAATTTCTGAAAACAGTCATGGTTTTGATGAATGACAGATTTCATTGTTGCTTCATTTTCTCATATATAATGTGAATTCAGAGTAACAATGCTTTTGGTATACTTTGTAAACATGTTCTGAAAGCTTTGTTTTTTTAAAAAAAGACTATATAAAATATTCTACACTAAAAAACTTTTTTTTTTTTTTTTTTAATATGAGAAAGCCAAAGCATCTACATTTTTAATTCAATGATTCTGCTTTTTAAAAAAATTTAAAAAACATTTTTGTTTAGCATTAGTCATTCTATGCCAAAAGACTTTTGGAGGTTTTGCAGGCTGTGTTCAGAATTAAGGGGTTTAATTTGCCTTCTAGTACTCTCTCTATGTGTGGGCTGATATATATTTCTCAGTACAACCATAATAACTCTGGTTGCTCTTATCTCCATTTTCACATCCTGCTTGGAAATTTTTTAATGCTAAAAGGGGAATTTTTGAAAATACTTTTTTTTACATTCTTGGTGCCATATTAAGGCTTTTATCAAACTCCATTTTTTTTGTAAATACAGTGGATGCATTAAGACACCTTACTCCTGTCACCCCTGTATGATTTAGAAGCTTGTAAAAAGCAGCTGTATAAAGTCTTAATGCAAGAATCTGTGTTCCAAACCCTCTGCTGTTGCTATAATTTTTTCCCCTCCCTGTCACTGTATCTTAAATGCTGGTGTACATTATTTTATTTCTAATACAGATTAAAAAACCACATCATTTATGTCTTTCTCTCTTTAAGGCATTTAAGTTCCTCTGACAAGTTCTACAAAATTCCTCCCATTTTTTACTGACATTGACAGAAAAATGAAGAAAAATATTAAATGTAACATGGGGAAGGATTTGGTCTCAGAAGTAAAATAAAAAAAAAGGAAGTCATATTTGGAGGATGCTAAAATTTTATCAGTTCAAATTGGCAATGCTGGAGTATTCTACACCAAAAATATATTCTTTGGATTCATGGCATAATTTAATTTTAATGTAAATACTTTTTCTAAGAAAAGGCAAATTTTCAGAAAGATTTTAGCATTTTTTTATATTGATGGCATATTATTTCCACACAGAAGCACATACTTTAATTTAAAGTGAGTAAGTGAATAAAGTATGCAGTATGTGCACTGCATGGATATGGCTATTGCCTAAATGCTGTGCTGTCTGGTTATAATTTAGTTTTAGAAAATGTATGTTAAATTCTATATCATGAGTATAGTGAGAAATAATGTCTGTGATCCCATTTACATGTAATAAACCTTTACAGCTCATCTTAGAGCAAATGTATATCTTTATCTATAAAGTATAGCAGGGAAAATACGTAGTTCAAGCAGGAAGGTGTAGTGGTATTGCCAACTTTCCAATTGCTTTTTGGAAAATAAACAAGCAAAGTCATGTGCATGCCCAATATGTATTCTCTTAGACTAGAAGGTATGTATTATTTCTGTATTTTGGCTGATTAAAACCACTAAAATTCTTGCTCAATAGAACATGGCTGAGTCCAGAATTAATGAATACATTGCATATTGGTGCCATAGTTAAAGCAAAATGAGGGTTTCCTTCATGCAAGACAATAACTAACTGCAATGTAGCCAATCATCAACTGAATTTTTGAAACTAGAAATCTAATGAGACATTTGGACCAATAGAGTTAAAAAAGTAATATCCTTTAAAATGAATATACACTATGTCATTGTTCTGTGTTACACTTAGATGAGCAACATCACTGAGTCTCACTTGATCCTTATAAAACGTACTGCCATGAACTTAGGAAAAGGAGTACTGACTGTAAAGGTTGGTGCCCTGATTCTTAAAAAATTATGTTAAATGGTATTTTTTACTAAGAATCTTTGTTAATAATCTCAGAATATGTTATCTCAGCTGACAGTTATTGTTATTAATCTTGATTTTAAAGAATTTTACTGAAAAACAAAAGCAAATTGAACCCCTATTTCTTGGATAGAATATAACCCCACATCATTAAGTAACATTAAGGATTCTTACGTCTTCAAAAAAGAATCCAGAGATACTACACTGGGTGCCTGTGGCAGAACATGGGCAAATTTAAGCCCTCTATCTAAAGCACTGCAACAAACTCATATTCCAGCAATAATAAAAGTCTACTGCAAAAAAATCTATTGCATGTAATGATTTGTTTAGAAGCATTTGGACTGCCCAGGCACAGAAGAAACCAAATGTACTTATGGCTTTAGCCTACATGGGAGACCCACGTGTGTGGAGAAATCAAAAGGCCTCTCTGTGACTGGGGGGCCTTCATGCTTCTTTCTGCCATTGTACTTCAGCTTAATGGGGACAAGGACACCAACACAAAGAAGGAAACTGAGGAGGAGGGTTCCTCTTTATCCTTGCCTTTCCTTCCCCAGACATCTGTGTCTTGGCTGCAGAGGTACTTGCACCCAGTGTTTGTACTTCAGCCTCATCACAGCCTGGTGACTCCCCATGAAATGGTCCCTCTTTCTGTTTGTCCCTCAGGCTTTGTCTCTCACATACAACAGAAGCATATATCTGGGTGCTCTCCTCTCTGAGTGGAAATAAGTCCCTCTTGTTATCTCTTCCCACGCATTCAAAATCCAGTTTGAGTGTTTATTCATCTCTTGTCTTCGGTCCCTAACACCTATAAACCGAGTTCAAAGCCCTTCTTTTTGTATTAGCTGATCTGTTTACAAACACATCCTCTCCCGTGAGGGAAAGAGTCATAGTAACTCATAAACATAAAAGCTGGTTTTGAAATTAATTGGCTCATCATTGTTTATATTTGTAATGTCTCTCACCGTTACACAGAACCCTACATCAGTCTTTCTCTTAGAGAAGCAAACTGTCCCATGTCCTTGCCCTTTTGTAAAAACTGGTGAAAAGGACCTGTGACATCATCAAGTCCAACCAGACTGATCACCACCTTGTTAATAGATCATGGCATTGAGTGCTATACCTGGTTGTTTCTTGACCACCAAACACAGTTCAAATCTGAATTATTTCAGGGAAATCTCTGTCTATGGGAAAAAGAATGAGTGTATATATGTAGTCATTGTAAATATTAGGCCCTCTCAGGATCTTGGAGGACAGATGCCAGAGCCAGAGGTAGACAAGAGTCATGCTTCTGGTCTGCGACAGGAGGTCTGTCTGAGGAATTCTGTCATAAATGAGTAAGATGCAGTGTTCTTTTGGTATTTGAACACTGGTATTATCAACTTAATGATCTTTTTATGAGTTAAAAGAAAATTAATTGAGATACTGATACCTGAACATTATATAGGTAAAAGTTTTGTTACTGTCTTTTATTACAAATATAATTTTCTGTGGATCTTTACATTGCTCAGAAAACATCAGATGATTGTTCTAGGTCGTATAGTACAATTTTCTTAGGTATTGCACTATGAGGCCTATTCTTCTCCCTGTTGTTTAAACTGTGACTTGGCTGATATCCAGTGGTTTTTGTTTTGTTTTGTTTATTGGGTTTGGTTTTTTTTTCTTTTTTTTTTTTTTGTTGTTGTTGTTGTTGTTGTTTGTTTTTTTGTTTGGTTTTTTTTTTTCAAAATTCACTTAAAGACACCTGAACCAAGACCTCTGATGTTAAATTTCCATGTAAACAATGGTTGTAGATAGCCAAGGGTGATCACAATTGCAAGTGTATTGGAAGCTTATTCCAAAAGCAAAAATGGAAAGGAATAAGGCTCTGTCCTAGGGTCAATGAGTCAAGGTGAGGGTCCTTACCATAGAACTTTCTGAGAACCTGTTCAAGGTCACTGAGGAGATGCCATGAGCAGGCTTTTAAATTTATATGGCAAAATACAAACTAATTCTGTTGTAAAGAAAACCCTGTGAGTCTGTTATCTAAGTACAAATCACATATATATTTTTTATAACAGTGAAAATTAAGCATATTATATTTGTCTCTAGTATTTGTGAATCATTTCCAAACTGGTTCCATTATTTCCTAATAGTGAATATTTTTAAAGTACTCCAAGCTCATTATTTGTGCATAGTTCATTTTAGTATTCACCATTTGTGGCTGAGCAATTTGATACTTACCCATTAGGGGAATCTAATTTTATTCATTTTAAAAATTGCTTTGCTCAGTCAGAGCTCAGCTAGTATGACCTTTTTAATTGGAGAATAATGGAGAATAAGTTATGGCTGGTGCTTAATGCCACCTTTTAATTACTGAATGAAATGTAAGGATATGTAAATGTCATTCTAATTGAAAATCAATCACTGAAATCTTTTTAAATGCCAAATACTATGATCTTTGAGCACCAATGAGCAAAACAGTTTCTTTAGAAATATTATACATCTCCATTATTGTGGAGATTATTATAATACTAATCTGCACTGATATTACTCCTAGCCCTTTCAAAATCCTTTTTAAAACATCATAACTGTAACTCAAAAATGCTTATTTTAGTATAACTAACTATTTTTATTAATACTGGAGTGAGGAAACCTTTAAAATCATCCAGAAGTTTTATACTATACTGAAATTTAAAAAAAAAACAAAAAAAACAAAAAAAACAAAAAAACCAACCAATTCAAATGGCAGTTTGCATTTTAAGCAAGTTTTATTAATGCTTTCCGTCTCCTCTAGGGAATTCTTGGGTGTAAAAGGGTTTTGGGTTCTTTTCTTTAACTAAAAGAAATTATCCAGATACCAAACTTCTGTGTAAACAAATGTCTAAGCATGAGGTAGCATTGAGATTTATGATATATCAATCATGGTGAAGTAATGCTTCCTTGGAAGAAACAAAAAAAATCCAAATCTCATAAGGCACAAGGGTATAATCTTAAGAACAGCTGGTAAGGTGTGGCAAAGAAAGCCTGGAGACAGGATCTGATCTCTACTTGCGCTGAAAGCAATGGGCTTTTTGCTATTATGGCTGTCAAAGGTGAATGTCATCCGCTCAATGCCTGAATGTCAGGCTGCTCCATATTACAGTAAATCTCGTTCATATATTTCCAGAATGTCATATACCTCAGTTAGTGAGCCTTAAAAATGCCTGGAAAGAGTTAACTGACTTTTTACTGTAAAGCTTATTCATAAGTTTAACCAGAACTTCTGAGTTTTGTTAATAAAACAAACTTTTTTCCTTTCTAATCTGAAAGCTTATCATGGAATTGGTGAATAGATAGCAGTGTCTGGCAGGTATCAGTGCTAACCAAGATGTGATAGCTATTAGGTCTTACTATGAAATTACGTTAACTAACTTTAGCATAGGGCTGCGCCAGCGTGTCACCAGACCCAAATTAAAAAGTGTTGTAAAATAGAAAAATTCTCTACAAAGTTTAAATCAGATGGAGAGGTCAAGCAGACAGAATTCTTTTCTATAATTAGATTGCAATGACTAAACGTTGTGGCAACAGTGTGCACTGTTGCCTGCACATTTGCTGGAAGTGATATCAGAAGTCATTAATAGCTCAGGTCAAAGCAGTCTTCCAAAAGTTTAGAGTAGTCAGAATTGGTCTTGTTTGTTCTGTTGCATTTTGCAAGGGTTGGTTTTCAAGAATATATTAATTTTGTAGAAGAGTGACTTGAAATATAAAAGACCTCCAGTTAATGTCTAGCTGACAGATGTGACACTGATTTGCAGTCAGAAGTTTTTGATCATTTTCAAATATAGTAATATAAAGCAGTACCAGTGCTGTCAGCTGAATGTCTTCCCAGCCAAAAATACCTGCATAAAATATTATTTTATTATGATAATTTACAGTGATGGTTGTCCTTTCAAAAATCATACTTTTTTTTTCCAGTCTAAAACATATATGTGCAGTTGGCAAGGGGATACCCTGTGTTTCACAGTCGACTTTGCTCTAGGATTTACCTGTTTTGACAGTAAAACTAAGGTAAGAGTAAAAGAAGAGGAAAACATAACTCTATATTGTTTTATTGTTGTTGAAGTTATCATCTATTGCATTTTCTTTATGTTTATGTCCAATATTTATTCCTCCAATATTCTGACCTATTTATTTATTTAGCCCTACTGAAATGTAGTCAGTTTGGGACTTCAGAGGGATGATTATAGTCATATAGCATGTAAAGATATATTTTGAAGAAAGATATGA
Organism: Vidua macroura; assembly: GCF_024509145.1. NCBI lineage: Eukaryota > Metazoa > Chordata > Aves > Passeriformes > Viduidae > Vidua > Vidua macroura. Next base: position 96,217,943 of record NC_071573.1, read on the forward strand.
AAAAGCAACTTCCTTTTCAAGTAATAAAAGCAAAGGAAGGTTATATTTAGCAGAGAACTTGGTTTGTTATAATGAAGAAACTTCAAGATTTATAAAAGATTACAAGTCATGAAAAAAATGAAATGTCATCTGATTCTATTTGTTTTGAAGCTATGGATATAAAAAAGGATTAGTTATTCTTCCATCATAAGAAATTTAGGTCAAGTCTAAAATAAACAGAATAAAGGCAAATGTTTTTCAAAGTCAGAATCTAAAAGATTACATGCACTTATCTTGCAAAACAGTGGCTATCAAAAAGTGCCTGCAGAGAATGGTTAACGATACATGCCAACTTCCAAGCCCTGTCTATAATGCTACTATTTTTTGTATAATTTAGTGGTACTTTAATGTATATTATTCTCAGTGGATTTTAACACCTTTTTGACAGTAGAAGTACACATATAAACAAAAAATGTTTCTGCATTAATAGAACTGTTCAGTAGAAGGTCGGCCTTCTCAAATATTTTTTAAAATCTCTGTCAGACATTCTGAGAAAAGAGGGAACACACAGCATTTTGAAATACTGATGCAGGATTTAGTTTTTGCATTTTGGCATTTTGTGGGTTTCGGGCCAAAATGCCCCCAAATTTCAAATCTATTGAAATCTTAGTGCAGAGAAATAATGACCAAAATTGCATGGAAATTTAGACGAATTAAGTGTGCATCCCATGAAGCAGGATAAAATTTTGGAACATACTTTTGTATACACTTCTCTTCCTCAGGTGATACTGCGTTCTGGAATCCTGCTTCTTGCACAATTATACACATTGTGCATGTAACCACAAATTAAGAAGGAAGCTCTCTAGCCTATAGAAAGGGTTTCTTTTAAATGTGAAGAATGATTGCATGTACTCTCACTTTATAATTTTAACCTTACTCTATTAATAGGACTTTGTGTCACAGTACCTACCTTCAGTATTGATGATGAGGAGGATTTAGATGAATTATTGTTGCTTACCTAAGGAGAAACATAGAATACCAGCAGATAGACTGATTCCATTGCTAAACGGTAAAAATTATGGAGAGCTCAAATACATTTATTCTTCATCTGTGTGAGAGATGGAGATGTTCTCTGCATCCTCAAGCCTGAGTGAGGCAATAATGGGTGACTTCTGCAGTTCATCTTACTTCCCATAATTGCTAGCTGAAGTTTACTGTGTGATTCCCATATGCATAGTTATTTCAGAATATTTCCTACTAATGCGAAAAAGATTCTTAAAGTGGTCAAGGAATTAACAGTTCATTAGGGACATAGCAATTTACTAAAAAATCTATTTTTTCTTGGAATTAATGAAAAAAATTAAAGTCTTCTATTGATGCAAAGAATACTCTTACACCCCAGCAGGTGTTCAGAGGATTATTAAAATAAAGGCCAGTCCCCTGTCTGCTCTATGACTCTGGATCTCAAATTTTGGGCAACCAGCTCATGTACTCATTGAAAAACATTATTTTTTACACTTTGAAAAACAATTTTAAAAGGGCTTTCTTATTATAAATTCTAAAATAAAAAGCACAATAAGTTTTGCTTTGGAATGTGGGGGGTTGACCCTGGCTTCCTCATGAGTTGGGCAAATGAGAGGAAATACAGCTAAAGGCTTGTGGGTCCAGATAAAGGCACGGAGAGGTCACTCACCAGTGACCATCGTGGGCAAAACAGACTCCACTTAGGCAAATCAGTTTAATTTATTGCAAATCAAATCAGAGTATGCTAATGAGAAATAAAAACCAGATCTTAAAACACCTTCCCCCCACCCTTCTCTGCTTCCCAATTTTCTTTATCTCCTCCTCTCCAGCAGCACAGGTGGGTTGGAAATGGGGGCTGTAGTCAGTTCACCACATGTTGCCTCTGCCCCTCCTTTCTCCTCAGGAGTACTTCTCACACTCTTCTGCTCCAGCATGGAGTCCCTTCCACAGGAGACAGTCCCTCCAGAGTCCAGTATGAGTCCTTCCCATGGGCTGCAGCTCTTCATGAACTGCTCCAGTGTGGGTCCTTCCCACCAGGTGCAGTCCTTCAGGAGCAGCACCTTCTTCACTGACCATGGTGTCTGCAGGGTTTTTTTCTCTCCCATATTCTCATTCATCTCCCCAGCACAAGAAATATATCTTTAAAGAACTTTTCTAGAACAGGTTCTTTTCCTGCATATTCTATTCCAGGCTCTTGATAGGCTTAATTCATTCAGCTTTTACCTTTTTTGGGCCCATCACTGAGATACTTCTGTGCCTGCATCTGCTTTGTATCTCACTGTAGAGATTCTTTTTATCTCATTGGCTTGGTTGGTTCATCTTCCCCATCCTGTGCCTCCAGCTGCTCCTCCAATAGAAAGGGATCCCAAAATGTGCATTTTCTGCCATCTTCCAGCACTCTCTACTTCTCATCTTTCCCACTCAGTGTCAGCTGTTGAGAGAGATGATGACTCCAGCAATGCTTATTATTACCAAATTGTTCCTAAGTTCTTGATTCATCTCCACCTTAGCAGTTATTACATAGCAAACATTCATCTATACTGTTTAGAGCCAAACTCATTTAAGCTTTTAACACTTTTCAGGTGGTCTAATTAGGTCCTCTGGACCCAGTTAAAATCTGTTCATGAGTGTAAAGTTTAAGCACCATCACAGTGCTGTAGTATACTTCAGTTTTTCTTCATCTGTTATATCTCTCTAAGACCTCCTTGACATTTATGTCTGCAGGGAATCAGGAGATAGTTTTTTTATTTATAGGATATTCCATTTTAAACTGGTTCTGAAGCCAACTGGTAGCACTGGTCTACTCAACAAAAATATTTTGAGAAGAGGCATATTGGAAAATAGAACACAGAAAACTTTTTCCCATGTGTGCTTTTGAAATAAGCTCTCAAGTATTTAAATTGTGTTTCTTCAGCAGTGTCCAGGGACTGAAGCACACTTCAACATGTGCAGAGAATTTTCATTAAGATTATAGGTATTAAAGGAAACATCAACAGGAAGTCCGGGTGCAAGTTGTTACCATGTGGGATTTTTTAAATTATTCTTTTTTCAGATGATGAATAGAAAACATTCAGATAAATAAAGAAAATCACCTTGATTTCAAAAATAATTTCCCAATTTTTGTTTTTACTAAATATCTCCATAAATATTAAAGCATATCAGTCAATCTAGAGTTTGCCAACACTACTAAGATGCCATGCATAAACCTGTGGGAGACCAAGAAGTTTAGAAGTCATATATTTTACAAACCCACAATGTAGGACACATTTTTGTGATTTCTGAGACTTTGATCAATAATAATGTTTTTGCACTTCTATAGCTTTTTTGAGAACTTCAAACCACATTTCACACATCAGTAAGTTCAGCTTTGCATTATCTGTGTAAGTCACAATTATCTAAGTTATGCAAATGAGCCAGCTGAAATACGAAAGATCAAGATATGGCATGGAATTGTATTCATACTGAAACTGATACAAATATCCTCATGAATCTGTATGGAATTAAGCTTTTGCCATCTTTATGCTTTATGTAGGCAATTGAAACATTTATATCTCAGAGAATTTCAAAATAGTTTAATTAATGAATTTTAATATTGCATCTTTTGCTTTCACAAAGGGTACAGAAATGTTAATTTTAATTGCTATGCAAAGAGCCAATTATCATGCACTACATTACTGCTGTAGTGCTTTATTTTAGTACACGTAAATTGATCATCATTCTATAGTTCTAGGTAAAAACATGCAGCAGAGTCCTTAATCAAATTTCTTTTTCTTTAGAATGTGCTGTGGAGGTTTAAATTCTCTCAGCTCAAAGGCTCATCAGATGATGGGAAAACAAGAGTAAAGCTGCTTTTTCAAAATCTAGACACCAAACAAATTGAGACAAAGGTAAGCAACATCCTGTTTCTCAGTTTAGTTAAACATGACATAAAATTACTGTCCAGGCATCGGAAATCCCATTTACTGGGATACACATATTGTGAACACATCACAGCTTATCCTTTTTTGCTGATTCTTTAGAAACTCCACAATAAATGGAAGCAATGTAATACCCATAAATTTATTTTACTATTTCTACAAGCCTATTATTGTGTTATGATAGTATTTTACTCTTCTAGAAAGATAATTCCTCTAAAGTTATTCTGTCAACCTACAGTAGATATGTCTAAAAACTGCATTTAAAAAAGATAAAGTAAAAATAAAATTTGATCCCAAGCTTGCTGTTGAATTAAAAAAATAGAGCTTTTCAGTTATGTGGTTTTAAAAAGGAGGAGAATTTCGGCATGATATGGCATAGAAAAGGAAGATAAGAGTGTTGTTCAAGTGGGTTTTGGTTGACAAAAGCCAGTGAAACAAGAGAAAAGTATCTGAAGACCTATGAAAGTTTTCGAATACTCTTAACTGGAGTTGTACAGGTTAAAGTCACTTATAAAGTGGTATTTTTCTATATTGACCATACACAAAAGATATATGTTACCTATCCTTCTAATGTTTAAAATAATTGTAAGGAAAAAGTCTATAACCTTCCTTATTTATCATAAAGTTACCGTACATGCAATATATCCTTCTTTATACATCTGTATTAGTAAATTATTCAGGATTTCATCAGCAAGCTTGAGCTAAGTTGCCTCTTGGCTCTACTTTAAAAGATATTATAATAGCTGTTACAAAAGGTAATGTATAATAATTTGTCTAGTAGCAGGCCATTTCCACTTCATTTCTCACAGTAGTCCTTGGAGACAGAAAAGGACTACTGTCTTCATTTTATATGTGATCATCTGCTGCAGTGAGCTTACATAACTTGTTTCAGGTCAGACAGGAAGATTGTACTCATGCATAAACTGCTTTGTGTATCTCTGTGCATTAAATCATTAGATAGTTCCTGTGTGTGATTAGCCAAGGGCTGCAATTCCATTGCTTGTAAAGTAATTCTATTACTTTAATACTGTATCATTCCTCTTTCTGTTGCGGTAAAATCTGATTTTTAAAATTTTATTTTCTTTTTATTTTTGTGCAAATTAGATTGCTTTTAATCGGTTTTACCCGATTTTACTCTGATAGAAAAATTGTAAATTTTAGCATTTTTATGAAAAATTGGTTATCTGTAAAATTATTATAAATGAGTCCTTATGATAATTTTGCAGTAAATTTTGTTCAGGAGACAGATTTGTTAAAACATTAAAATTATTCTTTTACATAGCTCTAAATGAAAACATCTTGTAGTTGGCAAAATTCACTTTGAAAGTATCAGATGGAAATTGATATGGGATTGGTTCATACAGAATTCTTAACAGCTGTGTACCTAAAAGTACATATGTGTTGCAAGTACTGGAAGATCCCAGAAAAAGCTCATTAAAGGCCAGAGGAAAGGCTGTTACTAAGTAGCTGAGGATTTATCAGAATTTCAATGATTACACCTTTTACAACTGTCTCAGCAAAGTGCAATGTACCCACTAGGATTTCACTTTAAATGGGACTGGGATACAACTGTGCAGCCTCTCCACTTCAGATAACTGGCATATATAATCAACTGTATGCCCACCACCTAAATGGTATGACTTCTTAGACTTGTGAGTTACAGGCTGGCTGGAAAATGCCCAGCACTAATACCCATAGTACAATCCAGTATTTGCCTCTGCTTATTGCACTGAAAGAGATTTCATAGGGCCAGATGGTGCTATACAGTGAAATGCAGCCAATAACGAGAAACAAAAATGTTATCAAGTAATAGAAGTTTCATTTTTTCTGGGTAAATGAGCCGCTGTGCACAAAAGAAAGCTTGAAGCAGATGACTTACATTCGCTTGGTGGAAAACAGAGAGTCAAGGCAGCAAAAGAATTTTCCAAAGTTTATCTAATTTTATATTACTATGAATTCTTGGGGGTAAGAAAAATCACACTTGAATTCTTTTTTTGTGTCTTGTTTACGGGCTAGATGTGATGTTTTTTCTTCTTCTTCTATTTGGGCTTCTAAATTTTAAGCCAAGTACTTCTTCCTGTGCATTTTAGTTTTAGGTGAACAGTACATTCCTCCATTTAAAAAGTTTTCTGTTGAAAGGAGATAATAAGGAAAAGATTCCTGTCAGTTGTTTCTCCTTCAGGTTCTTCATATTCCCTACAACTTCTTATAGTTTCCCACTTCAGTACTTCCCTGAACTTACCCTGCATTTAGTATTGAGCAATTACAAGTATTTTTAGTAGATATTCTTTACTCAAATTTTCAAGGTTTCTCTAAAAAAACCAAAAAAATATAAGATTAATACTTTTCAGATTTGTATTAATGCTTTATTTCCCTTTGCTAAACTGTAGCTATATATCTGAAAAATAAGACTTTTTTACCAAGCATAATTGAATTGAGCATTTCCTTTTCTTTTCATCTTACTTAGTCTTAAATATTTATTGAAAAAATGTAATAAACCATTGTGGTCAATAGAGCATTGTGAGACATATTGAAGTCTCAACTAGATATTGCTGGTCTCATAAATTTCTTGTATATAACAAGATAACTTAAGAGCCCTGCATATTCTTCTCATCCATGATATGGCTACCAAGCCCTGCTATACTTGCTGATATATTGAGCCAGATTTAGAATTTTGGTTTCCATTTTGAATTTGATGTTGTCTGCAGCTAAAACCTGGATATCTTTATCTGGGCTTTTAACCTGAAATAAAAACCCCAACCCAAACCACACCAAACCAACAAACAACCAACCAACAACAACAACAAAACCCCACAACAACTAAAAAAAAAAATCAGTCTGATTGGAAAACATATCTTGAACAATACAGCGGTAACAGTTCTGCTCTGGTCAACAAATACCATACACTGAGGCTTAGCAGTGTCCTTAAAGTCGTGAAATGCACAGGGCACAATAACCCTGTCAGCTTCTCCATTATTTGCCTTTCATGTGATACAGGCTCATGTCGTGTACAAATAGTGATTCAACAGCTCTCAGAAGTTCTCAGTAAAATTGCATGCATAGTAATAATGCAACAGGCCTGTCAGGCTCTTTATGGTATGTAATAAATCCAACTCTCCTAGTGGGTGGATGAAATAAGAACATATATTTTTCTTCCTTGGCTGTGCACATGCAGTGAAGGAGGTCAGTGCAGTGTGCTCATTTTTTATATTTTAAGTACCAGCTGGAAGTTTTGCAGTCTTGTCCTCCCACTGCTTTAATCCAATCTTTTATGTTCTTCTCTCAGTGTCTTCCTTCCAGTGCCTTTGTTGTACTTAATCTACTTATTACAGTACATACAATAAACTGAAAGAGCTTTGGTTATTGAAATACTAGACATGCACAGATTCTCCTTAAAAACTGACAATCTCAATTAAAGAAAAAAAGCAGCAAAAACTCAGATAAGGAAAGCAAACATAAGGGTGCTGTTAGATGGTATAGTGCAAATAAAATGATCAGTTACTCATCTGCCTGACTACAGAGACAAATGTTACTTTAAAAAATAAACTATCAGAGCGATGTATTTGTTTGAAAGAAGTGTCACTGGTGTTATTTTCTAGGAAGAATACATATTACCTTCCAAAGCTAGAGAGGCTGCATTTCCACCTATAAAACTGTATTCAAGATAGCAAAGAGACAAATTGTGTCCCAGTCTTCAGACTGTGCAACAGCTACATGCTCCCAAGTCAGAAAGCCATTCTTATCTTTTACTAAATCCATATTTTCAGATAAACCCCCAGTCCTCTTCCCCTTCCCCTATTGTAATCTACATGGAAGCAAATCCTTACCCCAGCTTATCCTTAGGTATGTATGACTATTCCTCATTATCTACACCTGACTAGATTACAAAGCTGGCTGCAGGATTGCAAAGGCAGCCAGCACTGATCAGACATCCTTCAGACACAAAGCTCCATAGCCTTATCCCATTACTGGTCTTCTTGATCAAACACTACTGTAATTAGCTGCATTTCTGGAAGCTTCTAGTGCACAAGGCCTCAGGTGAGCCCCACTTTTCTGATGCCACCATGGGTGGCCACATCTAACTGAGGTCTGCAAGACAACATCTCCAGAGCTCTGCTCCTATTTTATGATCCCAGAGGATTGCTCATCCTTGCACAAACCTAACATAAAATAGTGAAGATGTGAGAGACAAGAGAACTGAACCAGCTGGTAAATTGCATGAGGAGTGCTTATATGCCACACATTTTGCTTTTCAGCTCTGTAATAACTTTCAAAATTGGCACCACTCTTGAAAATAATCCACAAATAGGACACTTGCAGTATTAAGTGTGGAAAGTAGCATTGTTGTCACATAAAACGTAGGTTTAGTGTTACTGCTAGTCTTCCACCTCTATGTAGATTATATCTTACAGAAACAAGAGCATATTAGTATTCAAAAGATTAATCACAACACATTAGACAACTTCTCTCAGATACAGAGGAGGGGCTGCTGCAGGTTGATCCATTCTCTGAACTGGGATGGAAACAGAGAGGACTCTGCAGTTGAGACATTGGGAAAGACTGATTCACAGTCATGACATATTCCTGTCTTTGCCTTTTTCTAAACCCAAAGCTCTCCAAATAATGTTGTAAGAGCAGTCTGAAATCCTGTCTACAGTCTTTGTTAGATTATCTCTGTTTGCTTATCTCCATAAATATTTATAGATTGGAAATGCATAAAGCTGGAGTAGAGAAATTGGAACTCTGTGATGGGCTCCTTTCTCTCAGTTTGTTTGGCTGTGTTTGGTCAGTGTGTTGAATTTCAGAACCTAAAGTGAAATTGTTGGGTGATTTCAGTTGATTTTGGAGCAAATCTAAGATTAATTGGAATGGTCATATTTTTTAATTTCTTGGTTTTGAAGATGGAATTCCAGTAGATGTAAAACATTTGATTGAGACAAAACCTGTATTATTTCATATTTCAGATTTCATTAATAATCATGACTGTGTATATAATTTTAGTTTTATTAAACTTAGATAAGGAGATTTAAATAGTGGCATTGGAGGGTTTTTTTCCCATGGAAGTGTTTATATTAATTTATATTAATATTTAAAGTCAACATCTCTCAATAAAATTTATTTTAAGAAACCTCCTCCCATATTTGCTCCTCAAATGTCAGTTAAATGTCAGTTAAAATAGAAAAAACAGGAGCTTTTTGCCCCCAAAATTTAGGACAAAGATGTCATAGGCTCAAATACACTCATGTTTTCCTCTGCTCCGCTATGGCTTCTCCATCAGTTTCAGTCTCTTGAGGGGTGTTACCTGCTCTGCCATGGAGCTCCCCCTACTTCACTGGTCTTGTTACCTTTTTGGGGAATTATCTGCCCTTTCTCACCTACGTTTACCCTGGTGGACCCCTCCTCACTGTGGGGCTGAGCCATGCCTGGCAGTGCATTAGTTAGACATGCCTAGAACCTGCTGTATCTGGCACAGGGCAGCCCTGGTCTCTCCTCGAAGAGGCTGTGCCTGCAGGTCTCTCCACTTCCAAAAATTTACCAATTGTGCCCCAAATAGGGTCACAAAATCATGCTCTAAAAATACTAGTGAACAATTCATTACTAGTAGGACTACCTGTGCCTAGTAAATACCTGGCCTTGGATAGCAAAATGGTGTGATGGTGAGCTTTTCTGGGACAGTAAGTTTGAATTCCAAATATTCTGTTTGGGCCAATTTTGTTTAGAACATACTATAAAATTCTGTTACAGAAAAAGTAGAAGTGCAATGCTTTGCCTTTTGCTTAAAAGCAAGCATACAGAGTGTGCCTCAACAAACAACTAGTTAGCTAACAGATTGCTGAAAATAGTCTTCTGCTCAAACCAAAAACTGTCTCAAGTGTTCCCATAATATATTCACCGACTGCAGACTTTACACATAGTGATATCACTTAAATTGAACATGTTTTTTACATTATATTTGTTTTTTATATTATATTTACATGTCATTGTGTCAGACTATCCTCTATTAATGTATGGGTTCATAGGGAAAAAGAAAGTTAACTTATGCACAGAAGATGAAATATATGTAAAAAGTCAAGCGACGCTGAGAACTGTTTAGGCATAATTCTGCCTTTCTTTGTGAATCAGGGCATCTGAATTTCATACCTAGTCATGTTTGTATCATTAGGGTGTGGTGTGACTTCACCTTATCTTTCACCCTGCCTTTGGCGTCTCATCTCTCCTTCATAGGCTGACAAAAGATGTGATCTCCTCAGCCTACCCTTCTTAATACCTCATCATCCTCAAACAGCCTTAAAATTATTTGTCAAATACTTTAATAATGTTCAACAAGGCCGAGTGCCGAGTCCGGCCCTTGGGTCACAGCTCCAGGCAGTGCTGCAGGCTGAGGGCAAAGTGGCTGGAAAGGTGCCTGGTGGGAAAGGATCAGGGAAAAGGGTACCTGGTGGGAAAGGGGGTGCTGGTTGACAGCAGCTGCACATGAACCATTGTGCCCAGGTGGCCAAGAAGGCCAATGGCATCCTGGCCTGTATCAGCAATAGTGTGGCCAGCAGGAGCAGGGCAGGGATTGTCCCTCTGTACTCAGCACTGGTGAGGTCACACCTGGAATGCTGTGTCTGGGCCCTTCACTTTAAGAAAGGTGATGGCTTGGATGGGCATGACATTTGAGGAGTGCCTGAAGGAGCTGGGGATCATTAGCTTGGAGAAAAGGAGTCTCAGGAAAGGTCTTACCACTCTCTATAACTGCCTCAAACAAGTTACATGTGATAGGATGAAAGGAAATGGCCTCAGCTTGTGCCAAGGAAAGTTTAGACTGGATATTAGGAAAAAATTTCTTCACCAAAAAGTTGTCAAGCATTGGAACAGGCTATGTAGGGGAGTGGTTGGGTCACCATCCCAATAATATGTCAAGTGTAGATGTTGCACTTAGTGGCATGGTTTGCTGGTAGACTTGGCAGTCCTGCATTAATAGTTGGACTCAGTGATTTTTCAAGATCTTTTCCAACCTGAATTATTCTATGTTGCAATATTTGAATGTTCTTTCAAGTTGACTGTTCTTTCAAGTTGACCTTGAATGTTCTTTCAAGTTGATTTGAAAGTTCTTTCAAGTTGAGCTGAGTATAATGTAAACAATAAAGTATCACAGAGTGAAAACTAAATTGATACATGGCACTGCCAGTGAACAAGGTATGGATATACAGCTTTTATTCTTAACAATTTTAATTTTACAGTTTCCTATAAAAATTCAATTTACATGTTAAAGCCATTATTGCTTTTTAAATGGTCTGTTCTTTATTAATGTATAATGTTTATAAACCTGAATTGATTTTTTTCTTTTTTTTTCTTTTTTTTTTTCTCTTACTTCTTTCAGGAACTTGAATTTCAGGATCTGACGGCAGTTTTACACTGTATTCACTCCTTTATAGCAGCAAAAGTGGCATCTGTGGATCCAATATTCATAGACAGTCAGAGTATTGCAAGAAAATATATGTACAGTAATTGAAACTAGATTATATGTTGTGACTATGGAAAATAAATTATTTTCTTAACAAAAGTAGTTATTTCATTCACAATATTGCAACTTGGTGATTTTATAAGAAGCCTATAGTTGTGTTATCTGTAATGTTCAGAGTTTTCACAATCTGATAAATATTTTGAATCTATGAGTTAAAAAATGCTAAGTCAAACTTGGTTATCTTCATCATTGATCTAAAATTCCAAGTGAATATTCATTCAGTAATATTTCTACAGTAATTTTGATTTCTGTTCTCATGATGATACATGCTACCACTTATTACATAGTAATGTGGAGTAACATTTGAAAAGTGTATGTCCAAAGTTTGGCCTCTAAGTCTGTTTTGAAAAGTGTTGGGCTTACAAACAATTACTACAGTCTTCATTGCAGAAAAGAAGTAATTATTGAAGACAACTGCTGTAGGAATTGAACTTTCATCTTCCTTCTATATGTTTAAAAAACTGTAGTTCTGTGGTTGGGTTCTTTCAAGGCCTGAGAGTTTAGCTCTTGCAAAACACTAAATAGGCTATTTCAGATCTAGGAACATAGCTAAGCACATGCTTGGCTCTAAGAATACTCAGTAGCCCCAGTGTATGTGCAAGGTAATGTTAAGAATGTATTTAAGTATCAACTCTGAAGTGCTTTAGACTCAGCTAAGAAGCCTGACTATAGACACTTAGTTTTAAGAAACTTGCCACAGGGTTTTCTTGTCTTTTAATAAAGCTTCCATGAACCATTCATTTATTCATTCATAGATTGACTTGACCCTATCCTTTGATGTAATGCTCCGTATGCTTGGGAACAGCTTTTATTTGGAGGAACATGCTTCCAAGATAAGATGAACATAACAAAACATAAATATTTTTCTGGGACATCTGTCTTCTTTTTCCTATAGCTTTAACCTTGATTCTTATTAAAGAATTGTGGATTTTGTCCTTCTTGAGGAAAAAAAAGTCATCTTACTTTTGACATATACCTAACCTTCCTTCAGAAATCATAATCTTAAATGCACAGATAATTTCCTGCTATTGAAAAAATGATTGAAAAAGAAGACATTTTAGTCTTCGGGCATATTCCCTGTAAGTGATACCATATATTGCAGGTTTTTGTGATAGAAGTTTCAGTTTTTCTGACTTGTACTTTTGAGGCAGCATCAAGAAAATAAAACAATCATAATCAAACAAGTAGAATACCTTAAGTAGATGCCATGGATAAGGAGTGAATTCATCAAAGTCCTCCCTAAATTTTAGGAATCTTGTTGGGTGTCCTGATAAAGTTATAGCCTAAAGTTGCTATAGTCTAACGAAAAGAGGTTGGTGCCTTTAAAAAGTCTCAAGTGAGGAGTGTTTTTACATGAACTCAGTGCTTAAGTTTAGTCAGCTAAATTCCCTCCTTCAGGTCTTAAGCTGTCTTGTCAGACTGCAGTGAGGCACTTCGAACAGATGCTTCTCTGTCCACCTAAAGCTTAGGCACAAATAAAGTGTCTGATACAGGTGGTTTTATCCTGCCAGGAGGATTACTTGTTTCTAAGTGTTATCCATAGAGAAATTAATTTGAACAGTGCAGACTCTGCTTGTAATTCCAGTGTTGTTTAGGGTTCCAGTGTTGTTTGCATCGAGGCATGCTAACTCTGGGTAAAACAGTATTTATTAAATGTGATAAATATTTTTATTATTTAAAAATAAATCTTTATAGCCATTATTGTATTTTAACATACATAATCTCAATTTTATAATATTTTTATTTCAAGAAAATAATTTTAAAAGTTTTCTTTTAAAACTGCATTCTGAACATGCATTTATTGAAAATGTTTCATTTAATTCTCAGCTTTTGTATTTACTGAGGTTTTAACATTCACAAATTACAGCATTACCATTTTAATATCTTTCTTACAGCCAATTCTCAGTTTATTAGCATGAATAATTAGAAGCATCAAGTTTAGATGTTAGAAGTTTAGAAACTTCATTAGAAGTTTCTGTAGGATGAAGAATTATGGAATTAATTCAGTTTTGTTTTTCTAATTTTTTCTGATAGACAAAGTTCCATACTAACATGGTAGTTACAGTAGAAAACTGTACTAGCTAGTACTGAACTGGTACTACAGTCAGACATCTAGATTTAATGTTTTAAGAATCATGTGATTATAAACTAACATATTTCCCCAAATACTGTAATAAAACCTTAAAATATATTAGGCCTAATTTATTAAGTAATCTTTCATTTCTACAAAAAAAAAAAAAAAAGTTCTGCAATTCAAAAAGAGCATTATTGATTTTTTTCCAAAGCATCTGGATATAACACTTTTTCATTAGCACTTTCAAATTTCTTATATGAAGTTGCTTATGCTGATTTTAATTAATTTCATTATTTGTTTAATGGAATTTCTAAATTCTTTTAGTCTTTTGATGAGCTACTGTTTTTGCAACACAGTAGTTTTCTTCTGCATGTCCAACTCAATCTCAAGGAATATTAGAAAAAAAATCTTATAAATTCACCCTCTGAAATGTAGCACTGTATTTTAGAATTAATTCTCCAAACATATTTTTAATGAGGAACTTGAAGATCCCTATTAGTTCACTTATTTTTTTCCTTTCTTTCACATTCTGCAACAGTCTCAAGGAAAGGACTAAAGGCCAGTGTTTTGAGAAAGTTGCCAGAGGCTGGGAAAAGCTAATGGCTTGCTAGTTACTCAGCTGTTATATAGGCTGTGTAGGACTTCCATAGCACCTTGCATTTCTTAGTCATATACCTGATATTTGAAAATGTTGCATTCCCAATTTGTTCAGTTGCTTATGTTTCTTTGTCAAATTTTTAATCATCAGTAAAGCATATTAGTTTGTCATTGCCTTCAGAATGTAGATCATATATCATGTATATATTTTTCTCTGTCAATGTTGTGAGTATTTGCACCACATTTCAGCTGACAAAACACCTCAAAATAGAAATATAATGGGATTCACAAATAAATCTGCTGGTAGATACCTTCCACAGTCACCCATCAAGAATTGCAGGCTGAGGCAGAGGACACCTGCTTTTAGCATATCAAATGTCAAATATTTAATTTCTAATGAGATCATAAAACAAATTTTTATATTCTTTGTTACATACTTGTGATATATTAAGCTTTAGTCTTACAATCTCATTATGTATTTGTGTATGGTTTTCCATTATATTTTTCTAGGGTGACGAAGGTGTACCAGAATTGAATATGGAGTAGGAAAAGACAACCATTTCCTGAAGCAACATCATAAACAGCAGGCTGGGGAAGGAAGCATACAAATATAGAGTTATAAAATTGGGCCCCATCACAAAATCAAGATAGCCGCTTGTGATTAGAAATGAGTAAAAAACAGGACAGTCTGTATGTCCAAATTATCTTTATGCCTTTATTTAAACTCAAGACTTGGTTAAAAGGCTAAAAATGATCCCATCTAGAAACGTGATTTTGAGCAAATGGGTAGTGCTGTTGATTCAAATTAGAACAGGGCTCATCAGTGACTTATAAATTAAGGAGTGGTACAGCCTGCACTTAGGCACTGGACTTGAATCATAATGATGATTTGTTAATATCATTTCTGGCATTTTTTGGTCTAACATGATGAAAATCTGCAGAAAAATCCTATTCACAATCAAGCTAAAGTCAGCTCAGCTCTGTTCTCAGTGCACGGCATGGTTGTGCTGCCCTGTTGAAAACACCAGAGCATTTAATAGAGGGAACATGGCCAGGCTGTGCCAGATGGCCTTAGGGATAAAAAACTAGCCCTGACAATTTCAGTTATAAATTTAGATGTTACCAGAGCATTTCAGGGACTCAATCTAACCTATAACATTTCATTTTATTTTTGCCTGTCATCATAAAGTCTGGGAGGCTGAGGCTGTGCTGATCCAATGTGCAAGTTGTGGAAATATGACTGAATTCTTCTAAGGTTAGGATCTTAGAAAAAGTATTTCAAAATTATTCTCCACCTTGAGCCAATAGGCCTGAAGCTTAAAAAATCATTTTCTATGGGAGGAAGAGTAAGCTCTGCCAAATTTTGCAACCATTAATCTAAAATCCTGTATTATATCTGAACTACATTAATTCATAAGTAACTTCAGACAAGACATGCTTTTTCCACAAAACCTTTAATATGTAACCTGATTTTTGCAGTGACCTAAGCAGAATTTAAAACTGCCTGAATTTCTTTTTAAGTACATCCCCATAAATGCTTCTATCAAAATGCTGTCAGTATTTTATAACACTTTCCTGCCCACCTGAGTATCTCCTCTGTCGCAGTGCCCAAAATCCACTGCTGTTTTAAGTCCCAGTAAATTATACAGGACTTTGCCTGAAACAAAGATAAATTATTTTAAATAATAAACAGAGGAACCAAAATGCTTTTCTTTTCTAATATTCCTTCAGTGCACAGCTGCCTACATGTTCACTTAAAGGATTAACTCCTACTGAAGAAACTGCTGGCTTTCAGTAGGAAACCAAATTCAGAACTATTTGGGCTGAAATCCACAATCTTTTTTTTGGAGCAGCTGTCACGATGCCCTGTACAGGTTGCACTTATGCAGGTATTTCCAACCTCTAGTTTAAATGGATCATAGACATTTTTTCAGGGCAAAGACATGATCTATTATGCAAGTCTACACATCAGGGGGTATTAGTGGCAGAAGCACCTCAACTGCATAGATCTCTAGGATTGCAAGACAACCAAGCAGGGAAAGGAAGTTAAATATAAGAACTTTATTTTTCTTTCCTCACTACTGATTACTCTTGGAACATTATTTCTGTTATATTTCTAGGCTAACTAACTGACTGTTTCTTACAAGTCTCTAAATTCCCAACTATGATGGAAATGTAATACTCAATATTTATTAAGGAATTAATGTAGAAATTAGGTGTCCAGTCTGTGTTAATCATCTGATCTCAACCCCATAACCAGTGGATAGAAATCAGCAAATCCAAGGAGTGCTTTATTCCTTACTACAATAGATGCCTAAAACCAGTGGAATAAATAATGTTCTGAGAATGCATCTTTCTCCATCAACAAGCTATACTACCACATAGATTTTTGACAGCTCAATTTTCTATAGATAGGTTTAATATCAGATTTATGTACCAATACAATAAAAGTAGCAATCATGAGCAATGTTGCAGGATTATGAGAATAAAATAAAACAATGCTGAAGTGAAAGATATTTAAATCAGAAGTTGTCATCCTATTTAGCTGGAGGGAAGAAAAGGTCTTAGCCTGTTCTTATAGCTAGGAGTTACTACCTGGGGCATAGTAGAAGATATTTCTAAAATAATTCAGTAGAAATTGTATTAATTCATAGATGAGTTCTATGTCTCAGGAGATGCACTGACTCTTAGAACACAGAGCTACTCATAAAAAAAATATTAGAGACATTCTACTGTGTCTCTAAGCACTTTGTTCAATTAACATTCAAAACTGAGCTAAATTACTACTCTACAACATCTGTAAGCAGAGTACATAATCAGCTCACTGTTTTCTTTTTGCACAGAAGACAGACAAGTATTCCCTGGTGGAGTAAATATGAATATCAAATTGGTTTTAGGGGTAAAAGTTTCCCTGTGTTATAAAGTAGAAGTCCTTTACTGAACCAGTGTGTTTTATTGCTGGATAGAACTGGAAAAAGCTGTTCTTAAATTTTTCTAAGACTTGGAGAAGTGCTATGGTTTGCATCTGTCTTGTACTCTAACTGTTTTCAATACAATGAAGAATCTTTGGAATAAAGGCAGGAATTTTCCTCATTTGCCTATAACTAAAAGAACAGTGGCTTCCACAAAAGCCCCAGCAGTTATTAGCACATATCACATCATGGTGCTTGAGATATATTGATACTTTCACAGAACTCAAAAGGGGAAATTTGTGCAGCCAGAGAGAAGTAGGAAACAGCAACATCCAAATGACTGCAGAGTTGAATGTCACAGACATTTCTGGGCTTCAGTTCTTTATTCCAGTCAATGATTTTTATCAACATTTGTAGTATTATTAGAGATTTATTTCTCCCCATCACTGGGGTATTCATAGCAGGTTGAAAGGAAAAGTAATCAGATTCATAACCAAACTTATATTTAATTTGCCCTTTACCTTCCTTTGGACCAAGGCACTGTGGAATTTCAGTTAACTCATTCCATACAGTAGGTAAAAATGCTATTAGCATCAGATTCTGGGTTTCTGGTCACTCAAACAGAGTTAATTTCTTCCCTGTCCTGCAAATAATCTCCCTGAGTTTATTTGCTTGTTGTATTCTTTCACACTTTAGAGTTTTACTAATAGCTCAAAATATTCTTTCGTTTCATTACAATATTTGTCACCCTAATTCTATAAAGCCAAGTGCTTCTATGCCTTTTGTTGCCACATTAACCATTTCTATTCCCTCAATATTTTTTCATTTCCTTTTAATTTCTTAATAAGTTTCTCACTCAGTGTTTTATATCCAGTAGAGAAATATCTGCAATTGCAATCAGGAAATTATCCCTAAAAAGACAGTTTCTGAATGCTCATATGAAAAGAATGTAAACAAGGTTCCTCTGCTTTAGTCATGTAGATCTTTTATTAATTTTCTTCTTGGAAAAACTTGTACCATACTTCAGTTTTGTCTGGTATGCCATAGTATGCACAGAGGTGTAGTAGGTCTTTGCCATGCTAATTATTATACAGCCTTCAACAATATCTGCCTTTCATCAGTAGTAAATCCATTTATGTGGCATGCTTTCTTGTGATTTTACTTAATCTATCTTAAAGACACATAGGTTTTCTGGGTTTTTTTCTTCATTTAAATAGGATGGCCAGTCATCAAGTGGTTCTTTTCACTCAGAATTGCTTAGTTCCTCTGCCTTCAAAGAAAATGTTCTCCTGGTTTGACATGACTGACATTTTGTTTTGTAACAATACAGGCAAGTAGGTAAGGTATAGATGTTATTTTTTTTTCAATTATTTTCAATAAACACAATCTATTCTTTACCATCCAAAGATGCACTACTTTCCCAATAGGCTGAAAATGCCTGTGTGGTAAACTGTGTCTAAGAGTGAGTCCCATTTTTGCCTAATGTTTCCTAATCAGTTTCTTAATTTTTATTGGTGCATTTTAATGTGCAATAAACACTACCCTTAGATTTATCATACCACTGCCATTTTATCAAGGTCATTTTTCTGAAAGATTGTATGCTATGTTCATTTGTCACACTTCTTTCAAAAAAAAATCAAACTTTTTTCTTTTACAGGTACATTCTCATCTCTTGGTCTGAAAAAATTCAATTGCCTGAAAGCAAAATCTCTGTAGTTGTTCTCCAACAATTTGTTTCATTGATGTTATTTTTTTCTCTTCCTTTTCCTTTTCTTTTCTTTTGACAAAAAAATGAGAAGTTATATGTGGAATTTTTAGTCACATGCTCCATCTTATTTTTCTTTTTCCCATATTCCTTTTTAATTCTCACATACAAAACACACCCAGAATTATGTCTCTGTGGCAGGAAAACACACCATCCAAAATCAAAAATTAAGAATTTAAACTGTGTGAACCTCATAAGTACATACATGGGCAGGGTACTGTACACTATTGTTTGACACCAGAATTTGGAAATTGCCAGAACTGTATGCAGCTCTACTTTAATTATCTGAACTGCAAATAAAATTGCAACTGAGGAAATGGGTGTTTCATTAAACATTGCAAAAACTAGGAACATTTCTATAGCATAAGGAAGAGGGACATTTTGGTATCAGGCATATGGGGTTTTTTTATATTAAAATGTTTTGCAAACCATGTGGAGATAACTACCAATTTGTGTCTGGCTGTTTTTTATCACCTAGAAAATCCAGGGTCCGGTAAAAAAATACATAGGAAGGAACTTCCCAGAGTAATTCAACTCTTCAGAAAATGTCTTGTGTAGACAGACATCTTGTTTCTGAAATTTTAAAGCATCATATATCAGACTTTAAAAGCTGAACTCTAGCACCTGAAAATATAACCCAGCAGCATTCACTGTGTGCTACTTGCAATTTGCAGACTGCAGGATTTTTCCATCAGAGAACAACTTCCATCTAACAAGAACAAGAGGATGATGTATTTTAAATATTCAAAAAAAGAATACAGAGTTTTTAACCAGGGTAAGGTAGAGTCATAGAGTCATCAAGGTTGGAAGAGATCCGCAAGATCATCAAGTCCAACTGCCCACCCAGCACTACCACTGTAACCAGTAAAACACATGACCCAGGTCCAGGTCCAGATGCCTCTTTCAAATATGTCCAGGGATGGTGACTCCATCACCTCCCTGAGCAAGCTATTCCAATGCCTGGCCCCCCTAACAGTGACTTTTTTTTTTTTTTTTTTTCCTAATATCTAAGCTGAATCTCCCCTGTCTCAGTTTAAGGTCATTTCCTCTTGTCCTCTCACTGCAGGCACAGCAGAAGAGACCGACTCCCACCTCACTGCAACCTCTTCAGGGAGTTGCAGAGAGCAATGACGTCCCACCTGAGCCTTCTCTTCTAGAGACTGAACAAAACCAGCTCCCTCAGCTGTTCCTCAGAGGACATATTCTCTAGTCCTTTCACAAGCCTTGTTGCCCTTCTCTAGACACACTCCAGTACCTTAATGTCCTTTGTGAAATGAGTGGCCCAAAACTGGACACAGTACTCAAGGTGTGGCCTCACCAGTGCTGAGTACAGGGGCCCTGCTAGCCACACTATTGCTGATATGGGCCAGGATTCCATTAGCCTTTTGGCCATCTGGGCACACACTGGCTCATGTTCAGCCAGCTGTTAACCAGCACCTCCAAGTCCCTTTCTGCTGAACAGCTCTCAAGCCACTTCCCCCGCAGCTTGTGGCAGAGCAGCGGGTTGTTGTGACCCAAGAGCAGGACTCTTCCCCTTACTGAACCTCCTGCAGTTGTCCTCAGCCCATTGATGGAGTCTGTCCAGGTCTCTCTGTAGAGCCTTCCTGCCTTCCTCAATCAGATCAATGTTCCCTCCCACCCAGCTTGGTATCATCGACAAATTTACTGCGGGTGCACTCAAGCCCAATGTTCAGGTTTTCGATAAGGATGTTAAACAGGACTGGCCCAAATACTGAGACCTGGGGAACACTGCTAGTGACAGCTGCCAGGCAGATTTAGCTCCATTCACCACAGCTCTCTGGGCCTGGCCAGACAGACAGTTTTTACTCTTTAAAGAGCCTTTCCATCTAAGCTGCTAGCAGCCAGTTTTTTTAAGACGATGCTCTGGGACATGGTGTCAAACACTTCACTGAAGTCTAGACTACATCCACAGCCTTTCTCTCATCAATTAATTCAATCAATTCCCTGGTCACTTTGTCATAGGAGAACATCAGGATGGTCAAGCAAGACCTACTTTAGGTTTTGATATAACTGTAGTTATATCAACATATATATATGTGATATATGTTACATATTGTATATTTTTATATATTTTATGTTATATAGATGTTATATATATAACATATATATGTTATATGATACATATATTATATATATATATCATATATATATGATATGTATATATCACCTTCTGTGAACTCTAATTAGTGAGAACAGTGAGAATCCAAACTGTTAAATGTCCTTGGGGATTTCTTCACAGGAAGCTCAAGAAATAGAGTTCCATAATCAACTTCCCCCTTGCTGAGCAGATCTTGCAGTGGGAAATAGATGTAGCTGTTCTAGTATTTTGTGTAAGTGATTATTTAGATCACCCTAAATGAAAATTGCTAAGTTACAACAATCTACTTACACTAGGCACTCACTTTTAATTCCTAGACCTTCACAGTTGTTTTCTGAGCACATTTCAGTTAATAACTCCAGCCAGTTGGAAGTGTGCATATAAATTATTGCTGTGCCTCAGCTGACGAGTGGAAGTCGTCATTAAGCTGTAATAGCTTGATTACATATGATTGTTTATCTGTGAATCTATCCTTGGACTTCTCATGTCAAATAGATTAGCCCCACTAGAAGTGTGCTTCAGTGGTTGGTTTGAAATTAAATTAAAAATATAAGAAATTTTCTGCAAAATATTCTTAGTGTGGTGAGAGCAAGCAAGTAGTTGCATTAAGAATAGAAGAAAATAAGCACATTTGATGTACTTGAAAAGTCTATTGAAATCCATCTTTATGTTTTGAAACTAGGGATTTCTAATCATATAAAAATGAGCTGTTTTGTACTCATGGCAACATAATTATGCAGTGTAGGAAAGTCATACTTCAAGTTGTAGTATTGTCACATTTTTGAAGCAACAGGTCATTCAGAGCACCTGTCTGTTCAGCTGCATCATTGCTTATGTTTCTCCCTTTAAATGCATGCCTGACTCATTTGTGTCATTTTCCAGAGCCATCACCACTTAGTCCTGGAGGCCCTTCATCCTGCTCATTCCTTGTGCTGCTATGTCAGAAAGCAAAGAGCCATCATTTCTCATATGCATTTTGTCTCTGATTTTTGAAAGTGAGGAAGTTTTATATTTACACCTAGAAGAAAAATGCTTTCCTTCTTTAAATCAAAACAAAAACAAAAAAAGAAAAAGAGGCAAATTTTTTTTCCAAATCAAATGGTTCCTATGGTTCTAAAAGCTATCTTAAAGGGGGAAAAATCCCTTTAATTTAGCACAGTATTCCTAAATATTTTCTACATTCTCCCAAGCCTCCATGAATTAGTCAAATGGGATTACAAGCAGTTTAAAGGTGCAAGCAAGCAAATGTGTCCTCAGCAAGTGTGTCACCCTGTCTTCTACACTCACAGGGTGAAACAAAGGTATGATTCTCAACTGTTACTAGGAGAAGGAAGATTATTTTTAGAGAAACATATACTAATTTGATTTCTTTTCTTGTACTTTTTTTGGTCATCAATACTTTTGTGTTTGGCTTATTTTCCTAGTTGAACCATTCTGCCTCCACAAAAAAAAAAAAAAAAAAAAAAAAAAAAAAAAAAAAAAAAAAAAAAAAATCTGATACTCTAATTGTATCAGGATGAATTTGGAGGCGTACTTACTGGGAGGAATTAACAAAGTAGATTTCCATGCATCCCAGTACAACTGTTGTGTATCTGGCAGTACCTCTCAACCAGCAATCAATCTGCCCAAGTCCAGACAGCAGAGACTTGAAGCTCTGGGATCCAGCACTTGGGGAATTCTCAGCCTGTCAGTTTTCCTGCCACCATGCTTCATTTCAGAAAACAGGCCTTGGATTACAGAGATGTTCCCAAGTTCTTCTCATTTAATAACAGCAGAGCTTTAGGGGTAACCAGTCCGAAACAAAGAAATACCCTATTTTCATTTTAAAGAAAGGGTATTAAAAATTAAAAATTCCCATACTGCAGATTAGGGCAGAAGCAAATTCACTGTTATGAAGTACTGAAAATGAGAGGTGTCTGAATTTCCTCTTTCTCTTTGTGTTGTCCCTGATTGTCTTGGTTCCATATGATTCCATGATTTTAGCTGAGCATTCTCAGCTTTTTCATCACCATGATGAGCACAGCACCCACTGCTGTTGAAAATGGTGCCTGTTCATGCCAAAGACATAGAGCTGGGCTAATTCATATTCACTGCCTAGAATTTGTGCAGTTGTCTCTTGTTCACCTTGTAAAGGCAACAATGGGCTAATTTTAAGTATATAAATAGAGACCAGTCTACTGGAGCAATTTGTCATTTAATTTCAAACATTTAATAATTACATAATTAATTTTTTGTGAGAAAAGAGTAGCTGCAATGCAATATGTGATTACAGTCATAAAGGCAAAACTTACGTAAAAACTATCTTGTAAATGAGATACTTGCATTCACAAGGCTCTTCTCTGCAGAACTCAAATCTCTGCAAAAGCACATATAAGTGCTTCTAACCACCTTTTATGCACAGCTAACTTACTGCTGTTGAATAATATTCTTTATGCCATAGCTGTGGCAGCGTTTGAAATAAAGAGCAGGACGACATGCTCTGCTCTGTAAACAGTTAGGTACACTACTGATACTTAAAAGTAATTTTAAATATTAATTCAGTGGTGGGGAAAATATATATTTAAACTGTAAAAACACTCTCTCAAATGAAAAACTTGGGATGTGAACAGAAAACAAACAAAAAAAGCAAACTAATGAGCTCAACTGGGACAGGTGCTTGGGAATGAGAACAACATGGAACCAGGTTCTTGGGATCCACTGAGTCCTGAGAAGCTGTTATGCAGACCAGAGTAGGCAACATGCGTGGTTACAAATGTGGAGAGCAGGAAAGGAGAATTATTCAACAATTATTTGCACAGTGTGAGCAGAAATACTGCTCAGTTGTTCTGGAACAGTGGTCCTATCAGAGAATGTGAAATCTTTGGGTTTCAGTTTCCTTTTTGTTCTTGTGAGTGATTTTGCAAGTGCAAGTATTTTCTGTATCACTCCTTGAAGTGCGTAAATGTATAATTCACTGCCCTGTTCCTCAGATTATAATATCAATTATGACTTTTGGAGAAAATTATAAATGTTTTCTCAGAGGATGCAATTCCATTCTCCAAGAGGTCAAATCACTGGTGGTCACTGAACATTTTCTCATTTCATTCCTCTGCATTCA
This sequence comes from Vidua macroura, assembly GCF_024509145.1. NCBI lineage: Eukaryota > Metazoa > Chordata > Aves > Passeriformes > Viduidae > Vidua > Vidua macroura. The sequence continues at coordinate 96,241,937 of NC_071573.1, forward strand.
CTGATCCCAAGGCAGGTGTCTGTTCACTAAATGTATTTCTGCTGTTTTCTGTATTTTTTCACTGAGCATCCTTGAGTGGTTGAGGTTTTTTTCATATCTGTTCAAGTGCCTCTGGAAATCAAATTTTGTGTTCTCTTAATCAATTTAATCAAAACTTCTTATTTACAACCAATATTTTGGAATTCTTGAATCTCTCAAAGACAAATGGAGATAGGAGTTTTAGCTCTATTTGGAATTTTCTGATAGCTTACTATATTGACAATACAGAATATGTCAGTTATTTCAAATTTTTACACTGACATGACATTATCAGGTGTACTTAAATGATTAATTATTCATGCTTATTGCATTCTCTTTTTTCCATTACATGAATAAATTGGCTATTTGTTATATAAGCCATGATATATTTTTTTTTAAAAAGGGAATAACAATTTATGATGTTAGATGCTCAGATCTGTATTTATCTTTGTATTGACTGGAAATTAAGTTAAAAAAAAAAAGAAACATTTTGCAATAACATTGGGGAAGTTAATTTTAATTTAACCATTTTTGCATATTTTCTAGTACATTAGTTGAGTATTAGTCCTGTTTCAACAGAAACATGACCAATGACTTATGCTGATAGAGATAACAATCTATAAATCACTTATGATTTAAAGTAAGGAATTTGAGGTTCTCGGGATGTTCTCAGGTTACACTTAGCTGTAAAAAATGGAGATTACTTTATTATTTCTGAAAGTGCTAAGTGAAAAGAAGGGAAAGCTACGTGACTTTTTATTTGAAAAAACTAGTTGTTATATGTCCTTGAAATTTGTATTAGGAGCATTCCTACATGTACTTTTGTATCAGTATTCCCAGGAATTACTATCTTAAATACTGCAGTTCATTCAGTGTGGGTGGCAGGCACCACCAGTAGCTGAGCCACACAGTACATCTGTGGGAATTTCCATCCCAAAATAATCAGTTTGAAATATGCAGCTGTTTCTTCTCCGCCCCTCCATCATGCTATCTTGTTTGCAAAGTGAAAGGCAATTGCCACTTCTTGGTGAAAACTTGCAAGAATGAGTGATGGAGGAGAAGTATGGAGGATATTAATGAAATTGGTGCTTTTCTCCAGTGTATGAGCATCATTGACAGTGATGTCCAGAGTTGGTTCATATTCTGATCAGTAACCCTCAATGTGGCATAAGTCTGTCTCCTGCCTAATGTTGTTTACGGGAAAAAAGGTGTATATTTCAGATATTCCTTTTAATGTTTTTTTTTCACCCAAAGAAGAAAAATATATGTAGACACTTTATAGGAAATGTTTCAAACCACTTCCAGACATGCCTTTGAAAGTCAGTGGGCATTGGCAGAATTCCTTAAGAACTCAGGGCTTTAGGATTAAATAGTCAGTGTAATACTCAGGTATTCCCCTCTAATTGCCATTTGTTCTTATTCATACCCTGTAAATCTTTATTGAAAGGAAAAGATCATATTTTCTTCAGTAAATGACCTAAGTTTTGAACAATCAAGTATATTGCAGTCTATGGAACAGGGAAAAAAGTGATCTACAGCAGGTAATTGGCACAAGATTTTCTGTTTTAAAACTTTATGCAGCGTGATCTCAGTTCTTTTTGAAGAAGAACATTTGAATTAGGATACTATATTGCAACCAGTAACTATACCTTATTAAATGTTTCCTGACAGTTCACTACCTCTGTCCTAAAAATGTATTAGTTCAGCAGCTCATAATAGAGCCAAACCTAAATAGGTGTCAAAATTATATATAGACACATAAAGATTGAAAGTTTTTCATCTTTGCCATGTGGTAATTAAATGTTTGGTGAAGCTCTCCGGGGTTTTGCATATTGCAGGTTTCTTTCCTTTTTGGAGGAAGTTGGTAGTGAGGGCTACAATGCAACAAAATGAGCCCATATACGTGATCATTGGTATAGGGAACTACTTGCAAGTAATCTTGTAATGATCAAAATAAAACTAACAAATTTTTTTCATATTCATAGTGTTTCACATCCAAATGGTATTCAATATATATTTTACTACATATTTTATGTGTTTCAGTTGGCAAATTAAAAAAGACATCTGAAATGCAGCATTTTTTGCATGTGCAGCTTTGTTTTTGTTCCTTTTTTATGGGAAATGCAGCCTCTCAACATGTGCATGATTATAGATTTGCATAGTGTAAAATTACTGTAATTTTATCAGTTCAGGAAGTCAGAAAGGGATTTAATAAGTAGTAAAAATTAAACTAGGAAGTAATATAAAGGCAGAGTGTATATATTTTGCACTTTTAAATAACCTTTTATAACAAGAATCTATTATCGTTCAGTATACTGTAATTCACTTTGTAGTGATACTCTTGCTATAGTCACAGTATTGTCTTTAAATCTGGATATGAATGGTTTGTATATGTACACACTTCAAAAGTGATTTCTACAATGGAATATGTGCTCCCTGTCACTGTTATTAGCATCCAACTGGAGAAATAATCAACAATTATTTTTTTTTTATAAATTATGATTGTACAGTGTAAATTGGCAATCAAATATTGTAGCAATGAAGAGATGCACTTTAAAAATGTAAAAGTGTATATCTCTAAGAGTGTTATTTTGTATAGATGTTTTTGAATAAATAATTTATTGCTCATTAGTGGGTTTTTTTGTCATTTATAAAATAAATATAAGGTATTTGAAAGCAGCTATTTGAGTTTTATATTTTATCATCAGTGATTTTAGTGGGTTTCTTACTTTTTAAAATTAAGGTTTTGTAATTAGAACAGTGAAGGACTTTGTCACATTTTCCTTTTCATTCACTAAATCATTGTTGGCTTGGTCTAGTTGCTGTGAGGAAGCCAAGGTGTGCGCCATGATCAGGCCTCAGTCCTTTTAGCAATCAGCCAGCAAAAGAACATTGCCACAGTATCTTCCTTCAGTCATCAAGACCAATTTAGCCATGGAAATCAAGGTATGAAGAGAGGGAAACATAGCAAGGAATTAGAAGCACTTCCATTTTCCATGGTTTAAAAGCAGCCAGATGATATTTACTAAAAAGGCATAATAACCACAGTATACATTTGCTTCAGTGAGAGATTAGTGCTGAAATTCTGAACTGAAAAGTACTAAAAGTGCAAAATGTCTGCAGCCTTCAAAGCTGGGCATAATTCAGACTTGTAATCTAAGATTTCTTCTAGATTTGTTCCTATCTTTTTTGAGAAAACATACAGGACATTAGGACCAAGTCACCTCCACCAGGCAGATGTTTGGAAAAAGAGACTTCAGAAAAGTTTTATAAACAGGGCTTTTTTTTTCTTTTTTAATGTCTTCTAGTATATCTAGCTTGTAAGAAGAAAACACATTTATATTCTGAAAGAAAAGTATAAATCCTGAATTTAAACCTAAAAGAAAAACAGTGTGTGCTTTAATGGAGCTGGGTTTGCTATCTTAGATAATGGCAATAGCAGTGTCATCAAAGACAACCTATAATTTGTCTTTAAGTTAACACTTTTCAGTCACCCCTCCTCTTAGTCTTTGAAAACGGAGTGTCCTAGTATCACAAAATTGAATCTGAAGTAGGACTTAGGCAACTAAACTGAAAGCACAGAATGAAAAAGCAGTCACAGAAAAAGTCTTTTGTCCATAGAGTCTATAAACCTTTGCAAATCCTTAATACCCCAAATTTCTCACATACTCTCATGTGTGGTCCATGTAGGCAGAGGCCAGCTGGGAGGAAGGCTGCTCAGTCTGCAGAAAGGCTCAATGCTACAGTGCAATTTTAGAGTGCAGTCTCCCCAGAAGATGACATAATAGCTGCAATTTCTATTGAAATATGTACTGGGAGGTGGGAAAAGGCAGAGTAACACCAATGTTTAACTGCCCATTGATTACAGCACTGGCCCCAGGGGAAAATGTTCTTTTAGCAGGTGAGCCCCTAGAGCAGACAAATTTATAGATGCATGCCTGTCCCTCTTCTCTGCACAGGGCAAAGAGGCAGCAGAAGAGTGTACCTGCATTGTGGGTGGCAGTCTGGCATTTTAGGTCCAGCAGTCCCTGTAGAGGTCAAGTTCAGTGTCCAGCCCGGAGGGACTAATGGGGCAGGAAGGACAGGGGCACAGGGTAGGCAGCTGGGGGGCTGTGTACTCCTTAAGCATCGACTTCTCCTTGCATGTGCCCCAGCCCTTGAGTGCAGTATTGTAGCTGCCTGGATTATCTCCGGAGGCTGCTGTGAATGACAGCACTTTTTGGGTTCCTGCTGAGGTTGTGCCACTATGGAGGAAAGGGGGCAGATTTGCTGGAGAGGGAAAGTAGGCACAGATGAAGGTGCAAGCTTTGATACCCAGCAGGCAGAGCCGCCATCTGGGGAGGTGTAGTCCTGAGCTCTGGTTCCAAAAAGACATATGCAGAGATGTGAGGAAGGTCTCATTTATGTGCAGCTTAAAGTGCATTTTACTATGACATATTGGACTTTTTCACTTCCCTGAAGTAGTAAATTGTGCTTCACAGGCAATAGATGTAATTGCATTGCACTAAATTATATTAACTATTTCTGGTGGTTTGTTCTGCTTCATGCTTGGAATGACAGAGCTGAATTACTTTCTGCAGTATGCACCTCAAAAGAGAAGAAAATTCGTGGTTATTAGGAAAAACAAAGTGGGCTTTTTTCAACTGCAGAAAAAAATGTTAAGACAGTGGCAAATTTTAAAGTATTAGCATTTATTCTTATGATCTTTAATACTATCTAGGATTAGTTGCAAACTTAGTGATTTTTGCAAATGAAAGAAGATGTTCTTCACAGTTCATTGTTATTAAACTAGATGGTACTCAGTCTGCACTCCAGCCTATGAACTGGGGCTAGCAGCATTGCACCTGACAGAGAAATGGGTGGGTTAATTTTTAAGTACCCAAAGAGAAGAGGTTGTTTTCCTTTTCTCTCTTCTGAGAGCTGGACTTTGTTGTTCATATGCAGCCTTGTTTAATGATTCAGGTGCAGCTTTTGTGCATCCAAAGGGGGAACTTTACTTGATGGTGTCAAAAGTAGAGCAAGAAGAGCTTAGGCGTACTTGTTCTGTTTCTCTGCCATCTGTGAAACTCCCATTGCATGAAATACTTATTGCCTACCCAGCACAGAGGATTTTAAAGCATGTAAACTGCTCCTTCTTCTATGCAAAATTGCAATGGAATTCAAGAGAATAGTTAAGTGACAATTAAAAGAGACCCACAACAGAATAACTAGGGTAAGGACAAATAATATTAAGCAAAATAGAGAGGGAGGAGGAGAGGGAGGGAGCGATGGAGGGAGAAAGGCTGAGCGAATGGAAGGTGGGAGCATGGGAAAGGGCTGGAAACTGAGAATAGAATGTGAGATCTGAAAAAGGAGCATACATGATGACACTGAGGGATGTAAAGGTTGGAGAGGTAAAGTGTAGGGAGGGTGTCCTTGCCTAGAAAATTGGCCAACACCTGTACCTTTAGTTGAGAATTAGAGTGATGCTCTCTCTCAGACATTAATACTGAGCATTTGGAGGTCTGTTGCTGGGGTGTGGGAGCAGGAAGCAGGATGGAAACTCTGTATGGAGCTGGGTCAACAGGTGTTGTCAGGTAAGACATTTCCTGGTGATGCAGGTAAGTTGATACAAGTTTGTTACAAGCATAAAATTATTCAAAAATAATAGAAAAAGATCAAAGCTGGAAAGAAGGCCCTTAAATGGGTATGGTCTCATATTTTAATTTCTTGCCCAGAATATTTAAATATTATCTATTTTCAGAGTTATTTTGTTGTAATTTGTGCTCTTATCCAACTCACTTAGACATTAGGTGTATTCACTTTAAGGAAAGGATGAGACAGTTATATTTCAAAGCTTTGACCAATGTGGGGAACACAGAAAGAAGAAACTTCAGGGGATAAATGGGTTCAAATACAGCTGGAAAGAAAAGAGGAGAAAGTTACTGAAGATTTCAACAAAAATTAGTAAGGAAAAGCAAAGTGAGAGCAGTCTGGTACAGATGCAGACAGCTAAACTGCCTAAGCCTATTGGCTTACACACATGGGTCAGGTTAACACTGACTCATAAAGCAGGTTTAAATGACAGACCACAATTTCATTTTTGCAAAAGTATTGTATCTAAGCATATGCAAAGCCTCTTGAATAACTGTTCTTTGCCATTTTCTTCTTGCCTATTTAATTCTCTGAGCATTTTATTCTTGAGAACTACTGTAGTTGATCAATACAAACTATTCTGAAATATTAAAAAAAAATAGTATTAGACATAGGATGTTACTAATAACATTTTTCATTGAGGAACCTTCACATTTCTGTAAGAGAGCCCATGCAACTACAGCACCTTGTTCCTGTGCCTCTTCAGCCTTCCAGCATTTTCTTAAACAGCATCTGGCCTCCAGATCTCAGATTAAAATTCTTCGGTACCCAAAATTGAGCAAACCAGTCAGTTCACTGCATAGGATTAGCCACAAAGTATTCTGCAATTTCTCCTTCTTGAATACCCACATTGAATCTATATATCTGTGGCATTCTCAGGGCTAAAGGAGCATATGTACACCTGTGCAAGGTTGTATATACTGGAATATCTATAGCTTCATGCACATCTTGTTCCTGTCTCTCAGAGAAACATTCCTGCAGCCAAAATGAGGCATCTGTTAAACCATTATCCAGACCTGGCACATGTACTATCTTAAAAAGAATGTTATGGCACAAGCAGTGGAGTGCAAAAGTCATCACAAACTATGGTCCCTGTGGGGCTTTAGCCATCTGCTTGCTAATTATGTATACTACAGCCTGGCTGTTGCACAGAAAACAAACATTGCTACTGGCAGGTTTGGTCTGCCATATAATTACTGTGACTGGCACAGGCAGAATTCCAGGAAAGTTATGTCTTTTTCTGCCCATTGTTGTTGGCATTTTTGTGTGTTCCCCCTTTAAAGGATCCACCTGTTCCTTCTGCCACCTTGTACCTTGTTCTAACCTGCTTGCATCTGCCTTTCCCAGCCTGTGCTAATCTCTCTCTCTGAGAGTCAAAGCACAACACATTACCTAAGACATGCTTGCTATGTGGCAACAGCTGTGTTCATATTAAGTTAGTGTTGATATACCAGTAGAGTATTTAGCATCTTTGTGCATATTGAGCAAATGTTGATATGTCAGTGGTGTATTTAGCAACTTTTCTGCAACCTTTCATAAAAGTCATCTATGTAATAAGGCAGATATGTTCACTGCCTGGGGAAATGAAGCTGTTCTTTGTGTCAGATTAGATCTCAAGAAGTAACTGTTCAGGGCAGGCAACACTCCTTTGTGGTCAAATCTCCATGAAATACCAGATTTGCACTCATCAGTACTTTTCTCCCCACTGCTTTTCCCTGTCTGTGAATTGCTCTCCCCTCTGCCCAAGGAGCTGTTAACAGGGGACAGTCCACTGCATTCATCTGTTACAGACAGGCTTGAGTCAGAATGACCTGTGGGAATGAGCGCTGAGGCAATGTCACATTTGGGATGGTGTTCTACTGCTGGCTAGTTATTCTCTTGCACAGACACACAAATGTGATGACTTTTTATTAATGAAAATTCAGGTACTTGGGTGCTATCATATGCAGCAACTCAAAAAAAAGGTGAGGATCTAAAACTCTCTGTTGAGAGTCACACACTCAACTTCAGACCCTACTTAATAATTTCTGCAGGGAGAGGAGTAATTTCTTATTCATGGTCCTTCAAGAGTATTACATTATATTTGTCACATCCCAAAGCTTCTACTGGTCCTGCTGTCAGTGTATTTTTATTTATGAATGGATACCCAAAACAAATTGATCGATCATGTCCTCCTATTAGAGCTCTGGGAAGTTCATTTTGTCTTTCAGAGTGGTCATCAGGAGAGGCTGGTACTATTTTATCACACAGTGAAGAGTCTGTCTTCCATAGTGGTCACATTCACTCACCTTGAAAAATTGATTAGAGAACACCCTTTATAAACCAAGCTGTCTCTCTAGTGAAGACCTTTTCATCTCTCCCATACGAGTAAATTAAACTATATTAGGAAATGGTTGGACTTGGGTTATGGTTGCCCCTAAGGTAAATTTGTGAAAATTCTCTCTGATGTATTTTTGCCCCAGGCCAGTCAACAGTGTGCTGAAATGCCCTTAAGCATGGCTGAAGAATTAGCACAGGCCAGATGCTGTTTGCTACTGGCTGTGTAACTACGCTCATCTGGATTTGGAGATCTCCAGTAGTACAGATGAAATCTGTAGTGTTTCATGCACCCTGAATTCACTCTGCAGAAGCAGCTTTCCATTTCAGGGATTCCAGTATTCATACACAAGCTCCACCATATGGCATTGGTACCTTGTACCAGAGAAAGGTATCCATGTCTTCCATTCATGCCTTGTGAATAAGAAGTTCTTTAATTTGTGATGATTTTGATGAAAACTAGAAAAAGGAGCGGGGTATCAAAATTCTGCAAAATGTCACTGTATACTCATGCTGTAGACTTACAGCCCTTAATATTACAGTAACATAGATGTGTTTTGAGGGCATTAAGCAGTCCAATGAAATAAGGTTAGAACTCTTTTTGGGAGCACGTTGCCAGGGTGCTACAGCTCCAAAAGCCACTTCCCATGAAAGGATATTTCACTCAAGTATTTATTCCTCATTAACACAAATTTTATCATTTCTCAAGGGTACTGTGATCCTCTCAGAAGGCAAGCAATTCTGCTGTCAAATACCATTGATTTGAATTGTACATAGATTTGTTTTTTTCCGTTGTTGAAGAAAGGGCTACCTTGTGCATCAGGGATCAACTACATACCTGAAGAAATGAGGGGTACATTGTTAGAGAAAACTGACATAGATGGTTTTCTAACTGTGGTGCCTACAATTATATGCAAAGGCATCATGCTGGTTTAGAGCAATGAGCTGATCTGCCAGACAAGAAACACCTCATCCCAAATTACCCATAATTAAATGCCACCTACCATTACATACCCTGCAATAAGCTGCTCAGTAGAAAAGAAGAGTGGTCATGGATGGGGGATGCCCAGGCAGAGCTTGCTGCTGGCCAGAGAAGAGCAAGGCTGGGAAGCTGGCCAGGAGCACAGGAAGGGCAGCAGGTAAGTGTTGCATACCAGTCTGCAGGAGGAGTAATGAGAAGATGGGGGGGGTTGTGGTGGGGGTGGGGAAGGGGAAAAATTTTGCTGTTCTTTCTGTAAATTCTTGGGTTTATTCTCCTTCTCACAAAGAGCTGGTGTGACAGGAGACTGGGACCCAAGGGTATTGTATGCAGGAGCCCTGAACTAAGGCAGGCCTAAGGGGTCAGGACACTGTGGAGAAGGTTTTCTTTCTTCTCTTTCTTCTTCACTGTGTACCCTTGTAACCACTTTCAATTTTTAATTGTATTTTTTTGCTATTTGGGAGCTATGTTTTATTTCATTGCCAGAACTGTTTAATTCCAGTACAGCTCATCTTCTTATACCTTTTTCTGCAGAAATGAAAACTTGCTCCGTACAGCTTTTTTTTAAAGCATAAATGCTCAACTACTTACAATGCCAAAATTCATCATTTTCACACCAAACCAAGAACCCGCACTCCTTTAAGCCTCACATTGTAAAAGCTTACTCATAGTCTGCAGACCTCGAAAGTGGATGTGATGAGCTTGTAGTAGAGTTACCAGTTCCAAATACTGACAGCAAGTCTTTTTTTCTTCCTTTTTTTTTTTTTTTAATTTTGCTTATTATTTTTCTTTTATATCTCAGGCATGCACATTATTTTGTCTTGCCAGAATACTAACCTGAAAAATCTGTTGAGAATCAGTGATAAATTATTTCTTTATATCTTTTCTTTCTTCTGAGTCTCAACTTCTCCAGATTCTCTTATCACATGTTTATTATCTATAAAATTTATTTCCAAAGACAGACAGATATTTGACTGTATTAAAAAAGTTTTTTTTGATTTGTCAGTCTACAATGTTATCTATTATTAATTTTGCCTCAGTTCAGGTATGAAGACTTCAGTAAAAAATGTATTCTTTTGTTGTGTCTATCTGTGTGTATGTGTGCCTCTAAGTATATATTTATTTATTTATTTATTTATTTATGTGTGTTTATATACAAATACACATACATACTCTTCCCTGTTCCATCACTTATTTGGTAACCTCAGTTTATTTTTCATAAAGTATTGATTCTTATTAATGCTCATTTAAATGTGATAGGTTTCATGCATGCTATTAGCTACTATTTAATCCTGTCTGTTTATTAATTCTTATGTGCCTTTCATCTGGATGTCTCAACGCAGAAATAAGAAAGCTGTAGCATCTCCTGTTTGCTCAGTCTGAGAATTTTCTAAAATGTACTTTAGCTACAAAATGCTTCAAACCCATCAGGGCGTTAAAAACAACAGTTCAAGATTTTTGGAAGCTTGACATGACGTCAAATAGCCAAGATGTTTTTATTACTCAGCCATAAGGCTCACTTGAACACTAAATATTCCAGAGAGTAGCGCTTTGTGACCTCTTAATATCAGCACTCATGAAGAATGTTTCATTTAACTTCTTCAGATCATTTACTTTCCTGATTTGTGACAGACTGATGGAAATTTGGAGATTAATTTGCAAGCCTACTCATTTGCCTGAGTGAATATGAATTTGGATGAAACAGTTCAAGAGTAATTCATCAGATTTAAAATGTGGTTTTCAATTAACAAAATGTGTTTATAATGTAGGATGTGTCTAGTGAACAGTCCATTTAATGAGCCAGTGGTCATCTTGAGATCATCAAATATCACTGGCTGTTTGTTTCCCTTTATTACCTCTTTTTCCAAACTGATAACTCCAACTCCAAAATTATTTTTTACTGTGTTAATATCTATTATTGCCTTTATCTTTTAATTGATAAAAACAAATAATTAAAAATTAAATTATGAAGTTGGAAAGTCAATGCCATGCCTGGGAAAATGCACCTACCAGGCAGGTCACTAAAGCAGAACAGCAGAAAGCATTTAAGTGTGAGGAGGAATTCAAGCACTGCTCTCCAAGTTATTGCAACATTTATGTCTACAGAGGGGTTTCCACATCACAACCATCTGTAATGCTTCATTTTGGGCATGGTACACATCCCAGTAAAGCCCAGGCTTTTTGGTTTCAGACAGTGAAGAGAGAGAGTAACACTCCTCAGAATGGACTGTACCAATACTGTCCTACTGAGATATTTGACCCAGCTCTTTAGAACAGCTGAGAACACACAACTACCATAAAGTGTTCTTCATGATATAGCATTCACACTGATCTGTGGGGCAGATTCTTTCTTCATGATGATTCCCTGTTCCTCTTCCTTCATAGATGTCACCTCCTTTTCTTGAGCACTTTGACTATACCACCTTTTTTTTCTTTCAAATGATGGGTACAAAATGCAAACACTGTCACTGTCTGGATTTTCCCAATACATTGGTCCTGGGAGGCAGGAGGTCAAAGATATTGTCCAGATCCTAGTGTTATCAAAAGAACTTCTAAAGTGAGATATCCATTTGTCATGATTCCTACCATGGAAATATTTCACTACAAAGCAAGACAGAAACATCTGCCATCCTTTGAGTATGGTAATGAATCACTGTCACTATTTGCACTTTCCAGTTTTCTCTCTGGAATTCTAAATTACTTTGTGGATTTGTCACTAACCATGCTAAGACCCTCATTCACAGCAGCCTGAATACTAAAATTCATCTGTCATAATTTTATTATGTGGTCATTGTTTTTGCTTTGCTAAATCCATTTTTGTTTTCTCCTAAATTATAAAAGATCACGTCTTGTTAGTATTTGATCAGCTTTATGACTACATGACATATGGTGTATCTACCATCCTTAAATTCGAGACACAGACTTCATAATACAAAATTGCAGTGGTCTCTGCAAGAGAGTGATGCATTGAAAGAAGGCAGAAAGTTCACCATTAAGCTTGCAATTAAAATGATCTCTCTGAAAGAGTCTGAGTTTGGTCTGAAACTAGTACTCTGTGAAGATGAAAGATTAATTTTCTGTCTCATGTTAAAAGGAAAAGTTTTTGTGATGCAAGCCACTGAATTTCAGACCTTCTATAGACCTTAAAAATTGTTCATCTGCTCCACATCCTTTCACATATATCATAATTTGCTCATTAGTTAAGGCAGAGTTTTCAAATAGTGATATACAGGATTCACATGAATTCAGACACGAGAAATTGAGTGGGCTCTTCTCTGCAGTTAAATTTTACTTACATAGTTTTGTAAGTTGGGTTACTCCAAAACAACAGAGCATCTGAGGGATTCTTCCTGTAACTAGGGTTTTTAATGCTTGCTTGCATGAGATAAAATATCAGTTTGGGTTTAAATCAGTGTTTTAACAAGACAGTCTCATGTTCGATAGATGTTACATGCCACCTGCTTCTGAGAAAAATAATTTACCTGAGAACTTGATTTCAGCATCATACACTAAAATTAGTATGTAATGACCAAACCCAGATCTGATCCAGCATGTTCAGATCCCTCTGCAGAGCCTTTCTACTCTCCAATCAGTACTCCCAACCAAATTGGTTTGATCAGCAAACTGACTGAGGGTGCCTTCAATCCCCTTGTCCAAATAATTTATAAAGGACTGGCCCCAGTATTGAACCCTGGGGAACCCCACTAGTGAGCGGCCATCAACTGGATGTGGCAGCATTCACCACCACCCTCTGGGCCTGGCCACCCAGCCAGGCCTGAGAGCCATTTAACATTATAATTTTTATTTGACAAAAACACCAAACAAACAAACAAAAACAACAAAACCACCACAAAACATCCCCCCACCCCCCCAAACAATAGTTAATGCTGGGAGAAGCCTGTAAAAAAAAAGGATGAGAAAAATTCCAGCCATACTTAATTTGTAATTCAGGAGTCCCTGTTGTAAATCTTGTACCTCGTAGACCTTAATATATTTTTATTCCATAAAATTGTGAAAACATTTAAATGAACTTACATGAAATTTTTTACCAGACACAAGCTGTTTCATGGTATAGCTTTGTGTTGTCTAAGTAACAGTACTTTTTTGTTTGTTTTCAACCTTTAAGCTTTAGTTCTCTGCTGGAATAGACAGCGAATGATTGTGCCTATTCACCTTCTTCATCCCACTTCTGGCTTCAGACACCTCTACAAGGTCTTCTCTATCTAAAGAGAGTAATAGCAAAAAAACCCTTTCTAATAAAATTAAACCGATCCCAGAAAAAAACTAAGTACTTAAAGTAACTAGCATCATTGAAACCCAGCTAAATTGATCTTTCCCACTGAACTACTTTTCTTTCACCCTTTTCTTGCCTTTTTTGACTTGTGATATTTTGCTCAACATATTACAATGAGGCTTATTGCTGTTGCTTCTATGTTGTTAAGCTGGAACATCAGCAAAATTGCTTCTCTTGAAGTATTGTGCAGTTATATGCACTTTTTGCCTCTTCTTTTGCAAGGGTGTTCTTAGAACTTTAAAAGCCAGAAGAGATTAGAAACTAATTTTTCTATTATAGATTAGACATCCATATTAATGTCTAATAGTGTCCTTCATGCTTTGCTAGACCCCAGGATTGTCACTAAATGCTACAAAATGGTGTCATCTGCTATCAGAAATAGCTCCTGCAGCAGCACAGATTTGTGTTGGAGATCTCTCATTCTAATCCAATGCTTGTAAGAACTGATGATGCCTCAGAGAGCCTGGCAGGGCTGCAGGCTGTTACAGTGCAAATGTAAGATGTTTTGAGATTATAGAACTGAGTCTGTTTCCTCTATCAAACATCAGCTGCAATTGCATAGTATTTTAAGTATGAGCTAATTTTTCTAAATACCACAGTAGGTTTGCAGAAATTCATATTTGTGAGTAATCTGAAATTCTATTGCTTTGGGATATTTCATTGAACAGAATTTATCTTTTTATTATCAACTCAGAGATTTATTATATAGGTCTTTAACTTTTAAGAACATAGATACAGCATTGGTCTTCATGTGCAGATTTAAATCTTGGGAATGTAGCAAATTGAACAAGTCAATTTAAAACTTAATAATATTAATATGGTTAACTGTTAAGGTTCACTGCTGGTTTTCTCAAGAGTTTTGTTTAGAATAAAGACTGTTTCATACTGGTGTCATACTCCATGTTTAGACCATCATTGATCTGTGCAATTTCACTGCTGGGCATGAAGGCTGACACCCTTTCTGCAGGAAGAATGGCTTAAGACAGACAGATAACAGAAAATCTGGAACAAAGGGGGTACATTCAGCAGGATATTCATTGACATTTTATGCACTTACCATGGCAATATGCGAATCTTGGATTAAAAAAATTAAGGCTGTTCTTAAGCAACTAATTTTTACCCTCTTAATTCTCTTTAATCAGTTTTAGATAACAAGATTCTGAATGAGCTCCAGTAAGAATAGGAATTCAGCTGTGCCTGTCTGCGTGAGTCCAGTGTAATTAAGACTTTGTACAGGTTTTAGCTAAAACTATATTTGTGGCTCAGTGGGCTGTTAAATATTCATAGTCAGAAAAACACAAAATAAATGTTGCCATTCCATTTTTTCATCACAGACCAATTTACTGCATGTAAACATTTAGGGCCCACTGTTGACAAATACTTCAACTGCAACCAATGAGCAAACATTGAGAACCTTATTCAAACAAACCTTGATGTAGGTATGCTCTTTTTGAATTAAATGGGGAAGTTTTGATTTTTGACTGTGAATCAGCAAAGAAAATAAAACCTTTTTTTCACCTTAAGGAAGTCTCTCATCTCTCAGAAATTAAACCTGTAGTACTTGTGAAGTATATGAAATTATATAGCGTGAGCTTTTTATTCTATTAGGTGTTTGGAATGGATCTGCTTTTCTCAATGCTTAGCTCTGCCATAGAAGTCAATCTCCTTTATACTTTCTTATGTAAGGAAAGATAATCTTAAAAGATAACAATTTGGAACAGGATAAAGAGGTATTGCAAGTTTGATTCCTTGCCTGCAATCTTAAATCCTCCAGCCAAGGAGCATAAACCTACTTTTCCAATAGAGGTCTGTCCCCCTTTGCTCTGTGCTTACTTCTCAACCATGTCCACTCATCTTTGCAGTGAACAAGTTATGTATGATATTCCAAAACTGCTGTAATGACAACCTGGAGTTTGTCCTCCAGTCAGTTTACATGCTCCTAGGTTTCCTTTCACCACTATGTACCACAGCCTCCAGCTCCAGGATGCTCCCTGCTACCCACCCCCTACTCACCTTGTCCCCTCTGGCAGTGATCAAACTCTGATCTTTGGCTCCACCTTGTGATCTCCCTGGCGTGACCAGCAAAGAGTAAATAAGGGAATGAATTCTCAGTACTGATTCCAGATCTGATCTTCACCTATCTGCCTCTATAGAACAGTGTAAAAAAACCCAGCCAAATAGATTCTTCAGGTCAAACTACTGACTTTAAAAGAAGCAATACAGCTGAAAAGAGTAAAGAAAAACAGCTAGGCTCAGAGAAAAAGACTAAATAAAAAGTGCTGGAAGGAAGTTGGTGGACAACCTGGGGGTTAGCATCTGAATTCCAAATGGTTGTTTTGACAAAGCACAAAGTATAAAATGCATAAACTTGGACAAAAAGTTGCTTTTTTGTCAAATGAATTTTTAAAAAAGAAAAACTAATGAAAAATATTTTATTTTACTGCATAACATGGTAATTATATATATATAATTATATATATATGTGTGGATATATATATATATATATATATATATATATATATATTTAATAGGAACTCATTTTCCTTCTCATTTTCAGGAAAATAATTCTGATGTAAGAACTGATGACACAATTATCTTTTGTTTCCCAGCAGGAAAAAATAAACAAGTCAAGTGTTAACGTCAGTTTCTGCTTTGTGGGAACATAACTGTGGCCAAAAAGATTTTGAAATAATTTGCACTGCTAAAGCTTGAGTGAGTACCAGTGCATAAAGCTGATAGCATAAACTGGGTCCCTGGAAAGTACTTAGCTTTCATAATTCAGAACAGTTACTGCCATCGATAAAGTACAGAACTGTGGAAGATAATCTCCTCAGCAGACAAAAGGTCAGACAATAAAACTTTTGCTTGCCATTTTCCAGAAGAAATCCATTATATTAACTCATAAAATGTAAAAGGAATGGGTGTTTTCACGTTGAATTTCTATGGGCAATATAGTTTCTCTGAATTTTCAGACTTAATTTCTTTTTTTTAATTTTGATAGAGTATGGAGCTAAAAATATTTCAAATCTTTCACTTTCCAGTCAATATAGTGCATGTGAAAAATGATACCTTTTGGAGAGTTTATATATTTGCACTGCTGTAAGAACTGACAGAGTACCAGTACTGAAATGGAGAATGCAGCTCACCTCAGCAGAGTGGTCATGTTCACTGTGCTGCTTTGATACCACAGTTATCTATGGATAGGAGCATAGATTAGGGTCTGACTAATTGTTATTAGTTTGACCACTTCATTATCTTATGTGCAATCACTAACTTACAATCAAATCAGTCTCATGCACAGAGAAGTTCAAAATGAATGGGAGTAAAATATTGATGAATTTCTAATATATGTGCTGCTGATATTGTGAGAACATGTTATGTTATAAAATAAAATTACATGCATCATTGTGCTAGAAGCTTCTCAAAATGCAAAAGAAAAGTAATAAGTAAGGAAGGGAAAAGAGAAAGTGAATTACTTTGAACTTCAAAAATATAGTCAGAATATGGTTGGAAATCTAATTTTAAAGTAAAATTTGCCATATACAGAAAATTATTTATAGTCTGGCTTATAATTAGAAGATAAAGGTATATGTATTTTCAACTATCTCTTCTTTCTTGTAGATGAAAGTTTTCATTATTTTGGGATTTTCAGCAGCTATAGCCTTCACAGCTGTTTTCTTTTCTTTCCTTCAAATAAGGAAAGACACCATCTTTGGTAAGTAACAGTAAAAATATACGTTAGTTTCTTATGTTGATGCTTAAGCTGAAAATACACTGACACTGCAGACAGTTTAGCAACAGCAGTATAGCTCAACCTCTTTTGTGCGCAAAATACACTATCTGGCCTCTCTGAGAATTATTCCATGGAGGTGTTCTTTTAAATTGTAGTTTCATAAACTCAGTAAGTAAAACTTTGTATGTGTAGGGTCTCTCAATCACTGCTTTGACTGGGAGCGATTTTACTTTCTTAGCAGCATTCATGTGTCAGATGATCGCTGCCAAGCACGATTGCTGGATTTCTTTCCCCATCTGCTAATCATCCTGGGCTAGAGGCAGTTGCCATAGGATGTCCCACCTAGCACCCTCCTGCTGTCCCACAAGGGTGCTTCTCTCCTGTGGATCTGTTGGCTGCTGGCACCCTGAGGATTTTAGAGCATCTCAGATTGCAGTATTCCTTATGTTCAAAAAATGTAATCTTGTAATTTTTACCATAATTTGTATCTGCTCAATTTAAATTAGTTAAATCTAATAAACTAGAAGTATAGCAGATACCAGACTGAATTTTTAAAGAAACCTGCAGAAACTGATTTTACTTGAAATTAGGGCAGAGATAGTAAAGAAACAGAATTTCAAACCACAATCTCATATTATATAGCTGTATGCATGATTCATAAGGTTTGGTGATATGATTCCCTAGGAAAGTTTTCACTGAATTTAGTGTAGAATCACAAATAAAATAAAATTATATGCGAAAAATTAAATTAAAAACAAATTCCCAAGCTATTACTTCTTACAAGATTTTTTTTTGTACCATCACTTCAAAACAGATCAGGTTTTCTTTCCATACTGGATTATTTACTTTAAGCTTCCATACAAATTGTTTGGAAAGATGTGGTCTAAAATGGCTAAATTATATTATATGTTAGTTAATACAAAATAAATCCAAGAATAATAGAATGGTTTAGTTTGGAAGGGACCTTAAAGATCATATAGGTCCACACCCTCTGCCATGTGTAGGGATGCTGTTCACAAGACCAGGTTGCTCAGGGCCTCATCCAATCTGGCCTTCAACGCTTCCAGGAATGAGGCATTCACAGCTTCTGTGGGCAACCAGTTCCAGTGCCTCACCACACTCACAGTAAAGGATTTCTTCCTAACATCTAATCTAAACTTGCTCTCTGTCAGTTTAAAACCATCGGCTGTCATCCTGTCATATAAGAAGTCCCTTTCCCTCCTTTTTATATTCTTCCCTAAGGCACAGGAAAGTACAAATATATAAAAAAGTATATATTTATATATAAAATATATATGTTATATATATGATATATAATATATATTATATATATTTTACCTATTATATATATAAAATATATAAAATATACATGGACTATAAATAGATGAAATGTGATTCTTTTTATAGTAAGTGTTCTTGGTCTGATGAGACAGTACAAGATTATGCTTGTTACTCAAGAACCACATATTTGAAGACATGGTATTGGGACCAAATTCATACTTCTTAGAAGAAAAGGAAGAGACACAATGGAACTTAAGTATAGCAAGTGGATAGTCTCTTTTACATCAGTTTGAATCAATATCACAGGATGAGCGATACTTCAAGCATGTTATATTTCTCAGAGCTAAGCCCCCTAAAAGTAATTTTAAAATATGCTATATTAAATAATAAAATAACTACTTATTATATGGCCTGTAAAAATCAAACTTTTTTTTAACATAGACTCAAAAAGGTTTTCAAAAGTAGTGGAAATCCAAATGATAACACCAAATGAATCATCTGAATATTTTATTATGCATAGGTGAAAAAGAGAAATAATTACTGCTATACTTAGATACTGAAAACTTTAGTAGAGTATAATTTAGCCTAGGAGAGATTACTCCTCATCACACATTTCTCTTCCTTGAGCTGAGTGCCTTATTCAAAAAACAAATGATAGAAATAGCACAGAATGTACTACAAATAAAACATGCTCCCCTAAAATTACACCGTACATAAATGATGAACAATTGTACATAAATGATTGTTATTATTTTTTACTATTTGTTTTCGAAGAAAAAATGCGCCATCCCATGAAATTCAGATAGAATTGGACAGAGTTGGATAGAGTTGGACTTTAAACATGACTGGTTATTTTATTTTAAACCAACATGTACACAAAAGAGGGATAAGCTAAGCCTCATAATAGCATTATACAAAATAGCACAGCTGAAGTATTATTATGTTCACATATATCTTTCCACCAAACATAGGTGAAGAAATAAGAATAGGGTTTTCATGAATTGGCCCAATCCCAGGTCTTAATTTTGCTTGAATATGGACTTGAATTCTTTATGTGACTCAGACCAGGTCATATTACCTGTGAGTGAGGATCAGGTTTGTCCTGTCAATCCAAGGACAGTTTGATGAAAAATACATATGAACCTAAAGAACACAGTTGCATACAGAGAACACAACATGTTTCAGCTGGGCGTATTATATTTGGTCCTATATGACATGTCTATAATTGGATTTATACTTCAAGCAAGGAAATCTAAATCCCCAAGTCTTATATCCCTAATAAATTCTTCTTATGGAAGAATTTATTTAATACACCTACCTTACCTTTTAGAAAGCTCAGAAGCCACATTATTTTCAGGAAAAACATAAGGAGATACTTTTAAAGGGCAAAAAATGTAACTTAATATTAGAAACTTGTATATTTTCTAATTGTATATATTTTAATAGATATGCTATTTATTAGCATATTTATCTTTCTTCCTTTCTTTTTGTTTTTTCCCTGTTAAGAACAAATTGAAGATAACTGCATTACTAAGGCTATCCAGAAGGGCTCTAGTCTGGTGGATTTTGCTGCACGTTATGAAATTAAAAGGTAAAAAAAAGAAGTGAGTAATGTATTCAGGAAAAAAAGCTTTCATAACAAAAAAGTTTGATGTCAATATTTTTGTTTCTTTGACAGCCCAAATAATAAACAAATCACTGCCCCCATTTACCTCTGAGGGATCTGGTATAGAGGAAAGTGACCCTGCCCATGGCAGGGGGGTTGGAACTAGGGGATCTCTAAGTTTCCTTCCAACCCAAACCATTCTATGATTATGTCACTGATAATCTGATCCAATAGGACCTTGTGCATTATCACCATATAAGTTGCTCTTTTAAAATGTGGGACAAAATAAATAACACAAAAAAATTGGATTTTTTTTGAGCAAAATAGCTCAAAAGTCATACTTTTATGGACTATTTTTGAACATTAATTATGTTTTTCCTGTGCAGTGACAGGAACTACTCCTATGGCATAATGAGCCAAACCCTGTTGCCTTAAACTGGACTGTAAAAGTTAATTTCATATTTCCCCTTCCATCTACAACAGATGTAAAAAAAAGATAAGGGAAAGGAAAGAAAACATTTGTATTGGAGTGTGGATGAGCTCTTTCAACCGTTTTATGACTAGATTTCTGTGCAATACAAAATTAATTTCTCTCCAATATTTGGAACACAATATCTAAGTTTTACAGAGTACAATCCCCACATTTTTGCATAGACTTTCCTAAAGACTTATCCCTGTGTTTTGAAAATGAGTCATGATTTGCAGAGCTCTGTGAGTGTTAACCGTTTACATGGACAGAAGTCAAGAACTGTTGCCCCTCTGTATGTAAAGACTGAGGTCACTCTCGATTTTTAGTGATAGTATTTTGGTGACAATCCTAAGGCATTTAAAATTTAAAACCATAAGTCGCAAGCTTCAGTGGCTCAACTGCCTCATGTAATATATGGAAATACTGATATTTATCTGTCTCACCAGATCTTGTGGCAATTATTTGGTCAATATCTTAAACATGATAAATGCTAAGAGATGCTAAAGATAAATGCTCAACAATGATTATTTCAATTAGTAATTGAAATTTTATTAGGAATAAAACTGAGGCCACTTACCCCAGACACCAGACTTTTAAGCTTCCTTTGAAATACTATGTATGTGGATATATAGACTTTAAAGAGAATTGGTGCTCAGAAGTCCTATTGATGATTGAGGATGGTCTTGGGTATTAAATGTTACATGAAAGCAAAGCCTTTTCACAGCAGTGAGTTAGGAGACCTCTTTTGTGACTATCCTGCACAAGGTCTTCCACTTAGTGCTGCACCCCAAAAGTTTCTTTCTTATCCTAAAGGCTTCCCACAAAATGAACTCGGTGTGTGTCCAACAGAAGCACAGTTTCTTTTTTAGAATTTTCCTTGAAGAACAAGGTCACAAAACAGCCTTCCTCTTTGCTTTCCCAGCCTCTCTTCATTCAAAATATACCTTAATACATTAAATACCTTAAACTTACAACATATCCAGCACAGACAGCTTTATTGTTATGAAAAAGTTTTAAAAATGTATTCATTGCAAAACCTTCTGTATTTATCTCAATTATAGAAAGATCCAAGGAAGTGGAATAGCAACCCCTACCTTACTGCTGGCTTTCTCAAAATTTCCTGAACAAGAAAGTCAAGATATTTCCCGAGCAGCTGAACGAATGGAAATGTCAATTCAGGTGCTGAAACAAAAAATTTGCCAGAAGCACAAACGTTCATTGCATCCAACTGGTAAATACAGTATATTGACATTGTCAAACCACCCTATTGATTTGTTGAATGCTGTCTTTTAGATTAAAGTTCAGTTAAGTTCACTTTTATTTTATTTTACACTTTCTTTTGTTCTTGAAAACACCTCAGATATGTTTACATTTCTCTTTTCTGGAGTGTGGGTGGTGTTCTTATAGTTGAGGAGAGCAGTATTACGCTATTGGCATCCTGTGAACTCATGACTGTGTATTTGTATTGCCTGTAAATTAGCCTGCATATCCTCAGTGTTGTAAGCTACTTGTTTGCAGTGAAATATCTATCTTCCCCAGCAGTTTGGGTTTAGTGCTTTATCTTCTATCACACTATGGCACTGCCATTTTCAAACACACTTCCTCTCAACATATGCATATCCCTCTTTTAAAAAACATATGTTTATATTTCCAAAACTAATTTTATAATGCACTGCTGTTACACATTTATTTCCACTTTAACTGGCTTTTTTAATATTAGATGGGGAAAGAAAGACATAGTCCAGAAAGTTCAATATTGTCTAAGTAAAATACTTGCTGTTAATTAGGTATGAATTTCAAGATGTCTGTCTGGTGTCTGGAAGGCTCGAAATATCAGAAACATTGACTTTTTTCACCTACTAATTTAATTCTTTCACTTACATGAAGTGTTCTGTCTTAGTACTAGAAAATTTTTTTCCAAGATATAGAAGCATTAGAGTGCTATAAACTAACATAAAGCACCACAGTTATTATTTTATTTCCTTGCAGAAATATCTGCCTTACTAAACTAATGGGACATTTGTAGAACTAAAAATATATCTTTATCAGTATGTCTGTGCATATATTTATATACACACAAACATACAGATGCTATTATTTTTGTGCTGTGCGATTTCAAAAAGAAGTTGAATTTCTAAACTGCAGAAGTGCACAAAGATCTTGTTAATTTTCAGAGCTGAAACAATGTTAATATAATGTGAATAGACACTATCCAGTCTATGTGCTGCAATAGAATAATTTTACATGAATTAAAGAACTAAATTAACTTTAAAGAAGACATGTGAGTCTCTGCCTAGGCAGCCCAGATAACTGGGGAGCTGGGCTCTGAGTGCAGTTTTGAACCTGAAATAACATAGAACTACAGCTCTATCCACAAATTTGGCACAAGTTACTAGTACATAATGACAAGATTATGTAGCCAGTCTAACATCCTATTCTCCTTCTGTTCTCCCTACTGCCTTGTACAGGTTCTAACTGCTCAGCAGAACATGTTTCGAGCTGATTTGGTCCTTGAACCTTTGTTGTTTGTTTTTGTGGCTTCATATTTTGGTTTGAACAATGGATTAAAGCAGTTTACTTCAGAGTTGAATGGGCAGAAAAAATAGATATTGGGACTGGGTGGCATGCACTGGCCAGTGGGGAGACAAGTGCAAGAGTTATATATTACCTCTACCCTCATCTTCCATCATGTGATGGTTGTAGAAAGAATCATGGAAAGGTTTAAGCTGGAAAGAACATTAGAGACCCCCTACTTCCAGCCCCCTGCCATGGGCAGGGTCACCTTCCTCTAGACCAGGTTGCTCCTATTTCATGGGTACATCCACCTCCAACTGGCCATACATATTTCAATACCTGCAGAGGTGAGAATAGGTGCCAGCTCTCTGCAGCTTACACAATAGTGTGGCTTTGTCAGATGATCATCATCAGATGCTCACTGGGAGACCCATTTTGGATCATTTCAGAAATATATTTATAATATGCTGTCTTCTGATATAAAGGGTCTTGATTTTACCTAGCTTCCAAATTCCAGCTAATAATTCTGATTCTCTTCCACTCAACATTGAATTCTATAGTCAGCTGCAGGGTCTTTAAATTTCTGCATCTTTCCAGTCCCACATTTTTCTTCCTTGGCATATACTTTTGTTCTTGAATGGCATTTTTTACACCTTTGTTGTAAATACAGGGACCAGGCGAGAAAAGGACTACAACACAGAGAAAGAAGGATGCAGCAAGCAGGTCAACCTCAGTTCCCAGCTATTGCTGGACCTTTTTCTTCTCATTCTCTATGCATCACCTAATAAAACCAGCTCTGCCTCTAAGTCCCTGACACAGCCTCTTGCAGCACTTCTCATTAAGTGCTCTTTCTGAGGAAGAGGGAGAATACTGTAGATGCAGTTGACAATAATGCCTTTTCTACTCTAGCATCTAAATCCAATATAGCAAATTGCTTGTCTGGGTTCTTCATTTCAGATCGTTTATCAGCTGATCTGCTCACTATGATTGCTAATATTTCTGGATGTCTGCCTTATATGTTGCCACCAAAATGTCCAAATAATTGCTTAGCTAATGAATATCGACTCATCACTGGTGCCTGCAATAACAGGTATGTATGATAAAAATTGTGCCCTGAAAAACCCTTTTTTCTTGTTCTTTAAATCCAAGAAGCTGTGTTTACTTTTTCCAAGGAAATTGGTGAAGGGGGACTGGTGTTAATCAGTTAACTTTGGCATCAACCTGTCTGTAAATGAGGTGCCTGTGAAAGTTCCTGGAGGAAGAACTCATCATTTAAACATTGGTGTACTACTTTTTGTAAACAGGTTTTTCCTCTGAAAGTTTCTAGGATTATGTGAGGAACTTCATATTTAGGGAGAACTGATTTAGTAGATGCCTTCTTCTATATAAAAAGAAAACTTAATTCTAACCCAGCATTTATTTTTTATTGAATTGGATAAAATTATATAAAGCAGGAAAACAATATTACTTCCCAAGGAGAAATAGTTTTGTATTTTCCCACAATTCTAACAGTTAGCAAGCATGAATCAAAAAATTCTAGTTGTTATTTTTAATTTGACATATCTGCTTGTATGTGTTTAGTGGTCATTTTTTTTAACTAGTATCTACTTGTTGCCTAATTTATTTGACAATTGTTTCCTGCAAAACCCCACATAATAGATGTGCCCATCTTTTCAGAGCCCTCCAATGCAATGAGTGTTAAACTGAGAATGAGGGCCCTTGTAAGTACAAGGGTAAACAATATTTGTACTCAACAGCCTCTGGATACATAGACCTAAGGTCACAAACTGAAAGGTGGACTGTAAGTCTACAGGTGAAGTGCTACAGAGATGAAAATGGAAGGCTGTTATCATTGTACAGGTTATGGTACTCTGCAATGTGGTGAATAAACAGCAGTACAATTCTGCAGTTTTATTATTCAGTGAGTCTGGTTTTATGAGATGAATCTGTTTTGCTACATCATGAGTCATTTGCAAGGAACATGCCTGATAGACTCTTTGCTGAAAGGACACAACCTGATATGCATCAGTGTTATAAATCTAACTATGTGGATATCCATAATTTCCCCCAGGCATGTTCAGAGTTGCCTGGAATCTGAACTAGCAGCTAGTACAATATTTGCACTGACATCTCCATCAGGGTTTGAATACATTGGCCAAGATTTGTGCAGCTGAACACAGACACATGGATGAAGCTCTTAATTTACAGGCATGGCTGTTTAGTCTTTCTCCCTAGAGATGGAGAGAAGCACTCTGCTATAGGTAAAGACCTTTTTCTCTTCAGTGACTGATAATCCTAGGATGTGTACAGGCATTTCAGTCTGACATCTAAAGCTGGGTAGGGTAAATATGATTCATTGAGTCTGGCCTGTAGTCACTCTGTTCTACTTTGTATGTTTTTATGCTTGTACCACATCAGAACTTAAACCCACCACTCATATGTGGTGGTATTTAAACTCTTTGCTCTAAATGTGTGTAAAAGATGTAAGGTGACAAAAAAACCCTTCAAAACCAAAGGTGTTGAAACCAGTGAATCAGATCTTAACTGAGTCTAAAAATTTGCGAGCCCCTTGAAATACCTCTAGTTCTACTGAAATACATCAGCCTAAAAAGCCCATAACACTGTAATGTAAATAACATATTCTGTGATGTAAGCCAGCTTCAAGGACTTCAGACATTAAATGAAATACCATTCTGTGCTTTTCCTTGCTTTAAAGCTTCCACTTTCAGGCAGAAAATATATCAAGACCTATGTTGCATTTGTACTTTTGTTCACTCTGAATATATAGCTGTACTGTAGATCACAAAATTCTGCATTTCATGAGTGAAATTCAGAAACAAAATTTCTAGTGGAATTAATTATGTGTCCAAAATAAAAATATTTTTTAATCTATTTAAAAGGGAGAAAGGAAATGCTTTACAGATGTTCTGCTAAATCAGTTTGCACATTTGGGGCAAATCAGATCAATTGCAAAGGATTTTTTCCTTAGCACTGAGATTGCTTTGTTTTAGTGTGCACTTCCAAGAACAAAGGTGTAGCATAAACATGACCTTCTATGGACAACATTAACATAATAGCAGACATTTCCAGCAGAGATATTTATTATCCACTTTTACTAGTAAGAGATATTAACAGATTTTAGTTTCCTTTCTGCCTAAACAAGCAAGCAAAATAAAATTGCATTAATTTAAAATGAAGAATAAGGAACAGAAGGAAAATCCAAAGACCTTTTTTTCCCATTTTTAATCACAACTAGCATTGATCTAAGTATTTTTTTAGTGTCTAGTACAATAAGAGGAATTCAAGGGTGAAGGAATTACAGGTACTAAAGGAAGGGACTCTCACAGTGAATCAGCTTCACCTAATCTTAGCTTTCAGAGGTAGTTATATGTCCAGTGCAAGGCTGCATCTTTGGCTGTTCCTGGTAGTGAGAAATAAATGGAATGAGAGGATGGCACCCAGGAACTGTCTGTCCTTCTGGCTTGATGGACAGGTTATTCAATGACTTACTTTTTGTACACCTAATATTTGGGGCATCAGGGAGGAATTTTATCTGCAACATTTCTATTTCACTGTTGCATCATTAACCATTCTCTCAGGTAAGGACCTGGTGCTCAGTCTGGAGGTCCAGTACCAGCAGAATTAGGAGTATGAGTATGGCTCACCTAGTAGAAAGAACAAGCAATCCTGACTGAGTCCATTGACTTCCATAAGAAGGAATTGAGATGTTTCCTTTAGGTTAGCTACTTCACCTCATTGCAAGCTAAGTGTTCAATTAGTAGCAGGCTTATTTTTCAATAAGCGTGTCCCGTGTTTCCAGAAGTTACGCTCATGATAGCTTAGCACAACATAAAACATCACAAATTCCAGTTATTAAGTTGCCATATGGCATTCATTCCATCTACTTGCAACTAGGCAGAATATTAAAATAAGATTCAAAAGATAAAAATATGGATAGTAAATGGAAGCTTAAGACTTCTGCTTCTCAGGCAGCCAAAACAAAATCCAAATGGTACAATTCCAGTATTCACACGTAAAGGAAAACTCCCACTTTCCGTAAACAGAATATATAGTAATCAAATTTGAGTACTTTATAAAGCTATATGGTAACAAAATCTCATTATTTCAGCTGCCTTTTTAACTCAAGCAAGATTCCACTACATTAACATGTTTAATGCAATAATAAAAGGGCATGTGAGACGGGTTTTACTAGAGTCGCATTCCAGTGATCTGCTAAAATACAAAAGCAATCAGGAGAAAAATCACTGGTTAAGCAGTTACATTAACATTTCATTATATTTAATTGAGTGAAATAGCACTACACTATGTGCAGTATTTTATGCAATTTCAATAAAGGCAAATCAACTGTAACTAATTTGAATGCTTTATTAAAGCATACTTCAACCTTCAAGTGTGAATTATTGTGGATAATTAAGCGTATTACAGCACCATATAGCTTGGCAAATTGAGTTTCTTCAGTGTGCTGGAGATCAATGAAATATTAATATAATTGTTTAGCATCCTGATCCATGTAAATGTATGTTTTAACACTATGTATTTCTACCAACTTTCCAGAAATATTTATGGTTCTTTGTGGCTTACTTTACAACTTCAGTCAACTGAATGCATTGCAAAAAAATAATTTCTTCTTTTTAGTGTTGATATATATTTAACAATTATGAAATATGTTGAACAGGACAAGTTGAAAAACAATCAAAAAAACCCAAATCCTAACATTTCTAATATTCATGATAGAGGGAAAATTAATTGGGTCAAACCCAAGACTCACTGACTATACTAATAAATAGAAATCACCAAGAATCATTTGCTGACCCTCAAATTAAATGTGACCTGATTCTTGCCACCCTCTTACTTTTACACGTTTGACTACACTCTTTTACTCCTCTTCCCCCTTCCAGGTAGGCTGGCTGTGGGATGACAAACTGGTATGCAATGATGCCAAGATATGCTCAGGCAGGTGACATTCAGAGAAAAGCAAGTTTTTGTGAGGAAAAAATGCACTGCAGTTAGTGCTGACAACCTAGCAGAATAGTTCAGTGCCTGGGCTTGTGCACAGGCCCTCCCAAAGATGGACCCAAGAAATTGGTATAGCTTCAGCCAGAGGCAGCATTGCCATTGGATTCAGCTCCCATCTCCTCAGCCCTGGCTCCTTTGGTCTTGCTAAATGATTTATTCTCTATGACTAGTGTCCAATTTTCATTTAAGTTTTCTTCACCTTCACACTGAAGGGTTTCTTCATATTTTCCCAAGTTTTTATTTCCTCTCTGTTGCTCTAAACAAGCATCTTTTAATGATGCTAGCAAATGCACTTGAGAGTATATCTGACTTTATGGGGAATGGGGACACTATCAGGAACTCACCTTCACAGCAAGTATTTAAAAAATGTCCAAAGGTAAACAACTTAGGTTATAAACATGAGTAAAATAGTAATAATTCATTAGTAATTTCAATTTTCATTATTTTCCTTTTGAGTAAAATTAATATTGGCACACATAAAGACAAGTATTTTATGCACTTTCAAAGACTGCTATATGAACATCTTATTTTAATGGCATTTTGCTTTATGTGGCTGATTATTTCATATTATTTTATTTTTATGGTCAGATCTTATATTCAGAACATATATATAATATAAATATAATATAAATATATATATGTATGTATTTATTTATGTATTTTTTTTATTCAGAATATATTCAGAGGTTCTACTGCTGCTGTTGCCTTTTTGCTGTTGATTTTTAATTTTGTTTTTCTTTTCATAGGGAACATCCTAGATGGGGGGCATCCAACACAGCTTTGGCTAGGTGGCTTCCAGCAGCCTATGAAGATGGCCTCAGCCAGCCTCGAGGATGGGATCCCAGCGTCCGATACAATGGATTCCAGCTACCCTCGGTTAGGCAGTGTACCTCCAGATCACCTGAAACACTTACTCTGGGCCATTAGCACACCTGCCACCACAGAACTCCATTTGCATCAGTAAAGGAAGTATCTGTGTAAAATACTTCCAAAGTATCTGTGGAGCTCAGTTAAGAAGCCAGTGGCTTTGCTAAAGCAGAAGTTCAGCCACATGGTGAGAGGTTCCCTGTCCCTGGCTGGGGTAAGCCCAAAAGTAATGGGAAAATGGAGCAGTGCAGGGGGCACTGACATTCCTGAGGGGCAGCCCAGTACTCCAAAAAGTGCTGTAGGGGAGAGCAGGCAGGACAGGAGCCAGCCAAATGCCTGGCCTGGCAGGCACCAGGCAGCCAGCAGACACGGTGATTTCTATACAGAGGTAGAGGAAAGGTGCACAGTGGACCTAATTCTGACTTTCCCATGATGAAATTGCAGAGAAGAGGGAGGCCTACAAGGATACATGCTGCCATGCCAAGAGGCAATGGTCACAAGTTGCTCCAGAGAAAATTTTGTCTTGAAACAAGAAATTAAATATGTTGTGAGCACAATGAATGTTGGAAAAGGTTTTTGTTGGAATATGGATTCCAGCCTTGACAACTTCCAGCATATCCCTCATGGGAAATACCCAATATCTGTCTTTATGGGGCTCTTAATAACCTAATCCCTGCTTTCAATTTAAAGTTGCACATTGCGGTCTCCAGAGCTTCCTTCCAGCCTAGGTTTTCCAGCAATTTTGTGATTCTTTGTTTTAATAGTGGCACCTTCATTCAGCGAAGCAGGAGGGGGGAAAAAATGTTGGATGTTAACTAAACAGATATAAAGCACATAGACATGCTAGCAGGTGTGTAGGTGTGTGCATGTACGCCATTCTTCATAGGCTAGCAAGCCTTAACCAAACAAGTATTGCTGTCAAATCATGACTTCATTTTTCAGCCAGTCCAACTTACTGATCTGAGAAAGTATTGCAGTATTTATGGAGTTTGGCACCTCATATACTTAAAAAATAGCACACCTGCCATAGAGGGAAGTCTGAAAAAAGAACGTTTGCACAGAGGACTGGGAGAAAAATTCCCCAGGGCAGTGTACAATGATTTGGGCTGGATTTACAATTTGTGATTTGTCATCATTGCTTTGAAACCTGACTTTTAATGGACTCAAAGTCTTGTTATTTTAACCACTGTATGTTTAATATGGATAAGCAGGAGAATTTAGTGTTAATGTCACCTGCAACTCATGTTATTAATGAAATAACATTGTCTCCAAGTTGCACAATTTAGCACTCAGTGATGAAAACCTGACATTTACACAGGCAAATTTCCAGGAGATAGTACAAACTGCCTTTTTCTAGATTCACTAGGGTACATGCTTGTAAAGTAAAACACCCTTAAAAAAAGATTATATAACTGTACCAAATCTGATCATCAACATCTGACCATCAGCAAGGTTCTTTGCTTTGTTTTGGAGTAAGATAGGGTAAAACTAATGTCATAAATGTTTTTTCTCATTTACATAATTGTTCTTTTTTGGTACTTTTGGCTATCTAACTATATTCTTTCAAAAGTAATGGGAAAATATTGTGAAAGTGATAGATAAGTGTTACGATTACTATAAAGCAAAACAGTGATAAGCAAATTTTAATAATTTAAAAAAAAATATTTGTGGCCACCAAAGCTATTAAAATACTGATCTAAAGATTTGGATTCCTGATGAGCTGTAGGTAGCTTGCTTTTGACTATTTCAGCATAAATTCTGATGTTCCTAACAAGTCCCATGTTGCCTGTTGTCCTTACCAATTCTATTTAACTGAATCTGCCTTATACATTCATTACATAGCCCTTATATTTATTACAGGCTCTGTGAGTCGATTTTATGTGCTGCCCTTTCAGTTGCTTGACTTCCGAGGCAGCTGTTATTTGCCACGGAATATTTTGTAGCATGAGAGAGGACTCTGTAAACAATGATACCCTGAACATCTCCACAAACTGAGTGCTGATTTTGCCCTTATGGTTTTGCTTGGTTATTAATATAGGCAGGATATGTAGCATAGATGTTTCTATGTGCTCCTCCTGTATCTCTGAGCATCTGTATCTCTGTGCATCTTGCACAGAACTGTGTCAGAAATAATTTTTTTACTTCTCCTTGCTTGGGAAAAGGAAGCTGAACTTTCAGCTACCATGTGTTTGCAACCTACCTCATGCCCTGGGCTGTGTAAGCTCCTTTCATTTACATATGGAACAGCTCTGACTTTGAGTATCAACAGTGATTTGAGATTTCCCACCAAATCCTTTTGTTTAAGGAGGAGAAAACAGAATAAAGAGAAAGAAAACTTTTATACAGTCTAAAATAGATGTGTGGTTTTCAAAATCCTCTGGAAAGGAACAGATCAAAGATACACTGTTAACTGGCAAACATATAGAAAAGCTCTGATGAAACGTCCTTGAAACTGCTTGTGGGACCTTGGTCTCAGCTCCTGAACAGAAATAAGAACCTGGTAGAGGCTGGATTTTATATTGTTGTTGGGTTGGTAGGGTTTTTTTAGGTTTTTGGGGGGTTTTGTTTGTTTGTTTGGTTGGTTGGTTTGGTTTGGTTTTAGTCAAACCATTAGAAGCACTCTACAACATAAAGGTGGGGAGAGGGAAGATAGATTTTATCACTCTTCCCCCTACTTTGTAGTGTTTTATCACTTTGTGAGAAGTAAAAATTGTTTGACACTCAAGGTAAATTGGTTCTCTTCTCAGGTTCGTGAAGTGACCAGAAAAATTATTCATGCACCTAATGAGGCTGTTACTGAAGACAGACTGTATTCTGATATCATTATGGTATGGGGACAGTACATAGACCATGACATTGCATTCACACCCCAGAGCACAAGTAGAACTACCTTCCTAAGCGGGACGGAGTGCCAGATGACTTGCGAAAAACAAAATCCATGTTTTCCAATAAAGGTAAGATTCTAACTTAAATTCTTCAAGAGAAATTCCAGGCTCTAAACAGGTGAGTAAAGTCAAGAAATGTTAGAACACTGATAGAAAAATCAAAAACAGTACAACTATTAAATGAAACAGGTAGACATTTAATGGGTTTTTTTTGTAGAGATAATAAACTATAGTTAATGTACTTAATAAAAGCATCATTTTTTTTAACCTAAGGTTTATGTTTAAGAGAAACCTTACTGGTCTCTCCTAACATCATTGTTCTCATGCTTCAAGGTTTTGAGTTCCATTGGGGAATATAGCAAAGTAGTCATTTACATTTTCAGTCAGATAAAATGAAAGTATATCAATGTTACTCATTGAAAGCAAAGATACTTCTTCCAGTTAATGCAAACTTTCAAAGAAAGCTATCTTTTCAATGTATGTATAAAAATTATCTCCAGGGAGCTGCTGAAACCTACATACATCACATCTTTGCTTTGAGCAGATGGAAAACATGAGTTCAAAGCTTGTTAGAGGGCTAGAAGAAACACAAATAGGTATGAATTTAGGATACTGTATTCTTGATCACCTAATTTAAACCATGTTTTTGTTTCTCAAAGTACAGCCTGTCCAACTCAGGCTACAGGAAAGTCCCATGCCCATCACAGCCCTTGGTGATGTTCAAGTCAGAGCAACCTAAATTGCTTTACTTAGTGTTGGAGCTTGATTTTTGACCAGCTTGTCTATGTACTGCCATGTAGGGCTTCTATCAGAATAGAAAACCTTTTTTGCCTCAGCAAACTGTAGTTGATAAACATTCCACAGTCTCGTTTTGCTTTAAGTGCCTCATTCTTCTTTCATTAAATGTAGAGAAAAATATTTGGCTAACTGTAGAGAACCAAATCTTAAAAGGTATTTGTTAAAAGGTGGCTTGTCTTCATATAGTGGGAGAATTTAAATTTAAAATTTTTATGGTGGGAAGGTTAAGTGAAATTAAGGAATGCCTACAATTTGACCACAGGCAGGTAAATCTAGTCCCTCTCACCCTGGAGATATGGACTTTTGGAAGTCCAAAGTTTTGAAAGTTTGCAGACATATCTTGAGAGCATTCAGAAAGATTAGAGGCTTCTTAAAGAACCACATTCTTTCAGATAGTGAGCAACTGAGAGCACGGAGTAACCTGAATCAGCCACAACAGCCCTAATTACTAAGAGTAGGCTATAGTTCTGACAAAAATCCCTAGTTTGCTGTGTTTCAAATTTCCATCTGGGGCAAGAAATTGTTTTTTTCTGTTTATGTTTTTAAATAACAGTCTTAGAAATATTCCCAAAGTCTTACCAAGAGAGGCTAGGGTGGACACCCACTCCGTGACCAGCAGTGCTTTGTATGATGTGAAAATGGATCCATCTGAAATATATACCACAATATATTGATTCCCTATTTTAAAACAGTCTGTTTTCTGTATCTATAAAACTGCAAAAGTCTTCAAAAGTCGTTTGTTTTTACGATAAATTCTTTGAAATACCATGTCTAGTATTGATTTTTAAGTGCAAAACCCCCACATTTTTTTATTACTACATGGATTTTTTGATTGAGAGAAAACTCATACTGTTTCCTATAACTTGAATGGAATGTGGATCACAGGGACCACACTGGTCTAATCACCCTGGCTAATTCAAGCCTCGAAATCCCATCTATTTAAAAAAGGAGACAACATAAGGGATCTTTAAAAAAGACTCCAAGGCTAACATTATTCATGTGGTAGAGGCATTTAGTGCAGAGGATAAAAGGTCCACAGATTGTCATGGCATAGACTTGCAAGTACATCCTTCAGTGCTCTAAACAAGGCACAGACTTTGGATTTCTGTCTTGGAGCTGTGATGAGGTTCAGAGAGCATGTTTCAAGGATGCTCTTTAAGGTGAGTTATGTGACCATGTACTAAATCTATCACTGAGTATTTAATGTGTAGCTAAATCTAGCACTGAATGCGCCTCCTACTCTCCAGTGTAGCCCAGCAGGAGGATGGCTCAAGGCTACCTCCTTTGTAGCTGTGATTGGCCATGGTAGGGGACATACAAAGAAATTCAGTCAATACCCTGAAAGTATTAGACAAGTTTCCCAACTTGTGACCCCTTTACATGACTACAGTCCCATGAATTTTTCAGCTTCATTTTGTTATTAACCTGTTATTCATAGCTTTGATGGACAGATACAAATATGGTTGTTCTTTTAATTTTATTACATATGTTCAGTATTTTGTGACTTTTTTTTCTCAAAGACAGAGAACAGAATCTGTATTAAAAAAAAAGAAAAAAGAAAAAAGAAAAAAGAAAATATTTTAAAAAGAAAGGACTGTTGCAGTAGATGCAGTAAATAGTGTGATCAGAGGAACTAATTTTTGAACACTGAAACAAAATGCTACTCCCCTCTAGAACTAATATTCTTTCAGAATTATTAATTAAATAAATCTCCACATATTAAATATTTGGAAAACTGCCACAGTCAGTTTTATGCTTTCATTTTGTATATGAAGAAACTGTGGCTGGTTTCCAATGGCAGTGAAATCAATAGCATATTATACAACAACTTAGACATAGAGGTTGCAGTTTGCACTCTTGCTGTTCCTACAAAAACGGCACCCAAGGGAGAAGCCACCCACAGAAAAGGACAACTGTGCCTGCAACTGCACATCCTCTCTGGGGGTTTCAGCAGGGAGAGGAAGCTCCTGACTGCACAGATTAGGGAATCCATCCAGAAAATATTCAGAGTCAGTGCAATTCAATGAAGGATCAAAAGCTGCAATAGTGCATTGATATTAACAACAAGTGTCAGTAAATGATTCATAGGTTCCCATGAACTATTGTGATTTTCTGTTCTGGACATTTTTATAATAAATGCTATAGAATTTCTCTCAGCAATTCTCACATAGAGGCTGTAATTCCTGGTAGAGCCTGAACATTCTTTTCACTGTATATTTATGGGGTCGCCTAATGGGGGAAAAAAACCCTAAACCCACTAGCTTTAATTTACACTTATTTTATAACAGCTTGACATGCAGAACAGGGCTGTGGAGAAAACTTGTCATTTCTCAGATTATTTTTTCAGGTTAGGGCTGAGACATAAAGAAGCA
The DNA here is from genome assembly GCF_024509145.1 of Vidua macroura. Classification (NCBI taxonomy): domain Eukaryota; kingdom Metazoa; phylum Chordata; class Aves; order Passeriformes; family Viduidae; genus Vidua; species Vidua macroura. The sequence continues at coordinate 96,276,740 of NC_071573.1, forward strand.
TTAGAAAGACTTTCATAAGAGAGCTACTGACTTTATTCAGTATTAATTACGTTACTGCCAACAAGATAGACATGACACATACAGTTAGCATGATGCAATCCAGAAAAGCTTACGGTTTTACCTGAGATAGAAAAAGGTGGAAAAGAAAAAGTCACAGAAAAAGTGAGGTGATTTGAAAAAGGTGACACATAACATGACAGGTTACTGTCTCAGCTACAAATAGATCAGTCATCTGCACTCAACAACTAGCAAAGTGAATCCCTGCTTTTTTCTTCTGTTTCAGAAGCAGCAGCTCGCTGTCAGATGGAATCATGGACTCTTCTCCAAGTTGCATGTCCACAAATAAGCATTAATATTTTCCTTTTCTTCAAACTTTCAGAGAACCTAAGCTAGGTTTTCTTTTAAATCCACAGGAAAAAAAAAAATATTTACAAGGTCATTTTCCACAGGATAAATTCACAATAAGAAAGATTTTTCTTTCACTCAAATAACAGTTTAGAGATTGTGATACACTTAAACAATTATTACCTTTCATTTTCCTTCACATAGAAGAATTTCACTGTAACCAGATTTGACCATGCATATATAATGACCATTTAAATTAACGTGCAGCTATACAGGAAAACTATTGTGGCCAATCATGGTTTTGTTGCAATTTTTTTCCCTTTAGAACTATGTGACACAAACAGAAAAGAATCACATGAATTTTAGTCATCCATTTTGAAAAAAAAAATGTTACTCACTACCCATTTCAGCAGAAAAAGGTCTCTTTTTTTCATTCAGATTATTTTTAATGTATTCCAACAATAATATAAGGAACCTCTATTTTACACATTCAGCTGCTGACTACAAACTACTAATCCTATGAAAAGGGAAAGGACAGCATTATGCAGCTCTGCCAGTCCCTTAATGTTCATTACTGCTGCTTTTCTCCACTGGGGACCAGAACAGATTGAATTGAAATTGCAGAGGCAGTTAACTAAAGATTATTCAGTATGAACTTCATTCAGTGTTGATATGTTTGCTGTGAGCCTTACTGTTTAACAGCATAAAGGCATCTCCTACATTCTTTTCTCAGTGATACCTGAATTCTTCCCAGAATATCTCCTGATGACTAGAAGCAGGAAATACTCAAACACATATAGAGCTGTGGCTGTCAAGTTCAGATATTTGTATTATGACATGAATTACCTGCTTACATTACCAGCTGAAGGGAAAAAGAAGCCACACTAATACCAAAAGTCTTAATAACAAATGCTAAATAGAAAACACAAGACAGAGAAATTACTGATTTCAAAAATCAGTGAAAGAAAATTACTTATTTTTTTCAAACATAACCTACTTTGATTTGCTAAAACCTAGGCAATGAAGAAATAATGGTAGAATTTCTTTACCAAACAAAATTAAACCATTTGTTGGTATCAATTCCTACTGACACAAGCTTTCAGTTTTAAGAAAATCTTACTTGGTATAATAAATGAGGTAACATTATTAGATAAAGTTAATTAATTTAATTCCAAAATTGCTTTGTTACTGTTAACCCGAATTTAATGACAGTTCTATCTTTGCAGACTGATCTCTGTATTATTAGAAAAATGAAGCAGAAAGTACATCACATATTCAGCATTCACTGTCTTCTGCCGAAGAGTTCTGAAAAATGAAAAGCAAGCAGACAGAATACAAATAAGGGTTAGCTCAGGTGTCTGTACAAAACATTTATTTTCTCTTAGTCAGATTTTTGAACCTCATTATTTGACCTCAGTGTCTCAACAATGTGGAGTTCAAACCAATAAAGGACTGGGCAATCTTTCATTTAGCCAAGCCTATGTGCAGCCTTTGCTTTTTATAAAGATGGTCAGAATTCAGTACTTGTAAGACAACTGTTAGAGCAAAATAATGTGGCAGAAGACTTGTGGGGGACTGGCGGAAAGTAGAATGAATATTTACATCTGTCCTTTTTACTTAGGAAGCTGGATTAGAATTCAGTATTGAACCAAAGATTTTAAGGTGTGCTGCTGAAGACACTGAAACTCCTCATTATGTTTTTATGCATACAGGTAAACCTGCTGTTTCAGTTGCTCTTCAGTAGAACAGAATTTGACCAGATGTTCACGTCTTCACTCTGAAACATTTTATGATGAATTTTGATTGTAAAGTCAGACTGATTTAGATGTAGATATATATACATCAATAGCTTATGAGAGAGTAAATGTTTTGGGGTTTTTTATCTTTGGTTTTTTATCTTTGGGGTTTTATATCTCTTTATATTCATCTTTTTCCTCCAATCTAAACAATCTATACATATTTAGAATATGTCACTCCAGTAGATGAGGTCTGAGCAATGAAAAACTGAGAGAGCAAAGGTCAATATTTAGACAAGACTCAATTCAGCATCCACAGTGGTTCTCCTCACCTCAGAAAATACCCTTATTTTGTATGCAGGTAACCGCCAATGATACATTATCTGCAGGGATGGATTGCCTGCCCTTCTACCGCTCCTCTCCTGCATGCGGCACTGGTGATCATGCTATTCTCTTTGGAAATATATCAGTGCTAAATACAAGACAACAGATCAATGGCTTAACTTCTTTCCTTGATGCCTCTACAGTCTATGGCAGTACCCCTGCTGTTGAAAACAAACTGAGGAATTTAACAAGCAAAGAAGGCCTTCTTAGAGTAAACTTAAAGTATTATGATAACCATCGGGAATACCTGCCTTTTACAGACCAGATCCCATCCCCTTGTGCACAGGACTCAAGTGCAAGTGGAGGTGAGAGGGTGGAATGTTTTCTGGCCGGGGACAGCCGCTCCAGCGAGGTCACATCCCTGGCTGCCATGCACACGCTGTGGCTGAGGGAGCACAACCGCCTGGCCCGAGCCCTCAAACGCATCAACAGCCACTGGAGCGCGGAGACCGTCTACCAAGAGACACGCAAAATTGTTGGTGCTCTGCATCAGGTTGGCTGCTTGTTTGCTTATCTACACATTGCAGTGAATATCGCAGAACAGAATTCAGAAAGCTTCAAATATGCTTCTGTGAGGGGCTTTTGAGATCACGTTACCCTTTCTTTACCACCTGTTTCCATGCTTCAAAATATGGCATATTTAAAGTTTGTTTTGCTTTCCACTTTCCCGAATGCATTATCCCGCTGCTTAGTTTGTCTAGGCAACTTAGTGCTCTGATTTTCATGGCAGTTTCTATTCAGATACATATTTTCTCCAATGTCTGTTTTGTCTATAAAAGAGGCCTTTTCAGATATTTTTTTTTTCTTGGTAAGGGAAATTATTTAAAAGTAATGTATGTCTCTATATATAATATACAAAATGTTTACTTTCTCACAGGTATATAATAAATAATAAATCCCCTGTGTAAAAATGCCTGTGAAGTTCTCAATGAAGTAGTAATGCACAAACATCAGGGGCTACTGTTGACAGGAGATAGCAGTAGAAATAAGAGTGGGAAAATATAGAAGAGTCCATAAGGATGTTTATAGTACACATTTTTTCTGACTTTTACAATTTATTTTTTTTCAGTACCAAAGGAGACTTTTTTGAAGATAAAATGGGGAAGGATGCAATAAAACTTCACTTTTCTGATAAAACACTTTTCCTTCCTTCTGCCACAATTTTTAGACAGTGGAATAGAATATGAAGCATGTTTCCTTTAAGAAACCACCTACATTATCTACTGCATTGTTATGTGCACTCAAAGCCATATAGCTTAAGAGAAGTAACATATCACTTAATTGTATTTAGTCAGTTCTTTTGAAATGTTTGGCTTTTTGTTTGCTTTAACCAAGTCAGCTCCTCTGCCATAAATATGCCATTTTCTTTAGAAGAATTGACAAGTCAGAATAGTTTTTAATACGCATTAGAAGAAAAGTGGAAGTCCAAAAGCAGGCCTCTGTGCACTCATACCCTTCTGGTTTGCATCCACAAACATTACGGCCTGAAAGAAACAGCTTTGTGCAAAGCAATGCGCTGCATGGATCAGCACTGCTCATTATCTCTGCTGGTATCACAGACTAATGAGATTTGCCTGTGGCTCATTAGAAATGTGTTTGAGTTATATCTAGCTGGTTTAGAGACATTCATTCAGGACAGATAATTGGAGTATCTCTATTAGTGTGGTATGTTAACTGGCACACTAATGACAGCTCTGGTTGAATTTGCTTGAGATTTCCACTATCAAGTATTTTTTCAGTTGCTAGACATTTCTAAAATTCTCTTTTTTTGGAAGGAATACTTTCAAGCATAAGTCTTGCCTGTGGGTGTGTAATTATAGAGAATTGAACAAGAAACCTTTTCTTCTTTCTAAGATAAAGATGATGAAAAAAAAAATCTCTATTTAGACCACACTTTTCTTCCTGGATGTTTTTTGGCACCATAAATATCTCTAGTGACAAGTATTTGATAATAGAAACTTCACAAAGTTACTAAACATAATAATTGTCTGTTGATATCCTGCACAAAACAGATTCTTTTTTTGCTGCATTATACAGTTTCATTGTAGTAACTGTCCTTTCTATTTCATAGGAATGACACATGACCTCATTGTCATTTAATATCTGAAGAAAAAATGTTCAGTTATGCAACTGCTAATCTTAACATTACTATCTCATACATAAGAAGTTTGCACACACCTATGCTGCTCTTTCTGGAGACAGTTTCCCCTGATGTGCCATTTGGATTTTAAAAGATGGATTATTTGGCACTAGTCAGATGTAGCAGGACTTCTGCAGATCAATCTGAATCCAATTCTCTTTGAATTATTACAGTACCAGGGAACCATCTCTGAACGAATACAGTTGCTCCCGCTTGATCGCAATTTTAGGTCACAACTGCCTTTAGTTTTCAGTGTACATGTAGGTGTTTATTTCACTTCCTTCTACATCTACTTGTGTTCTCTGAGCATCTTGCATGGTCCAAGGCATGGGTTGAAAGTGGGTAACTTCTGAGACTTACATACATTAACTACTTGGATGAAAGTTGTTTGTGAAATTAGATGATTAAATAGCTCCTCTCAGAATATGAAATAATAAAGAATAAATAGATAAACAATATATATTATAAAATAGTATGTCTTGAATAATGTCAGAAGTCATGTTTATGAAGTGTATAGTTTAGACTATTAACAAAACTATAATAATGTGTTCATTTTTTATTAAAAATTGAACTCTTGAGAAATCACCTTTTACCCAAAAGTTTAGGACTTCAACATCATCTTCATCATCTGTAAATCCTTTAGTATTTTCAGTGAGAACTGCATACTACCCATGCATAGCACTTTAATGAATTAAATATCATTGCTGTATTTGACAGTTTTCTATTATTTCTGCAATCTTTTCCAAGTGTTGAAGCTTCATTTAATTGGCACTACACTATCTCAGTGAGCTACTATTCCTCTGTAGTTACAGCTGGCCAATGGCAATGACAAGACACACTTTTGGCCTTACTTATCCTTATGGTAGTTCACATATTTTTATATTCTCTCTTCCAATCTTTTTTTGTTTTCCTGTTCCAACCATTGTGCCCCACTTTGGGGTATACTTGTAAAGGCTTTTGCAACGAAAGTCTCCTGAACCCTATGAAAAGTGATAAGAATTTCTGGATCTTTTGCATCTAATTGATAATAATGTTTAGCTGTAATTCTGCCTTCTGAATGAGAAGAGTGCTGCCTTTAACAGTAACATCCTGTCTGACTTGCAGTATTCTAGTGTTTAGATGTCAGGATTCAGTTAATTTTTCTGTAAACAGTGCACATGGAATTCATGATATGATGCAAAATTTACACAAAGCCTTTTCAGACACTCAGATGCTGTTTCCATCTGGATACTTACCAAATGATTGGTGGAATTGCTAAGTGTTGTATTTTCTCTGATATGACTAAATGAATAGCATTTAAATTATCTTAATTTCTCAGTTAATATATGGTTATATAGATTAAAAAGATCAAACACCGAGCATATGGGCCTCTGTTTAAAACACAATGCTCATTTGTCATAATTTTCCACCAAATTAAACTGTTGGAACAATGACTGCCATGAGATAGTAGAAATATTGATGTTACTGATTAAAATTGTTTTATTCGTGAGGCTTCTGCAGAGCTTGGATGTGATGCTGTGAGGTGATGAATGTAGCCTAAGAGGAGCTTGGATTACCACTAATCTCATAAATGTCACAAAGAGTTGAGACCACACAGTACCTTGCAGGTTCAGACTCAGGATATCCACATACATTCCTTATGCTCCCCCAAACACCCAAAAGTTAACTTTTTGTTAACAAATAGACTCAGAGTAAGCCAGAAATTAAGGAGCCATTCATTATACTAGTTTGTGATTTCTTTCTCCTATAGTCACTTTCTATCTGATTTTATTGACATATTTTGCAACAAGAACATTCCTTTGTTTCCACAAGAGAATCTCATTTATTGAAGGAATACTCTACTGAAAGAAAGTACTGTTCTTATCTATGAAAGCAAATAAACATTTTATATCATTATCTGAGAGAAGGGACTGCATGCAAAAGAGTTTTAACAAAAATAATTTTGATGCTTGTCAGCTGTTAACATCTTCTTTAAGATTTATATATGTGTCAGTTGTAAGAACCTGTAGTGAGCCTCTCCTTGACTTCACACAGACAAATTTGGCCATGTCCAGAGACTACAGAAATGCTAGATACTATTTCAGATGTGGTTCTTTGGCAGATTCCAGTTGCAGTATTGTATTCTTCTGTATTAGAAATTAGCCTGTATTGTCTAAAACTCATTTCTGTTTGATGGAGCCTCATTTAGCCTTTGGAAGTTTCCATCAAACAGATGTCTCTCCTAGTGGAGGGTAGGCAGGCATAAGACCCCTTTTTACCCTTAGCCTTTTAATTTTTATGTCTTGAAATGGCAACCCCTCTTTCCCTATCAAGGAAATTACAAATGCAGGTGTTGCCTCTGGAGCAAATGAAAAATCTGAGTTGCCCTTTCCTTCAGGGAGTCTGGCCTTCCTGAGCAGCTTAGCTTGGGATTTCATTTTAAATGAGCCAAAAAATTAGTCATGCCAGGATTTTTGTATCCATGACTAACCTACTCCTCCATAAGGTCTTTGATTGTAAAAACTATATTTAAAATTAGAACTGCTGGCTTGCAAAACCTTTGTGAATAAAGCAAAAGATTAGCTTTTCAAATGACAGTGTCAGTATTAATTTCTTGCAATAATTTCAATTGTTTCATATGCTGCATTAAAGGAGCTGTAAAAGGGATTCTAACATATTGTCTTTCATATATTTTGTTCACTGCACAACCTAACCTGAAAACCTAAACCTCTACTTTCTGAGAAAACGAATCGAATTGTGGAAAGGTTTGCTTGTCTGTACTAAAAGATAAAAAAAAAAAAAAAAACAAAAAGATAAAAAGACACAAGTTTTTTATAAGGTCATTTTATGCCAGCTAGTTTTTTCAATATGCACTATATCAATTTCAAAGTACATTTGTCTGTATATTTATTGCATATTATATTGAATCTGTGAGGTATTTTATTGAGTTCATTATGCTTCATATTTATGTCATATTGCTTTATTGAGTTCAGCATAATCTTTAACCTATAATGCATTTTCATTTTATTTGGTACATTAGAATATTTTCCCCTCTTTCCTTTTGTCATGATTACTCATATACTTTTCCAGGCCACTATAATACTGTTACATGATAAAAGCATTTGACAGAAGGTGTTTATCAGCCTTTCATTTTTGAAGTGTATTTTTTAGAAGTCTATAAATTTATTTGAGTTTAGTAAAAATGTCTACAAGGGGATTTTGGGCACCAGTATTTTAAAGCCTCATCATTTCAAATAAAAATAAAAGAGGATTTGTGTCACAAATGTATGTCTGAAAATAGTATCTATTCACATTAGAAAGCATTCTTGAAAGATATTATAGTGTTTCTTGCTTTCATTGCCATTTTTAAGGCCATTATAATTTACCTTTTTAATCTCAACACACCTCCTGTGAGCTGGATTACCCCTGTGGTTTGTAAGTGAGCAGCACTAGTAATCTCTGCTCAGGAGGCTTTGGTCTAGCATCTATGGTAAGACCTAACAGGGCCTGGCTGTTGCACTGTGCTGATCTGTACCGCTGATTCTCTCCGGTCATTTGTCCCCTTGCTGCAAAAATAAGACTGATCCTGTTTTCCAGGTAATACTGCCCTTACTTATGCCAAATGCTCGGGCAGAGATGAATGAAGAAAAAAGCATTCAGCACCTGGGATTCATTACTATTCATCTATAGAAAAGCTGAAATTTGTTTCTTTTTCTTTTCTTTCAGATTATTACCTTAAGAGATTACATTCCCAAAATCATTGGTCCAGATGCTTTTAATCTGTATATTGGCCTTTATACAGGTTATGATCCCACAATGAATCCTACAGTTTCCAATGTATTTTCAACAGCTGCTTTTCGTTTTGGTCATGCAACAATCCAACCAATAGTAAGGCGATTGAATGCACAGTATTTAGATGATCCTGAACTCCCAAATCTTTATTTGCATCAAGTTTTCTTTAGTCCTTGGAGGCTCATTAAAGAAGGTATGATCTTATTTAAACTGCTTCTGTTGCTTTTTGCTCTTTTCTTCCTCAGAATACTGTAACTTTTTTCAAAGTTACTTATCCTGAATTAGGAATGGGAGCATTTATTTTATTTATTTATTTATTTAATGAAATTATTTAAGTTGTTGATTGGAATCCAGAGCACTAAAAAGAACTTGAATTATTATTCTCAATTAAATAGTTGACTGAATTGGAAAAACATTACTCTCCAGATTAAACCAGTCTGGTACATTAGCAATAGAAGGATGAATGATGATGAAGACATTTCCGAGATTTTTTGTGTATAAATTTATTAACAGGTTGCAAGTTCTTTTATACCTGAAGAAGATGGAGCTCTTTCATACCACTATTACTTTTACTTTAAACTAAAGAAGATTTTTGCATGTGCTTGAATGTAAAAACCTGTGTGGACAATGTGTTCAAAACATAGAAACATATGTGTTCACATTTGTTATGAGAGTTATAACAATTTACGAATATGCTATAATATCATCTTTTTTATTTTTAAAGGAGGCTTGGATCCTTTAATAAGGGGTCTTCTAGCACATCCAGCAAAACTGCAGGTACAAGATCAACTGCTGAACGAGGAGTTAACAGAAAAGTTGTTTGTCTTGTCCAATAATGGTTCACTTGATTTATCGTCATTGAATTTACAACGTGGCCGTGATCATGGACTCCCAGGTCTATTGATTTTTCTTGATTTTTTTCTTCCACCTCGTAACTGAAGTATAACTGCTTATATTTGGGATGCAATCATGAGCTTTTAAATAATAGCTTTGGTAATCTGAAACATCACTTAAGTCTCTTTTAAAATGTACATTACTAATATTCTTAACTTTGATGGAAAGTATTAGACAAGTTTTTGAGATTAAAATAATCTGGTAAATCTGGAATCTAGAAGAACAGTAGTGAGTGGATCTGGGTGTGCTCAGTGTAAGTACCTGAGGCTTGTTTTTGCTGGAACCAACTTTGAGAAGTGGGGCTTTCTGCCTAAAACATCCACTTCCCATCAGCAGGCTGTCCCCAGCCTCTGGGTTAGGTCAATTTAGGCACAGCCTCACTGGCTCCACCAACCACAGAAGGTGTTGACAGATGTTTCCAGGAGTGGTGTAGATGGCTTACTTAGGCACACTCTGCATTTTAGGAAATATTATATGTTTGTCACTGTTTTTTGCATTAGATTTTTTTAGTCCAGACAGCCCAGGGTAAGATTGAACTAACAGTCACTGACTTAATAGTCCATCAGGCCATGGATATACCTGCTTAGAGGAAGACTGCTGGAGGTTAGTTCAGATCCTGCCATAATTTCTCTGATAAATTTAACCAATAATAGTAGACCTTTTTTATACATAACTGTCTATGACTATGATCAAGGCTGTCAAAATCCAGTCTTTCTAAATTTTAGAATTTTAAAATTTCATATATCCTGCCTAACAGACAAATCTAATCTTCCTTTAAACATCATATTTGCAGGTTATAATGAATGGCGAGAATTCTGCGGTTTACCAAAACTGGAAACTCACACTGACCTGAATACAGTAATAACCAATCCCAATGTCACTGAAAAAATCATGGAATTGTACAATAATCCTAACAATATTGATGTTTGGCTTGGTGGTCTCATGGAAGACTTTCTCCCAGGTGCTAGAACTGGTCCCCTGTTTGCATGTATAATTGGAAAGCAAATGAAAGCACTAAGGGATGGTGACCGGTGAGTTTATTATGAGTCAAATCATGTGTAGAAACACAGCAGCAATGGAGATTTTACAGCCACTTATGTTTCAAACAAATCATTCTCTACCCCCTGCACATTTTTGTCTTAGCTCCTTCAGTTTTGTTGGGTGAGCTTTTGATTATTCTTCTTTGGTTCATATGTAGTGTCAATTCCAGATGACATGGAATTTGTTTCTATGGTACTGAGGTGTCCAGCTGTGCACTCCTGCTGAAAATGCAAGGTGCCACCAGAAGTTAATTGTGGCAGGGGCCAGTAACTTCTGCATGGATTAATATAGTACTGTGCAGGCTTTATTCCCCCTGAGGGCTGCACTGGGCTCAGGAGCTGGAAGAACCTCAATATTTTTCTTTGGCAACTGCAGCAAAGTCAGAAGGGATAGAAAAAAGCTGTAATTCAGGCTTCATAGAGAGGATAATAAAAACACCACATATTTGGTCTTATGTGAATTGGGACTGCAGAATGTTCCCAGAGTTGCCTCACTGGACTCAGCATAGAATGTCAGTTCAACCAACCCTGCACAAGTGTCACCAGGATCTTGTGCCAGTACAACCCTTCATACCAGAAAAGCAAGAGAAATGCAGCTTTAGGCCACAATGGGGTACAAGAAGCTGTTTATATCTTGCTTCTGCTCATGAAGCAATTATAAAACCAAACTTTACTTCTGTCATATACTTGTGGCAGTAATTTTGGCTCTTATGAGACAAACTAATTTAAAACTGCTCACACCATGCTAGCAGGGGTGTTTTAAGTACATCTGGTCCTTACAATGACCTTTAAGCTCTTCTTAAAAATCACTGTTGTGGAAAGTAACCAGTATGGAAATAATCATCCAAGGCAGAATTTAAATCTGATCTTTAAAGAATGTTAATTAATTAGCTCACAAGAAAAAACAATGCTAATCATAAAGGTGATATTTTATTTGCAGAAACTGCATAGACAACACACATTCTACTCAGCTGTGTTAAAAACATGGTTGAAAGTCTTCTTTCATAGGCATACTTGTCCCTATCTGAGGAAGGCGTATCTATGGAGGTCTTTTCAGCCTCCTTTCTATTATTCAGTACCTTACACTATTACTTAACATTCAGTGTCTTATAATGCTACTTGCATTTAATAAACATAAGCATAATTTAATACATTAACTCCAAATTGAGGAAAAGAGAGTTCTAATAATGAAAGAATTCCCCAGGTTTCTGCCACAAAGTTTGTGGCAGTTAACTTAAATGTGAAATGGTATTCTGTCATTAATTACAAAGAAACCACCTAAGAGAAGTTAGAAGTATGTAACAACATGTTATGGTTGTCATATAACAAGAATGGAAAAGTCTAACACATTGCAGTGTCTGGTCAGCTAGAGTGTTGGGTGTTATCTGCAACTGCACCAGCGACACTATATATACCAGATACTCCAATTGGCAGGTCTGTACACAGGGATTTAAAAATAATTCTTCTAATGTACTCTTTAAGTTCAAAAATCCAGACTACCTGGAATTGTCATCTGACTGAATTCTGAATTCTGATAGCCCTAAAAACCTTTTTTTCAGTAATTTGACAAAAAATAAAAGGTTTTCTTCTTCCTATCTCCTAAACTCAAGCACTGTCTTAACCACATCACCTGAAACAAATTGTTTCTGATCCATCACCCTTCTTCCTCCTCTTCCTTCTCTGAATATTTTTGCAATCTCAGGATTTGAAAGATTTGGGCAAAAATTCTGAAGTTTTGACATACTTTGCATAGGGATTTCGTCACCTGATGCAGATTGAGTGAAGTAAACCAAAATGTTTGTTAAAGTAAACATCTATCTGTTGGGTAGATTTAAAAAATTGTTTTTAATTTAGGCTGTAGATAAAACTGAATTTTGTTATGAAAGTAGAATAGGTTAAAATGCACGTGAAAGGGGACATGACAAGTGTAGGAGAACTGAGTGGAGAAGTCTTTGATGGCTTTGGTTCTGGGAAGGGGCCTTGGAATCATCAGTGAGGTTTCAGGAATTTAGGAACAGTGGCAGGTGCGGTGTAGGATTGAAGGCTCCTTTCTTTTTTTCTCCTTCCAGCCCCTCTATCTCTCCTGCATTTCAGTGCTGCTGAGGTGTGGGATATTCGCTCCACCCCAGGTTCTGTACATTGCCTTCTCCTTCAATGTAGGCAAAGTGGGATGAGTTTTTTAACAAATCAGGCTTCTGAAGGTAACTATTGGCCTACAGATAAATCCAGTTTTCCAAAATCTCACATGCACTTATTTGGCAGGTATGCTCCTGTTGGCAGCAGGATCCGATTTGCCCTCAAAAGCCACCCTAGGGCACACTGGCCACAGTCTTCATCCTCTCCAGAACACAAACACAATTATCAGACTTCCCATTTGTATGGTACCTTTACAGGCAGCTCATAAAAATCTTTAAATGCTGCACACGTGCCAAGTTTGCATAGAGTCCACAGTCAATATTGCTGTTCTGTTCTAATCAGGAAAATGTAAACACAAACTCACAGACTTTCTAGAAACCTCAGCCATATGCCCCCTGTATTATGGATCATAAGTCCTGTGTTAAACCTGAGGTCAGTTTGTACAGTGTGATCACTCCCATACTCTACTGCTGATTATCCTCAGGCATGTTACCACCAATCCTGCCTAGTGTTTGGGAAAATCCTAACTGGCCTGGCCTGAGTACCACAGGGAACTAAGCAGTGTAGAAGTGCTTATCATTGTTTAATGTACTAATAGAGATGTTAAATCAAACTCTCCAGAAGTATTTTTGCTATTAATGACATGTCCTTATATACAAAATGTTTGTCTTTCCTTTTCTCCCCAGTGTTTTCTTTCCTTTTACCTTTTAATGTATATGTATATGTATATGTATATGTATATGTATATGTATATGTATATGTATATGCATAAATATATTTTTTTTATAATGTCACCATTTAATAGATATACCCTTGTAGCACCAACTGGTTCCTCTCTTCTGACACCATATTCCTGATCTGACGAAAATAAGCAGGTCTTTTCTGTTCCAGACAGTCCTCTTACCATACTTTTTGTATGATTAAAAACATAATTACTGTCCAACCATTCAGTAAGGGCAAGCAGAATTCAAAAGCTTTGGTATGGGAAAAATCTATTATGGTTACTCCTCTAATTCTTCTGTAATTTATGCTTTAAACAATTTATGAATGAACAGAACATATTAGTGTGCATAGGAGTAAGGATCCAGTCCAATCAAATCTGTCTCAAGTTTTGGTCTCAGGATTGTAACTTTTTTTTGTGGACCTGTTTAATCAATGAAAAGCAATTCTGCTGGATTTAACACGTGACCTGAGTACCTCAGACTCACACTAGCCTTTTTATGACTGGTTCTGTATGGTCATGGTGTTTACTCTTACTATTGTTATGTTCACCTATTTTTGTTGTAATTCTTATTTTTGGTCTTTTATATAAGGTACTATGAATGTAAGAATAACCAGCTCTTTGAATTTGATCTTTTCAAAAAAAGTTTCTATCATTCTTTCCAGATTTTGGTGGGAAAATGATGATGTTTTCACAGAAGCTCAAAAGCATGAACTCAAAAAACATTCACTGTCCCGCGTTATTTGTGACAACACAGGAATTTCTGAAGTGCCAGCAGATGCCTTTCAACTTGGAAAGTTTCCACAGGATTTTAAGCATTGTAGCAATATACCTGGGATGAATTTAGAAGCTTGGCAAGAATTTTATCAGGAAGGTACTCTGTAGTTACCAATCTTTTTGAAAGGGAAGGGAGGGGAGGGGAGGGAAGAGGAGGGGAGGGGACAGTAATGAGCAGTAGTGAGCTCTGGACTTGATCCAACAAGTCCATGTGCTGCTTATGTTGTATTGCTAGTTTTGTGAGGATTACAAGTCAAACCTGTAGTATTCCATGTAAATTATTTTCCAGAAATGAACAATTAAAGTCTTGATCACCTTAAAACGTGAAAATTTTCACTGAAGTTAATGTTTATAGCAGTAATGGAGAATACCTTCCATTTGCAAGTATAAGGGAGTGTTGTAGTTTCACATGGGATGTCAAACTTTTAATGTTTTAAAAGCCTGTAACACAGACTTTCTATTTGTAGATGAACTATGTGGAACACCAAAGAGTGTAGAAAATGGTGATTTTGTGTACTGCTCAGAATCTGGAAAATTTACAGTGACTTACACATGTCACTATGGATTTCAGTTACAAGGAGAGGAACAATTAACCTGCACAAGCAAAGGATGGAACTTTGAGGCTCCAGTTTGTACAGGTATCGTATCTATTATTATTATTATTGCTGTTGTTACTATTAATATTATTATTGTTATTATTAATTTCTGAATTTTCTAACAGCTAAAGTCCACCATAGCTCATCAGATGTGAATTCACACCTATGCTTCCTTGTAGTTAGCATCCTGGGCTAATATATATAATAATACAAAAATGTGAAACTCTCTCCAGAATTACTATCTCAGTAATCTAATTCTACGCATCCTGATTCCGCAATCAAGTTGATGATGGGAAAATGGCACTAAAAATTTCCCAATTAAGCAAAAATCAAGGCTATTAACAGCCAGTGGGAGGGAAGGGAAGGAGAAAGGGAGGAAAAAGATAGCAAATCAGAATTATACATTGCTTCCTCCTACCTTGAACATAACAGCATGACAGAGTGTTGTCATTTTCCTGGCATTGTTTCAATGGATGCTCTAGATAAAAATTGAACTCTGCACCACTAGGTCATGTGTCATCCTAATAATTTTAGTAAAAGTGAAATAAAAACATTCTGTGAAGTCAATAAGTGAAATTAAGGAAACTAATAATCACTTTAGGTCCAACCTCCCTCTCCCAAATATCTGCAAAAAGATTTGCCAGAAGTTAATTACTTCTGCAGATACAAAAGTAGAGCAGGTGAAAAATCAGCAAAAAGACATTTCTGGCACATTTTCACAGGAACGCTTTTCTGTTATTTTAATAGTTCTTTCATCTTCTCTTTTCTTTTTGCCTTTTACTGTTTAGTAGAATATGTTAGAAAGAGAATGTGGCAAATATTTCAAGACTTTCACTCTTCATGCTATGAAGAATGAATTCTCTCTGTTCACATTTGAAATGTGTGTGTTTATAATGGGGTGGGGTGTACACGTATATATGTATATATGTATATATGTATGTGTGTGTATATTCACACTCCTCTACTTTATAAGAACATGAGAGAAAACTAAACCCAAAAAGGCTGTATTTCAGAATATATTATGGATGGTGGTATAATAATTTGAGTGAAAGTGCTGCAGCTCATCCACAATAAAGTCTGCTTATCGGTATTTCTGTGATAGTGGAATAGAAAGCTCTTCATTCTAATTGTATACCTGGTATGGAAAAAGTCAAATGAAATTTGCAGCTCTTTCCTTTATTCACATCCTATTTATCCACTGAATTCCTCCCACATAAATACCATATAGAGAAATAAAGCTGTTAAATGAATTATAATAGAACCTTTTCAATAGATTAATGTTCTGGCAGTGAATGGAATAAATAAGTTAAATGAGTGAATCATTCCTTGTCCTAGTTTCTTTTAATATGTTCAGTAATGTAAACAAAAGACTGTATATCTGCTATAGGAAAACAAGCTGCTGCATATATTAAAAAAGCAATGCCTTTATTAAAGGAAAACCATCAAAACCCACTTATGCAGATGCTACTTGAGTTTTACAGTAGAAAGCACTTTGTTCCACGCATGTCTGTGCAATATGTTCCCATTCTTTTAAATATTCAGCAAATTAGGGATAAATCAAGCAATATAATGAGGAGGATAGAGCTTAGCATTTCTGCAGATGGTTTCAAAATTATATGCTGCTCTAGAAAAGACAGAGTGGCTTGCTGGCAAAAGCATAGATTCTGAGAGCTGTTAATTCCCGCTTACTAACTTGGGCTTTGACTGAAATAATTTCTATGGATTCAGGAAGTCATTTAGTGCTAGAATATGCTACCTTCCTTTATATTAAGTGATGTCACACTCCTGATAGATAACTATTTTGATTTAGTAAACTACTGCTCTCTGAGTAGCAGGGTAGACTGGTCAGATCTGACATGCACTATTTAGTGATGAAGAAGAATTAGCTACTTAGCAGACAGCATGACTATGGATCTGCAGAAGTGGAAGCAGCACATTTGAATTACAGTGCAGGCAAAGGTGCAGGTTTTCTTTCCTGGATGATGATTAAGCCATGAACATTAACTCAAAATGTAGTTTTGAAGGGAGTAAGACTCAGAAATCTTCATCCTGAACAAGAGATTATTTTCCTACTTCAAAGAAGTGTTATGAAAGCTATTGTTTCTTAAGAGTTCTGAAGTTTTAGATTTTTCCTGCATGTTAGTCTTTTGACTGTCTTAGTTGATAACTATCTTTGGTCACAGCTACTTTTTTTACTAAAATTTGAGAGAATCAGGCTGATCCTATTTCCAGTGATGGAAAGTGGTGTCAGTGACAGTGCTAAACTAAGTCAGTAAATACAGGTCAGTTTCCAATACTGATTGAAAATTTCTACTTATATTGAAGCAGCAGATCAAACATTGTGTTAGAGAAGGAAAGGAATAAAACCAAAAAGAGAAGACACTGAAGACTTGACTAGTTGTCCACATATGGGTTTGCAGTGCTTCACAGGACCATTGGTCAGAGACATTAAACAAGATGTCAGATATACAGGACCAATTGGAAAGTACCTAAAATAACACTAGACACCTACTTTTAGTCAACTGAATTCAGTCATGCAAGTAAATATTACATAGAAAGAAGAAAGGTGCAAAAATATGAAAAGACCCCTTCCTTTCCCTCACTGAGTACTTTCTCTTCTGCACTGCTGTTTCCCATTTCATCACATAACCAGAAAGTGAGAGTGAAAGATCTTGAAAGGCCTCAAGAGCAATATGTGTATATACATTTTCCAATAGATAATTGTTCATCTGCTCAACATTCTCCCAGGATACTGTCATTTTACAGAATTTACATAGCATCTAGAAACAACCATTCTTGCAGTGATATCACAAATTATGGTTATAAATTTTGTAACCTAAGCTAACCTGAAAATTTGATTCCTCAAAATCATACCTAGAAGTGTACAGAACTGTGTCTGCATTATTATTTTCATTATCTCTATAGAGCACAGGATGAAAACATTTATAAAGGAAGTAAAATCTTAGGACATAAACACATGCAAGAAGAACTCTCAAGTTTAGGATTTGCATTTTTGAAAATCCAGCCAATTTCCATTTGTAGCTTTTGGAGGACTATGAAAGCAACATTTTTTTTCATAATTTCCAGCTTTAAAACAAACAAACAAAAAAGCAAAACAAAACAACCCCCTACATTGTCCTTTAAACAGTAACAATAAAGATTTTTATCATTATCAGTCTCATTGAAAGGGTACAATGCTTTTCATTTATAAATCCTTGTAAAAAGTGTCTATGAGAAATTAGTAATCCCTTTGTAATTTGTAATTATTATTGATCACTGTGTACTCATTTTGCAGACATCAATGAATGTGAAAATGAAATTAATCCACCATGCCATCCTTCTGCTATATGCATTAACACTAAGGGCAGCTACAAATGTCTCCACACTGATCCCTACAAGCTGGCAGAAGATGGAAGAACGTGCATTGGTAATGGTTGTGAACCTAGTGCCCATTAAAATGTTCTCTGTTCCACTTTACAATGCTGTAAAAATTCAACAAATTACGTTTTATTGAAGAGCTGTTAACATATGTGGAAAATCTCTACACAACCATGGGCATAAAGATACAGAGAGATTCTGTAAATGAAGGTGTTTAATAAATAATTCTGATACATAAATAAGCTTTTAATTTCCATTTGTATTGCATATAAACCACTAAGTATTTCCTGACAGTGCATATGAGGAGGGAATCAAGTTTGTCTCAGTTTCTCCTAGTTAGTATCTAAATTCAGCAGCTAAATATTAACTAAGTTCCACCTGACACATTCCAAAACTGTCAACCCTTTCAGAGGTAGCATAACTTACGCATTTTCTTGGGGTTTTCTACTTTTCAGCATGCATGGAAGCTGTATGGTAGAATTTTAGGGGGAATATGAGTACAGTTGCCCACTGAAGCTGAGCAATACCTGTTCTGGGGAAACCTCCATGAAAATCTACTATCCAAACTCAAGTTAATGGGTACTTGGCTTTATCTAAGTGCCCAAGGGAAGCACATAATGTTTAAACCACTCAGATCTTGCATATGGAGTGCTGTATGCCACACAATCATAAGTTCACTGAATCTCACTGATGGCACATTACCTTTTTCCTATTTCAGCAAATTCCTTGGTTATGATGTGGACAGTTACACTGTCCCTTATTATTAATTGCTCTAAGAAAATACAAGATGATAATTCCCCAGCAAAGAAACGTCCAGTTGCAAACAGGCATCTCTTCAATTATAAGAGGTACATCCAGTCAGATTTCCAGCTGTGTTTCAAGGTCACATGAACATATCTGACCAGTGAGACCTCATTCTTCAAATGACACCATAAGTGAGGCCACATCAAAGGCTCAGGAATGAACTGCAATGAGAGACTGCAATAACTCAGAATGCACACCAGTAGAAAAATTTCCCCAACAGGAGGTTGCCAGGACGGACCTACTTCTCTCTTGCTGTAGCAAAAGCAAATGCAAATCTTCAGGGCCTAATTTTTATGAGATTAAACTAAATAGTTATAGTGGTAGCCATTCAGAGTTTCATCTGAATCAGAAAATACAAAAAAAAACACCTTTTTTTAGGTACTTCTTAACTTTATTATTTATTCCTTTATCCAATCAACCATGGTTACATTTATTTATCCCTCTAAATTCAGATACAAAAATCTGCTTTCATATTAATTTAAAGTGGTTAATTCACTGGTGTTGAATGCAACAAAGATAACACAAGGACACTGCTTTGGCATATGGCTGCTGTTGCAGTGGGTATGTGCTATGGACTTCCTGATCAGGAAGAAGTAGATGGGTCTTCAAACAACTGAAAGAATCTTTGTGTTCACAGACCCTGGCCCTCATGGGGAATTTTACCCACAGTTGTAAGGACAGTACAGCAGGGCACATACAATCTAGAAGATTTCTGGAGAGCACTGACAGCTTCCTGACAAAAGCAACAAGGAAAGGTGCTCTGTGGGACCTAGTGTTTAAAAATGGTTGAGATTGGAAGGAACCCCTGGAGTTCATCTTGCCCAGTGCTTCTGTTCAAGCAGGATCACTAAAGCCAATTAACCAGGACCATGTCTAGACAGCATTTGAATCTCTCCAAGTGTGGAGACTCCACAACCTCTCTGGGCAAACAGTACCAGTGCTCACTTACCCTCCCTGTCACAGTTTCCTGATGACACCCACTGTATACCAGTTTGTGCCCATTGCCTCTTGTCCTGTCACTGGGGACCACTGGAAAGAGCCCAGCTCCATCCTCTTTGTACCCTTCCTTCAGATATTTATACAAATTGATAAGCTTCCCCCTGAATCTTCTCTTTGCAAGGCTAAGCTGTCCCAGAGCTCTCAGCCTCTTCTCATAGGTGAGATACTTTAGACTCCACTTGTCTTTGTGCCCCTTCTCAGGACTCTTTCCAGTATATTGATGTCTCTGGTGCACAAGGAGCTCAGATTACCCACCCAGATGATGCTTCATCCAGAGCAGAGGAGAAAGACCACCTCTCTTGATCTGCTGGCAATACTTTCCTTAATGCATCCTAGGATATCATCATCCTCCTTTGCACGAAGGGTGCACTGCTGGCTCACGTTCAGCTTGGTGTCCACCAGGCCCAATGGTCCTTTTCTGCCAAGTCATTTTCTGGCAAGTCAGTCGCTGGTGTGGGCTGGCGCCTGGCGTTGTTCCTCCCCACATGCAGGAGTTTGTATTTTCCCTGTTGAGCTATGAGGTGCCTGTTAACCCATTTATCTCATCTGTAGAGGGCCCTGGGCAACCTGCCATAGCTGATCCTGCTTGAACAGGGAAATTTAACTAGCTGACCTCAAAAGGTCCCTTCCAACCTCAATGACTCTTTGATTCTATGTTTAGGTAAAGAGAAAACGAACTGGATTTAGCAGTGTTTTATATGGTTTCTCTGTAAACTGTGGTTCTTAACATACTAGTGTACATCTCTCACTGTCATTTTTCATATTTTTTGAATTGAGAAAAGAGTCAATTAGCTATTTGATAGTAGATTGCTCACAAAAATATTTGTATTAACAAGGGAAAGGAGAATGCTACAGCTAAGTGTATTCTCATTTGTTTAATTTCCATATTAAAAAAATGAAAATTTTACATAAAACAAGCCATTTGTCTTTTTATTTCAGATAATAAGTTTTTATCAAGGACATTGAGTGGCTTCATTTGTTGGTCTATTGTTTTCTTGCAATTTTAAGGACATCATTCATAAGACCAAGCTAATTTCATCCTATGGTTAGAATGAGGTTTTGAGACTTGGTGAAAAAAGGCAGTGCAACACTTTTCTAAACCAACATATTGGTGATAATAGATGAGCAGCTGAAACTGAGCAGTACTAAGAATTTGGGAATCTGCAGTATAGAGTGATTTAAAATTATGAGAGCCCTTCACATTATTATGAGCATTTCAGTCTTCAAAACTAAAAAGCTCTTATAAATTTTGAAGAGCTCTGGTAATGCTAACTATTCAATACTGAAAATCTAGATAACCTTCATTCCTGCTATTATTGATGAAATTCATCAGTAGCCTCGAGGCTTTTTTTTCTAAGTTTGAATAATGTCTCTGACTCAGATGGAAACTTGTATAGGATAACTTTATTCAGGAAGTTAATTTGTTGCATGGTCTCAAATCATAAGTTGCTCATCCCTTGCCACAGTGGCCCGTGGTTTGTGATACTTTTAGAAGAAAAATAAACCAAACAAACCCCAAATAAAAACAAACAAAAAACTCAAAAAACTTATAAAATTCCCCATTTTCCATCTATGCATACTCAAACCACAATAAAAAGACTGTCACAATTTAAATATTTTCACTCTTGATCCACAGTTCTTTTACCTCTGCACAAAAGAATTTACTCTCAAGATTCCTCATAGTCATTCAACCCAGAATATTGTCATTGGCCTCTAATTTAAATTAGTTTTAGTTCTTGTTTTGAGTTATATGACAGTGACAGATTGTAACTTTTGGATAAATGTTCTTAACTTTTTGCATGCTTTTACTTCCATGTCAAAGGAACATAAATCCTGAAAATGACACTTCCTTAAACTTTGATGGAATTATAATATCGGACCAACTTTCTTTGCTGTGCTGCAGAATGCTGTAAGAAGTGAGTCATCACAGCAGGTGCTTTAGTCTGCAAAGTCAGTTAGTATACTCAGCACTGCACCCTGCAGGGTTGAGAAAGACAGCTGGTTTGAGATGGCAGAAAACAAGACTTTTGACACTTTTATCAAAACTATAGGGAAAATATGGATCATTTGGGGAAAAAAATATTCTGTGCTACTCAGGTGCTTACAAAATAGATCTTTTTGTATGCTCAATTTTGTATTTACCAGTGGATGGATTCATATTGTTATAAAGACTTAAGTGAGACACTGAGATAAATAGTGAGGCATATTCAGGGGTAGGTAAAGAGAATAGGCTGAAGCAAAATAGTTCAGGACTTCAAATTAAATATGTACTAAACTCAAAACACAATTTTATTCCACTAATGATGTGTAAAAGCAAAACTAAGGACTGGAATTAAAACAGAGTAAGAGATAAATTTTAGCAGCATTTTTAGCAGCTATGATAGTCTATTCTGACATATGCCCTTTAATTAGATTGTTTCAATGGAAAATATAAAAACTCTATTATGATTTCTGTGAGTGTTCATAGCAATTCCATTGTGCCTTTCAGCATACATAAGAAAAGTTTTTTACATTTATAGTTAGTTAAAAGCATGGACAATTAAAAAGCTAAGTTACCAGTGTAATCAGTTTTTGAATCTGTATGGCTTTTGGTGAAAAACTAAGAAGGAATTAACATTCTCATTTTACCATTCTGGATTCTATCTCACAGCCTGCAAATGAAGTTGGTGTGCCTCTCTTCAGAAGTCTATCAGTCACATGATTACACCCTTTGGATACTAGAATTCAAGAAAAAATGGCAATCAGACCTCCCAGCCTGGAAGGTCATTTTTATTTTGCATGGTTCTACATGGCATTGGAAGCCCACACTTCTGCCAAGCTGATGGCCGCCTGCCCACTCCCAAAACAGCAAACCAATTTTGCAAGGATACAGATGGCAGCTGAAGATGCATGGCGTGCCCATCACTGCAGAGGCAAATTCCACCCTCCAAGAAAGTTTTGTTGCTCCATCACTGTGTGCCAGTTTGTACTTTATCATGTTTTCCTCAGAACCATAAAAGTGAAAAACACAAAAGATACTGTGGCACTTGACACAGCAGAATATATTTTTTGTAATGGGCCACATGCTGGATCCCCAATTCCCGCACACAGGAAAGACAGCCAACCTCCAGGCAGACCCTGTTAGCCCAGGCTTAACTCAGAGGCAAACACTTCAAGACAAACTCAACCACAAGGCTGACAGCCTTGTCCAAACCACAGGGCTTAACTCATGCTGAAAATCCAGTGGAAAGGCAAAGGTTTGTGTACTGACCATTTTCCCAGGAGGTGTTTGCTCTCTGTTCCATGGGGCATCCTCATAGCTGTGATTTTAGACTCCCTGTCTTTGTAGAGCAATGTCCAGGTGTCTGCACAATGCTTGGAAAGGGGTAGGCAGCCCATCCTCCATCAGAATTATCATGCTCTTCCCATTGTCCTTTTGGGTGTTTCATGCACCTGCTTGCTTATCATACACATGACCTGCATGCTCTTCCTCTGACTTTTTATTATAAAACTGTGGGGTGCTTAACCTTTATTTCCACCCATGCTTTCTTGAGGTTTCTATATTAATTGTAGCTAATTATTATTTTGCTGATTTGATTGCAGAATGAGATTTGACCACAAGTGAAAGGATGAACATTATCTTTTGAAAAACATAGGAAATGTTAATATTGGATGACTGCCGGGAAGGTACCAAGAGAAACGTCAGCCAATGTCCAAAATGAACTGTAGTTTTCTCAGTTTTTTGTTCCCAGAACTTATCTGTCATTCAGCTTGTCTGAGCACTACACATTACAAGTGCCCAGTTCCAGAGCTTTGATAATTTTGGACATGACTGAAATAAGAGTCTTGTATTCCCTTTCCTTTTTGAGCTCCTAAAATAAAGAATAATGATTGGCACCGCTCTCTGTATAGGCAATTAACAGTAAAGGTAAACAAGCACAGGCTGAGGTTAGGGCCCCGCTAGATGAGCTATAAATCAAAGGTAGTAACCCATTTGTGTCATTAAAATCCCATGATCCTTTGTGTGAATGGAAAGACTTAGAGCTATGGATCAAAGTTTATTCTACAATGCTTCAGGGATTTTTTTGACATTTTTCACTATGATGGCAAGTAACCAAGATGTCAGCTGGAAAGCATTTAAGAAACACTGACTTCTTTGACAAAGAAAAATACATCATCATCTGTGACTTTTTCTCTTTTACCATTTTCCAGTCTGTAAGAAAATTTGCAGCATTTTTCTGTCTTCTATTTTTAATTTTAGGAAAAATACAAAGCTCTCAACTTCTTTGGGTCATTTTGCAGCCCGAATACCTCTAACAATACCCTTAGTTTTGTAACTCTGCCATGTCAAAACTTATACTAAGGACTCGGATCTGCTGCAAATGGTCTCTGAATACCAAGTAGGTAGATTGTTGACCACCCCAAAAAATTGTGAACTTTGAAAGTAGAGTTGGTGGCATGATAGTCAGGTTGTTGCTGGCTACAAAGAGCATGCTGACTACATTTCTGAAAAATTGCTGATGTTTACTTGTACCCAACAAAGTCAGATGTGACTCTACATTTTAACTAAAATATAAGAAATATATGACAATGACAGATTTTACCAGAAGGAATTTAAATAATTGTTGTTTTGGAATTATGCTATTCATAATCAGTTCTGACCCATTTTGACTGTTTCTGAATTAACTTTCCCATGATATTCCTCTGACATATTATTCAAAATATGTCACTATAATAATAAACTCACTGAATGATGATATTTCACATCGAGCAAGTCCTCACACTGTAGAATTCTGCCATTTTCTTCTGTGGGACAGAAATTCTTCCTTTGGGCTGTTCCCAAGTAAAGCAGTACTATTTTCTTTAACCTCTTTCTGAACTGGTGACATCTGGCTTCTGTCTGGTGTGTATTACACTTTCAAAACAAAGGGAACCTGTCTGTTTAGTTGAGGTAAGTACCTTGGGAGTATTTAAATGAGCGCATTGTAGAGTGATCTTCTTGTGTTTTGTGGTATTTTTGCACTTTTTCTTGGATTATTGCAAACTCTAGTGACAATTCTCCTTATGTTAAACATAAACCCAAATAAATATATATACCTTCAGTGGAAGAAACCTGGCAACAATAGGAAGAAGGAATTTAAGTGACTCATATAAGGTGTCTCTTTCTCCACAGAAACTTCAGAAATCTTCCTGCAACAGATACGGCTGTTGATTTCTCACAGTTGAGGGCACAATGCATAAAACCAAAATCATAAGTAATTTGGTTTAAAATAAATGAGGAAAATGATGACACGTGAAGTCACTCATGCTTGTAGAAAGTGCACTGATGTTTTTCATAAATGGTGCAACATCTGCTCTTCTTCCATTTTTGTATTAAATTACCAGAACCAAAACTTCCATATATATGCATGTATACCCATATGGATGTAACCTTTGAGATTTCAGTAGGTAAGGTCAGACAGTGCTCTTTCTGTGATTCTGCTCTATTGATTTCCTTAATAAATACATATTGAATTCTGGCAACATAATGTTGCATGTTATGATACATTTTGCTATATGTTGTTATTCCATATGCCAGATAAAGTTGGAGAATGGGATTTACACCACATGATTTTAGATTCCTGACTATATCTAAGTCAGTTCTTTGGTGGAGTTCTGCGGGAAATGGGCTCTTCTGGGGTACAGCTCCTCTGATACTCTTCTGACTTACTTCAGTTGTCTACATGAGGATGAAGTTAATGCTCCATAAGCTCACAGCATCACACATCTAGACATATAATGCACATTAAGCTTAATGAACTCTGCCAGGGCATGATGGGGGCTAGAGGCTGCTTGAGGGTAGTTGCTGGAGATGCTAGAGGCTCCCTGGGGTGTCAGGGCAGGGGCACTCAGGCAGGGTATGTCCCACCTCCTGACCAAGAGCAGGGCAGCCAGGGGCACCAGCCCAGGCACTGGGCACACTGCTGGGGACTGGGGATGGGACAAGGCTGTGCTGAGACATGAGCCGACAAGTGAGGTTCATGTTTCACATCAACAGAGGACTGCCATGGGCATTGCTGTGCAGCATCTGTAACAGAGAGTAGGAGGGGAACAAACAGGAGGGGGCCCAGCTTGAGAGCAGGTCCCAAGCTAAAGAAATTTCAAAATGTAAGCAAATGCTAGAGCTCTATTATTATTTTTTTTCTGGGAAAAATGTGGGGGGTTTGCAATCTTTATGCAATCCTCTTTATCTTTTCAATCTGAGGTTTCTCCCTGTTAAAATAAAGACTGCTTGATATTTACCAGCTGAGACACCTCCTGTGAAGGCTGCTTCCAGATGATGCTAATTTGTGCTGCATCTTAAATACGTAGAAGTTTTTGTTTAAGAGAATGTTTTATTTAATTAACCTATCACTACAAAAATCTGATAGACAAGACTGAAATTTGTTTAACAAAATTAATAATGAATATTTATATGTCTACAAGGTATTTTTCTGCAGGCTCTAGAAAGAGTTTGGAGACTGCTAGGCCAATCTGAACTAGGAGTAGGACTCTTACTCACTCTACTAAGCAATTACAGAAATCTTTCTTTACTAGAAAAGTTATTAATGAGATTTTTTTTTTTTTTTAGAAAAAGAAGCAACACAGATTCTTCAGTTTTAATGGCAGAATTAGATTTTCAGTACACTGGAAATTTATGAGCAGCAACAAACTTAATACTTTGAAAAGTATTTCTGAGACGTACTTACATTTTCAGTAAGAATTTGTGATGAGGAAGCTGGATAGTTATTAAATATGTATAAAATATGCATTATATGTATTATAAATATGTATTAAATATAATCCTTTTATGCTATCCAGTTAGCCTCTGTATGTAAGATCATTGAACATGTGGGCATCTGAGTCTTTTCCCTGCTTTTGACACCCAAACTGCTTTCCTGCATCCAACAATATCAGATCTACCCTCATATCCACCATGACTGAACTATATTCTTATATTCTTGCACTCATCCCAATTCTAGCCTATGATTCACAATGATGCTATTCTGATATATATAACAAAAAGAACAAAAAAATTAGACATATCTATATTTCAAAGAGTTTTCTGGTTTCTGAAGAAACTCAATTTTTTTACATAACACCAAAAATCTTTAGTAGTATTATTAAAAACAGGAAGAGTATTGTGACCATAAGGTAATGCTAACTACAAGCCTGGATTTCCTTCTGCTTTCCTGTCCTGAATCAATCGTCTTTCTTTCACTTCTCTGCCCTCTTTCTCCTGAGTATGCTGAGTATGCAGCATTCCTTCAATACAGTTCAACAGAGAAAAACCCCTTGTTTTAACAGTGATGTATTGGAAACCTCTAGGAATTTACAGGTAACTAATTTTTTTAATAAAGACTGCTCTCCTAATTTGCCTTTCATACAAGGCAGGAATTTACACAAACTACTGGATTTTCCCATGCTTATTCCAAAGTGAAACTACATTTACTATTGATCATTTCAACAGAAAATCTTGGTTCATTTTCATCAGAAACTATTTATAGAAGCACACAGGAGTCCTAGGGCTAGAAGAAGTACAGCAATCAAGCAGCTAAGCCTAGGCACTTCTGAAACCTCAGTTCCTGGCTGAAGGAAAATGCATTTCTGCACCCAAGATTTAAACCTTAGATTAAATCTAAGTGATATCTGACATGATATCCTGACATGAGTTTTCCTGAACAAATAGCTGGGATCTGTCTTTTCTTTTGCAAACAGATCTTCATCCCATAACAGCTTACAGGTCAGAGAAAACAAGATTTCACAGGGACTCTACAGCTACATGCAATTCATCCCAGGAGACCAGGCCTGATGCTGTTAGAGTTGCACCATGGTGGACTGATATCCAGGGTTAGCAGTATAAGGAGGTCTTGATTTTATACATAAATTTATTTCTGTTTTTATTAATATATGGGATTAATGGCTTATGTAACATTTTAAAAGTATCTTTTCATTTTTTCCCATAAGCTTGCTATGTCTGGTAGACTTAAGTGCATTGCTCTCCCTTTGCAGAAAAAAAGGTGTGATAAGTGGACTCTTTATCAAAATAAATCTTTTGGTGGTCCTGCAGGAAGTGCAGACTGCATCTCCATTAGGTGAGAGAAAAGGATCAATGCTCCTTCACTGATCTAATTTGCACATTTGACCCACTTCCATGATCCCTGTGCATAATAGCCAACTGCTTCAGAAGAATTGTATAGATGATGAATTAACATTGGCTTATCAGCGTTCTCTGCTAATATTGTGTTGAATCCCTGCCCTAAATTCACAAGGCATGGAGAGAAACGTCACTGCCAAGAACCTTTTTTTATACTTAATAATTATTCTGTGACTGTAGGTGTGGACATGTGAACAGGATTTAAATTCACCTTTTTTTCTTTTTGGTTTTCCTTTCTTTCTTTCCCCAAATTGCTGCTGAGGAATCATTTTGATTTAAGGATCCTATCTGAGCTGTTTAAATGTCTGTAACAAGGAAAGCTATGTTTACCAGTTCTATGAGGGTTTTATTGCTTGCTGTACAGTAAATTACTCTGAAAAGAAGAATGACTACAAAGTGTTAAAACTGATCTGTTTTCTTGCCTGTGCACACATGCTGAGTGCAAGGGTGTTTGCCTGCGTGTACACATGCTCTTTAGCAAAATACTTCTCAATTAGTTGGAGTAAGATGAAAAACAGAAATTTGAAGGATTTTAGAAGAGTATTTTGAAAACATCTCCTCTGCCCCACTAAACTGATATAAAAGAGTCAGAAACTCTTTTCAAGAGCTAAGGCTGAGACCTGAATTATCCAGACAGCCACCAGCACTGACATTCAGCTCTCAGAAGTTTCACAGAAGTATTCCAGTTACTCTGTGTAATTTTCCTTTTTAATGTTTGAAAGCTGATTTAAATAATATATTTCTTTTATTTCCAAATTTTGCTCAATAACTTCCTTAGGCTTTACCTGAAATTACTCAGAAGATATGTTTTGATTCATGCTGAATTGCTCACTTTACTGGCTGTGTGAGAAGTTCAGCATGTTTCCTTCTTTTGTTTTAAACAGGACATATTCTGTTAGCACATCAGGTCTATTGAATGTATTCAATAGAGGGAATTAATCTAGTTAGTAAATAGAAACTGAAAAAAACCACCATGACAATAAAAAGATCTCAATCCACCATACTAGCCAATCCAGCCAGTAAGGTCTAATGTCCCCAAAATTAAAGCATTATAAAAAATAATTCTGAAGCGAAATCCTACATCTGATCAAAGTTTATCTACAGGGAAGATATTTACTAACTATAGCAATACCTGAATGGAAGGTGGGCATATAAACATAGAATTATCCAGTTTCCAAATCCAGGGTAACAGTATAGAAAACAGATTCATTTGACAGTTTGCAAGTGTTTATATATATAAAGTCCTGCAGATGCACTAGGACTTTCTTACATGTTTTACCCATGATTTATTCATTAGTTTTGAGAAAATTATTGGGTTTTGGTTTTAATATACCTTTGAAAAAAAGTAGAATGTTTGAATAGCTGCCAGAGGCAACCTGTCACATGCTAATAAAAAAAAATTTAATCTCACCCAGGAACTTGACATCAAGTGAATTTTTCTTTCCTTCCACATGAGGTACCACAGAAAGGAGGATTACAAATAAGCCTTGGAGACTAGGGATATCAACAGAACACTGCATGCAAATTGGGGTACAAACCTGCTTGCAGACTGTTCTCTGAGCTGAATACTAAATTAAGCAGGGAGCTTAGTGAATCTGTATGAGATTGGATTTAGCTGGTTTTGGACACTGTGGGTTTTAGCACACCCATGAAAGGGCAGATTACAACTGTGCTCTGAAAAAGGGGCATGGACTTTGGGATGCAGAAAATGTATTTTTTTAAACCCAAGGTAAGAAAAGCTGAGTGGGTGCAGGAATCAATCAGCAAGTTGCAGAAAGAGTCATTGTTATAGTGTGGGTGCTGACAAAGGTGCACAGAAATTGCAAGTGGAGCTCATAGTTCATGGCATATATTGTACTAACAGTAAAAGTTACTTTGGGAAAAAATAAAATCAAAAGGTAAAAGACAGAAAAAGAAAGGGAAAAAACTCTCCTCAGTGGCCAGCAGGAAGAGAAGTGATGGAAGTTCCCAGGTAAGCAACCACCCCAAGGCTCCTCTCCAGTGCATCAGGGTTCCCCCACAGAAATCTTGCAGTAGAGACACAAGATTTATGTTTGAACCCTTGTAGATGGCTCCTGACTAAATTATCTTATCTCTGTTGTGCTGACTGGGGCTGGTGCTGCATCCTCACTGCTACACTCAGTATTAAGTGTGCTATTGGTTCTCCAATTCACCCTGAAGACCCAAAAGAGGTGAAAATAGGTCAAGATTGAGTGTTTCTCCTGCCTGGCACAGCTGCTTCCTTTGAGCCCACCACAGCTGCATTACCAACTTAGCAGGATCAAGGCCATGGGAACAGATCATCGAGAGGAAAATCCAGGCTCAGGGCCCTGGGAGATCCTGTCCAAATGGCTGGGGTGATGAGGACCCCACCACTGCTGGGGGAAGGCAGGCTGAGCATCTGCAAATGGGAGGCTCCCAGTACAAAGTACAAAGGAGGCTATGTCATCCAAAGCACTGTGCAACACTCTGCACGCACACAGCAAATTAGCACCGAGCATCGCCATTGTCTGATGAGGCTGAAGAGAAAGAAAATTCTCTTCTGAGCTGTGAGTCATAAAACAATTTTGTTATTGCAGCCATTAATCAGCCTCAGCTCTCTAAAATTAGATACTTGGGATCCAAATCAGCAAAACATTTTATACATGTGCATGGAATTCAGGCAAAGCTTTAGATACAAAATTTAAGTGCTCTTTTCCTTGTCTTTAAGACCATCATAATCTACCTACCATGTAAAAATCTCAAAATGTCTTAGAAGACAATGGGAAAATTCAGAAAAAATTCACTACTTGGGAGCATTCAGTGTCGAGACGGTTTTGAACTTCTTTAACAAAGAGCTTGCATAGTTTCTTTCTTCTTACTTTAAACATTTTAGAGTCCTTTATCATATCATAATGATAATATCATAAGACAGAGTATGTTAAAATTTAATATGTGGGCTCTTCCAGTGCTTCCAGTGAAGTAAATGAAGAGCAGTATAGTATTCGCTCTGGAAAATCCAAGATGTGCTCTTAGTTTCTTTGTGAACAAAGAGAAACAGCTCTGTTCTTCTCTGACTCCAGACAAATTAGTAAAAAAAAAAAAAATAAAATAAAAATAAAACCCAACCAACGAAAAACCCACACAAACTGAGGTACTCTCTCAAATTCACATATTTTAATTTCATTTACATAAATGCTTTATTCTCAGCCACTAACATATGCACTTGAAATATATCTTCCTTCCTTATATTCATCCCCATTGCCACTTTTACATACTAGCCATTAAGAATCTTTAGAGATTCTGTGGTTTGGTAATCTTTATCCAAAAAATAAATTAGTAACATACATGAAAAACAGATTAATATGTTAAGAAATGTAGATTAAATTAATTGCACTTATACCAATGTATGGCAATATTTCATATTCTTTGCTGGTATTTAAATCCTCAATGATCTCTGCACATGACTCATGGTTAATATACTGTGTCTTGATTACAGCTATCTTTTTATGCAAGTTTGAAGGAGAATTTTTAGCTTTCTCATGTGCACAGCTACATACAAAACTGTTTGTGAATTTTTTTTACATTTTTTACTAATTTGACTGTGTTTTCAGAAAATAAGCCCATTTTTATTGTTGTTGGTTGAGTTAATTTTAAACACAATCCCATTGCATTCTAATAAAACTTTTAAGTAGTCACTCTCAGATTTTCCCAACTTCATTGTGCCTTCACAGTTTTTCTTTTCTTTCTGTTGTCAAATTCACATTGCATTTTCAAAGGGATGGTTGAACGGTGCCCTGTTTCTGCATTGTAAGACATAACAGCAATGTACTGTGATACAATGGATTTACTTTAAGGCATTATAAGATAACAGGGAGCTTCTAATGAGCTCCATTTATCACTCGGAAGTGAAAAATTCACCCACGCTATAACAGGGAGAGAAAATATTAAACTCTTGCTACAATACTGAAAAAAAGAATAAAACTCAATTGGTCTTGAACTCTTGTTTCTTGCAGTAAAAAGAATCAGTTACATGTTCTATAGGGTCTATAGTTTAAATGTAGAACCACAAAGAAATACTGTTTAACTCCAAAAGTGTTGCTAGTTCTGCACAGCACAACATAGTGTCTCACACTTCTGGATGTATCATTGAGGAGCCAACTTTGGGGTTCTTCCCTGCCAAAAGCTACATAGGATGTTGCAGATATGCCCATAGGCTTCCACAGATTTGTGAGCTTGCCACAAGACTGACAAATTGACATCTATTTCACAATACCCCCAGCAGGCACCATTCAATAGCAGGGCTGACATGGTTCATTATCAGCAACATGTATCACACAGACTACACATTCAGCAAATGGGCAGATGTTGTCAAATTAGGAATGACACGAGATCAGATGGTATCATTTGTAGCAGAATAAACACTGTCAAACCTGTAGGAAGCTAACAAGAAGATGCAGCTCCAGGACTGCTGCAGACAAGAGTGGTCAGTATAAAGTGTGATTTTATCTTTGTACACAGGCTCCATCTGCATTAGGAAAGAAGGCCCAGGCTTGTGGTTGATATTTGTCTCAAAGTCATCCATGTTTTGACCCATACCACTAAAAAATCTATCTTGTTGGGACTTTGAGCATTATTTCCAGCACCCAGTGTGATTTGCTCCAAGATTGCTCCACAACTGACTTCTGAGATAAAGATATTAGCATGAAAAGCACAAAAAAAAGAATCATTCTGAATTAGAGCTGAATTTAGAAGGTGTACAGTGACTATGGCATGGGGCCACATATTGAGCACAAGAAAACACTGAGGGTCATAAGCAATGCTGTACTGGTATGTGTGGAAAAAAAGATACAAGCATATAGCTAAGAAAGCAAAGTATAAGCACAAGGGACAAAAGTCACAGACAATCTTCAAAATGTCATCCCTATTTGCATTTGCTGTCTTAATAAATTGTTTTGTTGTTGTTGCTGCTGCTGATTTTATGTAGCAAATATTTTCTTCTTATTATTTCAGCCTGATTTCCTCTACCTTCCTGTTGGAGATCTTTAGGATAAGAGAATATAAAATTCTGCCAGAAGCAGGAAATTAGCTTCTAAGAGTAAAACTATGCAGCACTATGAAGCTTTCTTAGAGATAGAAATAAGGGGAAAAGTTAGAAATCACTTCCACATTGCATTCCTGTCCTGGATTGAGTTGGTTCCACTCAACTTTTCTATTTCCCTCTGTGTTGATTTTACATGGCCCAGTTTTTGGTAGTGGTGGGGAGAAAGGGGCCAGGCATAGAGGTGGCTTCTGTGAGAAGCTGCTAGTAGCTTCTACTGTATCTGGCAGAGCCAATCCCTGATGGCTCTGAAGATGGACATGCTGCTGGGCAAAGCTGAGCCAATTACAGAGGCTGGTAATGCCTCTGTGATGACATAGTTAAGAAAATCAAAACTAAGTGGGCAGAGACAGTTTTTCTTCTAGTTAGAGAAGAGGAGGAGGTGACAACATGCAGACACCAAGGTCAGTGCAGAAGGTGGGGGAGGAGGTACTCCAGGCACCAGAGCCGAGACTCCTCTGCAGGCTGTGGTGATGACTGTAGTGAAGCAGCTGTGCCCCTGTAGCTCATGGGGATCCATGGGGAATGCAGAGATCCACCTGCAGGCTGTGGGGCAGGTGCTCATGCTGGAGCAGGTGGATGCCTGGAGGAGGCTGTGATCCAGTGGGAGACCCAGTGGATGGAGAGGGCCCTTGGTCCCAGGCTGGAGCAGCCTGTCCTTGGAGGATTGAAGCCCGTGGAAGAGTGACCCATGCTGCAGCAGTTTTGGGACTCTGTGCTCGTGGGAGGGACTCATGTTGCATCAGTTTTGGCAGGATTTCTGCTCATGAAATTTGGAGCCATGCAGGAGAAATTCAAGGAGAACTGTCTCCTGTGGGAGGGACCCCACAGTGAAGGAGGGGAAGGCGCTCTCACTGAGCAGTGGAAGAAAACCTTGGGTGATAAACTGACCAAACTCCCATGCCCTGTCTCCTGGGCTGTCAGTGGGAAGGAGGGAGGGGCTGGGGGGAAAAGAGGTGGTTTGAGGGCTTATTTTACTTCTCATTATCCTCTTCTGATTCTGTTAGTAAGCTGTTTTGCCCTTGGAGTGTTTTCTCTCAGTCCTATCTCCACTCATGAGCCCTTCATTAATTTTTTTTCTCTCCTCTGCCCCGCTCTGGCAGGGAAGGGTGAGTGAGTGGCTTTTGTGGGTACCTGGCATTTGGCCAGTGTCAAACCACAACACCCTCTCTCCCACATTTGTATGAGAATCAGGATGTCCCACAATGTTGATGTTGAAATCCACCTCAAGTTCACAACTACCTCCTGCCTCTACTTCCTCACCAGTTCTTCTAGCTTTGACAATATCAGCATTGTGGACATACATATCCCTGGTATACTGGCAAGCAAAAGAGTAAATTTAAGATTTAAAAAAAATTTCAGCCACTGGAAAATCTGTTCTTGGTCTCAGTGAGACTGAGAAGTCCACCTGAATAAGCAATAAATGCTGGCCTGTTGATTCTAACAATCCTTTTCATAATTAATCCATTGTCATTTTCTTAAACATACTTTAAGTGGCAGCACAATTTCCAGTTCACTGTATCACATGGACACTGCAAACAGGCAGTCTTAACACTGATAGTGTAAAGGTACTTTAATACTTATTTATTAAGCCAATATAGTTTATCATTGATATTTGCAAAGCATTTCCTTGGTAGAAATTAAGTCTAGATTTCCATGAGTCACAGGTTTCTGTCATGAACCATCTTTGGTCTTCTCTGTACATATTTAATCAGCAGAGACATGTAGATTTAGGCTTGCCTGGCTTATAGCCACATGTTGTTGGAGTAGGGCCCAGTGTTGAGAGTCAAACTTTCTGACCAAAGACAGCTTGAGTGAGAAATCACTAGTTTGCAACTCCTGACAGACTAATTCCTATGTATGGGACTCCATAATAATTTGTCTATATTGATCCTGACTATGCAGTGTGAATTGCTAGTCTAAAACCCTGGAAATCCCTGTATTGTGCTCTATTTAGCTGTGTAAATGTACTTGTCATTTATTGCAGAGCTTTTACAGTGATGGTTGTTCTGCATGGTTTCAGGCAATAGTATTGGGGAGCAAGAATAAAGAGGGATTCTAGAGATGATACATCTGTGATCAGCCAGCTCTACCAAAATTTTCAGGCAGCATTACAGATGAGTACTACAACGGCTTGTCTCAGTTATGTGAGTTGTTTTCATTGTGTAGCAAATCTTCAGTATCAGTGTGAGGTTTTATAGCTTTTAAGAAATGTCTTTATATGATTACCTTATTAATAGTTTTTTATATGCAGTTGCCCTTGATTTTGGCAACGTCCTGGGGAAGCTTCTATGGAAGCTTCATTTGTAAATATTTTCATAAATCATTACATTTCTTAAGTAGTCAGGAAAAGCAATGATCAGTATAATTTTCTATCATCCTCCATGGCATGGAGACAATCTTTCCTTCACCAAGAAGAAATACTGAGGGGAGAAGGAATTAAGACAGCAGCAACAATGACTGTTTGGAATGTGGTTATGAATGTCTGTGAGAACTGTGAAAGCTTTAGAGATAAACTAAAAAATAGAAAGAATGAGGAGGTTTTCAACTATTTCCAGTGATTTCAGACACATGCCATGTAAAGTCTGCCCTAAACAATGAGAGATAGATGGTGATTTAGAGTCCACATATTTTTGTGAATGAACTTTATCATGTCACAGCAGTTGAAAATACTGAAGATAAAAAAGAGAGGGGACAAGGAGGACTACAGAAGGAAGGAGAGTGGATGGTATAAAAAAAAATTGCATTGCTACAAGCTGTAGCAACATTGGAATAAAAAGCAGATGTGGATTTTTTTTAGCTAAATGAAAGGCACATGAAGTGGGAAAGAAAGAAAAGTAATTCACACAAGAAAAATTGCTGTCAGTGTTGGAAATAAGCTGAGTCAGGGATGTTAATCTATATGTCATTTCTACCTGCCACTGTAATAATTTATCCAGCTCTGTAGTATCAAGAAGTCATAAAATCATTCAGGCTGGAAGGGAACTCTCACCGACTGTACTGCAAACTTCTGCTCAAAACAGAGACTGAACCAAGTTCAGACAAGGTTTCTGAGGTCTTTGGCCAGGTGAGTCTGTAAAACCTGCAAGGAAGAGAGTTATGGAATCTCACTGGGCAGCTTGTTCCTGTTTTGCATACTGACTTGCTCCACTCACCATGGACTTCAGCAGAAAGCCTGGCTCCATGTTCTCTGTAACTACCATGCAGGTGTTGCAAGGCTGTTGTCAGGTTCCCCCAGGGCTGTCTGTGCTCCAGGCTGCAAAGTTCCATCCCTCTCAGCTGCTTCTCTCAAGGCAAGTGCTCCCACCCCCTAAGTATGTTGGTTCCCTCCTATGAACTCATCCCACTTTACGATGGAGTCTCTCCTGGACAGAGTGGACCAGAAGCTATTTAACAAGTGCTGAGGGAAGGAGAGCAATCCCTTTACCCTTAGCGCAGCCCAGGATGCTGTTGTTGATTGTTGCTGGTGCCAGGGCTCAGTGCTGGCTCAGGCTCAGCTCACTGCCCACAAACTTCATGAGGGTTTATTCTCCCTCCTCCTCCTCCATTTTGCTAGTAAAGATGTACAGAGAAGAGTGTCCTGAGGGGCTTCACCTGTTTCAGGCATTGAGGTGGAGCACAAGGCATTGACCCCTACTGCCTGGGCTCAACAACAGGGACAGTTTCTCACCCAGGTGGAAGTGTCCCAGTCTGGACAGTGATACATCTACAGCTAAACATGAGAATCAATGTCTAAACAGGCCTCTCAGAGACAAGATGACAAGCAAGGAGCTCCTCATGCTGAGAACAGTCCGTGGTAAGTGCAGTGACACAACTGGGTGCTTGAGGCAAATGTGAGCAAAGTAAAACTCTTCACTGGTCTGGATGATTTTATGGGAGTTTTGGTTGCCTGCAGAAGGCCATAAATTGGCCTAAATCAAGCAGCTTGATATTTCTAAGCACCTCTTGGAAGCTGTCAGTCATCACAGTCCCGAAGTGGCCAAATATATCTGTTGTTTTATAATTACTTCCAGTATTTTTCATGTCAACACTGAAATGCAAATTAATGCAAATGTTATTGTAAGTTCTGTTACATTTTAAAACTAAATGAATATACCATGGATGGCATTGCATGTCATGGGAGCCACTCTAACTGAACAGACTGTTAGAGAAAATGATACTGCATGCAATCAAGATCCTCTGCTGCTCAGCTCTGCCCAGAAATGCAACTACATCTGACAAAGTGGAGCTGAAAGTCCTTGAAGCCAGCACAGACATTTCTTTCCTTCAAACCATTGCCATTAACGCTGAAATTTCACCACATCACTCTAAATGAAAAAAAGAGAGGAAAAAAGTCTCTGTTCTTCTGTGCTCCATCTTAGACTCCCTACTTCATAATTGCCTTCATTTGATACTATTAGAGCAACATTTAAGGTGTCTGAATCAAAGCCTGTGTTACACTGCTAATCTGCAGCATTTATTTCAGGGTGAACATCCTGAAGACAGAAATGGTTTAATTATCGATCAGATTTACCTCTGCTGATAGGTACATCAGGCACTGTAGGCTGCCTGGGAGATTGGTATCTCTAATACTTTTCATTCCTCCTTTTTATCATTTAGATGTATTTGTTTAAGTGGAAAAGCATGAATTATAGTAAAATGATCCCACTGTTTTTTCTCTCAACTTCAATCTTTGAAAACGAAATGAGGAAAACTTCTTTGGTTTTCCCCTTTCTCTTACATATGAAGTTAACATTCACCTAAATGAGATCCTTGCCAAGTGGTTGAGTTTATGACATCATTTTGAGTTCGTATATTTAGTGTTTTCAAAAAAAGTTTTAGGATCACAGCTTAGTTATGTGGTATTTTATATCTGATGTAAATATGTATTTGAATAAAAATTATTTCAACATGACCCTGTCCAAAGGACTTTGGCATGCAGGAAGTGAAATGGTGTATTTTGGTGAAAATTTAAACTCTGTCTGTGGAGAAAATATGTTATAAAATCAAAATTAAATTCTGTTACTGAATTAAGGGATATACTTATGAATTTCCTCACATAATTTTTATTCTATAGATATAAGTATCTGAATTCTCTGTACTTGCACTTAATTTAAAACCCTCTGCAGCACTGGTTGATTCACTCAGGCTTTTCAGCTCTTCAGAGTTGCAGAAACAATTGTTGAGGGCTTATACCTACTCCTTTTAATCATTAAAAATAACAATGATGTATGAGCTGATGAATCTTTGTCCTTGAGAAGATGAGATTTTCGTATTTACTGTTGAAGTTCACTTGTATCCAACCTCATTAGTTACACTTTTCAAAAGACTTGTATTTTGTTTCATACTGTAAGTTATGAGTCTAGGAGCCCTATTAAACAAAACACTACTGTTTTATATATAGTTCAGATGAAAATATACATCATAAAAATACCCATTAAGTAGGGACTATCCACATTAAGATATAAATAACAGTGAAATTCAAAATGGGAAATTCAACAGAATTTCACTTCTACATCAAAATTCTAAATTAGCACTATTCTGGACAGATATATTTAGGCTAACTGCATATCTTCCAGTTTAATCACAACATTCATACTTCCATTATGGCTAAAAATATAGAGAACAGATCAATGCTATACTATAAAGTAGATAAGGTATTTTATCAGAGGTAGGAACTACTTAAATTAACTAGCCTTTATCTGTGCTATTAATTTTTGTCTTAATTAATGATGTGCTAAAAATACTACATAGTTCTTTTATGGTAATGATTCTAATTTGTATTCAAGTGTCCTTCTGTAACAGAAGATATTCTTTGCTTTTTCCTAGCAGTTGTAGCAAAGCACACAAATGAAAATACAGTGACTTTATCTGAACATATGGGAGAAATGACATAGGTGTATTTTTCAGGACTGTATTTGGTTTGCTGGCAATTATGTTAAACTTGATTTATTAGTTCCATTAAATTGGGAGCCATCAATAGGTCAGATCCCTAAATGCAGTACTTTGATATTGAAGACAGTGCAGCTAGGTTTACCTACCTTTCTTATGGATCTGGCCCACAGTTCAGAAGACAGAATATTCCAGAGACTTCAATTTACTCAAGGTTATGAGTGAAACTCAAATTCACTTTTAAAATACAAAATCTGTTAGAAGAGTAAAAATCTTTAGGCTGATTAGAAGTATAAGAAATTTATACAACAAGCCGGATGCGTACAAGTATTTGAAACTCAATAATGCTGAAATGTACTCAGTGGCATTTTAAAAGCATCAAAAGCCAAGAATTCAGTGTTCAAAACTACCATCTAAAAGCCTATCCATAGCCAGAGCTATTTTGTTCTCTAGGTTTGGTCACTGAGATAAATTGCTTATATCAATATATTGAACATTTGGAAGGGCACTAGAATGGTCGAGCTACTGTGAACCTGTGTCAAGGAAGTAATTTATAGTAAATATACCAATGATATCACATCAGTTACACAACTGGGAAAGAGAATTCCCTTAAAAAATTACAGGAATTTTATTTATTTTTCAGCAGTCACTCAAAGTAATGGGGGTTTTGTTGTTGGTGGCTTTGGGTTGGGTTTTTGGTTTGTTGGTTTTTTTTTAATATGTTATTATTCTTGACACATGTTGGTTATTGTACATAGACCTAAAACAACAGAAATATGACTGTAAATTTAGGCTCATAAATACAAATCAATTATTTTTTAGAAATATCTTGTGACTAGCCTGTGGATTTTTATTGACACAAGCACTTTATCAATGTTAAACAGTTTTCTCAAATAACTTCAAGGAGCTATCAGAACTGACAATTTCTGCTACCATATTTGCATCTTAATGAACTTTCTGATAAAGCAGGCTGGTGCAGGCTGCAGGCTGACTGGAAGTGGCATATTTTAAATTTGTCACTCTGCTTCGTCCTGTAAAATACTTCAGAAAAGGAGGTGGATGTGGGAAACAGCAGCTAGGTTTGGAAGACATGCAGGTGAGGGCAGAAAACACAGCTGACCTCTCAGCTTTTATAGAAGCTTAGATAGAAGCGTTTTTATAGAAGCTTAGATAGAAGTGCCTCCAGGGTCAGTCCCTCCTCTTGGCCCCCAGCCTGACTGTCACCCATGAGAGGAGGTGCTCCTGGCTGTCCAGACACCAAAGACAAGACCACTGCCCTCTACAGTGCAAGCACTGACAGGTTGACCTCAGCTCATTACTACAAGCTCTTCTTTCAGTCCTGCACTTTTTGCAGACCAGACTCTCTTGCATTGCCCAGCCATGCAATTCAGCTTTTGGCAGTCTTGCTGTCACTTGATAATTTTACTGAGGGCATCATTGTAGTGGAGTTAGCCTCTGACTGCTCAATAGTCTTGCTACCAAACTACTATCTAGACAGCCTGCTTTTCGGCCATCCTGTCACTGCTTTTAACTCTTCTGTCCACGTGCAGAAGACTGGAGCCAGAGGAGGCACACGCTTGAGCATCTTTCTCAAAGCAGTGCATAGAAGCACAGTTAAGATTTTACTTCATGTTCCTTGTGTCCATGAAGGCAAAACAGGTCACTCTCCTGCAACTGTCTCTGCTCTGCTTCTCCCAGCACCACCCAGAAGATAAAGAACAGGACTTTTCCTGTGCTGTTTCCCTAATAATTTAAGAGCTGTGACTGACAATTAATAGAAAAGTAGAATGGAAAAACACCCTACTGGGTAGAAAACAAGTACAAGCTGATGATTAAAAACTTAAATGGTATTTTACCAGAATATTCATTCTAATATGATGTTGCTGACACAGTCACTTTGCACCTCTTCCCTCGTCTCCCCTTTTGGCATACTGCTTTCTTGCCTTAGGAAGCGGCCTGTTCCACTAGTGAAGTAGTGGTTCCTCCATGGCTAAAAGGGTTGGAATAAAATATACAGTAATGTGGGAGCACTTGGTAAAATAAGCTCCAGGCTAGTCTCAGAGGCTCAGGAAGCAGCTGTTGCTTCCAAATTGTTTAGCAGATATTGTACTATAAACACTACAGTGTAGCAAAAGGGGTTTTTTTCTGAAAGTCTGACACAGGAGAAAGAGGAAAGTAAGACTGGGCCTCCTTCAGTCAAAGGTGTATCGGAAAATTACTTAGACAAGTTCTAAAATTACTTAGACAAGTTCCTGATGATTTCAGAAATCTGGCTACATCAGAGATAACTTTCATTTGAAACTAAGTGTGGAATTAGGGATTAAGAGACAGGAGCAAGTCTCTTGTGAGGAAAGGCTGAGGGAGCTGGGCCTGTTCAGCCTCCACAAGAGTCAATTGAGAGGGGACCTCAATTGGGTCTGTCAGTATCTGAAGGGAGGGGGTCAAAAGGACAAACCAGGCTCTTCTTGGTGGTGCCAAGCAATAGGACAAGAGGCAGTGGGCAGAAACTGATGCACAGGAAGTTCCTCCTGAACATGAGGAAGAATTTCTTTACTGTGCAGGTGACTGAACACTGGGACAGATTATCCTGAGAGGCTGTGGAGTCTCCATCCCTGAGGAAATTCAAGAACTCTCTGGACACAATTCTGTGCCGTGTGCTCTAAGATGGTCCTGCCTGAGCACAGAGGTGACCCTCTATGGTCTTTTTCAACCTTAACTATTTCGTGATTCTTTGAAATGAAAAGTCAGACTATGTTTTTTGGTGTGTCTGAGGACCCACCCTCTGTGCACATGCTGCTGGTCAGTCTAGCAAGCTCCTTATCCCATGCACTCTGCAGCTTCTGAAAGCTCTTGTCTTCCATCACACAGACATCTGCCAAGCACAGACCTGGAAAGATGAGCTGCAGCATTTGCAACCTGAAAAGAAACAAGAAAAGCATTTTAATTCCAAAACAGGTAGCACAGACAATATTGCAATAAAAACATGTACTTCTCAAGAACCTTTTAGAGAAGAGGGCTGGTGCCTCCAGGGAATAGGCAGGTACAGGACAGCACCTGCCCTCCTCTGCACCAATCACTCTCCTGGGGTCCCTCCTGCCCCTGAGGCCAGCCCTAGTTTGCATCATAACTGGGTAGGTTTTTGAGACTTCTTTGGAATAAGAATTGCTTGTGACATATGCATTTAACCTGATTTTTGCCATTGCTCTGCATAGAGAAAATTAATTCTCATTGATTCTCAATAAAGGAATAAATCAGTATAAAACAAAGAAAAATAGAGAGATTGTCCTTTTTAACAAATATCCCACAGATATTTCAAACCTTGATATGGCATAGAATTTCATAGATTCATAAAATCTTTCAGGATGGAAAAGTCTTCTAAGACCATGGAGTCCACCTATTAACCGAGTACTGCCAAACCCATCACTAAACTGTGGCCCCCAAGTGCGACATCTACATGCTTTTTAATTACCTCTAGGGATAGTGAATTAACCACTTCTCTGGGCAGTCTGTTCCAGTGCTTGATACCCCTTTCAGTAAAGAATTTCTTTTTGTTAATATGCTGTAATACACCAGCATATTAATAATATAGAAAATAATTTATTTTTCTTTTTTTTTTTAACAAATGCTTGCTCACATAAGACCGTGCATAAATTACAACATGTTTACATGATCCCTCACAATAATTTGTGACTCAGTGCTGTGCACAGAGTGACTTGTATGTTGGTCATAGCTAAATGGTTTAAAATCAGAAATCACAGTGCAATGCATATTTTATGCTACAGCACCATCTACAGTAAGGACAAAACATCTCGTGGTAAAGTTCTATTTTATCAGATGTTAAATCACAGTGGGCTTGAATTTATATTTGTCTGCAGATTTGGCAAATTTATTCCCAATTTGCAATAAAAAAATGGCTTATTTTCTGATTAATGAATAATAATATTAACTTCCTCATCTGTTCTTTTTCTTAGGCTGCCTCGTTTGTATTTTATAGGCTAACTTGTGTACTTTTTAATATTATAATAATTTTTTAGTCTGTGATAACTCTTTCTAATTCTATAAAACACAAAAAGTATTTAGTTTACATCAATTGTTACAAATAAAATAACAATCTACCACTTAA
Organism: Vidua macroura; assembly: GCF_024509145.1. Classification (NCBI taxonomy): domain Eukaryota; kingdom Metazoa; phylum Chordata; class Aves; order Passeriformes; family Viduidae; genus Vidua; species Vidua macroura. The sequence goes on from NC_071573.1 coordinate 96,319,690, forward strand.
ATCCTGAGTTATGTCACATGTTATGTTTCAATCCCAGATCTCCCTGCTTCTTCCTTTTGTCACAACAGGTATTTGTTGCCAGACAAATTATCTGTCTCACTGTGCCAGCATCCTGGTCCAGTGGGCATCTACATATATGTCAGTTCACTCCCAAGTTCTCACTCCAAATAACTGATCAGCTTTGTGTGAGCACAATCCCCAGCAACTTTTCCTTGTTCCTTGTTCTAAGCAGGAGAACAGAAAAAGTAATATTTTTCTTCCATACCATTCAAGTGTCTGGAAATATCTTATCCATAGAGGGCACTAGCATATAAAAATATCTTTCAGTCTGGTTGACCATATCTATCCTCCATCTCCTCAAATCCTGGTAATTATACAGTGTCAGTGCATACCACGTTGTATACATTTAAATTTAGAATTTCTGCTAAATGTGCAAATTCTGCTGGACTTGTCTGTAGTTTGATAGCAATATTTTATTTCTCTTTTGCTTATAATATTTCCCTTTATTTTTCTTTTCCTGTAAGCCTTAATTCACTGAAGTATAGCAAATACTTTCTGTAAGTGTTGGAATTTTTTTTTTTTAGTGACCTATACTGATTTGCACTGTGGAATCCAGGGAATCTGCTTTTCCCTCCAAAAGGCTACAAACTGCAAAATTTTATTAGGTGACCAAAAGAAGCCAACTTTAAACCTTCAATTCTTTATTGCTCACCATCTAAGTAGTAGAAAATCTAACACTTTCCCAGATCAGACCAGACAATGGAGTGCATGAGACAGAAGTCCTTTTTTTTATTGCTTTCTGTACTATTATTAACCCCTTACTTCCTTACTTCTGGGGAAAAAAAAAAAAGTAGGACAAATAGGGGCAGGAGGTGTGGGAAATGGCAGGGCAGGTCTTTATAAACTTCTCCCTAGAGTCCCACAGTAAAACACATGCACCAAATTCTGAACAATTTCAGCAGATTATTTTTCTTTTGACAATTTATCATTATCTGAGGTGAATCACCTCATATTTTTTCTGACTAAGCACAGGAGTTTGACCTAACAAACAGGTGGAATTAGAATAACAATCTTATTTAAGACAAGAGCTCTATGTATAGAAAGGCTCTGGTTTAAGTTGGAGCAACAGCTCCTCACAAGCAGGATTTCACAGTTAATAATTTTACCTCCTAAGTGTCAGAAGAGTATTGGCAGAGCTAATGAGAAGCTGTAAGAGCTGTACCAGTGGTCTGATGCAGACTCATAAGTGGAATAATTCCTGAAGGTATATGTAATGTAACATGCATATGAAATAATAAAGCAGCTGCTCCACAGCTTGCTCCTTTTTCACAATAACCTTAGCAGAGGGCTCATGAATTGAGAAGCCAACTATTGCTTCCTGTAAACTGGGCTGGGCAACAGAGCAGCTAAAAATCTGCAAATTTTCTATTACTTACAACTTCAGGTGATTGGATGTGGCATTTATTTCACTTTTTCTATTTTTTAACAAGTGTTCAGTCTGTTTAAATACTTTTCTTGACCATAAAGTCTTCCCAATAGTGCTATTCCATCTTTAGATCTCTTCCAGATCTAAAAAAAAAAAAAAGATGGCTTTCTAAGAATGAGAGGATTTTATTATACACAGCCTATTTACTTAAAGACATAAGATTTGAGACAATTACAAAGCATCAGACTGTCTGGTCTGATTTCCCATGTCTGACACATTTTTCATTTTTGTACAGTTGATCTACCCATTTTATGAATTATGACAAGACACCAAAATTATGTTTAGACAAAGTTTGAGAAGATTAGCTGATCTTTTTGTAGCTGAGCATCAAATAAGAAAACAATGAGGACCCTAGACATGACTGGATTTGGCCATTTGTCCATCCTAATTTCGGTAAGGTACTGCCCTTTCTATGCTCTAGGATTGCTGCCATGTTCTTACAGATGGTGCCCCTGGTTCTTCCCCTGTCTGTAAATGAAATTACATAAACATGAAGATATATACACAGAAATATTTTTTCCTAATATTTAATTCAAATTTCAGCAGGAAAAACAAATAGCCATTGCTAAGAAAGGGAGCATCAGCTTTTCTAAATGTTGCCAGTGGCTTTCATGATGAAAAATACATAGGCAGCATAGTTCCCATCTCAAAAGGAGATGATCATATGGGACAAGAAACCATGGCAACATTGATTCTTCTTTGCATATATATATATTTTTTTTTTCCTAATGGTATCATACTTAAGTGCAAAGATGAGTAATTATTTTTATCACTCATTCATTGAAAATGAACATGCAAAAATAAATATATGAAAATGTTCTTCCAAAAAAGTATTCAGGCTTCCCTAATCAAGTAAGTTTTGGGGTTGGGGCATGGGGTTAAATGCATGTGTGCTTGTGTTCAGGGGTTATACAAAGGACTTACTGGAGTTATTTCATAACCATGCACTTAAGAGAAAAAAATAATGCAAAACACAGCTTTTGAGTTTTTCAGCAGTCTTTTTTCAGATGCTAACTAATAAATTGTGAGAACCTGAAATCACTGACGAATAAATCCTTTGATTCTTATCTCGGGAGAAAAAGGCATATTCAGTTTGTTTTCTCTCAAGTATTTATGTGATCGTGTTGATTGCCTTTGCATGTGTCCTAAAGTTTTCTTTGTCCTTGGTGGCTTCTTCATTATTGACAAAATAGACAGACTGATGGAGAGAAGAAGTTTCAAAGGAAAATAAGCAGGGATGATGCTGATAGCAACTTGAGCAGAAGAGATGGAAGGGGGTCTGTGAGTGTCAATGAATGAGCACTGACATCACAGCTGCAGAGACCAGCTTGAGTAGTCCTACTAGTTGGGATTCAGGCAAGTTACAGAAGAAAAAACTACTGGTGAAGGTGAAGGATTGCCTGCTAAATTTTGCTGAACATTGTGATGAGCCAGGAAACCAGAGATGACTGACAGTTGGGGTTGTTCAGCCTGGAGGACTCCAAGGACACCTTAGAACACCTTGTAGTATGTAAAGAGAGCTTACAAGAAAGATGTAAAGAGACTTTTGGCAAGGACATGTAGTGATAAGGCAAACAGGAATGACCTTAAACTGAAGGAGGGAAGTCATTAGATATTAGGAAGAAGTTCTTTACTGTAAGAGTGGTGAGCCACTGGAACAGGTTGCCCAGAGAATTAATGGATGCTTTATCCCTGGGAGTATTCAAGGCCTGGTAGGATGGAGTTTGGAGGAACTTGGTCTAGTGGAAAATGTCCATGCCCATGACAAGGGGGTTGGAACTTGATGGTCTTTCAAGTCCTTTACAACCCAAACCATTCTATGATTTCCTACCCAAGCCATTATATGATTCCATTCTATGATTCAAAATGTATCCATGTAATTGAATTGAAGAAAGAGTAAATCATCATTGTCTATCACGACATGTAATAACTGTCTCACTCTTAATAATCCATCTTTATAATAAAGTATTACTTTTATATATTTTAAGATGTATCCCAGCATTTGTGCCATAATATTTTATCTGAATAACCTGGATTCTCATAAAAAGTGCTCAGTGTTTCCTGCACAGGCCCTAACTTCTTCTGGGCAACAATGCTGGATGGACTGCTAAGCTTGGTGTGACTTGAGGTCAAGAAGAGGAGGGCTCACTTTACCTTGCAAGATGTGTAAATCTATTGCATTCCCAGTAAAGTGTACATACCTTATTTTATTCTAAAATTGTTTAGGTTTAGCTGACAGTCCATGGACATTTTATGCCTTTGTTCACAAGATTGATGGTTCATATATTCTGTTAAATCACTTTCCCATGTAGGTACTTACAGACATTGATTTAGTTACATACTTGGCTTAGATTAGAGATTGATAACAGCTGTCTTAGCATTGCATACATTTTGAGTTCATGTCCAGTTTGTTATCTACCACAATCAGACTAATTCCCTTTCTGTGTCAGTGACATTCAGAATATATTCCCCCATTTGGAAGCAGCATCAGAAGCTAGCATTAATCTCTAGAATATAGTCTCAAATTTGCTGCATTAAAATACTTATTATACATATTAGTTCAGGTGGCTGCTCAAAGAAGTTTTGGGGTTTTTCTGGAAAAACTTACTTCTGATATTTGTTTATGTTATGAACAGCTATGTCAGCATGGATTTACATTTCTAATAGTTTTCTTCAGGATAGTAAAAGGTCAATTACATATTCTTCCTTAAGCCCACTTGAAATGTACCAACTGGAAAGTGTCTAACCATTAACTTATCTTTTAAGGAACTATGAGGTAATCATTTTAGTGCAGACTTGAAATGATACTGTTAAAATTTTTATTAAAATACTGTGCAAGGCTACATCAACTCACTTCTACTAATTTAAGCATATTTTATCAAACCCTTTGTAAGTCAAATCTGTAATCATACAATGAAGATTTGCTTCAGCTGGGATGATCTATTAGCTATAAAATATATTGAGTGATATTAATAAGGTTATGATTCTATAATTGTATAATGCTTCCTGAAGCATATGTATCAACAATTTCATATGTATCAACAATTTCATGAGAACTGCATAACTATAGATAAAGAATATAAGAAGTGAAGGCTGTGTTAAGATCTGGCAATTGTTTTAATAAATACTTTTATACCTGCCTAATTTCATAAAAAGACAATGTAAACAGGCATGAGTTAAAGGATTATGGTTTAGAGAAACTGCAGAGACTGGTCGTGTAGAGTGGGTGTTATCCAGTCTGACTAAGTCAACATGAATTCCAGTTTCACAAGCAGAATCCATTTTCATTCCTGGAAATCTTGTCAGAGCAGAATATTTGCACAGTACTTGTCCAGGATTGCTAGACATATCTCAGCACAGCAGGAGCTCGGAACATAATGTCTATAGATCAGATATGCTCACTGTGAAACTTCAGACCATTATCACTGGATCAAAATGTCCACTCTTACAGATCTGATCTTGATCTACTGTCACATCAAAATGTCTGGACATAGTGGAGCTACTGTAAACTAAAAAAAAGGTAAATACATGTAGAGTATGTCTAGTGGTTTTTGGCCATATTTAATTCTTTGATTTACAGTACATAACACACCACAACTACGTTTGGGTGGAAAATTTAGCAGAACTTTGGAGTTCTTGCTGTCAGCCACATGGTCTTAATATTCCTTTGTAGAGAGGAAGTATAAAAACATTACCAGAAGATTTTGCTTGCAAATTCCCAGGAGGCAGTTGCAATACAATGATCCTGAATAATAGAAAAGATCTCAGAAGCTGTGACATGTCAATTCAAGAGAGCAGACCTGAAGCCTTTAATTTCCATCAGTAAATTACCAGGCGTCTCATCCCCATTGAACAGAAAGGTCACGTTTTTGTTTTCATAGGAGAGACATGCTAATGAAATACTGATACAAAGGGAGAAAGTGGAGCAGGGAGTTGATGTGACTGACTGAGACACCTAGTTTTGGTGCAACAGGATGTAAAGCACCAGTGAGGAAATGTAATCTGCTCTTCTGAAAGAACATGCTTAAATTCTTCCTGCAGTCAGCACAGAAATAGCTACCACTCTGAAGGCTTCTGGAGAGCTGTAAAGTAAAATTACACTAAGTACTTACTCTTTATAGAAAATGCCTACATCCACTGGCAACCTGAACTGATGGTGTCCTTTAAAAGATATAGCAAAGAAGTCAGCACAGGACCACTGGGTGTGAATCTCTTTTCTTTCAGGATCTCAGCTCATCCTTCCAAGAAACTGCCTTAACTGCCAGCTTTTGAGGTTGTTTTCACCCTTTTCATAGTTGTGGAGCCAAAAGTGCATGAGTGTAAAATGGTGAGACATGGAGATAGGCAAGACAGAGCCCAACTCTCACCTGGAGGGGAAAGAACTGGACATTTTGTTCCTTCTCTGTTACATTAACAGAGGTCTGTAATGACAGAATGAAAAGAAAAATGGTATTTAGTGGTGATAAAAGAAATATTTTTTATTATTGATATTGAATAAGTAACTTATTAATGCTGACACTGGCTAAGATGTATGAGATATTTGTGTCCCCTGAAGATAAAAACATTAAAGCCCATGTAGCAAAGCAGTGCTGCAGTGTTTGAAAGGCACCTGTCAAACTGTCAAAGTTATTCCATTAATTTTATTCAATGTATATTAGAAAGTTCGATGGCTTTATTGATAAAATGAGATATTTTTCAATTAATTTATACTGCTGTTAGCAAAATCTTGTGGGGATTAGTTCTGAAATTGAGTTATTTGGGGAAATTCTATAAAGAATGTATATGAAAACTCAGGAAAATGTAGCATTTAATTACTGCTTATCATGTTTCAAGAAGGTGACATCTCATTGCTCACTGTCACCGCACGTGGCTTTGTGTTCACTCTCATCACAAGTGTAAACTCACAGTTATTTCTGATTAGCACGGAGTTGATAAAACTTTCAAGTCGCAGCCATTCTTTTCTTCTCTACTTCTTTTGGAATACACTGAAGTTCCATATTTTGCACTTCTGATTCTCTTTAAGTAAGAAACAGAGAGGAAAACAAGCTTGTGATATAAGCATGAGATCTGCAATTCAGATGCCACACAGAGCAGAAATCAAGCATATTCTTGGAAAAATCCTTTAATATAAGCAGCTAAATAATTGCCTGGTTTATTCAACCTACACACAAAAGGCCCACAGCCTAAAATATTTTAGATAATGCTGGATTGCTAAAAACCATCTCAAGTTACTGTGTAAAAGCAGTGATATTACTGATGTATGGCTGAACTAAACAAAATGTCAAGCAGATTATGAGTCCTTTGGCTGAACTTTTTCATTAGAAAATGGTGATTCACTCAAATTGAAACTCTGTAAAGGAATGTGCAGCTCTAGTGAGATGTTCTCATCATGGGGAAACCGATGTTCAGAGCAGCACCTCTATGCTGGAAAGTTTGATCCTGAAACAGTATCTGGAACACTCACTGTGTCTATGGCCACAGAAGATGGAAGATGTTTAATCATAGAGTAGAGCAAGGAAAACTGCTCCAATACTGTGAATTGTATCAAATCTGGATCAAAGAAGTTTATTGGTTTTGCTGATGTTACAGAAATTACTGGTAATCAATAATTTGGGATCATTAACATCAGTACAACAGATAATTCACTATACTAGACACATACAAAGTATAAATAGATGCTATTCTATAAAAAAATTCCGAAACATTCTAATCCTACCCCAACACTCTAATCCTACACTCATGCAGAATGATGTGCACACTTTGTGGGCCCTCTTTGTCCCCCTCCAAAGTTACCTGTGCACATCATATCCTGAGAATGATTGTTCCCCCTTTGCAAGATACATATTTTCATCTCCTACTGGAGCACTACATGAGCCCCTGCAGCTCCCTACAGCTTGCTGGGGCTGGGACTGGTGCAAAACACCCCTCAGAGTCCCACAGGCACACCAAGGTGTGAGTCCCCATGTGTGTGTCCCCCTCCTCAGGCTGGACACAGATGCCTTGGGGTGGCCCATGGGAAGGTTACAATCATTGCAGGGCAGTTTCTGGCAGTGCCACACCAGGCTGTGCTTCACAAGATTTTCTTACACCCCTGTCTCCCAGGTAAAAAAATTCAGAGTCTTTTATACTTCTTTTCAAGCTGAACCTTTTTATAATTAAAAAGTCTTCAAACAAATATCGGGTTGCTAGTTAATCTGGCTGGTGGTCATCTTTCTCCCAGTAGTACCTGTCTGTTCAAGTACTTGGGCTGATTGGCTTTTGGAAGTTTGGGTCTTTTTTATATCATTCCCTAGCCACAATTAATGACTTCACCTGTTTGGATCTTCTAAGAGATGGAATGGATTGATTGCAAGTAGTAATCAAAATTTTCAAAAGGCATTTGAAACTAGGTACTTAATTTTTATATTCCTGAAATGAACACTAAAACCTGTTATGAAGGATGTCCCAAAAGGGAACACAGATAAAGGAGTAGCTGATTGCTGCCCAGGCAAGGCAATACAAAGGCAGATTCTTCTCAGAGGTGCTCAAGAAAGGGACAAGAAGCAACAGTTTTAAATTTCATGAAGGGAAATTTCAAGGTTGTACTTATCTATAGAAAATCCCCATGAAAGTAGATAAGCACAAGTTGCTAGACAATTTGGGACATCTCCATTATTGGAGATTTTCAGAAATTGACTGGACAAGGCCATGAGTATCTACAAGTAAGTTAGAAAGAAATGTTGCATAGAGAAGGATGTCAGATTGCCTTTGGTCATCTCTTCCAACCTAAATAGTGCTGTGGTTCAGCACTTCCACTTTCACGTACTTAGTGCTCTCCTAAGGACAAATACCTGATTACTGAGAACATATCTGCAGTTTAGTAGGACACTTAAAGATCTCGTGAAGAACACTACATCTAAAGTTGTAAACTTCTCAGTGCATAAGCACTAAGTTGGCAGAGTCTGGACAAATAAAATCTCTTAAATTCTCTTAAACATCAAAACAGAAGCAATTGTTTTCAAGACCTTGAGAAATAGAGGAAAGTAAGACTAATATAAGAAAGGGTAAGACACTAGAAAATGTCTGTATATCAGTCCTAACTGCACCACTATTGTAAAGGAGTTGTAATAATTTGATAGCCTGACTGTAAAAGTTAATTTTGGTGCAACTGGCCTAATAATGATATTGCCAAGTTTAGACTAATACTAAAGTATTGATTCCATATAGAAGGTGTGATTCTTCAGCCCACTTTATTCACACAAAGTGCAACCTGGTAGCCCACCCTTGAGAACCAATTGTGAAATTTGTGTATAATTATGTAGAGTGTGGGCAATAAAGTGCATAACAGGGAATGAATCAGCTGATTGGTGCCACGTCTCGTCCCAGCTTCGCAAGAGCAGATCTCTTGCTAGCCCTGGCTAGCTCTTTTCAGGGCAATAGGACAGCAAGAGGCACTCCCTGCTGAACCCAGCTGGGCTTTAGAGAGTGCCTTCGTGGGTCCGAGGACACTGCTGATCCCACCGGCAAGGAAGGAGGCGACACGCTTCTGGGGGCAAGTCCAAGATTTATTGTGACTCCGAGGAGAGCCCCAGAACCCAACAGCACTCAAAGAGGTCCCAGAAGAGAGTGAGCTCTGGGCCTGGAGCAGGCCCTGATATAGGGTGGGCGGGAAACCCGATCAGGCAATGGGAGAAGACATGGGCGTGGCCCTCCGAGGGAAGGACACCCGGGGTATCCACTTAGCAGGGAGGAGGGGAGGAACCCCAGGCCATCCTCCATCACCCAGCGACCCCGGCAGAAGCTTCCAGACAAAGGGGAAGGATGGACAAGTCACCTGGGAGGAGTCAGGTGCCTGTGTCAGGGTTTTTGGGATTGATGGACACACAGGTGCTGATGGAAAACCTGGGATGAACCAAAAAGGCACAAGGGGGGTACAGAGAGATAAAGCATTCTGAACATACATACAGTGGAACCTAAAAACACAACTCCACAGACTGGGTCAAACAGCTGGTTTGAACTCAGGATTACTTGGAAAAGTCTAAGACAGCCTGGGTTATAGGCATACATAGAAAAAAAATTAACCATGGAACTCATCAAGTTTCAGTGTCCTTGCTAACTAGCCCTAGCATGTGTGTTTCTTTTTTATGGACATTCAAACCTACATTCTCTACTTCCTTTGTCAAAGCCTTAGACAGTACCTGACAGAATAAGTAAACTTTAGCTCTGTTGAAAATTTTTAGGAAGCCATGGATGTCAGAGCCATGAAGCCAGACTGAGATAAAATACAAAGTATAATAGTCACTCTGTGATTTGGACACTTATTTTGATGAGTGAGAACAGACTTGTATATGCCTTCCCCACCAGATCAATATGCATTCTTCATGGTGTCTCAAAGTGAGTAAACACTCCCTTTGAGATGAAAAATAACCAGAAAGAATCTGGAGAAAAACCACCCTGTTTAGGTACCTCCAGTCACCTCTCATGAGGGAGTGCCCTAGCTTTTAATCTGCTCAGCAAAGTGGTTCACTACTCCCCTTTTTCAGATGATAAATACCATCTGTGGCTGCTTTGCTGTCTGCTGGACTCTGTGCTTAATCTGTGGTAAGTGGTGCAAAGATCACACCTAACAGACCCTGCTTTCCCCAGGGTTTTCACGAGCTCTTTGTCTCAGCTCTGAATTATGACACAGGTGGGGCAGGAGCTAAAAACGCTTCTTTGTGCATTTGCAAACCAGGGAACTTTGCAATGCCAAACGTAGACACTAATTACAAGTATGTTCTGGAGTTTAGGTTTTTCAAATTGCTCTTCTTGATTGTGGATCTGAAGCTCATAGGATTTTTTGAAAGAACTTTATGTCCGAAAGTTAAACATGAAGCCATCTAGACGGGGAAACAAATTAAAATTTAGTTATCATGTTCAGGCTCTCAGTAGGTCTACACAGGCATAAAAGGGGAAAAAAAAATCTGTTGCCTAAACAGCATACTTTCTTGAGAAAATGAGAAAATGTGTCTATAGGATACAGAGGATGCTTGAGTATTTAAAAGCCATCAGCAACAATGAAAACCTGGAGCAGAAAAACTAGGAACCTCTCTCAGTTAAATCTCCTTTTCACAAGAGTTTAGCTAATTTTCTTGCTTTGCTTGCACTTTGTGGTGTAAAAAGTTCAACAGAAAAAGCTCAAAAGAGAATTAGCACTGACTTTTCTGCCAGTTTTTTGGCTGCAGAGTAGTAGAAATTTTGGAGCAAACATCCTCAAGCTAATGTAAACCTAAAGCCTTTCCCTGATTTCTTGGCAAAGGTTCTACTGTGTAAAGTAAGCCTTCTCCTTTGTATCTCCTTCTACATCAAGTGCCTGCTCCCAAAAGAGCATTAACCCTTCTGGGACTATTTATGAATCTCTAAAATCACAGTCTAGAGACCTTTATGGTCAGGTAGAAAGCCTAGGACCAGGTTATGTGTTGGTCTGTTATTTTACAGTTTGCTCTTCTGCAGTAGGTTTTAAATATTCCTTGTTATAAGTTCGTAATGGCTTATTCCATGTACCCCATTTGGCTTCCCTAATGGTTCAGTCCTGAGTGGTTTACCCCAAGATTTTCCCGCCAAGTGTATGTCAATACACCTGTCAATCTCCTTGTAACTCCTTTGTTCCCTTCTGGAATGTTCCCTGTCCTTCGTCCCTTCCACGAAGCAAGACTGGGGTGTAAGGTTTGCTCCTTCCCTTTGGTGGCTTCTATTGGATAGCCCTTACCCTGCACCCCTCCCCTAATGCCTTCCTATTGGTAAAAGATTGTGTCCTCCCCTTATTCCCGCCGTCCTTAAAAGCAGCTTTTTGCTGCCCGTTCTTGTCACTTGTTTCTGAATTCTCTGGGGAAATAAGGCTTCCTTGGAACTCAAAACCAGTGAGCCCCTCTCTATTTTTTTGCCTGGTTTCTCGTACTGTGCTGCGGCTGTGTTCCCCAGGCCGCAGCCTCCGCTGCGGGGAGCTGCGAGCCCCTGCACGCAGCGCCACCCGGGGGACTCGGTGAGGATCCGGGGGCGGCCGCTCCTCTCACTGCGCACCGGGCTCGGGGAGAGAGCTGCCCGGGGAGCATCTTCCCTGTGACCGCAGCGCGCAGACACAAGGTTAGATTGCCTAAATTAGTTCATGACAGCCTGCAGTCCTGCTTTCTAAGCACTGAGGGATCCAAGTTGAGTGTGTCAAGTGGGCATTGTGAATGACAGGTTTTTCTTACCGTAGAGCAGTGTTGGATTTCTGCAATGTTTTGTTGCAATGCAAAACAAGAAAAATATTTTTTTTCAGTCGCATGAAGTTCTAATGTCTTCTTCAAGGACCAAATTTAGTTCTGCTAGAGTGTGTTTTTGAATGTTATTTTATCCCGATAGCATTCTACTATACACAGGCTCCTTTGCTGCTACATGGATACCAGGATGGGGAAAGAAAATTACTTCTAGTAGTAAAACAGAATTTCTTTGTTCAGCAGTATAAACCTTCTTCATTGGTATATATGTTAGAAGGTTTAATACGTTCCCATAAAGAAAACTTGATTTTACTTTTTAAGATCTAGAGTTACTTCAGTGGCATTATGGTAATGGATGAGAGAGTATATTTTCATTCTTCTCTTTAAAATACTATTTTTGGAAATAAACATGAAAACTTGCTTATTGGCTGTTACTAACAGTGAAAATTATTGAAAAGTATTAGGAAATTCTAGAGTTAAGTTTTCAGTGCTTGTGCTAAATCTTAAGTATCATTTTTATACTACAGCCTTTAGCAACATAAGTATATAATATTTTTTCCACAGGATACTACGTCATTCACTGTAGAAGACAGACTGTTAGGCCTGTAGTGAATGAAACCGTTGTCTGTACAAATCCTGCCTTATGTTTGATAGAGTTGAGAACTTAAATAGAAAACAAAAAAAAAAAAAAAAAAAAAGGTGGGGGGGCGACTTTAGCAATAGAAAGGATAGTCTTGTTCATCAGTTGATTGAGTACAGGCTGGGTATATTTCAGTTATTGCCAGATGTCCAGTTTGTCAGAAGAGCCTAATTTCAGTCTTTTCTGTGAAAATGAGAGTTGGATAAAGCAGAATTACATACAGGAAATGCTGTGCATAGTGGCACTTAAACATAGTTATCCATAAGTCTTTTATATAAAAATGTATTATTTTATACTACCTTTACAAACACATTAAACATTTATGAATTTTAAATATCTTAATAAATCAAGGGCATAAATCATATGTTTGTAGTTAGCTGTGCAAGTTGTGCCAAGTTTACAGAGCTGTCTTATTAAGCCCAACTCAGAAGGTAAACCTATCCAAAGTAAAAATATTTTGTTGTTTTTAATGTAAATTGCGTTCTATTAGAATAATTGTTTCATTTATAATTTCAGCAGTATTAAGTATGTGTTGGTTTTGGCTCTGCCTCTGGAATACATGGGAATATCTGGACATGCTGGGACATATTTCTTCCCCACAAGGTGGTGATATTACTATGCTATATAATATTTTTTCTTAACAATGAACTGAAGCAGTTTTATTTCCAAAAGACATAAAATAATCATGCCATTTTGAGCCATGAGCAGAACAATTTAAGCTCACATATATATATTTAAAAGGTTAAATAACCTTACCCACCTCAAATTTTAAGACTAAAATACCTTTTTACAGGTGTTTTTACCTAGATTTGCCTAGAGAGCAATTCTGTCATAAGAACCCAAGAACTGAGGAATAATTTTCTCTGTATGATGAGAGGTGTAGGATCACTTCAGTCAGACAGAGAACAGACATGTTTCTGAGGGTGGTTAGCAGCTCACATCTCAGGGGTCTCTGGGGGGCTGCTGACCATCATCCAAGGTGTGTGGCAGAGAGGGTTGATTAAATGGGGCTGTGGAATGCCAAATCCCTTTTTTTATGTAATTGATTAAAACCCCACATTCATCACTAAACGTTCAAAATTGCTAAACACCTAGATAAGTTAACAATTAAGTAAGTCTCAAAGTGGTATCTCCAGTTTCTTCCTTACTGAAAAGACTTAGAAATATCACTTGGTTCAAACTTCAAGAGAAAGGCATCCTTGGTGAGATTATTTAGCATCCTATTCAATCCTAGCTTGAAAACCTCCAGTGGTGGGGACTTGACCACATCCCTGGGGAGGAAATTCCAACATGCTAAACACTGTCATTAATATAAACAAGTCATTGCTTGTTAAATAGATGTAAAGATCAACAGCTTTAGATCTCTCCTGTAACAAAAGAACACTAAACAGGCTCAAAATCTATTGAAATATTTGATTGTTCTGAAGCATCGTATTTCTTCTTTAAGCAGAGCAATATGTAAAATAAGACAAAATGTCAGATTTTAAGATTTTTCACTTCAGGGAAAATATGGGAACAAACAGAATTAGATGATCCATAGTAAAATTTCTTTTAAAAGCTTTAATATAGTTCAAAGCATTCTAATAAACAATAAATAAGTGCAACTTCATGGGAAACAAATTTTTTAAAAGCCAATGGTAAACCAGCCAAAGTCTGCCTTCAAAAGGGATGTTCTTGATTACTCTCTTACAACCTGCTGCTTTAGCCACTGGCACATAAAATAGCAGAATTTAACTTCCACATAAATGGAAGCAGACTTTGGCACTGAGTGCTTTCTTCAGGAAGCTTGGTTGTCTGGGAGCGTTACTGATGGATCTGCATTTATGTGACAGAAATACATTTAAACTTAGCTCAGAGGATGTATTTTTGCTCCAAGCTATGAAACAGAATGATTATGTTAGTTATTTCTAGGACAAAATTATCTAGTGTGAGGAATGGCCTGCTCTGAATGGCATTGCTTCAGAAAACAATGTACGAATGTAGGAAATCAACGAAAAATTTCAGCGATAATTTGACTGCAGGCAGCTGAGACTCCTGTAAAAATTGAGGGCTGTACTTTAATCTAAGAAGTGATAAATGGAGACATTCTTTATAAATTGGCTGTTTTATATTAAAATCCTTAGCAAATAAATTATTTCCACTTTTCCCTTGAACCATATTAAGGAGAAATTAGATGAGAAAATAATTACATGCTCATGGTATGTTTTACTGAAGCTCTCTGAGATTACCACAGAATTACTTTTTAAGGTATTTTCCTCCAGACTTTTTTTTTTCCTAACAAACTGTCTTGTTAAAGTCATTTTATTTTGTAAATTGAGGGGCAGGGAAGGAAGGAGAAATTTCCTATGGGAAAAAAGAAGTGAATTAATGATATGCCACTGAATATTGCTTCATTCTGCTGCAATCACTGTGTGATCATATTCACAGGTTGGTGAAAAGTAAATAGGAAAAGCAATTTGGTTAAATGGTAGCTAAACCAGCTATTTTTATGGTCTTTGCTTTTGTGTTTGGAAGATTTTAGACTGCTGGCTGTATTTCTTATTTTGGCCTCTGAATCTGTGAATCTTTTGATTCCTCTTCCCTTGTTTTTTTTTCTATTTTTTAATAATGTGTGAAAGGCAGTTATTCACATAACCTGCCACATAATCATGCCAAGTGCACTTTCACATTAATATGATTGTAACATGTAAATCTCAGCTTCACAGCTTCTGTCAGCTGTCTGAGGATTTTCTCTGATACCTTTTTGGCCTTAAGAAGTGTGAAGTGTTGCACACTTGTGTTACTTATTTCTAATTCCATATACACAACTTTGGGTATCACGGTGCAGGAATTCACCTGCGGGACCTCAGGTTCGTCTTCCATGAGGATTTTAGACCACCTAAGTTTTTGAGACAGACTGCCCATTTCTTGCTCCTTTTTGCAGCTTTCTATGTCAGGCTACCTCAGTTGAAGCAATGGCAATAGTTCCCATCCTACCTCAGGCTCATATCTGAACTGCTCTTTGACAAGGAAAGAACTTGAGGCTTATATTCCTGCTTGAGCTGAAGTAGTAAGTAAACCTAAGTGACCCTAATGTTACACTTTCCCAGGTAAATGTTTTAATGACAGTTATAAAGATGGTTATATGAAGATGGACATTTTATTCTACCTATATAATTCACTTACGTCTGGCACAAATTCTTAAGCATATTAATGCCTGGAGTTTTCCTAAAACCAGCTGCATTTTTTGACATCAGTGCTTGAGCATCATGGGAATCTGGTTCATAACATGACCTATAAAGAGGCCTTAGTTATTATTAGGTAATTAATGTAACTCTAAAACATATTTTTGTTAAGCAGTATGCCTTCCTGGCATACTGTATTTAAGCTCAAGGGAGCAGAAGATTTTCTGACTTAATCCATCTTTGGCAGTTTCTGTTGGCTAGTCTTCTCCTCTTGGTACACCGGAGTTTGGGACTACCATTTTGAATTATATAACCCTTCCCATGCCCTGAGGACTGTAACTCTTGATTCTGGGATTGCATTTCAGGGAAAAGTGCTTAAAATACAGATGCTACACTGCTTGTTTTCAAGATCCATAAATCTTCTTTTGGCTCTAACATAACTTTCCATTGAAGATCTATCCTTTAATGTCTAGGAAGTCTATGAAAGTGAGCATTTCAGATTGCTGAAAATTCAACACGTAGAATAAGGATGAAAAATTCTTAAGCCCGAATACACTGAAAACATTTTATGTTTTTTTTTTCTTCCAGCTGGAGACTAATTAAACTAACGCAAATTTTTTGCATTAAAACCTGACACTGGGAACAAGAACAGATAATGTACAGAGCTCTTTACAGCTTTGCACGTTTAAAGATTGCCTAAATTTCATGAGCCTTTTCATATTTACCCAGACCATTTCGAGGTTTTACGCTGAAATTATGTTTAACTTGGGGTTTTGACATGACACCAAGTGAAATTCTGTTTCAATTTTTAGTTCCATTCAAAGTCAAAAAAAAACCCCAAAAAATGTGAAGGGGGGGCCATATCCTTATTTGCTGTAAACCAGCATCTCTACACTACTTTCAATAAGGCTGTGTAAGCTTACAACAACTGAAGAGCTAATCCCAGTGAAGTAAAGCCATGTGGTGTATTGAACCAAAGAAAATGTTCAAACAAGTAAGGCCAGCTGTATAGCGCAGGCAGACTCTGCAGCTGGGCATTGGGCCAGGTTTCCCCATTAATTGCCTCCCTATGCTTCATTGAAGGAAGTTTGAAGCCATTCCAAATCTCCTAAGCTCCCCAGCATCACCCCTATGTTTTTACTCCAGCTGAGACTTCAAGACATTGCACTCGCCAGCAACAAAAATGGGAATACACACAAAGTTTTCTAAATAATACTTTGCATGAACTGCAGAAATGGAGCTTAGTCATGAGTAACTCTAGTTCCTGGAGCAGCATTGTTGTAGGGGCTGATGATGAGGATCCAAGTAGAGGAAATGAGGTGGGAGGAGAGGCTGGGGCTGGAAAAACAAGGGGGGAAAAGCATAGAGCTAGTCTGAACTGGTTGCAAAGGAAGGCAGAATAAGCAGCTCTCAAAGCATAAAGACTTCTGGAAAAGTCTGAGTGGAAAAGCAGGAAAGAAAAGTCCAAAAATAAATGTATGGGATGAAGTTTGTGAGTTAGGAGATGTCACAAGGCAGATCCATGTCTAGAAAGGAAACTGAGCAGGGCAGTGTGGTTAGGAATTGAAGACCTCTTTTAAGACAAATCACCAAGGAAAGTTGAATGGACCAGGAGAATGTGGTGGCAGTCAGCAACAAGACACTGGGGGTAGAGAAGTGAGAGCTGGAGTGGGAAGAAATTAAATTGAATAAAACAGGATGAGTGTGAACACCTGACTGAGGAGCTGGGAGAGCAGAGAGGCTTGACATGAACATGGTGGTGAAGACATCAGCAAAAAAGATCTCCTCTCAGGAAGAGATGACCTAACACATCAGTATCCAGTAAAGCAGTCTCCCTTAAAATAAAACATAGATCCTAATTCCTGAGCATCTGCAGTTCCAGTGGCAGCATATAACTCAAAGCCAGAGTAATTTTTATGCTGAAATTACCAAAATAGCATGTAATGGAATGGTTCTGCCCATCATCTCTCTGTGCTGTCCAGTATCAGTTTCTGACACTTCACATATTCCAAAATAGCACTACTGAATCTTAATGGCAAGCAGTCTAAATTCCTTTTCACAGCCATGGCAGAGATGATAGCAACTTAGTACTGCTATCAATTAATCTCTGAGTTGGAGGGGGGCCTGAAGAGGAAATGAGAACAGTGTGAAAGCCATGGAATAGTATGGAACTGATGAATGAATGAATGAATGAATGTGCACAAGCCAGAAGTGCTGTTTTGGAAGGATTAGATTTTTTTTTTTTTCTTTACTCTGTAATTAATAAACAAAACAGAAAAAAACACTTCAGGGCTTTGAAAAAAGTTTACAAAGCAAATTTCACAGCTTTGCTGTCAGGAGGTCTTCTGCCTTATGTCTGTTCTTATGAACAGAGAAGATATAAAATGAATAAGACAGGGATGCAGGGAAAGGACAATTTCTGAAAAGATGCAGTGTTATTCAGCACATAGGTTGTTACCAAGTCCCTGTACCATGCTGAGTTACCAACCCTGTCAGCCAGGGCATGAAGTCCATACTTCCCATTCCCTGGTGCTTGGTTTAGAGGACTGAAACAAAGACTATTTGCTGATGCCTTCTCACCTCAGCTGTACTCTCCATGAAAAGTGTTCATTTTCAAGTGATGATCTTCAAGTGTTCATCTTCAGTACCTGAGCCTTCTATCGAAATTTTCAACTTGGAGGGGCTGATGCCTTTAGCCAGCATTCTCTCTGTTCCCTGTAGTTATGACACTAGCTCTGTAACAGAGCTGTGCATGCTAATCACATGAGAGACAAGACTGTTTACTAAAGCTTTACCAAGTGTTATACAAAATCAATAGCTAGAAAACTACACTTGCTTTTTCCTTTCTTAGTCTCCAGAGCCTGTATGAGCCCTCAGACCCCCCAGCCTGGCTGGTGGGAGCTGGCAGAACATCCCCTGGGAAGTGCCAGCTGATAGCTGCGAGAGAACAGCACGGGGTGAGCGTATTCCCTCCCTCTTCGCCCAGACAAGTCCAAGTTGTCCTCCAAACATGGCAGACTGTACCTCTCTGTAAGTGGGAAGTCCTCAGTTGCTAAGACAGTCAGTTTTAGCTCTCCCTGCAATGCCAGAGGCGAGTCCTGAAGCATGAATGGAGTTCTTCATGTTCTCCAGGATACTCACTAGCAGAGCCAACAGCAAACTGCTCCTTTGCCTTCTGTTCTGATTAAGTCAGATTTTAGGCCAAACATTGGAGTCACTTGCAATGATTCTATTTCACTTCAAGGTACAATAGTGTAACCACTATGATTCTGAATTTATAACAGCCTAAATTCCCAATTCTTCTGTACCCTTCTGTGCAACTGCACTCTGCCTTGGTTACTTTTAATTGGGCCTTTCCTTAGCTTGTTTTTATGTCGCACAATAACACATACAGCTTTTTGTCATCTATAGTCTTCAGCTTTTATAGCGTTTAGGTTGTTCTGGTGAACTACCATCCCACCTCCCAGTCTCCTACTATAAAGTTGGGATTTGGGGGAGACTGGGAGAAGAGGGAGAACACTGCATGACATAGTGATTTTCCTTCTTTTAAGCAATTGTATTTAGCAGACTCCATGTTCTTTATCCTAGAACAAAAAAAAAAAAAAAAAGTTATATTAACATGTTTGAAAAGAATGTGGATGGCATGGACATTACCACTTCAAAACTTCACACAAAGGTTTGATTTCCTTTGTTTTTTAATTGCCAGCAATGAAACGGTTCACAATACACTGCAAAAACAGCCCCAGCTCTTTGTTAGAGACAGTTGGAGGGGAGGGGGGAGAGAGGAACGTGAATGAGTAAGCTTTGCTGACTCTTCTAACTATAGAGCCTGACAAAGTGCCTATAAATGCATTTCCCATGATGTTAATAACTGAGCAGGACTTCTGTTGTATGATAAGTGGGAATTCAATCTTGTCAAACTTAGACAAGTGGGAGTAATTTGTAATTAACATCTCAAATAGAGAACAACTTATTATATTGATCAGTATATTAAAGCATAACTTTGACATGTATGTCATAAACAATACATTTGCTTTACTGATGGTGTTTCCAAGTTACCTCTTTAGTATTTATTGATACTTTACTGCATATAATCTCTTAGCCTATCTAATCCAAATCACAGATACTATTTTTGGTTTAAGTATAACTGTCCATTCATAGTGTATCACATAAACAGACTTACTAATCATGTAAGGTCACATGTATGCAAATAATGACAAAAAAAGAGAAAAAGTATGTTTGTCACATGGTGTATCTGAAAGGAGTGAATTTTTCTTTTATTATCTTCCATTTTCCTCTAGGGATATTTATTTTCAGAAAATTTGTTTCAGACAAAAATTGAAAAGAGCTATTGTAGTAACATCTCAGCAAAAGTTTTAGTGGGCATAAGCATAAATCAGTTTCCACTAAAACATGATAAAAATGTATTTTAACATTTCAGAAAAGACAGTTTTAATCTCATTGATTAATGCCTTGCAAAAATAAGAGTTGTCTTTAGCCACTGATTTTTTTAAATTACCTAAGATACAAAGTTCAGACACTGGATCTTCTGGTATCCCTAGTTATGCTTTTTCAATTTCCTTTAGAAAAGGCCATACAGTTTTGCTCAATTCATGTGCTCATTGTGATTTACTGTGCCAACTCTATTGGCATTTTACAGGTTTTTACATGTTTTCTCTTTTTGGTTGTACTTAACTAAATCAACTATGATATTTTTAGCTCAAGAAATTAATGTACTATTTTATAAGGAAGAGAAGGTGCTACCTATAGTTCATCCCAATCATACCCAATATCTTCTGAAAATTACTCATTGAAATCATGGTGCATTTCATGTTGTTCCATATTTGCATAAGATCTGAGAGTTGTTTCTTTGCTGTTTTTAATGGAACAAAAGTACAGGCACGTACTAATATAATCTGATGTTCGTAGTTTGAAGCCAGATGATTTGAAGCCAGCAGAGTCTTAACAGGATGAAGTTTTAGTAAGTCCAAGTGCTGAGTCCTGCATTTTGGCCACAATAACCCCCTGCAATGCTACAGGCTGGGGATGGTGTGGCTGGACAGTGCCCAGGCAGAAAGGCACCTGGGGGTACTTACTGGTCGACAACAGACTGAACGTGAGCCAGCAGCGTGCCCTGGTGGCCAAGAAGGCCAATGGCATCCTGGCCTGTATCAGGAATAGTGTGACCAGCAGGAGCAGGGAGGTCATTCTTCCCCTGTACTCAGCACTGGTGGGGCCGCACCTTGAGTGTTGTGTCCAGTTCTGGCCCCTCAGTTTAGGAAGGACATTGAGACAATTGAGCACATCCAGAGGAGGGCAACAAGGCTGGTGAGGAGCTTGGAACACAAACCCTATGAGGAACGGCTGAGGGAGCTGGGGTTGTTTAGCCTGGAGAAAAGGAGACTCAGGGGTGACCTTATCACTCTCTACAACTCCCTGAAGGGTGGTGGTAGTCAGGTGGGGTTTGGTCTCTTTCTCCAGGCAGCAACTGACAGAACGAGAGGTCACAGTCTCAAGCTGCATCAAGGGAAATACAGGTTAGATATTAGGAAAAAGTTTTTCACAGAAAGGGTCATAAAGTTCTGGAATGGTCTGCTGGGGGAAGTGGTGGAGTCACCATCCCTGGATGTATTTAAAAAAAGACTGGATGTGGCACTGGGTGCCATGGGTTAGTTACGGTGTTAGGGTATGGGTTGGACCGGATGATCTTTAAGGTCTCCTCCAACCTTGTGATTCTGTGAATTCTGTGATCTTCAAAACAGGATGAGATTTCAATGCAGATCTATAACATACCCCTCATACTTGCACTCTGGAGTTTCTATAGTATTTTTCCTGCGAAAGAGCTACAGAAAAAGCATTATGCATTTTCTCAATTACATTTTCCATGTGTTTCAGTGGGTATTTTTCTATTCACTTCACCATTCCCTTCATTATATGTCATCTTCTGTGATACCTGCATGATGTGCATAATTACACTCCTATGCACAAATGCAATCAAATATTGCCTGCTGAAATTTTTTTATAAATTTTAAAGTTTTATAAATTGTTTGCTTCATACTTCAGAGCTACAGATTCTGGTGCAGTGCCATATCCTCCAAGCCTTCAACGTTCACTCTTATGATTCTAAGGAGTAAAGTTTCTTCCTAGTGGTCTTCATCCTTTTCCTCACCTTAGTTGCCTCTGAAAACAATCTCTTAACATGCTTAAATAAATATTTATACACATAGATTCTTTTGATGCCTTGAGAGGTTACCTAGAACAGGGACTAGACAATGTTAAAGGAATAAAGTAAGTATTTATTAAAAAGGCCTTCAAAGAATACATCTTGAGCAGTACAAGAACCTGGCCGAGGCTACACCCAAGATGATGACCGGTCACAAGTTTTCACACTTGTTAAGTTTTGGTCCATTTACACATTGGGGTTAATTGTCCAATTACAGCTTCATGTTATGAAGTCCCATCCTCCTAGTTTGCTCTCCTCAGTTTGCTGTTATTTACACTTTTTGGGCCTGAAGCTGCAATGGTGTCCTTGGTTCTCAGGCTGGAAAAGGATTGTTTTGTCTAACTAAACTGTGAGGAGAACTTGCTAACTTTATATGAAGTTCAGAGTTATATACTAATGCAGTACGGAATCTGGAAAATATGAATGCTAAAACTTAAGGCATGACTTTCACCTAAAGGCCTTCATTTTTTTTTCCACAGGAGACAAGTTCTGGGGTGACAGCAAATTGCAAAGTGCAAGCCTCAGGAGGCAATCACCATCTGAGCTACTGCTCATTACTTCTGTCTTTGAGGTAATACCATACTGCAAACTGCAGCAACTTCTTCCAAGTGCTCATGGCATCCATCAGGCCTTCTCTTGTTAATAAAATTAGCTCTCCATGTGAGGTTTTTGACAAGTAAAGGAACAGTCACCTGGGTCTTTATACACTGGCCAAAGAAAATGATGCAGAGAGAGTCACAAATCTATCACTTGAGCCTTTAGAAGCAGTAATGAGAGTGATGCCTGGCCAGATGTTCAGAGGTAAGGAAAAGAGTGAGGGTAGTGAGGTTACTGGAAAAAGTCAAGTGGAAAAAGGAAGGTAGAAGACTGTACATTGTCAGTGCATTAATTAGAAATTCACTCCCCTTAAGCTCAACATCCTTGCCTGGGATATCTGATGGTGCTGCTTCCTTCTGCTTCCTTCCTCTGGCAGCCAGCACATTGA
Source organism: Vidua macroura (assembly GCF_024509145.1). Classification (NCBI taxonomy): domain Eukaryota; kingdom Metazoa; phylum Chordata; class Aves; order Passeriformes; family Viduidae; genus Vidua; species Vidua macroura. The sequence continues at coordinate 96,342,405 of NC_071573.1, forward strand.
CAGCAGAGTGTGAGAGGGGGAGCATGAGGTACAGCTCAGGAAGGAAAACTGCATTCTTCCTGAAGTGCAGGTAAATATATTTGACTTACATTCAAATAGTGATTCTGGAGGCTTCAATTACATGCATAGAAGAAACATTATAGTCTGAAAACACACATGATAGAAAGTTTGGGGATATTTGAAATGAGAAAAGAAGTAGATGAAAAGATTTGTACTGGTTTTGGCTAGGGTAGAGTTAATTTTCTTCCTTGTAGTGTGCATGGTGCTATGTTTTGGATTTGTGCTATAAACAGTATTGAGGGATTTTTTTTTTCCTATTGCTGGGCAGTGCTTGTGAGGTGTCAACATCTTTTCTGCTCCTCACCCCACCAGTGAGGCTGGGGTGCACAAGAAGTTGGGAGTGGACAGACTGGGCAGCTGACCCCTGTCATGACCTATCTCTGAGTCAGGACAACTGCATTCTTTACTAAAGGATCCTTTGGAGGAGATTACAGCAAAAAAATGTTCAGTAACTGTTTATAACAAAAACAATAGCTTTTATTTTTAACAGCTCTGGAATAGTAACTAGAAAAACAATAACTGAAAAAACCACAACTGAAAATAGTAGTCTATAGGCATTCTGGGAGCTAAGATCACCGTAAGAGAGGAGAGATAGAAGGAGAAAGATAGAAAAGGAGATAGAGAAATAAGAAACAAGCCAGAGAGATATTACCAGCTGTGGCTCCAGTGGTGTGTGAGTGGTTGTGGTCAGTCACAGCTCCTGTCCATCAGGGTGAGGGCACCCATATGCAGCAAAAATAAGAGTTTTTATGCCCTTGGTCTCTTTCAAGAGATGGCCCAGTATCTCCTCCAGGAGGAGTTCGGGTGAGCATGTGTCATCTTTTCCTTGGAAAAGTCTGGAATGGTTGAGAGAGGGGATCTGTGTACAGGCTGAAAGTTTGTGAGTTTTGGTTGCACAGTAATGACTTTCTGCACAGGGAGGAGACTGGCACAGCTACCCTGCCTCCACAGGATCTGCTGCTTAATGGCTGCTGGTAGTCTAAAATCTGCCCAAAATATGTGAAGCATGGACACTAAGTGATTAGCACCAACTCACTCCCTTCAAAGCTGTTCCTAATATGTCACATAACATGTCACATTGCTAAAATAGGCATAAGCACAGCTTCTGACTATTTCTTATGCTGAAGTAATGCATTTTGAGTCCGGAAGACAAGATCTCTGTTTTGTTCAAAACTCTGATATGCTCTGTCATTCAGTCCTTGGACTGCAATTAGAAACCCAATCTCCAGACCCAGTCATACATGACTGGGGATGTGCCCAAGTGACACGTCAGAAGCCCAGGGAGGTTGTTGCACTGACTGTGGGAGTCTCACTGCCAGCTGTCAGATGTGGGATTAATAGTTGGGCATTCCTGAAGTTCAGAATAGCAATCAGTCATCATCCAGAGACTAGTGGAGCTTAAAAGAGCATGAAACCCTCCAACTGGATCCAGTCAAAAGCACTGTTTTTTTCAGAGTAGTGAGTGAGAAATTGTAGAAGATACCTATCTGAAGATGCTCTATCTTTCCCATTTTCTCACTTCTCCTTATTTCTTTGGAGCCACATTATGGAGACACTGGAAAGAGAAATCTTTCCAAAACATCATTAAACCCATATGTTCAGAAAAAAATGCAACATTTGCATTAAATACATAATGCAGGAAACTGCTCTGTCAGACAAGATATTCCTTACCTGATTATGATTGGAAAGCAATAAATAGAACTAGTCATAAAACAAATGGCAACTGAAAACACATGCATTTAGGTCTTTAGCTCCAGAATAAATTAAGTGCAAATGTAGATTTTCCATATATCTGCCAGAATTTAGGAAACTAGTTATTTTATCCTATTTAACAGGTTGCTTGTATGAAAGGTTTCTTTTTCTAAAAATGAAATACTCATTGTGAAAGAGCTTTAAGTATTTGGTTACTGACACAGTTAAAATGAAAATGGGGTTTTTTTCTGCTTTTCTGTGCCTGTAGAGCTACAGTAAATGCCAACTGAGATAATAAATACTTGCTGATAGCAAACACAGACCCTAAGGTCTATCATATCACTAGGTCTGCTTATTTCTCTAAGACTTTAACTGCTTATAAAATCTCGTCTTCATGGCTTGTGTGACAGATGTATTTATTTAATTAAGCTAAACTATTTTAAAAGCTTCCAAATATTACAATTTAATTGTCTGTGTTCAAGAATAAATAGCTGGTAAATATGAAGTGACTGCCAACATTTAAAGAAATATTCTGTATTCAACCTTCAAGCAAATTTGATAACAATCTTGAATTCCAGAAGCTAAAGTTCAGATCATTCTCCTGTAACACAACTTCCTTGAGATCTGGTCAGATGCCTTTACTTTACATATTTTCGAATGTACCTAGCCACGGAATTCAGTTAAATCAATTTAAGCGAAAAGCGGGTGTTCTGTCAATGAAAGATTTGGTCTCCTTGTTTTTCAGTTTCTCATTTGTATAGAGGAAATTTCCAAACATCAACAACAATAATTTTCAACAATAAATTTTCACAGGGCAAAAAAAGTCCGAAGTCTGCAGAACAGGTAGACATAGGTATTCAGTAGTTTATATTCTGCAGTTTTTCAAAATTGTCATAATTTTATTTGCAGATCAGCTCTGTGATTATCTCAAGACCCTAAAGAAGCAGAAAACATTAATATTTGCATCTCACTGTCCTTCCATAGGACGTGTGACATTCAAAACTGCCATATATGTCCTCTACAACTCTGTTTTACTGTTTAATTCTACCTCCATCATGAAAACACCAATTACCACAAATGGCTTAAGACTGCACAGACAGGTGTAACTCTGTGACTGTGACTTTCTGCTTGTTCATTAATTTTGACTATTCTATTATTAGGATTAAGATGGTATTCAGAAATCTCAGTCATTTTATATGAAGCCTCACAGCAGCAGTCAATCCCTGCTCTGAAGACCTTAGACTCTCAACAGGTACAAGAGACAAAAAAAATACTGTTTTCCTAACATTAGAAAATACTGTTTTCCTAATATCACCCAGCTCCCAGTAATACAACTTGATGCTTCTGCTCTGAGCAATTATAAGACACTGGAAGGCAGAAAGTGCATGATAATTGCTCAGGGCAGCTCTTTCCTCTTCAGGCAGTAAGTGGCAGCATTGCAGTAGCCTTTGTTTCCCTATCTTTTGTTGTTGCCTTCCTAGGCAGTCCTGCTTTTCTGCTCAAGCTCACAAAACTCCTTCTGCCATTTCTATGTCCCTAAAATATAATATTATATTGGAAAGCAATATATTATATTTAATATAAATAATTTTGTGTAAAGTTAAATAAAAAAGAAAATCTGCAGATGTGAGGTCTTGTGCATGGAGATTGTGCATATGAAAAGCAACCCCTCCCTTTCTATGCTCTCAGTCACGGAGTATTTTGTATCCTTATCAACATTTCTAAAAACTGAACAAATTAAAACAAGGGAAGCTGAAATATTTTCTTCCTGTTTCTGAAGCAGAGGATGTAAATGGGATTCTGTCTATAGGTAGACATTATAGATCCTTATTGAATATTTTATAGCCACTAAAAAATAAGCCTGAAAATTCAGCATCAGATAATTTCATGTTAATTGACTTGCCAGTGATAGAGTATTTGGTTTACCCAGTTCTAAAAGGGCTTTTTGGAACAACAGCTGTGATTTTTTCCTGGCTCATAATCATCATCAGCCATAAGGAAACTGCAATCAGAAGGGAGGAGACAGATCCGCTGATGAAGCACAAGCCTGCCTCGTATCTAATTCCCTCTTGAGCTTTGTTGGCTCTGCAGTGCTAAAAGGAACCACATACATCAGGAATTCAGTTTTGTCACTTGCATAAACATATAGTCCTAAATATGAAATACACCCTTTTCAGTGTCTGCTGAAGTGAGTGGCAATTTTCAGTTGTGGGGTAGGACTAAAGAGTAGATCTTTTCCTGAGAAGAAATGAATTCTCAGGATAATGGATTTTTCTGGTTAGTCCTGTCTGTGGTGATTAGCTTGTGTAGTCATTAGGTCTTGGGCTGTTTTCACACAATCTGTCTCTGTACCATGATGCTGGATGTTCCTGTCAAAGGTTGTCATTTTCTCTGGCATGGCATTTATGTTACTGGCCTTTGCAGAGGAATGAAAACTGTATGATCTGTCTCTTGTGGAAAATTGTCTTCATGAAGATCCAGTGTTCCCATAAGAACATGGCAAACGGTGTAAGGCAGCTTTTCATTAAAACCTTTGCCTATTAGCTGTGAAGGTTAAGAGGTGACTCAGATGACTCCTTTATTATTCTGGGCAAAATGGAGCATTTCCAGTGAAGAAACCTGCAAAGACTTGTAGAAAAGGAAAAGGAAAAAAACTTTATAATAATTTGCACCATGCCTGTGTCAAAAAATCACTATTTTATGACATTTCTGAGTTCCCATTTTCAGTAATGTTATATTAACTGAGGCCTGATTTGATGCTTGGGCAATTTTGGCCATGTTTACGAGAATCAGTCATAGTAATATTTTAGTGGAAATTTAAAAACAATTAATTAAAAGGATAATACACACATAATCTGGCAATTATTCAAAATTCTCTTTCAGCAATATTTATATTTTTTTGCAACACCACATACAAACACTTTTAATCAGCATGTTTTAATATACTTTGGAATACTGAGAATGAAAGTGCTTTATAAATTTAAACCACTACTAATAATTATTACTACATATTTTTTCCTTAGCATTAATGAGAAAGTTTACTCATTGTGAGTATGAGCTGGTTTTCATGAATGTCTTTCACTGAGACTGTATGACTGCTGAGATGAAAGCTCTCAAATGTTAATGCATTTGAGGTTTATAGTGTCTATGTTAATGTCACAGGACATAGGTCAGGAAAGTGAACTGGGAGTGATTGCTCATGATAAACCATCTGCATGTTATTTTGCAGCAACAAACCAGGGTAAGTTAAGTCCTGGGACATGGCTACTGAGTTATGAAGTTATTGCAGGACATCATCTAACTTTAATGAGGCATCATTTGAACAAATGAGAAATTCTTGAAATAGGATATCACAGAACTAATTTTTGAGGCGCTGAAGCGAATAAATGTTGAGAAAAGGCTGACTCGATTTGGCCTTCAATGATGCATAGGGAAAAAGAGGAGAGAACTTCTCACATTTCATATTCCAGTGTTAGGCTACAAAAACCGCCCTGTGTCCCCTTAAGAAATAAGCAACGACTTTTTCAGAATTTCTTTTTTCCCTTTGTTTTCTTCTCCTCTCTTCTGTTTTATTCTGGAGGTCAAGACTTGAGATTACATATTCACACACAGAACAGTGAAAGAAATATTTAAGCTGGCTGTGTACATTCACAGCTATAAAGCATAAAAATCTTTTACTATCACTGCACCTACTGCACGCTACTAAACTACATTATGCCTGCTAGTATCCAGCTACAAATGATACGTTTCAGGCTGAGTTGCTATGTCAGCTAGACAGTGATTTACATGTGCTTTTATTTTGTGGTGTGGTTTACATTCTTCTTAGCTTTATACTATTCTGTGATAGGGACAAAAACTGTACCTACAGTGGAAGAGGACTAAAATTAAATAGCTCTTTTAAATTTTATCTGTTTGAAAATTAATTTAATATTGACTACATGATTTGGACTGTCTAAGTCTGTAAATGTTTTGAGACCACTAGTTTCAAATGTTAAATTGCTTTTTATTGATACAGGTTGCAGCTTCAGAATATATAAAAGAAGCTGTCCTTATAATGGGATATGCAAGACTTAACGTTATCCAATTAAAGACCTGTGCATCCTGGTAGCTTTTAGGAAAGTAAACACAAAACTAGTTGTCTTAGAAGAGATGCATTTATTTGTCCCTGTGCTCTCAGACTCAAAGAAGCAAGGGCTATGTCTGTTTTCCACCCACTATCCTATATTCTTCCTGTGGAATAACTGAATCCTTACGCTACAAAGTAACAAACTCACGTGGTACTCAAATTTGTTCCTACAGGATTCCCTGGAGGAGAGCTGATGGGAGAGAATGGGGTTAATACCAGCACAGAATTCGAACCATTTGTTGTTAAGTGGGAAAACAGCATAAACTACCATTGTCATAAGTCTCTTTTGTAAGTTTTATAAGAAATTAGAGATGTAAATAAGGTACAGGAAATTATTTTTCTTTCCAGGGAATTAGACCATTTGATTACAGCATGCTTTGGTTATTTAATAACATCTGGAGAAGCTATTTCAACTGCCTTCAAGATAAAAATTAGATAAAAATCTTGGAACATACCATTTCATATAAGTGGAAATAATGTGGTGTATGAAGGAGAAAAACAAATAACAATTCATGTGTTCATGTTATTCGGCAGTATTCAACATTCATTTTTATATGAAATTTATTATTTATTTTTTTTACCTATGTCTGTCATTCCTGACAAGTAATTTCTATATTGTTGTCTGTTGCTACATGAGAGGAACGTTTAAAACACTGCAGGTATTTTTGAGAACCACCAGAAGCTAGCAGTAGAAATGTTAAGTTAAAATACAAGAGACCTCCAGATCTTTCTATTGGGCACAAACAGGAGCCTTGGACAGACATTCTTCCTGATTCTGGTCAGGGAAGATATGCAGGGTATTAAAAAGAGACACACTAATGTCATTAGTTGTTAAATTTAGACAGATATCACCCAAGTCTCTCCCTAAGGGCTGAAGAGATTGTCAATGGAGAGAGAGAAGCATATAAAGGCACATTCCTGACTTATGGATATCTATTCTAGGATGAGCTGAATTATACCCAAGATGAAAGGCACCTCGATGACTAGTATGAACATTTACCTTGTAGACATCCTCCTTATGGACAGTGAATCCAACCCACAGAGTTACATTTTCTCAGAAGCAAAGTGGAACTGAAGGAAGGGGTCCTCGGGTTCATTGATCAGCTGAGGTCCATCTTCAGAAGGCCAGACAGCCCAGCATCTACAGCCAGGCACTTGCCTATAAGCAAGCAGACATTTATCCTTACCAGGCTATCAATGCAACCAGCTGTCAAGTAATAAGCCTAATCAATGTTTTTGCTTGATGTGGCACAGTGAGGAAAAGTCTAAAAAAGACTAAAAGGTGAAATGAGATGAGAAATCACTTCTCAGCTTTTGTAATACTCATATAGAAGAGTAGATGATAAAAAGGATAGATCCTAAAAAAAGGCCAGAAGCATCGCCCCATATTGGAGAAAATGAAACCCTTTTTAGTGGAGGAGCCTGCTGAATGGCCTGTGAGCTCAGGGGAACCCAGGAAAACTGGCAAGCCTGCCTCTAAATTTGGCTTTTGTCTTGTAATCTGTAGGATAATTCCAGGACACTTCAGTTCACTCAGACCAGCAGCAACAGTGAAAATAAAGCTGTTGTCATTCAAGTCACGTTTGAGTTTAACTCTTGAGCCTTTTTATATTTGATCTGTAATAAAATAATTCAGTGTAACTGTTGGTGTCAAGGACCTGGGCACAAGTGAAACATTTTAATTATTCTTATGGGACCTACTGCCAGTGAGCTACTACATTTTTCCTATGAATTTCCTTGTCTTGAAACTGAGTTGCAGATGATACTCCATGGAGAGAGAGGGGGAGGGAGGAAGGAAGGAAGGCAGGCAGGCAGGAAGGCAAGGAAGGCAGGAGGGAAGGCAAGGCAAGGCAAGGGAAAGGTTGGCTCATTTTTACAGGTCTCATCTGCATGACAGATGACAGATGAGCAGCAGTTAGAAATAGTACCTGAGCTGCATGGTCTGGAATGACTATGTCCTTTAGCCAGCTGTGACTAAACACACATAACCAGCAGAGTGAATTACAGTAGATTAATTTACATAGGAACAACAACAATTTTCTCTATGCTGATGTTGTAATTTCCTGTGCATCAGGCCACTCTTACTTACCTGATTATTTAGTTGATCAGCAACCTAAACCATCTGCACTCAATTAAACAATGTCATTCCTGCTAAAAGCTGAGCATGTATGATTCACAGGGATATTCATAAGCTTCTTGTTAGTTTGAAGAAATGCTATGCTAACCTAACCATTCATAGGAAAGGAAGACTTGGCACTCACTGTAGGTACTATGGCTCCTATCACATATCCTCCATTGCTACTATGAAAACCATTTTGAAGCACACATTATTAAATACCTCTTAGCTGCCAACCCTGCACTGGGACACTGCAAAACAAAGTGGCTCCAAACACGTATGAGTTTTTTGTTCACAAAGGACAACCTGGGCAAGAGTCACTTCATGTAACTTTGGATACCTGTAAGGTATCATGTTTACATCATGTTTACATCCACGCTCATCACCCTTGGTTCCTTCTGCCATCAACGAAGGGAATGAGTCATGTCTATGACAGGATTCACCACAGCATGGGCATTCACAGGGTGAATCCTGTCAAAGTGTTGATTTTCTTAATTGATGGTGATGAAATGAGCCTGACTAGTCTGAGCACAGATGTTCACTTTATAGTTTTCTAAAGTGAAATCCAGGCAGGTTTTGGTGCTCTTTGAGAATCTGAAATGTCTGTCGCCTGTCATTTTGTTTTGCCATGATTCTGCTGTTTTAAATTCAGATTACAGCAGAGATTTTCAGAAACTCAGCATACTCTTGGAAAACATGCAAGAAGTTGAAATATCTTTAATGAGCAACAAGAAGGAAAAGGAGCAGTGAAAGAAGGAGACATTGCAAACTGTAATATAAAGATGTTATACCTTGCATTTCTGGCTGACAAATGGCATTCTAGCACTTTTGCCACACTTCCCTGCCCTGTGTCCGTCATCCTCAGAGTTCCCAGATCGCAGCAGAACACTCCCTCCTGTCTGCCTCTTGGCTGCTGGCAATGAGTGCTCTGTGTGACAGGTACAAAGCTGTACCTCACAAAATGTAAAGGAATTTGTATCCCTATTTTTGCTCAGTTACTCTTTAAGGATGTAAATTTTCCTATGTCTGTATGTCTGGGGCAGATGTATCTGTTTTACAAGCTAGTCTCACTGATTTTTCAAAATTCTCATTAATGAAAAAAAATCAGCATTTCCTTTCCAACAGTAGTTACTATATATATCAGAAATACTCAGTAGTGAAATTTCAATGTTTATTTTTAGTTAGGTACAATAAAGATTTCACATGCTAAAATTCATGTCAATGTAATGATGCTTTTTCAATTAATCCTTTATTTCCTCCTTAAAATAAATTTTTCTTCAATTTTCTTATTCCCATTATCAAAGACTGATGAAATAATTTCCCTTCCTTTTCCAGATATTCTGGTCTTTTTCATTTCATTCTAACACTTTGCATTTTCCAGAGAAATACATCAACGTATAAGGACTCTGTTAAAAGGCAATGCTCTGGAGCAAAGCTCCTCTCTACTTCTCATAGGCAGTGATGTGCGTACTCACTGCTCTGAGGAATGAACCTTGTTCCTGAAACAAATTGGCCCAAGTGTCTCAGTAGTGTTTTAGCAATGTCTAGTTTGCTAACTGCTGATTGTTATTCTGTTCTTCAGAGTCTATTCCTATTCATAAAGGCAAAACTTTCTAGGTGCCTTTCTGAGCACTGATGAGCCAGCATCCAGCCTAAAGTAATCTACGTGATTTCATCATGCAACTGTACCCAGTGCAGGGACTTCTCTTTGTGGACCTTTCTTTCTGTTGTAACTGAAATCTTTAAGCTTCTTTTCTTCATGTATATGAATTCTGTTTAGGTATGGCAGCTTTCCAAAACACAGCTTGTATGTAACAGTATCAAGATTACTTCATATTTTCTGTTTATATCACATTAAGTGAATTGAAGTTAAATATTCAAATAGATTAAAGCTTGACATGTATTCCTGTGCTGGCATAATCACACAATCTAAATCAAATATTTCTGTCACAAAACAAGATACAATGACTGAGTAAATTCAGATATATACTTTACATAATTACCTTAATAAAGACTGTGTCAGCACCATGTTGGCAAGGATGCTACATCAGTTTTAACCAGCCAGATTTAAATATATGCTGTGTAAGAGAAATGTACCATTCAACAGGCCAATAATTCACCAGTTATTATTCTTCATTTCTTAGTGTTTTTCTATGATGAAAAACTCAAGTCATGCTGAGACACATGAGCTGACGGTTATCTTATTACAGCCTGTACAGGAGCACCTTCCAGTCGTTCAGAGCTCACTCCTCAGGGAATGCAAGTGGCTAAAGGGCTGCAATGCAGTAACTTCCAGGCAGGGTGATTAGTTATTTCCCTGTTTCTATATAAGAATGTAAGGAGAAAAAGTGGGAGAACAGCCACTGGTTCCTGCATTTGATAGATAATTGAAAGTTTGCTGACATCACTCTACTCATGTTATGTTTGTTGCAGTCTTTCTAAGGATCTCCTGACTTCAAGCAGGGATCTTAAAGGAAAGACAGCACAGATAAATAAGCCAGCCCTTTCCTTGGAAGGCATATAATTTTCTATTAAAAAGCAGAATATAATATTTGCTGGTGTTGAATCTCCCTGGAGAACATATTTCTGCCCTACATGCCCATTTTGTCATTTTGAAAGTCTAAGAACAATGTTAATTCTTATAAACATGGTTCATTTTTAAATTCCTGTTTGAGGGGGTAAAAGAGGAGAGTTTCAATAGTGTTAAAGAGCTTTCAAGTGGCAAAGGGGGAAATTTAAGAACTAGCTGTATTAATTGCAGTGTCTTCAAACAGAGGTCACATTCATTTACAAAACATGCACATGCCTACATAGATTTTGATTACCAGTGGACTGTGAGATTTCATGCCCAGTTATGCGAAGATATAAAGCAAAGTCTTAGCAGTGGCATGTGGCCACCACACACACAGGCCCCAGACTGTCACTGCAACCTGATGGTATCTGTGGCATGACCCTGCAGGCTTTGTCCTTGCCCTTGCAGGCAGAACTTTGGTCACCATGCAGTAACACTCCTGCTCACATTTCTGTATCGTGTTACTGTCACCGTGCTGCTCATTTGTGTTCAGGTAGTACTTCTACACATGATTTTACACTGGCATAGGGAAGGTTTGATTCACAACGATCAGCTCTTAGCAAATCTTCATATGAAGAACTGAAGCTTGAGCATCAGGCTTTGAGACTTCATGTCTCATCTTAAATGAGGTCATAACCTCTTAAATGGGGTCTTAAATGGCTTCATAATCTCAATTTCTGGACTTCATTTATATTCAGAAAGCACATATGGACACAATATTGCCCGCACAAAGTTTCTAGAGCCACTGCCTACACTTGCTCTCAAGTTGTTAGCCTGTGAAAAAGTTTTGTGACTAAATATAAACTGAAATCAATTTCTTTACAAAACTTACTCATGTCCAGGGAAACTTTTGTGTTTGTTTACTTCTCTTACACTGTTTTTTTTAAATTTACTAGTCACTATGTCCTAAGGTAGAATTTTCATTGACATTTCTTTTGAAGTGTGACTACAAATAAGTAAGCGAATATAGATAAAATGGAAGAGTTTTGTTTGTGACTTTGTTGGATCTTACAGCTAGAACCTTTCAAATTCTTCATCCATATTTCAGATCTAAATACTGAGATTCTTTTTTTTCCTCTTAGTATTTTCAACTTGACTTGAAAAATCTAGAGTTTGCTTTATAGGTACTTTGCTTTAAAAAATGAGTATTACTACAGCTGGGAAGCTTTTGAAGACATTCCTTTTACTGTTTATGTATTTTATCCCACTTATCAATGAAGGAAATTAAATCTAATATTGTATCTAACTATATTTACTATAAATACATTTGTTTGCTGAGAAACATCCTGTGAGAACAAAGAAAGTGCCCTGCTTCAGAGCTCAAAGGATTAGGCCAATTGCAAAGTTTCCTTTCCTGAAAGAAAGTTTAGCCCAGAAAACATAGCAGTTTGCCCCAGGCTTAACTAACTAGAAGAATTGAATCTCCTGCCAGACATCTTAGATATGAGTTAAAGTTGTTTTGCCAAACATTTCAGATATCTACATTTACTAGCTCAAATGATACACCAAGATTCTTGCAAGAAGGTCAGTGGTAAATAGGTGAAATCCATACTGGGTACAGTGGGAGAGAGAAAGATTTTGTATAACAAGGTTGGAGATTTGCAAAGTTGTTGTGTTATGGGGTGGAGAATGCCCCTGAGAAAATTCAGTAGTTTCCATACACTTCTCTGGTTCTGTTACTCATGCTCCCACACTTCTCCTTCCTGCCTCATTTCTGTCACAGCTGTACTTTATATAATCAGGGCCTAATTTTCTCTTGCTCCACTTTCACTGCAGTCTACTGGAGTTAGATCTTGTTTTATTTCTTTACTTCAGGTAATGGTGATATTATACACAGGGACATGAAGATAGAAATTGTGAGAGTGACATAGAGTTTGGGAAAGATGCTCTGAGAGCAAAAGGAGAATGAACATTATTTATTCACACAAGTGGATAAACTGTGGAGAAACATTTTGTCCAGTTCCATGTCTGAAGCCCATGTATACAGAAGTTTTTTCCAGTGCACTGGCTGTACATGAAATACTATGTAAAAAGAGTGTTTACTGATTTGCAAGACTTCTGTTCCAGATATTATATGTATTATTGGTAGAAATAAAGTGAATTACAATAATTTCAATACAAAACACCCCAAAGTATTGTATCTGTGGTGTACTGGAGCATACTTAAGACATTTTATTTCTATTTTGAGTGAATAATGTCCTAAACTATCTCTCAGAAAGAAAATTAGTGTTTGGAGCATGTATAGATCGGTGGTTATCAATGCTTAGTCTACACTTCTAATAATGAATTAAAATCTGCACACATGTAAGCAAAACTAATCAAATTTATGTTTATGAAAGTTGGCACAAATAACCTGTATACGTGGAAGCTTCTTCTCCTCAAGAAGAAGCTGTACCTGACAAGGAACCCTATATTCCTGCAGTGCAACTTAGCAGTGAATTTTAAAAGTGCATACTGCAAAGATTTTGGAGTCAGCATTCAGGTCTTATTCTATGAGTGAAAAGAGCTCATGGTTAGTTGGATCTTTTCATATACAAGATCTATCCAGTCAGAAGACCCAGATTCCCCACCCAGATGTAGCTCTGGGTATCTACACATAATGTGTAGATAAAACCAGCAGATTTCCTGCTGGTCACCAAAAGGTGGGAGCAGAGAGTTCCTCCCCCTGCAAAGCGCTAAGACACAGCGTTTACATAACATCCTTAATCATTTTTTTCAAATGTGTCACACAGAAGTTTTACAGTGCTACTCATCTCAAAGCTTCTTCCTTTCACGGTAAGAAAAGGGGCTACTCTTGAGTCTAATCCAAGTTATTGTTCCAACTAAAGACAGATTGTGTTGCTGCATTTAGCCAAGCCCTGTTTATAAAACAGTTTTTTAATATTTTTTGTATTGTAACAGTAGATACAGTCCATGTCTTCAAACCTTAAAAAAAAAAACAATTATTTAATTAAAAGAAGAGCTTAGATAATTCTTGCTCCATACGAGGTTCCTTGAGATTGAATAATGTGTCCAGAGTTTGTATAATGTATATGTACTATATATAAAATGCATACTCAGTCAAGAGTAAAAGGGCATTGAATGAAATGCACATCGTAAAATGTTGTTAAATTATGACAAACAACTTGATTTTGAGTAGCATATGAAGTATATCACGAAACTTATTCCTAAACCAAATCAACAGACCTTTAAAAAGTTTTGTATTTGACCTTCACTTTCTCAGGTTATTCAAAGAGAATACATATAAATGAAGTGTCACTGATTCAATGCACAAAGCATAAAAAGCCAAAAATAATTTAGAGGGAACACATTCTTCACACACAACATTTTATACTGTCACTCTGTTTTCTTTTATACCCTGGAGATTTTAGCATAAATTATTGTTTTAAAATTGATAGCTGTTAGCATTCATACTGTTCATTTCACACTAATGAACTTCATTTGAGATTGAATTATATGAAATCATTCCCCAATTGGCAAGCTATCCATTAGCAGTGACTTCTGATGATTCTTTATAACGTCAGGATACAGTGAACATATTCTTCACTTTATCTAAAAATCACATGCTGGAGTCAAGCAACCTTAGGATTGAAGAGAAACCATTGAATTATAGCAGTTGCACAATGTCAAGAAAAATAGTCCTTCCTGTAAAGGCCTGAAGGAGTTGTTTAGCATTGATGGACTAGCACATTCAAACAGGGATAGAAAATACTCTTAAGTCTGCAAAGATTTGTTCCACCATTAAGCATCAGTAAGAAATAAATTGAAAGAAGATAGTTCCTATATACTATGTTTAAAAACAAGCATTTAAGTTATTTATTTTTAATTACATATTAAATGTTGCTTTGGCACTTGCCAAAAAGCAATAATGATCATTTCAAAACTATGTAACTTCAGTGGAAGGGAGTAAGGATGTTTATCATAGCTCCTATGAAGCTGGTTCACTTTAGCACTTCTGTCACATCTCTGCTCTTTGGATTCCTTTACAGATTAACTTTTATTCAGACAGAGACTGCTACTCATAAATCGCTGTTCATTTTATAAGGGTATGACAGAATAGTTAAAAATACTCTACAGGCTGAAGGGAAGGATATTCATAGCAGTCAGTTTTACAAAAGCAGTGAGGCTGAGTTGAAAAGCCATTATGCCTTGAACTGTGTGTGAAACCAGTTCCTCTGAGGGGGACTGAGACCAAGACTACTTCCTGGCACAGCATAAGATGGGGACAACTATCAGAAAGCAGAGAAGGTTCTGGGAGTCCTGGTGATATGAAGTTACCCATAAGCTAACAAAGGGACATCACGGCAAAGGCAAATAGCCTCCTGTACTAGGTAGTGTTGCCAGCATGCCTCTCTTTTCAGCACCAGTGGGACCCATCTGGACTGTTGGGTACAACTCTGAGCCACTCAGAACCAGAGAGACATTGGCATATTGGAGCAAATTCAGCAAAGGGCCATGAAGAGGAGAAGCATAAAAGCCTTCTTATTACTATCTGGTTTGTTGTGGGTTTTTTGGGTTTTTTTTTTTTGTTTTTTTTTTTTTTTTTTTTTTTTTTTTGTTGGTTTTTTTGGGTTGTTTTTTGGTTTGTTTTTTTTTTTTTTCTTTTTTTTTTTCTTCTTGAAATGTAGATTATATCCCTGCTATAATTTTCACTTCAGTAAATCACTTCTATGAGACCCTAATAGCATTACTTAGTGGCAGTAGTTTTGAAGAAACTAAGGGTTCACATCACTCTCATGGTTTTTGTCAAAGGATGTTACTATTTTAATCTGTTCACATACTGCCCCAACATTTACAATGAATAAAGGTAATGCAGTTCTAAGTACACATTCAGAAACAGAAAGGCCATCAAGGTAGAGCCAGATCGCTGTTCAGGGCTTTGCATTATGTTGCCCATATACATAACTTGCTAATTCCATTCTGTGCATCTAATTTCTACACTTAATGAGTTTTTACTTTTCAGAAATTACCTTGCTATCAAGAAATAAATTAAGCATAAGGCATGAAATTAACCAGTACTACCAACTGAAATAAAAAAATCCTTGGGCCATAAAACAGTTCATAAATAGAGAACACATTTCAGGAAACATCTTGGCATATGGTTAGGGAACAGTTTATCTTGGGTGCAATCACACGGCACATACTGGACAACCAAGGGATCAGGCCCATCCTGGACAGATTTAGATAAGGCAGGAGCTGCATGATCCATCTGATCTCCTTTTGGGACAGGGTGACCCATCTAGTGGATGAGGGAAAGGCTGTGAATGTTGTCTGTTTGGACTTCAGTAAATCCTTTGTGACTGTCCCTTACAGTATTCTCTTGGGGAAGCTGGCAGCCCATGGCTTGGATAGGTGCTATGTCAGGGGAGGTTCAGGTTGGACATCAGGAAGAGTTTCTTCACTGAAATGGTGGGTAAGCATTGGAAAGGGCTGCCCAGAGAAGCTGTGGAGTCACTGTCCTTGGAAGAGTTCAAGAAATGACTGGCGCTCACTTCTATAGTTTACATGGCAGGGTAGTGCTTAAAGCAAGGTTGGACTTGATGATCTTGGAGGTCTTTTCCAACATTAATGATTCTGTTCAATTCAAATAATGTTACAACTGCTCAGAAGGATCACACATTGGGCTCCTTTTACAATTGTCCATCATACCAATTTTACTGTCTCCACCCCAGACAGCACAGGCTATGTATAGGTATCACAAACATATACAAAACCAGACGGCAGCAAGTATTCTGGCAAAGCTTCCAGCTCAGCTGTCATCCCAGCTGATTCTCAGTGAGCTCAAATATAATCCATTGAAGATGTCATTCCCACAGGAAGCTGAGGATCAGTTCACACAGGACTTTGTGTTTGTTTGCATATGTGTATTCACTGTAGTTAATGTCATTTTACTGACTGCACTTAAAAATTGCCCTCCTCCCGAACCGTGTGAAATGAGATTACCCCTCAAACCATGAGACTGTTTCTGAAAAAATACACGTGAATCAAGCCCCAGCGAGTCTCCCACGTTCATGAGAACTAGTGGTTTCAGAAAAGCAGTGTCTAAATAATAAATCTTCACATCCTATTTTGTCTTCATTATTCCTAATAGAAACAATGGATTGGCTGCCTTTTTAGGTTTGTGGTCCAGAATGATTGCAAAATGATTATAAGCAAATCTTTTATGTCTCAGATAGAAATTAACTTTTTCTTTCAGGATGAAATGTTATATCATGTTTCTAGAATAAATGCCTAAAAAAATGGAACTGTTTTCATTGAAACAAAATTACTGTAAAGATAAATGCACAAATTAAAACAGAAAAAAAAAAAAAATCCAAACTCAGTAATACTATTACTTACAGTGTAATCCTGAACCAGCAAAGTCCAAATAGAGGATTTATGGTATATCTGTTACCAGTTTTTGACTGGCTGTGAAAAGACTGGATCTAGTTTGAAGAAAGATCCTGCTGCAACTCATTTTAGCCAGTGGAATCTGTTGAAGTAAATGGAGTTATATCGATTATTGTGAGAAGGATTGCAAGAGAATGAAAAAGCCAATATTTTATTAAAGAGCTCTCTAACAGGGCGTAGTGTTACACAAGATGCAAGAATTACCTTTATTTGATACCCAGCGCAAAAGGAGAAAACAAAATACTAGACAAAGGGGCAAAATGCTACTCTAGAAACAAGCATCTGTCCACAAAGAATAGGGAATCATTGTGTGATAAATATGTGAGGTCCCAACAGTGACTAGAAATGGTCAGTAGCATGGCCGTAAGAATATGTGGGCAATAACCATGCATTCCTCTAAGCTGAATAACTCCTACAACTAAGAAAGAGAAAAACACAAAACCAAATGTTGTTGCTAGGATCATAAACAAGAAAAAGTCCCCATCTTGGGTATATTCTTAACCATAAGATATCTGGTGTATTTTTGTTTCATCATGTGTCAGTCATATTTTAGTGGTTTATGTAGAGCATCTGATGTGGCACAGCTTCCAACCTTAGCAAAGGCAGCCAACACTCACTCACCAGTTACAATGTATTAAATTTTTACACTGGTGGGACTGACCACCAGTTTACACTGTCTGGATGCCTGAGTATCCAGTACTGGTATTACAAGACAAATCTTTCCAAATCCTTTAGCAACACTGCTAATACAAATATTATCTTGTGCCAGCACACTGTCAGGAACTGTGATGCTGTCCACAGCAGTCTCAGAGAAGAAATAAAAGATGAGGAAAGTAAGGTGTAAATACGAGATCATGAAAGACAAGCTGGAAAAGGGAAGTAAGGATCTTCTGCTTAAATAGGAAGTGTGGAAACATCTCTTCTTTTCCTCTTAAACTTTCTCTCTCTCAGTCTTCAGTCTTTGAAAAGGTGTCTGGGGCAATCTTCTGGGAATTCCCCTAGTTTCTTGACCAAGTTTTTACCCAACAGGTAACTTCTTCTGAAAATTAAAAGATACTTTAAGACATACGGATTTTGTAGCACCTATTTTGTGGCATCTAAATTCTGGTACTTACCCAAATTTCCTTTCAACTGACAAGGCCAGTGATGACGTATATTTCCGTATACTTAATTCTTCTGAGGAATACCTTCAAAGCTGGTGGGAAAAACCTTTGAAAGATCATATCCAAATTTCGTAATGCTTTCTGTTTCATTTCTGTTACTTAGTTTTATATTTTAGTAAATACAAACAAATTTTTAACATGTACTGCAAAAACAGACAAATACTCATGCACAGTCTGGATTAACAAATGTTTCCAGGGAAATCCAAAAGGTAATGGAAATGGGAACAAAAATCCTACCTGGCAAAAAGACAGCTAACTTTCTGCAATAGGAAAGCATGCTAATTCCAGAACACAACATGACAAAAGCTCTAATAAACATCCTGAATGCTTCATTCCCAGAAAAAAATTCCCTTCCATCTAATGACTACTGTTGCTGTGTGATCATCTCCTTCTGCATATCCCTGTGAAGAACTAGTACTCCAGGGATGTTTTTTCCTTTGATGACTAATCTGTCTCAGCGGTTGATGGGAGTTTGCCCTTGACTTCTGCAGAAGCTGGGTCAAGATCCAGAACAAACAATGACAAACTGCTATCTGAATCTGTACAAACTTGCTGAAAAAAAACCCTCACCAAGTATAACAGAAGGGGCAATGAAATTAATTTAAATCAATTTAATCTTACCTGTGACATGAAACAAAACATTTTTTTATTGATACTATAGGCCAACTTTTCTCATATCCAAGCAGAATTCAAATTGAGCTATTATGTCCAGCTTGGCAAATTTATCTGTTGTTTTAGTGAACAGGCCAAGGATTGACTAGACACTAGATCAGAGCTGGCAAAAATCTTCGTGATTGTACTAGATTGATTTATGCTGACTGAGGATCTAATCATATATCATTCTGTAAGAAAATAAGGTATACAAGAGGCAATGTGTTAAAATTTTTGATGATTTTCTCTTCACTGAATCTATATTACTGACTGAAGACTTGAGAATTAATTCTGGCAACACTTAAAAACATACATTCACAAAACTTTTGGAACTAAGCCATTCTGGCAGGGAATACTCAGACTAGATTTGAAAAGTAGTCTCTATGGAAATCTTTTATTGAAAAAAAAAAAAGTCCATGAAATGATTACTCCGATAGACCAGAAGAAATGCGAGCCCATTTCATTACGTGTAAACTCTAGCAATTAGCAATTAGACATAAAAAGGCTTTTCAGACTAGCATAACCATAAATTCATGGGATTTCTACTAATTACACCGATGCATTCTCATTTCAGTGAGATTCCTTGTGATTTGTATTTTATTAATTTAAAACTTATTACAAAATATTTTAGCTTCTCATCCATTATAAAAATACTGTATAATGCCAGAGGAAATACTTGTTTCACACAGTTTCTCTTCTGATATTTCGAAGACATTTGACACCTTCCCATTTAAGAAGGAACATCTTGTTATTGCAAATAACAAGACTGTAATTTTTTAATGCAGATAGTGTGCCCCTTCTTCTCTAGAATTTTTTAAGTCCCAGTTGCAGTGATTCAACTAAATATTTCTGAAATCAAGCAGGTAAGAAGAAAAATAACACATGGTCAAGAGTCTGAAAATATGCAGATATCTTTGTTTCACAGTTTTTTATGATTTTGTGACAACTGTTCTTAAATTCTGTTTCTTCAGTATGAGGGGAAAGAAATAAAACTACTGTTTTCAGGGATTCCAAGGTTTTTTTTTCTAATTTACTATTCACTGTATTCACATGTTGATTTACAGCTAATGTAACAGAAATACAACTGTGCAAAAATCTCAAGGGTAGGAATAGACAGAGTTGTCCAGTTACAATTGTCAGGCTGATTTCTCGTTTTCTCCTGAACAAATCCTGTGATTCTCAGCCAAGATTAAGAGTCTGTTTTGAGAAGCAATTCTTACAAGTAATATAGTCCTTTGTCCTTCATAGTTCCCTAATGTTATCTCTCCTAGACTGCATATAGAGAATGCATTTTAAAACTTAAAGTCACAAAAAGTAGCAGAAACCCAATATTTAAAATACATGCTTTGGATCTCCAGCTGGTACAAACTTCACCTCACTGCAAATATTGATGTAAGAACCTGGTTACAATGTTCTTCAGTTCTCCAGTCCTCATGTCCAAGAACACAGAGGTGGATTTTTCAGCTTATTCTCCTGTCATTGGATCCTATAGATCACAGGGATGGGAAAGCCACCAGTTCATACAAGTGTAACATTCCTGAATGCAGCTGTTTGCACAGGCAAAACCACATGGCATCCAATGGGGGTTATGCTAAGGTTCACATTATACAAAGTCATATAAGAACTAGGGAAACTTTATAACTATGATGGAGCTTTACGTGGGGATTCTCCAGGTGTTATTCCTACTTAGGTTGCTGCTGTACACAGAGCTGACACAGCTGCTACCCTTCACGGAATAGTATTTTACCTAAGCAAGGTGCAGACACCTCTACTGGACTTGGGATGGACTGTTCCTGGAGAACTGTTTCCATGGCCACAAATGTTTGTGAATACAAGGGCATTCATAGCTGGACAACATCATGATAGCAACATCATGATAATAATCTTGCCTGTATAAAGTTCCTGAGCAAATGATGGAAAAAGAAGTGACTTACTAAATGAAAAGGAAAAAAAGTTAGGACATCAAAATTCCTGATAAGAAAGAATTTTAAAAGTAATTTCACATTGGTTTCTTTGGGACTATCATTGGGTGATTTTTTTTTTTTTTTGCATATTTATGCTATTACAAAGCTCATTACCATACATTATAGTTCTCCCAGCTTTGAGATTGGTTTGTATGTTCTGGAAAATTTCCAAAAATATTTCTTGAAAACTTTATACTTAACAGAATGTGACTGATTTACAGCCTATTATGGAATGGAAATACTCCCAATACATCAGTGTGCATCAGTTTGTAAAGTTTTTGCAAATCATTTGAAATTATACTAGGAATCAACAGCAAATCATACTGTTTCATTATGTCATTTAGAATTTGAAGAAAGATAATGAATAGGGAAAACTGCCGATATGCATTAATAGCCATACAGTGTAATTATTCAATGGATGCAAATGAGTACAATAGATTTTTAATAACTAAAATATTGTGAAATAGTCATAGGAATGGATAAACTCTCCAATATATATCCTCTCAGGCACATATACTGGGAAATGCCCCTCAACCTTCAGGCTCCCTTTGGTTTAAGGTATTCACATGGACAATTAAATCTTCCATACTCTCAGACTGAGGCCAAGCAAAGCTGTGCTGGAATCCTTTAGCTACCAGATGAACAGAGCCCCAGAACTTTCAGAAATTTTTCTTGCATCCTCTTACAATAAAGTGACTGCCAAGGTTAACTGTCAGATACTTGTAAGGAGAAGTAAATCTCACAGGGAGAAAGGTATTTCCCATTGTTTAGTAAAAAAAAAAAAAAAAAATCTGGTTGGAATATGTGAGAGAGGGAAAGACAAACTGTGCTTTAAAGCCTGAGCCTTTTTCAAGACTGAACATCTTGAGTCTTTGCATCAAAAAACATTTGCAACGAATTAATATGTGAATGGGAGCTAGCAATTCAGCAGCCATTAGGGAGAGAATTATAGACCGCAGTCTGAGGCTTTCCAGGGCACAGCCAGCTTTATATACTAAAAGAACAAATCTATTAACTTAATTTCTCCTGGTTTGGCTATGAATATAGATCACAATTAGTTTATAGTTTCATTTGGGTGGTTTCCCTGATTTTTCTAAATATCTAAATGAAATTCCTCCAGCAGTGTTTTCTAGCACACACTACTCCTGTTCCTCTATATGGAACACTTCCAAATTGCATTGCTTATGATATTCTCTTCCTGCAAGCTATATTTCATCAGAAACACCTGTGATTTTTAAATTCTTTCAGCATCTTAGTATTTAGAGAGTAGGATCTGATATTTACACTGTACAAGCAGCAATCCTGCTGGTCCCCTAGGAAAAGAATAACAAAATGGAACCAAAACTGTGGATAGTAGTATTTTTAATCAAGATAAAAATATTTTAAAATATTAAATTTTAAATATTAAAATTAAATTAAAAATATAAAAATTTAATAAAGATAAAATAGAAAGATTCTTGAGGGTTGCTCCACTGAGCTTACAGAAATAATAATACCTATTTCTTTTTTTCTACACAACCCTTGTTTCTTTAAACAAGGAATGATATGCATTTTTTTTCTGTTTCAGCTTGAATAATGGAGCTTGCTGAAAAATTTTTCTACTTGCCCTCATTTGGCAGAGAAATTCTCCAGATAACGTTTCAATTTCTTTCTTAGAAGTAGTTTCTAATGTCATATAGTCTCTCATCACTACCCTAGATGAGAGAACATCCATTTTATCTGAACTTAGGTAATAATTACCATGGTGGTGGACAATGCATGAGGTAACACTCTTATTACTTACTGCAATGTGCTGCCAAAAAATTGTATGTATCAGATTGTGCATGAGCTTTCATTTAGATTCCTCTGTGTTGTCAGCTATAACATATAGGTAAAAATTAACTCCCTTCATCACTGTTTTCACACATCTTTTAGAATATAAATGACAGAACAGAAAAAATATATGTGGATATTTTCACATCAATAGCACTTAAAAATAGTGGTTATAAATAAAAGATTGGGAAACAGGAAAATTAAAAAGGCAAATGCAAATTTACAGAAGCATAGCTGAACTCTACATCATATAATAAGGAAACCCAAATAATTCAACAGACTTACTCAACTTCTCTAAATATATAACCTCAAAATAAAAAATTCTCTTTCTAAATTCATTCTTATGGCAGGTAGAACATCAACTATGATCTAGATCCTGTTTTCCTCCCTACCTGGAGTTAGAAAAATATCTTTGATATGAAATTAAATAATTCATTCAATGAAATTAATCTAATTATTAGAATCTTAAGCTCAATATTATATAACTGATATGGAAATAATTGTCTGGGAAATTATTTTTTAGACCAAAAATAATCTTAAATTTTAAGATTCAAAGCTGTAGAAAATAGACTACAAGATGGAAATGTTGCTTTTTGTGTTTTTGAACGTCTTTGATTCATTCTATAGAACAGAATGAGCAGCAGTGTAAACATCAGGCCAATGATTAAGGAAAATAAATCTCTTATACAGTGAAAGCAATATGAATGAAATACAAGAATGTGATACTGACAGTATTTAAACATCAGCATTCTAAAATTTCAGCATGCATTACACAGTAGTTCTCTTATTCTATATGAATGTATATGCAAGAAATTGAAATCTCATTGTGAGAGATAAAGTTGAATTTGTTGCGTAAGCAGAAATTAGTGACAGTATAAGTACAAAAACTGTTTGATCAGTCTTGCTACATTAAGCACAATAAAGTCCAAAGCAGTAATAATACATAATTAGTGCTTTGAAAGGAGACATTTCCCAGAACTGAAAAGAATTATGTGCCAAGTCAGCTAACAGAAAGAATTTAGGCAGAAAAATCATATGCCAATTAGAAATCAATTATGGGTATTTTGCTTCATGTCCAAAAGGTAATAAGCCTATAAAGAAACAAACAAACAAACAGCACAGTACACAAAATAAGAAGGCAACTATAAAACTAGAGTGATATTTTGAAAATTCAGAAAGCTAATACTAAAAATACATAAATTAGAAGTTGGAAAATTGGAAGGAAAGAATATAAAACATTAAAACACATCAAGAATAAGGATGATGAGAAAGAATAATACATAAGGATTGAAGTTGCATAGGTCTATTATTCTATAGAAATAGTACATCCATCAAATGATAGAAAAGATGCTAAAAAAGATGGTCAATATTGATTGAATGTGGAAGGAATCACAGTCATGCTTCAGAATGAAAAGGCATAATGCTGTCAGAATGATAGTTTTAAAAACGTAGTGCCATTGTTTGTCTTCAAATTTTAAAATCAAGTAAGATTAACAGGTATTGATTTTTTCAGTGATTTATCAAAAAAATTATATTTTTAATTGTGCCTTTCATATCCCTTCATCCATCAACCTTCACAATTCCTTTGCATTTTTTCTGCAGTGAGTACTTTAATTTTCTGTAGAGATCATCTTTTCCTAGTGGTGTCTCAAGTGTCATTTTAAGTGTCTAAAACAAAAGGCTTTTGGCTACTTCCCTGTTAACAAATCAAGCACTGCCAGGGAACATTCCTGAACACTGGAATTTGAATATGTTAAACTCTTAGAACATTCCCTGGCATCATTTTTCTTGGGCCAGCAAGTACTCTATCAGACAATTTCCAGGTATGGCCTGAATGTCAGTGCAGTCTAGGAACTGATCTCAAAGGATGTACAACCTGCTTTGGTGTCTAAGATGTTAATGGATTCTTTCTCTGCCCCTTGGCCTCAGTGCCACAGAATAGCCCCAGATGCACAGTTGCCTTGTAAATATATAGCCTTTTGTGACAGACCAAATAAAGACAGATTCAAAATTAATGTCTCAGATTCTGAGCCAATGAATGCCCTTTCACATTTTTGTCCATAAGTTTTAACTATTCCCAGAGCAAAGTCACTTTATATGACTGTTTTCAAGCTGCATTTTGGGCTTAATTACCCTTGAACTATAAATCCAAGTTTCTGTCCAATTTTCATATTGTGATCCTGATAATACAAGTTTCCTGTGGACAGTTTTATTAGGTATAACATGCTCCTTGTAAAAATAAATAGGTTTAGTTCAGGGAAGGTCTTGAATATTTCTCAGTCTTTTTAATGTCTGCTGCTTTTTTTTCACCCATCTTTGTAAGTTCCCAGCACTGCAAAACAAATCTAGCAGTTTTCTAAATGACAACGTGAAAAAAACTTGAAACCTATAATTTTCTATATTGTCTTTCAAAGTTAGAATGGTCTAGGCAGCACTTTCTCCAGATGAATTCTCACATTTCATAGGTATGAAATAAGCATTTAATGAACTCAAGGCAGATTACTTGAATAACATTTAAAGCATAGTCTTTGTGAACATGAACTATGACTGTCTAAAATCAATGCCTGATTTGCCTGTTTAGAGGATTGAGACACCATAAACCAGAAAAGGGACAGCCATTCTGCCCAGCATAAGCACCTTCTGTAGCTCCAGTGTCATAAATAAAATCCACCTCCTATTTTAGGCTACATTTGTCTTTAATAGTACATAGAGCAAGGATGCAGCCTATCCCTGGCTTTTTCTTCACAGACCAGGTGTACAGTGGGCTTATTTTGTTTGGCCTAACAGAATAATGATTAGAGAATTCCAGCAGCAAAGAAGAAATTTTAATTCTTGGCTCAATTTTGTTCAAAAGAGAAATCTTCAAGCACACAAATACAGAGTAGCTGGATGGAAGTTCCTTGCCTTCATTCTCTTTTGAAGGCAAAATGCTGAGCAGAGAAGTAAGCCAGAAGTAAGAATAGCCCCTCTGCAGATGAATGGAATGAAAAATATCTGTTAAAGGGTCTTGGAAACTCTCAAGCTATGTTAGAATGTGCCTAGTTAGAATTGATGCCTGTAATTTCGGGACATTTTGAAGTTAAGACTGTTAAAGATTCCTGCCTGAAAGATGGATGAATTTTAGTCATTCTAATTCTTACTTGGGAAAGAAGAGCTGGGACCTTAGTTCTACAGCTATAGTACTAAGTTAAAAATGCCCAGGAACCACTTTTGGCATTGAGGCAACAGGTGTGAAACAGTTTGTTTCATTAATAATAAATGGTTTTATCCCACTAAAGCAGGATGGCTTCATCCAAACTGTAAACTGCATCTATGATAGCACTATTTAATTTATTGCTATAGATATTTTAGGTGAAATGGATCTCATCCAAAATTAGCACAGTTCCATATCTGAAACAGTCTTCAGCAAAGTACTGTATTTTATCAGCTGTTTTTCTTTTCTGTTTTCCTCCACGAATGCCTAGATTTTTCTATGTGTGATTAGTGGAGACTGCACTCATTAACTGGTTCTATGATCAGTGTTGTTAGAACAATTAAGATTTGCATTATTCACAATGCATATTTTTTCCAGTTTTCCAAGAAGCAGTCATCTTAAAACACCTACGGACTTCTATTACTGTGGATTGTCTTTGCAGCTATTATTGATGTAAGAGGGAGTTGGATATGGGGATTTAAACAAGTTATTTCCTTTGGAGACCGATGTTATTGCTTCTGTTTAACAGCATTATATTTACTCCAATCCTATTCATTTACTGTCTGCTAAACTGAAAAATCCAGATCTTCTTCCTTTCCATAAGCTCATAATTTTAGCAGAACTTCTATCTGCTCTAAACACTGTGTTTTGTTTTGTTTTATTTCTGCAGGAATTTTGTTAAGAGATATTCCCATATATTTTAGGGTTTGTGAAGAGTGAACACATTTTACAAGATTCAAACATGACATTACTGAAACCAAATAGCTTAGCTGTTGTCCAACATATTGGACCTTTTTACAAATTGTAAAATTATCCAGAGGATAGAACATATTCAGAGAACTTTTCTTTGATACGTAAGTCCCCGTAGGTAGTATCTGCCACAGCAGCCCATTACACCAAGCTGAAACATCTGCTTCCATCCACTGCTGGCAGAAATGCACACATAGTTCTCTGACAATAATTAACATCTTCTATTGCTTTCACCATAAGTAGCATTCTTCACAAACACTTCCTACAGCTACTTACAGTCCTAATATAGTGAATGCATATTAAAAAAAAGGTGGGAATTTATGCATCTAAGTCAGAAATTGTCAGTCAATTGCAAGAAATCCATTCAGACAACAGGAAAAAAAAAATCCAGATAAATTGTACAAACTTTGCAAGTAAAGCAATAGTGCCTGACTTTTGGGTTTCTTTGTGTGACTGCCAAAGGAAAAAGCAGAGTCAAATAGTAAGATATCCTATCCTGTGAAAACTTATGGAGAATACACCAAAGCTCAAACAGTAAAACTTTCCAGGAAAACTGGAATCCCACTGTATGTTTTTTCTCAGAGAGGCAAAGCAGATTGGACTCATGCATGTTATTAATTGCAATGACCTGCCAGGAGTCCACACCACCATAACCCAAAAATGAATGCAGAAAGAATAGCAATGTTACAAAACAGGCAGTGAAAAAAGTCTGAAGGAAGGCAGAACTGAATAGGGAGCCAGTAAATTAGCTGTCAGGCTGGAGAAAACACGACAGGAAAAGGAGTAGCTCAATGGGAGACAAAACGTTCAGGGGCTCAAGCTGTCATAATAGAACAGCTGGAACAGAAGGGTTTTTTCCTATGGTGGCTATTTCTTCCCATTTCTATTTTGTGCTGGGATCTTGGGAGAAAAAACAGCGTCCATGTATGACTTCCATTTACTCTGTTCAGGAATTCACTGGAACATGGGGACTCGGATTACATTAATGTCATTTAAAACAAATAAATTAGGAGTTACATCAGCAGAGATTCTTGGTAGTGAAGTGCTCTCTAACATGACCTAGCAAGCTGGCCATATTTGGTCCAAGTGTGAACAACCACAGCATTGATTTAGTTTTGACTAGCCATTAAAACAGCAGTATAAAAAAGAGCTCTCCAGCAGGAAACAGGCAAAATTGTTTAAAGCTTTGAACACTGGAAGAGCATATTCTGTTTCCAGTTCTGCCAATGAACTGCTGCTCTTTCTCCATCTGTCAAGTTTCTCAGGTCATGGCTGACAGTAATGAAGTGTCATGTAAGGAATAAATACACTATAAACTTGATAAAGAGGCTTGATTTTAAAAATGCTATTCATTTTAATTAAGAGTGGTGAATTAACTAAATGGCAGTTGTTGCCATGGGCTTTTGTTTTTGTCTCAATTAAAGAAACCAAATAACTTCAATTACTTCATACTCTTGTCTTTTTCCTTGTGTCTCTTTATTGCCTAATTAAATGTGATGTGAATGCAATACTAAAGAAATTACAGTAACATTGCATGCTGTTTAGAATAAAAAGTTTGGTTGGTAGGTATCTTTGGAGGCTGTCTAGTCCAACTCCTGTCTCAGAGCCAGCTACCAAGCCAGGTCAGGCTGTTCAGGTCCTTGTCAAGTTGAGTTTCTTCTGTTTCAAGGATGAAGATCCCATAGCCTTTCTTCTCCAGTGCTTAACCAATGTCACAATGAAATATTTATCCCCATATCCAGCTGGAATTGCACTTGCTACAACTTGTGGCTGTTGCCTCCTTTCACTGACTATCACAAAATCACAAAATACTTTGAGTTGGAAGTGACCTCTGGAGATTAACTGCGTATTAATTGTGTAGGGGTTGATTCCATCTATGAGAGGGATCCAGTACCATTTGAAAGGCCCTTTTGAAGGGATCTCTTTTTTGACACCCTGCTGCCATTCAGTAGGGCCCAGATGTCCCCAGATTCCTGTATGACTTCTGTCATTCTGCTGCCAGGCTGGGACATCTCAAATGACACTCAGGAATCACGTACTGATGGCTGATTAAGTAAATAATCCTCAAATATTCGTAAATCACACTGAACTATATTTTCATTGCCTGCAGTGGAAGTTTAAGTGCTTAAAATACCTGTAGATTCTTAACCCCAAGCATCTAAGTGGAGGTGTCTTTCGTGCTGTCAGTGTCTGGGCTACTCTAAAGTGGAGGGACAGAACTGGCGCTGCAAACATCACCTGTGATAATCTGGCATCAGTGACAGTGCTTTAGCCACCTTCTGCTATCAAAATTGGTTCTAAAAATAGGCTTTCAGCAGAATCACTGAGAATATTAAAGATATTGTCTGGGAAAGAATACAATGCAATTCATCAGGAATGAATGTCAAGTTCTGTGCATAAGAGTGATCA
Organism: Vidua macroura; assembly: GCF_024509145.1. Taxonomy (NCBI): domain Eukaryota; kingdom Metazoa; phylum Chordata; class Aves; order Passeriformes; family Viduidae; genus Vidua; species Vidua macroura. Next base: position 96,371,303 of record NC_071573.1, read on the forward strand.
GCTGTATAATGACAGGCTGAATAATTATGGTCTCTAGTACTATAGAAAAGGGTCTCTAAAGTATGGTGAGCCATGAGTTGAAAGTTATTCAGTGTTAGGCTGCTACAGAAAAACAGAACATACCATATTGGGATAGATAAACAATAGTTTAGTTTTGTTTGCAAAACACATGAAGTAACTTGTCAGTAGCATGACCTCAGGGGGAGCAGCCTGTCTATTTTTGGGCAGTGCAGATCAAGAAGAATGTGGGTCAGTCCAGACAAGCAACAGAAATGACTGAAGGTCTTAAAAACATGGTCCATAAATGTTGAAGGAATTAGGACTGGGTAATCTGGATAGGGCTGAGGAAAGAAAACTTGGCATGACTTAATCTTTTCTGACTTTAAAAGTGACAAAAAGAACAAGGAGGACATAAAGAGTCAAGGCCATTTCTGGTGCTGATTGGTATTAAAGATGTTTGGCCACTATGATTTATTTCTCCCATGCAAGTGTATCAGGAGCAGGGTCCATGCAGCCAGTTCATCCATCACTACTGCTTAGGTCACCCTCTTGGGCTAGGCTTTTGGCAAGAGAGGCTCTCAGAAAATATGAAGCTACTGCCAAACACTGAGGACTGTCCAATCTTGTAATCTTTTTTTCCCCCCATACTATGCATCAGCTTGTATTTGTACAAAGAGTGTTTGCACCACATAAAGAGCTAAATCAGAAACAGAGGCAAGCTACACTAATAATTAAATGACATAATTTGACCATATTTCTGTTTCTTTAAAGGCAGAATCCGAGTGTAACTATCAGCTGAGAGTTAAACAGTGCTGTGGAGTTGTGCACAAAAACCCCCAAATTTCTGTTTAAAAGAGAAAAAAAAAGAAGAAAAAAGAAATCCATTGATAAAAATCTGATGCCAGGGAGTAGCAAGGGCCAGATGTTGGCTAAGGGCAATGATGGTGAAGGTGATCCAGGGCAAATCATGTCCTCACCAAGTGGGTACGGTCCTATAGGGCTGAGCACGGGCTGGTAGTAGGGTCCATCAACAGCCCCAGATCCAGGTCCATAAGTGATGCCAAGGATCTGATCAGGGGCAAAAGGAGATGGAAATAGCTGCAAACAGACAGAAAACAGTTTGGACAGGGACAAAGAAGCTGTGTCCAAGCTTAAATGGTGTCCTGGCCTACAGGGAGGGGTGTGGAAGGCCAGCAGGATTAGCAAGGTGTATCAGTTCTCTCATGGCTCTGGAAAGTTTCAAAGGAGCAAAAAAAGTAATTCTTGATTTAACACACATCAGACTGATTTTAAGGGTAATTGTTCTTAGAAACAATTGATGCTACACAGCATTTTAAAGTCCAAAGGAAGATGAATAAAGTTCAATAAATACAATTTTTTCACTACTATTGAATTCAAATATAGACATTTCTATCATCAGCAAAATATATTATATATTTTCTAGTAAATATGGGCTGAAAGAGATGTTTTTGGCCTTGGCTTATGCTTGGAGTTTACCAAAATTACATCTTGGGTTGATGGCAGAATCAACCATGCCAAAATCTTTTCTAATAGCTATGTGGTTTTGGAAAAAAATCTCATGAAATCTCCTGAGAATTGTTGTTTTTTGAAAATCTTGGCTGCATCTGAAATGGGAAACAGGCTCTTCCAGCTTTGGGATTTTACTGGAAACCATAAGCAAAGAAATGATGTTGAAGCTGGGAATTCAAATGTTTCCCCGCCCTTCTTGGCCAGAGATTAGATGAGCTGGATGTGACACACTAGTTTCAATCCATCTGTTCTTTCAGGCACTATCAGATACATAGTTCATTTCACTGACAGCAAATGCTCTGAATAATTTGTATTACTTGCATTCTGCAATATCCTTGGTGATCTGTTCCCCTTCCCCACTTCCCCCACAGACACAGCCTTAGCTATCCATCATGTGCTCCTCACCTCATTGTACTGTGAGACAGCTGTGCTCTCATGGATTGCTTTAGACCATTTGGCTGCAAAAGCTGGCTGGCAATCCTGTACAGCTGTAACCTTGGCCCACTAACTTTCTAATGAAAGCCATGCCACAGTGGGTACCAAGAGGAAAACAAATACCCTTTTGTCCATGGAAAGTCTGGCAGGGAAGCAGATCCACTTTTGTTTCAATAACAAATTTCCTTTGACTGCAGCCCTCTCTTTGATTTTTTTCACAGTTAGTCAAATCAATAGAATAGCCGAGGGCAGGAGGAGACCTACAGTACTTTGGGCTACGGCTGCCAATTATTTGAAACAAAGAATCTATGGATAATTAGCTAAGAAACTGCTAAATCAATTCTTAGAGATCTTCCTTAATGGGAGGTGGTTTCATTCCTAAAACTGGTTTCTTTTTCATATGCACACACATTCAGTAGAAAAGCCCGGAGCAGGGAGGAATGTCTGGCATTTCTGCTGTCAGTGTGCATGTACATTGGAGTCTGTTATTTTTAGAAGCCCATCACATCCAAGTATGCATGAATTCTCACGTAACCTCATAGCATGAACAGCTCAGGGAGTCAGGGATGTGAGGCTTTATCAGATTAAACACATAACTTTGTTCCTGCTGAGTGTTTTTCACACAAACACTTGCTGCATATTCCAGTCCAGGGGCAAATGGTACTATAAGATGAAAATGGAGAAGAGAAGCAGGAAAGGCTGTGGTACCTGGGGTATAGCATAACTCTGCAGGACAAAGCTAAAATTCATTAACCTGGAGATGGCAAAGCTGGATGTTCAGGGCATTTTAGACAGCCATATGTCTTTTGTAAGTGTCTCTAAGAAAACGTTTATTTCTTAGGGGAAATTTTCTGTATATAGGAGATTTCTGATGGGTCTACTGTAGTTTTCTGACCCATGCCCAGAAATGAAGCCTTATTTCTTCTCTCTGAGCCCAATCATCTGATAAGCAGCCTTTAAGGGCCTTCACAGTAGAAGTAAAACAGAGTCAGCTTTACAAAGAAAGCCCAGGGAAGGTCAGCTTTTGAGAAAGTTTGAGACATGGTTATTCTTGTAAGAGAAAGGGGCAAATTTGAACTGGAATTTTCCAGAGCTTTTCCAATTTTCCTTTACATCCAAAAAGAGTAAGGATACCATTTCTTACAATGCCAAAGCCCAGCAAATGTAAGGAAAACACTTAAGAAAATATCCCAGTGTTAGAGATAGAGGATTTACTGCTTCAGCCACAGAACAATTTTACAATGAGCTTCCACATAAAGAGGGCATTGTTTAAAAGATAGGGCAAGGATCTCTAAACTGCTGAGTGGTTTTAGACCCCTGAAATTTTGCAGGCCAAGCAGAGGACAATTTTAAGTGCCTTGCATCTCTGCTCTAGCACCAAAACATCCAAAATCACTTGACGTGTAAATGATTAGATGCACTGAAAAAATAAATGGGACAATATTCCACCAGGGTACTTACTTAAAAAAAATTACTATTTTCAGTAAAATAAGGCAGAAATAAATGTGAACCATGGGTCAAGTATTTTTTAATTTTTTTTTTTCATTGAAGTGTTTAATCGGACTTTCACTATTTAATCACCAAAGCTTGGGTCTAAAGCCCTTTGCTGAGGGAAATCCAAGTTTAGAACATAAATACAACATTCCTACATAATGCAGCTTTGATCTAATGAATAATAACATGGAATGATTCTTGTTCTATTACTCCCAGAACACAAATAAAATGGCCTTTGTGTTAACTTTCTCTAGTCTTGAATACATCTGTATGTCATTTATGTCTAAGAGAGTAAGACAAAAGTAATTATAATTCTGTTGGCTTAAGGACAATCTCTGCTTTTGGACACAGAGGTTTTAAAAGGGTTGAATTGACCTCCCCCCCACCCCCCATTTTTATTTTAATTTTCTTTTAAAAAACAGAATGAAGAAATGGAAGAAAAGAGAGCTAATGATATGGCTAGCACTACTTGTTGCATCTTGTGAGCTTGTCCAGAGTTTATAATGCACATTTCCTTAAGAGAGGAGATAAAATTTTACATAAATATAGATAGCATGGTGTCGAGCTACTGGAACTGTGCAGGCTTAAGGCAGCCTCTAAAAATACTGTGTATGAATATGCTGAATGTCTTTCTAGTCCCCATGGTAACCAAAGGAACAATCAGTTGCTCTGAGGACAAGTGGAAAAGAAATGCTATGAGAAAAACAGACCCTTTCTGACTAAAGCAAGGGAAAGGCATGATCTCTGCAGCCTCCTAGAAATAATGTCCACTGTCACTATAACTTGCAGTATGCAAACAAAGATCCAAGTATCACAAAGGGGATGGAAAATACAGAGCTGGCACAAGGCTCTGTGGTTTTATGATCGGGCTTGAGGTACAGAGGTAATTTTTAGCCTGTAATTATTATTTCCCTGCTACTGCCAAGGCTTCCATAGACTAATCTACTAATCTCTCTTCTTTCAGGGTTTCTAATTGGGAATCCTCTGAACAAAGTCCCACAGCTCATTTTGCTCAGCACCCAACATCAGTCATCTTTAGAGGTGCATCCAAGCCACTGTCAGGTATATGTAGGATTGCCTTACTCCAGGGCAGAAGTACCTATTAACACCAGCATAAGGTATCTGCAGTATTCCCACCATAAGTCACTAAACTGAATTTCTTGTCACAGCATAATCTTACGTGAATTTTCATTGAGAAAAATACTAATTTTTCATAATGATTAATGTATGACAAATCAGCTTGGTATACTGAAGATATGTAATCTTGTTTTTGCTGTAGACATGTCAGAGAGCAGGAAGGAAATGTTTCTGAGGAGCACAAGGGAAAGGAAGAGGATCTGGAGCATGAATTTGCAGCAGAGAATTGGAGGAAGTAGCTGGGGAAGATGAACACATGGCACAGTAATTGAAGTTCATAACATGATTTTACATGTGAAAATCAAATCTGTACCAAACATTTAAAACCATGTATGTTTAATACACTTTCTAAAAACATATATCTATGCACCAAAACATATAAAAATGTCACTAGAATACAACTATATTAATGACTGTAACAGTGAACAGTTCATAGCCATAACTAATTTCAGTCATTGTCTAAATCACTAACTGAGCATCCCACAATGCTCAAACTAGCAAAATAGTGTTTTCTATCAACTGATTGCTTAAAAGCATTTTGTTGCATCTCACTCTAAAGCTTGAAGAGCTCTTCTGGGCTTCACACCAGAAAAATGATTGCCAGTGAAAGGGACCTTCTATGTTGTGTCTCTGATCTAGGAAACACTGTCTCTAAATGCAGATTTAGAAATCCTTCACCTCATCATTGTCAGCAGGCATTGTCTTTTGAAATCTCTTCCATTATTTGAAAAGGCGGAAGAACAAATTCAACCCATTAAGTGTACTATGTAGAGAAAAATGTATTTTTCATTCCTGCATATCACTTCCAGAATTTCAGCAACAGATGTAACTGAGCTACCAAAGTTTCTGAGACCAGATTCAAGATCCCTTCCTTCTGCCCTAGGTAAGATACACTGTTTTCTTGGCAGTTTTTGAGTGGCACCTCCTAGGCAGAAAGACATGTACATGTGCTAGGTTTTGGAATTCCATACAGTTAATTTGGAATTCCACCATATGTGGAACGATCTGGACAGGGTTCCAGGACACATGGGGCCCACTGGATGTGATGCACAGACTGACATCTCAGAGGGAAGCGAACACTTGCACTAGGTCTGGTCCATCCAAAGCATGATCTGTCAGAGAACCATAAGCAGACTGCAGTTAATACAGCAGTCTCAATATACAGCATGCATTACTGGCTGCCACTGCAGTAATTACCGTTAATGGATAATAAAAGACAAATCATCCTCACATATCCCTGTAATCCTCAAATTCATACATGTCCATCTGGTAAAGAAATTTACATTAAAAGCATGTACCAACTTACTTACCAAATTTAGAAATTATATTTTTCATCTCTTATATCTCATAAGGCAGAAATTTTTACCATTATTGTTGTCTGTCTTCTCTTGATGCAGGGAACCTAAACCCCTCATGCTTTTTTTTGCTGCATCTATTTACTTTCCAACACCCCTTCTCTCACTGGAGAGCACAAGTCTCAGAAAAGTGATGGCTGTGGAAGAAGGATGTTAGCAGCAGCAGGAAGATGGATGCAAGATCCAGGTTGGACAAAACTTCAAAGCAAGAGCATATGCACTCAACCTCATGTCTACTTTCTGCTTTATCAAGACACATCTCTTGCTTCAAACACCCCTAACAGTATAAAGTCTGTCAGTGTACCTTAAATCAGTGAAAGTGCCTAGGTCTACAGAGTCCTAAGGAAAAGAATAGTGTCACTTCAACCACATGAATGCATCATTAATCAAGTAGTAAAAAAGTGCTGGGTTTACAAAGTTGTCCTTTTTCTCTAGTCATGCTGGATTTTATCACTTCCAACAAACGGTTGGTAGAGCATGACAAAAGAAAAGATCTTTGGATTATCAGAGCTCACTGTCAGTCATTGTGAGGACTGCAAATATTGATAACATCCTGGGCTAGGCATCCAATTCAGGTATCCGAGTGCCGAGCTGTTTTTCACTCCTGCATGTGCTGAGGGAGAGCCTTAAGGGAGTTGTACAGAGGCAGACTGAAGATCATTTGCTCTTCCCTGCCACACACTTCATGACCAAAAACTGGAGAGGAACTAATGACCTCTATAAATAAGGAAAAATAAATACAAGAAGACTAAAAGAGGTTACAATAAAGTAGAAATTGGAAACAGGCATAAGTCAAAAACAAGCAACAGTCTAAATAGAGACAGGCTGGCATCAGTTCAAGCTATGGGACTTAAAATAATTTAAGGCAGTCACCTTTAAAAAGAAGTCATAAAAATGCACTGGTTGTATCAACAACTTAAGCCCTTCTACAGAGTAAAATTTCTGGTTTTCGTTCCCCTGTTTACTCTGTTTTTTCATGCATCTTGCATTTCCCTCAGGTCCTATTCCTCACAGATAAATTTTCCTCCTGCTCTGAAATGCATTATTTAGAGTACTTAAGCCCAGATTTTTTAAAATTATACTGATAAGCAATGGTATTTTTCTGGGTCTTTGACAAAGGGTGACATTTTAAAAATAATACTAAGTTAATGCAACATAAAATTTTGCACAATTGTTTTTACTGTATTATGTCTCAAAATAACAGCAAGGCAGTTAAAAGTATAAACACTTCTGAAGAGATAAAAAAGCTTTAACTTTGCCATCTATAAAGATGAACAGTTAAGAAAAACTAATGTATGAAAATGAGTTTACCCTAAAACAGCCCAGAATAGTTATGGTGAACATTTTTTTGTTAAATGGGGATAAAATAATTTTGAACAGTATATTTCTTAAAAAAAAACTTTTTTAAATGCCCTGTCACAGAAAACATAAATGGAATTGGCTCTGTCCCAAGTAGAAACAAGCTAAATTATCCATGGGGTCATAAAGATTTACCAGAAACTCCATGAAACAGTGAAGTCTGTCACAAGGAGGATTTTCCTGATGAAACCATGTATAAGTAAGCAAAGGTGTTAATTCGGGCAGAAGGGATCTGCTTTGAGTTATTGAGAAGTTGCTCTCTCCTCGCATATCACTCTCAATTTAAATCAATGGATTTAAACAGCTCAAACCACCAGAGAAGAGTAAAACCTGGGACTGGTAACTTGTTATCTTATTCCCAGTCATAGACCTTGGGCTGCCAGGAACGTCCTCTGCCCTTTCTTGGCTCAGCACAGGACACCGTTCAATCTGCCTACCCCTCCTGCACACTGAGGAAAATGTAGGTGTAGCTAGCTAGTTGAGAAAGATAATTTGTTCCAAGCTGTTATGTTTCTCAAGTGAATGTCAGATGAATCCATAAATGTGAGAACTCTTGAAACATTTCCAGCCTTATACAACATGTTTGTTTTAGGGCTCCGGTAATGTCTGTAATGTGTGGGTCTGCTGAGATTTGGAACAGATGCATTATTTTCCTCAGCCACCTGGAGAAAATAAAATATTGAAAAAAGTTGGTTTATAAGGATTCCCTGGTGTCCACAAGCTGGTCTGGTTAATAAAAGAGAAAATATTTCTGATTTTTTTCAGCTGCAAAACAAATAGTAAACATATAATTGCTGCTTTCTGTCAAGGACATAAAAATGTCAGGAGGCTTGCCTACACACAGTAGCTTGCCTAGTGTCCTGATTTGGGGATACATTAAGGATTTGTGAATGTACTTTTCAGACCTGTCCTGTAAACCTGAAACTGAAAAGAAAAGGCCTCAAACCTATGTGCAAATCAGTGTAAACCAGGTGGTTTTAGCAGGAGTTGGAAGAAATTCATAAGGTTGTTTCAAGTTCATAAATTATTTTACTGGGAAAAAGACATACTTGAAGTTTACACTTTTGAGAGCAAAAGATCTTTGAAAAAAGAAAAAGTGGCCAAGGTCAAATGGTAGCCCAAAGAATGGACTTCTCAAGGCTGAGCAATGTTCAGCTTGTTGCAAATACCCTTTAAATTAACGGCAAACTATTTCACATATACAAATGTCACCAGCCACAACATTTGCTGAAGTCCTCCTTAGCTTCCCCTCAATATAATGAAATGTGGCAAAATCCTTCGTAATCCCCATTCCCTTCTTTGAGAGATAGGGGCCTGTCTATCTTTAGGCTGAAAAGAGGAATGCTGTGTGCAGAGCCCTGGGCCTAGGAGCAGGCCCGGGACGTCGTCTGCCAGCAGTGACTTTGTAGCTGGAGCAAAGCCTCAGGCAGGGATCAGGAACACAGAGGGAGGAGACCCTGCTGAGCTGCAAGGCTCCGTCAGCTGCTCTGCTCATATATGGTCTCACAGCCTCAGAGGTGGTGGCATCCATAACAAGAAATTCCCAAGCTGGCTAAAGATGGAGCTTCTCTTATGTAGCCATTGGTTCTTAAAGATGGTGAATAACAAATCTTCCTGTATGAAGAGGCCATGGACTATCACAGACCAATCCACAGAATATCTGGATAATGACAGGAGAGATAAGCACCACCATAGTGGTGCTTTAATATCCAGGATTTCTCAGGTGGATTTACTTTTTAAAAAGTGGTTTAAAATGTCTTCACAGGCTAACCAGAGTTTTCCAACATTCAGATATACAAAGTTTTGCCTGAATTATATTCACAAATTGTCCTGAAATGTCATCAATGTTAAATGAGGTGTTTCTTAACTACTGCTGTGAATAGGGAGGACATAGTATATACAGCAAAAAACACTTGTCAGAGACAAAAGGTTTTGTCCCAGATATACATATTTTAGCAGCACATGTAAAGAGCAGTTGTCTTACCAGACATCCTAAGCTGCTCACCTAAAAATAATGTTTGGGTAGATAGTATTCTAAGAGAAAGAGCTCTCTGGCCGGCTGTTTTTGCAGGCTTTACAACCCTGAATGTACTTCTCCTTTACATGTTACAACTCAGCTGCAAGATATATACACTGGAATGTCCAAACTAGGTTTCAGATCTATATATTTCATTGAAATAATTTTTTTCATTTCGTTGGAACTCTAAAATTTCAAAGGAAAAAATGTGCATCTATTGCCAAGAAAACATCAAGTTTAACTGAAGTTATCTTTTGTCTCTGCATTTCAGAGATCGAATGGCAATGATTAAAATAAGATTTTGTAGCAAATATTTATGCATCACTAACAAAATTCCTGCATTGTTCCTGTGTGATGGCCATTCTGTAAGACCAACTCTTTATACCACAGTCAGTTCATCTCATCTTTGAAATATAAATTATGGCATTTACATGGCAAAGTGCTGTGTAAAAGGATCACTGTGAGAGAAGTTGGCACGTCTTGAAAAAAAAAACAAATCAAATAAAATGTTTCTTTTTCAAGCCTCTCCTCTGCTAAGTGAGTTAGAATATAAGGACATTTAGCTATAATATTAAGAAAATGAAATATGGAATACATTCCTCTCCTTTCACCCCCCCAAATCTAAATCTTCATTATCGAACAATTTACAATGAGCTACATCTGCAAAACTGCATAGCTGCATTTGAAAATCCCAAAGGCCTAGTGCAATTCCTAACAGATGTATCATTGCTTTTATACAAAGGGGAATAATGTGGCCCACTAACCAAAAGAAATACATCAAATTATATCTCTGGTGATGACTCTAGCGTCTGGTGATGATATCACGTGGCAACTCATTTTTTCAGCATCTTACAGGGACCTAGAATTAGGTCCCTGTCTGTGAAGCTCAGCAGAGAATTGCACTACAGTTCACTTCTTTTTGCCTTTCCAGAAATGCTATGGAACATTTAATTGAAATGATAATGCATTTATGAAGTCTCTTATTTAGTAAGCCATTTGTCATCCTTACATCATGGATATAATCCCGATATCAGGTTTACAGGCAATGCCTTCTTAAGTTAGACTCGAAATTGCTCTGCTGGGGCTTGATGATGTGCTTGATTTTTCCAACTAAGCCCATCTGGAGGAAAAGTGGGAGTGGGACGAGCAAACCTGGATGAAAATCTAATGGGAGTAGAAGGATTAAGGTGAGTAGTTAAGGATAAAAGGGGAGGAAAAAGAGCAAGCAACCAAGATGGCAATGCAGAAGAGAAGGAAAACTGAAAGGTACATCAGAGAAGTGAAAGCAGGGCTGGACCCAAACAGGGCTTGTCCGCTAATGTAGAAACTACATGGACACGTGGTCTTCAAGAAGCTCACATAATTGCCAGTTATCCCAGGCATGATCTAGTCCATTGGTTTTAGATATTTAAAAATTGCCACTCTCTAAAAGTGATTGGCTCGTTTGCGCTAACTTTTTAGAAAATGTTAGTTCTTTCTAACTCATTCACAGGTATGAAGCCTGGCATTGTTTCATTTACTGTCATACAGAGCTTCATCAACCTGATCCTTTGGAGTCAGCTGCATGTCTGCATCACTGCCCTGCCTACAATCAGCTGTTCTTGCATGCAGAACAGCCTAGCCTTCAGATAGAGTTGTTCTCAAGTCTGTGAATTTTCTCTGTCTTCATTCCATGAACATTTAATATTACACACCAGCTAGTTCTCAGCCTCTCAAGCACAATGAGCTACATTAGCAAAACTGCATTGCTGCATTGTTGCTCTGATGCTTTATAAGCCATCATATTACTGTCAAAGCACTAAAAAAATAAAAGTCTCAGTAAACTTTTACATTAAGTATTATCAAGTAGCTGAAAATTAGCACTAGCATGCCTTTTCCCAGTTACATAAAGGAAAATGTCCCTTTGGGTTAGTGTAAGTTTCTCACTGTTAAGCATATTCTTTTATCATATTGCCCATTTTTAGTTTCTTAACTGTCACAGTGCATTATATTAAGTTTAATATCCAACAGCATGCTTTTCTCTGACCATAAATTTAGTGGTATTTCTTATAAAGTAGCTATCTTCAGAGAGATTTCTACTCATTGGAGAAATATTGTATTGATTGAGTGTCTACCATTGTACACAGTAATTTCTGTCAACAGCATCTAGATAAGTACAAAAGGTTCTTCTTCCTACTAGGAGTATATATAAATACAAATTTACTTTTTATGTTACGACATCAAGCAGTTAATGGCCATTCAGAAAATTTGTCACAGGGTAACAAGTTCACTGGTGATTATCATATAAATCTTTTAGTAAAAACATCCATGCAAACTAGATAAGGAATTCAAAGACTAACAGAGTGTAAGGGTATTTCTAAGAAATTATTAAATTCTACCTATGCTCAACTTTTTACAGAGAAATCTCTAACTGAACTTCTTAAATAGAATTAAAGCTGCTAATTCCTTTTGGAGGAAGGGAATGAAAATATAATTCATGCTATAAAGATATACCTATTTTTAATCAGAAGAAATTGAATTCAGCTGTGAAATAAGCCCATCTCTCATCCTTCATCAGGTACATTTATGAAAGGGACATCTTTACCTCTTTATCAAAATGTCTTGATGAACAACTTGGAAGTAACAAACTTGTTATTGAGGATGATTGAAGAATGGTAGCAGAAATTCCAGTGTTTTGAGAAAGTAGAAGCATGTCTTGTCTGATTCCATACTTGCCTAGGAAAATTTAAGGAAGGTGAATATGCCAACAGGATGTGAAGACAATATTTTCCAGATTAATTTAGGATGAAGATTGTCTGAAAAAATCAGACATTCTGATGAAAGATGGAATTTAAGACTCATCAAACATCTCAGAAAATTAAACGGATAAAAACTTAATTCTATCTGCTAGCAGAGACAATATTTTTGTCTATGCGTTGTCTGATGATGATTTCAAGTTCAGTGGGGTTCAGTGAAATTCTGGGATGTTCTATGATTGTTTTCAAATTATATTAACTGGCATTTTTTCCTTCAGTTTAGTTTCAGATGGGTAATCCGATGTTCAAGTGATTTGAGGATTTATTTTTAAGGGCACAGGCTATCTGACAGTAATTAGATATGCACAAGTATGGTGTCACTAATTCTTCACATGCCTAACTCCATCTACATGAGAGGAAGGAAGAAAGGACAGGGAACTCTAAATCTCCACTACAGAGCAGCTGGTAGGAAATGACAGGCACTGCTAGGCCAATATCAGCCACTCCCAGACCTGGAAAACTTCTGTCATAATCTAAGACTCAGCTTCCCCCTCTGGTTAAATGTTCATGGAAGTGTTGTACATGGTAGATTTGTCTTCCTTTGATTGACCAAACTTCTATTCAAAATAAAGGCAAAGATCACCAAAATGAAAAATAAACAAGGAAAGGAAATAACACATAAGAAGGAACAACAGTAAACTTTTTCTGAGACACAACAGACCACCAGTGAGCTTCAGAGATTTTAAAAGACTTTAAGAGGCCTGCATTATTATGTCTTTCTTACAGATGGGAGACTTAAATATTGAGAGCTAAAACTGATTGCCTGAGCATGCCAAAAGCTAACCCAAGGACGAAACCATCCTGTTTCTTATCTTCAAGGCCATCCTGCCTTAAATTAGTTGCTCCAAATCTAGTCAACGAAAGTTAGGAGATGTTTTTTCTCTCTGTCTGCCTTGATCCAGAATATTTTTTATGATCAAGATGTCAAATAGTATCAATGTAGAATCCAATAAGTCTGGAGATGGGAAGGTGAGCAGCTCAAATAGCCAAGTGTCCTCTCCAATGTGTTTAAGAGCAAAACATCCTCCTAAATTATATTTAACTACTTAGGCTAACTCACAGCTCGACTGATAGTGTTGAAAACCATTTTTTTGCTTTTTTTAGTCTAGTCTGGGCAACTAATTCTACCTCTAACTTTTACTTTTAAAAAACATTTTATTTTGGCTCAATCATGTATATAAAACACATTAAAAAAGAGGATATATTGTGCAGACTGTAGAGTACTCCCTAACAGATAATTTCCACTTCTCAGTACACAGGTCTCTGTATTGCTTTCAGGTCAGAGAAACAGAATTGTAACAGAGAATAGAAACCCCAGTTACTGAAAGACAACTAATATATGGATAAACATGTAAAAATACATATTAATATCAGATACAAGGAACAAGACTCCTAACCACTGGTTTTGGCTGGAGTAGGATTAATTTTCTTCGCAGTGGCGGGTATGGGGTTGTGTTTTGGATTTGTGCTGAACCCAGGGTTGATAACACAGAGATGCTTTTGTTATTGCTGAGCATGGCTTGCACGGAGCCAAGGCCTTTTCTGCTTTCCATGCTGCCACGCTGGTGAGGTGGCTGGGGGTGCATGGGAGGTTGGGTGGAGGCACAGCCAGGACAGGTGATCCAGATTGACCAGAGGGATATTCCAGACTGTACAACATCATGCTTAGTATATGAAGTGGGGGGAGGAAGGAAGAAGGAATGTTTGTCTTCACGAGTCATCGCTGTGTGTGATGGGACCCTGCTGTCCTGGAGATGGCTGAACACCTGCCTAATCTTGGGAAGACCTGAATTAATCCCTTGATTTGCTTTCCTTTCCCTATTAAACTGCCTTTATCTTAACCAGTTTTCTAGCTTTTTTCCTAGCTTTTACCCTTCTGACCCTCTCCCCAAACCCATTGGTAGGGAGTGGGTAAGAGGCTGCATGGAGCTTGTTTGCTGGATGGGGTGAAACCATGACATTCTGTCATGTTAAAATAATTATGAAAAGAGTATACAGTCTATTCAACACAGTAATTGCAAATTATCACTTTAAAAAACCCACTTTAAATACTGCAGATAGTTCTTACATGGTGGTATTACTTTCACAAGGAATAGAACTTTCTAGATGATGATGAGTAAATCAGCATATAAGTAAAAGCAGGTATGATGTATTTAGATATGCTGCAAATCTTGAAAATTAACTATTTAATATATATTTATTTTATTTACTTTTGTGTAAATTTTACCATGGACTGAACAAATTAATTCCCTCTGTTTACTTCAGGGATTATTCCACACTTTGAGGAATTGAATAGGGTAGCTCAATGCTCAATGGCCATGTTTCTTCTCCCCCCAAAAAAACCCACCCTTTCTTTCATTTTTCCAAATATTTCCTACTAAATAATTGTGAATTGTTGCCATATTCAGACACTTCATAATGGTTGCTTGGCAAAAGGTCTGTTAACTTCCTTAGGAAACCAGTCCCCATGGGACTTTGGTGAGGATTTGGATCACTTGTTTAGGTACAGGGTACAGTGTCATGCAATAGAGAGTCATGTGGACTACAGAGGTCACTAGATAGGCATTAGAAATATCTGCATCTTAGAAATAGATGCATGTATCACTACAATGACTTATATAAATATCAAATATTTCAAAATTAAAAGAAAATACATGTAATAAAGGAATACTATTTTCAGTGGAAGTTTCCTTCCTGCCTCCAGCTGGAAATTCATGTATTCTACAGAGACATTTAACTAATTGGGTCTCAAGTTTACAAGACAAAAGGGAAGTATGGATTTTCTGCCTGATTGCCAGAGGTTTTATTCAGGGCCCAAGAGAAAAATGTGTTCATGTAAGTCATGATCCTATGCATGCTTCCATGGTGTGCTGTGCCAAGACTGATGTAACAAGCTTTGGGAATCTTCACTGAAGACCCAAATGTGCTAACTGAGATCTGAGATAGCAGCCATCATCCTGACAGTCTGGCAAGCTGTCTAGAAGAATTCTCTGAATATGCTGGAAGAGTCAAAGATATTCTCTAAAGAGAGAAGGATTTCCTGATATCTTGCCCAAACCACAAAAGCTAGTTTGTACATGGGTTCCAATTTTATTTGTAGCTAGCACTCACAAGGATGGACCTTGCGTAATAAAATCTACCTAGAAAAAAAAATTATTATTTTCTAGGATAACATCACCACGGTTTTTATCGGTGTCCTGTAAAAGGAATACGTTTAGTGTAATCCTGTCTTTAAATTGTAGTCACATATTATCCCTGGCATTCTTATTAGGGAAGATGTCTAAGTAAATTGGTCATGAGTGTTCCTTGGGATACTTCTGTTTTCAGGAGCTGCAACTAACTTCTCTGTTTATTCAGTTTACTTGCACTGGGCACTGGTGTAAACAAAGAAAAATTAGGAGAGAGGCCTGGGACATTACAGAGAATAGGATTTCTTCCTAATGAAAATATACTGTTCAATGCTGTCATACTGATGACATTACTAAAACTGATCTCCTGATCTTGGATCTTAGACACCAAATTCCTTCTCCTTCTTAACGCACAGAATCCAGAGCTACAGGAATATTATTTGATTATCTGTGTGGAAATCTTGGCCCAACAATAGTCCTTCCTAGGACTGACCATGAAGTGTCAATGACATTACCACATTGACTTAGCAGAGAGAAGACTCTAGCCTTGTCTTATGTCTTGTTAATTTTTATGAGATTTTAATGTTTATGTTTTAATGTTAATTTAAAGATTTTTATGGGCTTTAAGAATGAAAAAAAGGACCTGTTTGGTTGAAGGTATGTTGTCATGGTTTGACATGGAAGTGAATTTTTTCTAGGAAGTTGGGTCAAATTAATCAGTAGTCAGGTTTGGATATTAGTACCTGGAGTGACTACTGAAAGTATGGATACGCCTCTGAGAACACAGGGAGTTAAAAGCAAGAACTCTCAGGAGAACTCTCTCTTTTGGTTCTAGTCGTCAGAGAGTGCAGACTCTCTCCCTGCCCAGCCTTAAGCTGGGTGGGGGAGGGGAAGCCACGCAGCCTTGTCCAGGTAGGCCGAGGGGGCTGAGGGTCTGGAACCGAGCCAGCTCCTGTGGACGGAAGGGTGGAGAAAAGCAGAGATACCTTTGCCCCCCCCCCCCCCCAAGAGGGAAAGAGACAGAGAGCCTGGCAGCACCTGGAAATTTACCGGTAGAGGAGAAAGAGAGGGGGGGGGGGATGCTCACTGTGGGAGGCGGAATGCTGGACTGAGATATCAGCCGTCTAGGGAGTCTGAACTTTTAACCCTTTCCAGGAAATGAGGGCTTTTTAAAAGTATTACTCCTCCTTAATTTGTGGAGAGAGATAGTGGAAGAGAGATAGTCCGAGAACTGAGATGTTAGATGAAGAAATATTTAGGTGGGAAGAGATGATGAAGTAGCTTTAGCTAGACTTTTCTTGTTAGCCATAAACTAAACCAAACTCTCCTGCAATAGAGACTGCATTTTAGGGGGATGCAGTAGTGACCCAAGGAGACCTGTTTCAGCTTCGAACAGCACAAGAATGGCGAGAAACGAAGAAAGCTGAAGAGGGAATGGTGATGCCCTCTGTCTTCGGGAAGAAGATGAGTCCTGTTTTTGGACCCCTCGGCCCCAGGGGAAAATGGGGGGGACTGTAGTCCCAGGATGAGAAACTGAACTGTTGTATCTTTAGGTCTGTGGCAAAGCATCCTTAAAGGAGCCCTATGAGCAGTCTGTCCATGCACAGTAGTGAGAGCACTGTAACATAAAATGGAGAGTGTTACACTGGCAGATTTTTTCTTCCGGGCGGTTGCCATGTGTGACAGGGAAACACAGGGGGGCAGCTGTGTTTCCTGGGGGTCTGTGGTACAAGAGAGACTTCTCTCTCCCTTGATAGTTTGAGTATAGATTACCTGAAGAGTAGTGATTTGATCAAGAATCCCGAGTGATGTTTCATGGCTGGGTGTTTTTAGAATTGAAAAGAGGAAGAGTAGTTTAAAAAGTCTTCATCCTGGATTTAGTTTATGTGTTTTCTGTATTAGTAGTAGTTTAATAAAGTTTTTTTCCTTTGTTATTAAGCTTACGCCTGCTCTGCTCTGTTCCTGATAACATCTCACAGCATTTATTTAGAAAAGGTGCATTTTCATGGGGACGCTGGCATTGCGCCAGTGTCCAACCATGACAAGGTAGAAAAACAAAACAGAAAAATAATGGTCCACTTAGGGAAGCAGTTTCTACAACACTTTTCCAAGATCATACCTTATTAAGAGTTTAAATAGTAAGTACTTAAAATTTCTGTAATCCCATAGGAAAATTAAGATGATTATTTTAAAACAGCTGACATGAGCTGGAACAGTCACTGCTATCAGCTTTCTTCAGACCAAACTTAGTACTAGTATCTTGGTTGCTTTGCAAGAAGCTGTGAAAGTAAAGCTATAACATTTTCTGTGTAAGTCTGGGATTAACACTAGTTTGTACTTAGTAATAAGCACTCAAGATTTGGTTTACAAAATCAATGTGTAATTGTTATAGCATTTCCATTTTCTTCTATTCTATTCTATTCCTTTCATATTTACTATTTAAAGTAGTAATTAATTTAAAAAATACCATGTAAGTAACTTTTAATGCATAAATATTCTAATAGTCTAAATAATAAGTATTATGGATTTCAACATGGCTATAGTTAAATACTGCTGATGTGAATGCTTCTACAAGACAGGTAAGATGGTTTGGAGGGTTTCTAGAGGATAAGCAAAATTGTAACCAGTAATTCAGTGCAGAAGAGAGACACACTCCTTTCTAACCGTTTGTGAACAAGCAATGCCACAAAGTCCACCAAGGCTGGTACTTGCAGTGTTAGTCCCAACAGAGACACCAAGGCTTGAATGAACTCAGATCTTCATCTGTGTCTGAGTAACTTTGCAGAGCTGTGGTGGTGTTCAGAGGCGCTAGGATGTTCTCACATCTGCCAACCTTGCAGGCCAAGGCATTTTATTTTCCAGTGGTGCAAATCCAGCACTAAAATATGCAAATTTCTTGACCACAGCTATAGCTTCATGTAACCCAAACTCTTTAAACTTCTAATATAAACAGTTTCCCCAGCCATATTTTTCTGCTCTTTCATAAGTGTGGGCGATTCTTGTTTTAATCTAATTTAAATTAGAGGCAGAACTAAGGGCAGCAATACAGGAAAGCTGAAAGGGAGAGACAAGATTAGCACTAGGAACACACAACCTACACTGTGTGTTACTACACAGTGTAAATCCTGACTTTCTACCAAAGCCTCTTTTTAAGCTCTTGTACCTTTAAATAGTGCATCAAGAGTGAAGCAAACAGCAGCAGATATGGGGGGGAAAAAAGCCGGAGACCATCACCAGCTTTTTTCATTTGTGAACATCTTCTCACCACAGAAGGGAAGCAGCATCTCAGCCTTCATTTGTTTTTCCTTAGTTTTCTTATTCTCTCAAGTGTGGTCAGTCATACTCGGCTAATTATTGCTACAAAGAATCTACAAGATGGATTCACTGTAACTGCATCAGAATATCTATACCAGATTTTATAACTTGAAACCTTAAGTAAATAACGTTCTATAAAGAAAATTAAAACAATTACTGATAAATCTGGCTTACTTTCTAGACTGTTTATCTGATTAGAGTAACATAGTTAAATGCAAAATCATTCATGGGAGAATAAAGAATGTGACTCCTACTAAAAAAAAAAATCAGGCCTTTAAAATAGCTAAAAGCAGCTGTAAGATCTGTGTGTTATTTAGTGAAGAAGAGTCATCTTACACTGCAAATGGCACCGAACTAAACCTTGTAGGTTTGAAATTAAAACAAAAAGAAGGCTGATCTAATTTAAAAGTGAAACTATGGGTTAGGATGATCAGTTCAGTAGTAGAATACAAAACTATTGCAGACTGATTTTTTTGTGAGACTAACCCCTACTGCACTTTAAATTATGGTCATGCAGAAGTAACATTTTAAAATTTTCCATCAAGACTGGAAGCCTTTTAAATATAGTATTCAAACACAATATAGTGTTTTAATGCAAGAAGCTCTAGACAAATTGAGTTTACTAGAGAAGGCTACAGTGACTTCTCACGGCTTTAAAAAGTCTGTTAATCTAAAGCAATAGGTAGGAGCTATGCCCCTTTTATGACTCCCAATGTGCAAAATCCTTGAACTCAAAAAAGTACAGTGACGTTTTCTGATATATATCTGCAGGTCAAATAAAAAATACTAGCTGCTTGTGAAGTAGGGTTTGTGGTAACAATAACATTCCACCAGAAAAAAAAACACCATAGGATGAACATTTTAAAATCTACATTAATGTTTGCCTGTAGCAGAAAGAAGTGGT
Organism: Vidua macroura; assembly: GCF_024509145.1. Classification (NCBI taxonomy): domain Eukaryota; kingdom Metazoa; phylum Chordata; class Aves; order Passeriformes; family Viduidae; genus Vidua; species Vidua macroura. The sequence goes on from NC_071573.1 coordinate 96,390,772, forward strand.
CCTTTTCTAACTGCAAGGCACCTATTGTATGTTATTGCCTGAATTGATTGTTGATATAAAATAAATCCCAAATAATCCCACAGCAATATTTAAATACTCTCAGTATAAGAGAACAGCCTAGCAACATCCAAGGCTGTATGCAATCATGCCAAGGCTTTTCAGATAGAAGAAAACATTTATTCCACTTCTACAATGTCTCCAGTCTGCTGCACTCCATTCAAGAAAGCTATTCCCACAAAGCCTAATTTAAAAAAAAATCATTTTCTGTGACAACATTTGCATTTTTAAATAAAAATATAGGTAGTAAAAATAACTGATTTTTACCCAGAGGTAAAGAAAATCATTGGTTAAAACAAGTTGAGCTTCAGCAACTGGAATAGCTCTCTATATATGAAAGTTGTCACACTTACCTCTCATGTGTAGCAAGAAGATGGCTTTCTACAAAAAGAGTGACCTAGGAAAGAGCAATCCCTCAGCTTGGCATCTCCTAGCTGAGTTCCATGGAAGTGTGAAATCTGTTATTGGAATCCATAACTAACAGTGCCAAATCTGTTACCCAAGCAGAAGAAAAGAACAGGAACCCTTGTATGTCCCTCTGGAAAATGTTTTTAACTGGCTGACTCTGAATCTTTCTCTGAAGCATCTCGTTCAGGCCTCTCTTGTCCTTGTTCACCAGCCAGGACCTGCCATGCTGGGTCAGGCTGATGATCTGCCATAATAATCACCTTGACCTTCAGTCATGTGTTCATATTTAAGTTCTTTAGCTGCAAAAGCAGGTAGGATGGAAAAGAAAAATCTTCACTGCAAGAGAGGCAATGCACAGAGTGGAGGTAGGAGACTAAAATCCTGCTTTACTACCTCTAGTAGCTGGCTCAATAAATGGTGAAATTGCTTCCCAGTGCCTCGGGACTCTCTATCACAGTCTAGTATATGTGTTGCTTTGGTAAAATTAACCTGCTCCTATATTCCTAATGATTTTTTGCATTTGCCTGAATAAATTCAGAGGCCTTGATAAAATCTTTCCTTTTTTCTCCCTGCTAAAACAAAACAGTAGTTTATTTCCTTTTCTCTGGACAATTCCTGACTACATTTTTTTCCCCTGTCTGGACACCTTTTTCATGCTTATCTCAATGAAAAGAGACATCAAGCACTTTGCCATTTCAGTCCTTGGAATGGCTGCACACCAGATTAACCACTTACAGCATCTCATAAAGATATAAGTAAATAATGAGATTTGTTTTGGCAACTCAGCAACAGCACACGATTTGTGGGAATGTAAAGTTGTATCACTGAGGGAGGCATCAAAAAACCATGAACATCTTCACCAAATGCAACAATTAAGTTTATTCCCTTATTGCAAGAATTTCTGTTCTGTTCCATTTCTGAATCTAAACAGATATTCAATTCATAGCTTTTCAGCCAAACACAGCTAGCCAGATCTTCTTGTAACTTAGACACATCTGATCTGTACTCTGTTCCATCTGTTAGCAGGCTGTAATGCTTAAGCCCTGTGAAAGGACCATTCATAACACTGCCAGCTGGACAGCAAATACATTGGGCCCAAAAGAAAAGAAGTTATGCTGGAGGTGCAGAGGTTTCCTTGCCCAGTCATAGCAGGCTAAATGGGAAAAAAAAGGAAAGTAATGGAACTATGTCATGAAAGACAGGACTCAAGGAAATGGCATGAAGCTGCGTCAGGGGAGGTTTAGGTTGGGTATCAGCAAAAGGTTCTTCATCCAGAGGGTGTTTGGGCACTGGAATAGGCTCCCCAGGGAAATGGTCACAGCACCAGCCTGACAGAGCTCAATGGACAGTGTTCTCAAGCACATGATGTGACTCTAGGAAATGCAGGGCCAGGAGCTGGACTCAGTGATCTTTGTGGGTCCCTTCCAACTCAGCTGATTCTGTGGTGCTATGAACTAAGCAGCCAGGACAACTGCAAAACAAGAGTCTGGTATTCTTAGTATGTCTGCTTTAAATATGCTGTTAAACGACACTGCTGCCTTTTAATGACTCAGAACAATCTCCTGACATCATAATCCAAAGCTGGTCAAGACTGTATTAGTATTGAACAATTTATTAAACATTTAGCAATTTATTGGTTTGCATTAGTTTTAAGGATAATGCTTAATTCCACTGGGAGTCTGACAAACTTCAGAATGAAGTATGTGCATATGCTCATATTAGTATTTTTTGTTGACACAGTTTATTCATATATTGGATCACATTTTTTCTTATATAAAACAAAAATTAGTCTAGTGAATTCTGAAATATATTTCACTGAACCCCATGTTGTAGATGGGAGGCCATTAGAGGACGTTACACAGTCTTTTCTTCTACTGGTAATTTTATAATTTTATTACACTGTGTGTGCATAACTTAAACTATTTTAACAATACAACAATAGAATAATGCAGAGGTTTTGAGAAAATTAGTCAAATATACCAGCTTTTGATACCTTAATCTAGTTTTCAAACTAAAACTATCCAACATGTCTAATAATCTCTCTGCAAAGATTACTGGTTTGGTACATACTATAGGCAAAACACATGAAGCTAGTTGAGGATTTGAAAGAAAATATGAGGAGAAAAACTTTAGATAATATAATGATATATGCTATGGAAGAAAAATATTCTTTTACAAAACAAAGTTAATGACTATGGGAGGTCATTCCCTATAAAGACAACTTTAATCATACTGCAGCCAAATGACTCTTAGCTGTAATCAACTAAAAGAAATAACAAAGAAAAAAAAAAAAAAAAAAAAAACCAAAAAAAAACCACCTTGATTTATTTCAAATGTAACCGGGTCTTCCTCAAAATATATCAGTATCAGTGCAAGGGTTTTATTCTAAATATCTACACTTTGTGGTTTGTTAGCAAACTTCTAGGCAATTAACACTAAGTGTGGGTGATCAGCAGTATATTTCACCACCCTACTGGAAAACATACAAATGACCTATTGCAGTTTTGCTTTTCTAGATTTGCCTTATGAAAAACTATAAACTATACAAACTATAGTGAAGTGCAATTAACTGCAACCTGAACACGATTCTTAACTTTTGTCTTTTGGAGTCCTTCTTTAACTTCCCCCATATCAACACAAGGTAACTTAGAATTGTATTAATTTCAGTAATATTGTATCACAAAATTCTTCAAATTAATTTCAAGTAAATCTGACAAAGGAACTGACCTAGTGTCCTGGAGATCCTAACACCTCACCAAAGGATGAGAGTAACTCATCATGTGTCCAGCAGTAATTCATATACCAGGATAAAAAGAATAAATGAGGTAAAGAAGATCTCTTGCACAGAAGACTCATTTTGAACTAAGATTACATGAATCTGAATATCGATTGGTGAAATGATGCAAAAAAAGAATGAATGTAGAATCAAGTGCTTGGCAAGGCAAATCATGACTGGATCTATTTGGAGACATGAGGAACAGTAAGAACAGGCTTAAATTTGTATGTATTTGTATTTAACTGTTAGGACATTCCCATTAAAAAAAAAAAAAGTTCAGCACTAAGGTCTAAAAAATGCATTTTGCTAAAAAATAAGTGTATTTTTAAATATCCTTCTTAAGTCTATAGTATCTTTTTCCAATCATCTAAAAGGAAACAGTGAAGAGACATTTTAATTCTGTGTGTTGTAATATAACATAAACTACTGAATCTACATTACTCATTAGCCCATTGCTTACTTCTCAGAAACTGATTATGACAATACTGCTTAAGATAAGTAATATGAACCTTATCAAAGCCTACACATTGGAATTTCAGCAAATAATCTAAAGAATACATGTGCAAGAAGAAATCTTGACATTTACTTGGAAATGTGGCCCATTTTATTTTAACTGTAAAGCATTCATTATACAGTGCAAACAGTTCTTTGGTAAATTTACTGATTAAAATAACAACAATGACAACTTTCCTTTAGGTAACATTAAAAAAAGAAAATAAATATGTAAAATTTGCATCACATTACAGCAATATTCTCACAGTGGATACTGAGCAAATGGTCAGCTAGCCATTGGCCACTGTTTCAGAAATGTTAAAATCAATGCTGATTCTAAGACACTGCAATAAAACTGAACTAGTACAATGCATGACTGATTACATTTTACACTGTGGATAAAGACCTGGTTTTCCTGGTTTATAAACAGATGGATGGTGGAAAATAACTCAATATTAGACTTGTTACATTTGTTTAAGCATATCCAGACTCCTAAGCCCATTTTATATACCATATGAATAAACAGTGAACAACGAAGAAAACCTCCCACTTTGGAGGCTGGAGAAAAGGAACAATCAGATATAAGGTACTATTTTATAATATATAAAATGGAAACTCCTCCTATAAGCAGAAATCTTGAGAACGTTTATTTAATATAAAATTGAAAAGAAAGAATGCAAGTAGTAACCAGCTGGATGTATTACTGCCTTATTTAACTGTTTGGACAGTTAAATAATATTTGGTTTAGCTCTGCAACCCTTCCTCTTTGAAGAATTTCTGCTATAGGTCAGTGGGAGCTCCATCCGAGTTGGAATTACAGGACGAGACATGTGGTTTGGACTCTCAAGAAAAGTCAACAAAACACAAGAGTATCAAAGAAATACAGGAATGACATCTTTAGGAACCATGTGATACTCAAACATGTTCGCCACACAATTTCTAGAAGTATTAACAAAGACTATTACATAAATCAAAACATTGTATATAAAATCAATTAAAATATTCTTAAAAATATAAATTGCAATTCCATGTGTACCACACACCTTTAACACAGCACTCACATGTACATTGCTTCTACCATAGTATGAAACAAAATTTCTGTAGTAAGCTTTAAAGTTACACCCAAGTTTGAATGTGTGTCATGGTAATAGTTTATCAAATTAGAAATTATTAATGTTAGTAATCAGAGAAATTATGTGCCAAAATATGATAGTGGGTTTCATATTGCTGTGCTAGGTTAGTTATTAGACAGGTATTTGTTCTACCACGCAATAATTAAGTACTCAGTCTGTTTGCATAATCTGAAATGCTTAACATACGAAGGTTTAATTTCGTGCAGATTTCTTTGATACCCCAATCACTGCCGCTTGAATTTCAACACTTAAACTCAAAAGTCAGTGAACTATGTAACCAGTTCTGGCTGTAGTGAGTCCTGGCTTAGGACTAAAGGACAGGGCAATAACCTCTAACAAATTAAGTATTCAGGGAAAGAATCAGTTCTGAATAAACAAAATAAAAACTGTAAAATGAGGTATGATAGTTGTCCTTCACTCAATCTAATTCCTGGTCAAAATCACACAGTTTGCATCCTATAAAGTACACAACTTTGAAATGCTAGTGTAGACATATACTCTATAATGTTAAACGTTTAAATGGGAGATGAAGTCCATTGACGGACCATTTTTAACACGAATGGTAAGAATATTGAGGTAAATATATATATTCATTAGATGAAACGGGGAAAAAAAATCAAACACCTTGTCAGAAAAAGTAGTCAATCCACAATTAATCATGTTGCTTGATTTTGATTTTTCCTTTTTTCAACAGTGCCACAATATAATCAGGAACATATGTCTATTGACAACATGCACAATGAATCAGTAGGAATCTTTGTATACAAAATGGCATGTGACATCTTTTCACATTTTCAAAACAGGGCCATACAATTACATGAGCTGATCTGAGATAAAGAGAAGCATGCTTTCAAACTGACCTGGATGGGTATGTCACAAAATTTAAAATAAATGAAACAAACAAACAAAAAAAATTCCATCAAGCAATTATAAATGTTTTGACAAAAAGGATTCTGCTAATTTTTAAGATCAAATGCTACTCTGTCATGCATGTTTCCCTAGAATGAGGAACACTGTCAATTACATCTATAATACACATTCAGTTGCTTTTGCTTTCTTCCAATTACAGTTATTTATATTTCCTTACTAATTCTAGCTTTTATTGCTTTGAAAATTTGGTTAATTTTGCTCCTTAAATTAAGGAAAGGATGTTGAAAGGTGTCAAGTAACTGTCTTTATTTCCTTGCTGGTCCAGGCCCAGCAATGATAGTGTGATTTAACAGAATTTCCATGCATTGATGTTTGCAGAAACTGGCCTGGATATGGCATTACTCAGGCACAGTGACATCGTGTTTTCCTTTTCCTGGCATTTTACCAGATAACAGCAAAAAGTTAAGTATGAAGACAGATTGGTACTAGAAAGGGACAGTAAACTTTTAATTTTGCTAAGTACAGATAGGAAACAAAGTGTTCATATTAGAGTAAATCCTAAACCCAGTCATTTTGGATACCTAAAACTACCTGACAGTGTTCTTTTAAGTAGCACCAGTTCGAGTTTGTCTAACCTGAGAAGTATAACACTCAATTAACTTTGACCTGTTAGCTGTTTTCCCTTTTGTTAGTTTTTGCATTGTGATTTACCTTCATGGGCAGAAAATAAAATTATACATTATGTTATACTGTTACAGCACCATTAGAATATTGTAAATCTTGATTTCTTGCTGTTGTTAGGACTGCAGTTACCTGTTTTTGCCATCAGCAGGCACTGATATGATTTGAGGAGTATGCACCCTAAATTCTTAAAAAGCAGACTTATGGCTTCTTTTTATTAGTATTTTGTTGTAAGCAGACTGGACAGCAATCTCCTTTACCCTTCACAGGTGCTTCGCAGTCAGCTGGCGGGCATGATTCCACAAAACAGGTAATCTGACCAACCTGTGCCAGGAGAAAAATGACAGAACAAAAACATACTTAGCTGCATGCTCCAAACAAGAAATACATTCTTCATGTTATTGCAGAAAATGTTCTCATTCATTCTCTGTAAGAACCTGACATATGTAATGACGTATGTACCATATATAATATGGTAACTCCACAGAGTCTCTGTTAGTATAAACTAACATTCAGAAGGTTAAGGCACTCTCTGGATTACCACATTTTTTGATAAAGCATTTTTTGATATGCTTTTTCCAATGTTCAGGTGCGACCAAGGTACCAAGCACTAACTTATTTTTTTACTACCTTTTTAACAATTTCTCTGACAGAAGAAAATGACAATGTCAGATGAGCTTTTATTGATTTTTATGCATTCGGTTGGATTTTTTCAAAAATGTCTCACTTTGCAGTTAAATTTACCCATATAACTATACATACATGAAAATAAAAATATAATAGATAACATCTGGATGGAAAGACAATGTCCAGGGCAGGGATATCTGAATAATAGAATTTTCTGCAAAAAAAAACTGAGAACCATAAAAAAAAATTTGCAGGTATTACCCAGAAATTAGCAGGCACAAAACTGGAACTGCTGTTTTAGAAGTAAAATTATAATTTCTATCACAAAATTAATTTCCACATACTTACTTTGCATTCACACACAGTACAAGGGTCCCTTTTCCAGGTTTCATTGCTGGAATATGATTTACCCTCTTCATCAGTGCAATCAGAATTACTGAGGCGTGATTCAAGTTTTTTTATCTGAAAACATTAAAAAAAGTTAGCAACTGAATCAAAAAAGGTTTTTGTTTGTGTAAAGTATTCTGGTTTTCCTCTTATAATACAGGTTATATAATCCTTGTTATAGTTGTCTTGGTTCTTCTTCTCATTACTTAGTTTTTATAATGCTAAAAGACTAGAAACAGGTAATACATTTGGAGATAGTCTTTCAAAAGAAAGCTAACGGAAAATACATCTTTCCTACCATTGAAATACTCATCTAGAGCATACAAAGAGAAAAAAACCTTCAAGTTTCATATACAGAAAGACAAATTTAAACTGTCAAAAGTGTTTTGGAAAGGAAGTGAATTTTTAATGTTTTTAAAAAACACCTTAATTTAAAAGGTTTACTTGAATTTTTGACTAACTACTGTATGGTGTACATTTTTAAAATGGGATTCCACTATGGCTGAATAGAGTTTACCTGCAAACATTGTAAAGTCTTCTCTAAGTGATCTAGATCATAAATCTGTTTACACCTGTATTCTGACTCATTACTTTATAGAAATCTGCATTTTAATCATTGCTTTACACAAATTATATACATTTCAAATAGTAAAAAAAGATTTTTTAACACTACAAACAATTTTTTAGAAGATTAATTCTGTGTTTAGTATACCATGGTTACACAAGGCTTCAGGTTCAAAAGTCAAGAGGGTCCAGCTGTAGAATATTTCAGTATGATTTCATAAGAAAACAGAAATAAAGAATAACACACCATTTTCTATGTTGGTTTTTGTTTGAGATACTGTGTGGTGGGTATTATCTGCAGGGGATGTCTAAATATCAAAAAATGTAAGACAGATACATAATAGATACAATGTTAGGAAAACATTATTAATTAAATCTACAATCAGACATTATAGACTACAATAAGTTCATTATAGCATCTTACCTGATTTCTGAGGCTTGAAATAGTTTTTTGCATTTCCAAAACAAATTCTTTGAAGTCATTCACTGCAGGTAGATTTCTATTTTCATTAGATGTGGATGTTGCATTACGAAAATATTTACTCTGTTTCACAGAACTGCAACAAATGAATGCCAAGTCAGGATATTCATCAAACTCATTTTTATTTAGCTAGATATTTAGGACACTTAACAAAAAATGTAAAAGAAGAGCAACCAACAAATGTAGGAATATGAACCACAACAGTACACAAGCCCAACTGGTGCTGAAGACAGACTCAGGACAGGTGAGCTCCAGATTACTGTCAATATCACTAGCAACAGGGAATTTCTTATACTTAGAAAAAATATGTATGTCATGCAGGGATAGACACAAAGTTGTCACCAGTGACACTATACAGCATCACCTTAAATTCATCCCTGAGCCTCCAATACGAAAGCAGACTAAAGTGAAAGAGTCTTAAGAAGTGTTCCCTACAATATGAAATTCACATTTCACATTCTGAATCGTAGATTCTTCCTCTACAGGCTTGTTGGAAAAACATGTATTTTAAGAAATATGACTTTAAAAAGGAGAAAGGTGGGTTTCATAAGTAAATGAGAAGTACTTTTAGATATGAACATATTTTAAAGTAATATAGTACACAAAATCTAAAGTCTTTCGTCTGTAGTATTTTCCAGCTGATATCTCATAACAGATATATAACACTAAATTTTGTTAATCAATTCAATCTGTTGATGAGAAAGAGTAACAAAAGGAACTGTCTGTAACTAACGATATATTATCTAGTACCACTTGAAAAAACAGACATTCAAAAGCATGGATAGCGCTAATTTTTAAGTCATTTATTATATTAAGATCTTTGAATCAATTTAGTTTTTTGCAGATTCTTGAATCCATTAATAATTACAGGTATTGCTATTTTGTTAACATGTTATCTCCAGTGCTAAGGGATACCCAAAGAATGAACTGGCAAAGAAATTCTCATATATTAGGGCTCAGGATTTGTAATCTTTCTGCATAAATTAAAACAGCACTTCCTGGCAGGCATTCAAGCTACTTAGTTTCCCATAGTTTTTAATCTAAATTAGAGAAAAAGAACTCTAAACAACATAACATGCCAAAATTCAAGTAAACCAGCTGCTATTGTATAACAAAATATTTAATCTTCCCCACCTGTTCAAGTTATTGAAAATGAGAAGCTAAAAAAAAGGAGGAAAAAACCCTTCTCACCACAAATGCAATTTAAGTATAATACTGAGCATGAGAACTCATGGGAATGTTCAATGACTGAGGTTGCTTTAGCTTTATTTATGCTACAAATGAAGTATTGTGAATCTACTATTTTGTATTCCTAATTAGTAATTGGACTGTAATACAGTCAAACAAGCTGGTACTTAGATGTAAGCGTTTATTTTTTTCTTGCTTTCATTTTGATTTCATTTAACCCCTATTACAATTTTAGAATTATGGGACTAGGCATTCTTAAAAAGAGAATTGTGTTTTGTATATTTTTTTTTACCAGTTCACTTGCAAAGATGGACAAAAACCCTTCTTTAAGGATTGCTTCAAAGGAACCTGTCTTTTCGTATTATCTATAAGCCAGCTTATCCATAGCTGCTGTCTTCTCTTGTCTAAAATCCTAAACAATTAAAGGGTCCTTTATTTTGGGACAGATTCCTCTCAGTTAAGTGGTGTTCCTTCAAGTACTAAAACACCTCCAAAGTATCTGAAATTGCTGAAATTCATTTACCTCTTTATGCATCTGTCTAGATGCTTTTCTTGCCAGAGTGGGTAGACTCATCTTGACCATTGTCATCACTCAAATAGAAAGTTTTATTTGTTAAAAGAATGCATGCTGAATAGAAAGAGCTATAATTCAGGTGTCTTAAATTTGTTCATCATGATGGATCTTCACAAGAAATGGTCTGAGCAGAACTTGTTTCATGTCACTGATTCATACTTAAGTTTTCATTCCCACGAAAGGGCAGGGACCCTGTGCAGCTGACAACTTGTCACTGAAACTGTGATTTACTTCCTTGCTATATTTTGAGGATTAGGGAGTTATAAACAATATTATTAGCACTGCTGTTCTCCATTCCTGCTTGAAGTATTTTGGTACCAGAAGCAATCCTTACCATTGTCACAATTTTTTATGAAACTGAAATCAACACTTGGTATCCTATTCCTACAGGATAATCTAGAAGCTGCAAGTAGGAAATGAAATAATTTAGATTAATTTAATTACTGCAGTCACTGTAGGAATGTGGCATTTCAAATCCTCAAATCACACTTCATCAGTGATTTTTTTTCATGAAAACTGCAGGAAGAACAAAAATACTATACTTATACTAGTCACAAAGAGTTTACACAAATTTGAGCTTGAAAAAAAAAGGTGGTTTATTGTTAGTAGATATGCAGAAGCGTCAGAATAAAATACATCAATAATAAACTTGAGAAAGCAGGAACTAGAAAAAAAGTGGCATGTGCTCCCAAATAAATTGTTCCATTTCATTTCATTTTGAAAACAAATGTTTTTTTAGAATTCTTTAAAAAAAAAGTCTCACCTTACTGATTTGGATATTTTCATTTTCTTCAGGGGCTTATCCTCCTGAAAGCTGTAGTCAAGAGAACGTCTTCCCCGAAAATGATACGAAAATGCATTAAACTGTCCTCTGGTTCTACAGTCTGAAAACAGATAAGAAATTACACATAAACTACAGCATATTTCAGCAGGTACAATATTAATATGGTTTTGCAGTGTTTTCTGAATTGGTAAAGGCAAGTCATACATTGAGTCTGATCCCCCTGGAACTGGTTGATGGCAGATGAATGAATATATCTCAGTGATAGAATATTTAAGCTAGTTAGATGCAGAGAATGTGTTTACCCACAGACCAGCTTTTTAGTGTGAAAAAAAAGATATAAATACAGTTTTAACAAATCCATATAGTGCTACTTTAACTATTATTTCACTTCTGAAATCTTCACTCTCTTGGTTTTTAATTATTTTCTGGGCAAACAGGGCAATTACATATGAAGATAAACCAATGACAGAAACAATGACAGAAAAACCACTCTGTGGGTACCTCAGATATCCCAGCCATTATTATTTGTTATTTTTGCCATCTGAAAGAGAATTTTCAATTTAATTCCAAATTTGTAGACATGCTTTATAGGTTGACAAGTCTTATTTCCAAATCTGAGGAATCTGAATGTATCACCAGAACCTAAGACTCCTTCCACCACAGAGCAAAAATCTCAAGTCTGGAAATGAGCTATAACATAAATCTTCTCCTAAGATCCAAAGAGGATGTCTTGGCAGGATGAAGTATATCTTTCTTCCAGTTCACTTTATTTAGCCTTTCAAACACAGTGAGTATTTGGAAAGAGTCCCATTTAAGAAAGAAAAGGAAAACAAAACTGCAACAGCACTTGATAGAGGAGACAATGAGAAAATAGAAGTTTTCTCATTTCTGTTCACAGAAGCTTTAAAGCTAAAAGTTATAATGGGCCAAGCTGAAGCAGGAACAAACTATATGATCAACTGCTAGAAGCAGAGTCTGCTAAAACCAAAGGGAAAGCCTAAATACAGAATGCCATAGACATTTCTCAGCTAAGTCTGGTATTAGTAGAATGAGCCATGAAAGCAACTGAACATGGGAAAGAGTAATTTTCCATAATGTTTCTCGTAATTTGCATCAAAACAAATTAAATCAGAAACTCGGTAACATTTATAAAGTATTTTTTCTGGAATTTAGATTGAATACCTATCATATTAACACGAATTACTGCAAAGTTTCAAGTCTATAAACACTGCTGAAATGAGCAACTAGAGAAACAAATGGAAAGTTGCTCTGATTACACAAAATTAGGTATCTTGGACTACTTTTAATTGTGTTGAACTTTTATGTATATTAAAATATTATAATTTCTCTGTTAGGAAAAATTTAAGTTTGTCTTAATGGCTTCATATCATTTAAGACATGAAAAAAGAAGATAACTGTCAAAAAAAAAAAATCAGATCACAAACAATATCTACAGATCATTCTTGAACACAGGTTATCCACAATTCCCCTTCCCTGTGCTTTCCTTGTGGTTTGTCCCATTCTTTAATAAACGCTTTACTTTCCTCCTATAATAACAGCATCCACCAAAGAACTACATGCTATTTGCTGCCAACATATTGTTCATTCTTCTTGTGTGTTCTGCTGTTTCCCACATAACCTCCTTGCTGTCCACTCAGAAAGTAAACTTGTTCAGATGGGAACAGACTGATGTGTCTGTAAGAAGCTCGGCATGAAGGCATTTTTGAACACCCTTAGACACTTCTATATTTAGTATGGTGAGAAAAAGGATCATACTGAAGAAAGAACTAATTTTGGTCTGAGTAATTTTTTTCTCAAAGCAATGTGCTGCTTAAAGTTTTCCTGAGTATCACAAAATCTCTGGTTTCTCTTGGAAGCAATATGTGAAAAGTTTCCGCTATCCTCCTTTGTTTAGCAACTGCTATAGTCATCTTGCATAATACAGATTTTTTGAGGTTTTTTTTTTTGGTATAAGAACACAATGGCCCATTGTTTTTTTCATTCCTAGGTTGTTTCTTAGAAACAAAGGTCTGAAATCTTGGGAAGGTTTTATCACCTTAGACTGGTAAATATGAGAACCATATGTTCAGTGACAGCTTTAAGTACACAGATCTGACTTTCCAAGTTTTTTAAAACTCAAATATGTCGACTTGCCAAATTACCGGCTCTTGTTGGTAATTTGTTATTGGTTTCTCTTTCAGGTACAACAGGGAGGAATGTCACTGCTGAGAGGCGCAGCACAAAATGCATCAGCTTTCAGAAAGCCTAAATCAAGAAATTTCTTCTCACTGCTTTTTTAACTTTTATTCTTAATGACAAATAGCAGTAGCAGCTTAACTAATATTTTTCCCAGCTTAACTAATATGTCGCCAGATTAGCTATACCCATTCCATTTAATTGTCTGCAGAAAAAGTGAGTGTTTAAAAGCAACCAGGAATTATTTTTCTCTGTGGACAGTTTTTTCTTCCAGAAGTTAGCTGCTGTTACACTGCAAGTGTCAAGCTGATCCATTTCCAGAATCACAAATAATAACAGAATAATTTATGTTGGAAAAGACCCCTGATATCTTCAGATCCAACCTTTGACCAAACACCACCTTGTCAACTAGACCATGGCACTAAATACCATATCCAGTCATTTCTTGAACATTTCCAGGGATGATGACCCTCCCACCACATCCCTGGGCAGCCTGTTGCAATGTATAACAACCCTTTCCTTAAAGAAATTGGCATTTCTATTTGTATATGGAAGCCACGTCCACATCTTTAGAAAATCCTCTTTCCCACAAGGTTTTAAAAATGCAATTATTACATAAATTGGATAATAAAAAACCTGATAGAGAATCATAGTACAGTGTTAATTCTCTATTAATCACTCCTCAAAATCTAGGCCATGGAGAATTAATCTAATGGTAGATTAAAACAAAACAACTTTAAAGACTGAGGAAATGTAAAGCAAAGCACATATATCTATTTGATACTAGTTTGATTCTCCAAGATTTATTGGAGTGAATTAGGTTGCTTTTACTGTAAACATTTGTATTAAGAACTTGTAGACATGCCAGTGGGACAAGTAAAAGGAGAAACACTGAAAATATCTGATGTAAAATGATTTTTTGAGTAGATGTTTTTACAAAGCAGCTATTTAAAAATTGCACAATATAGAAAAATGACTTTTCACCCAAAATGAAGCCCTAACTCAAAATAGCTGTTTTTGTTATTGCCTAAATGGGCAACAAGCATTCACATTGCACAGCATATCTTCATTTCTTCTGTTGAATAAGACTTTCTAACAAAAGATAAATTAAACACCACCAAAAATGTAACGTGGTGGTCTGAAATCCAACACTAATCTGCTCAGATCAGAACAGATGTATTTTGTAAAAAGATTAGTTAAACATCTGAAAAGGAAAATGTATAGAAGGTAGAAAATGAAATAACAACTCAGATTGTCATCTTCCAGCTGATATACTGGGGAATTTTAAGAATAAAGATATTTCCTGTAGTTTATCTCAAAACTCACACACTGAGCTTTGAGATCAGTCTACTACGAGAACTAGAAGGTTCAGATGTTGTTGGGAAAGCAAATGTCCAGTTTGTTAATATATAGCTAATGATAGACTAAAGACATGTAAAAACATACCATGCTTTCATGATCTAAATAGGTCTTGGATGGTCTTCAGGGAGATAAAGGAGAAACATTAGGTTCTTGACACCAAACCAAAGCAAATCCAACCTCTCCAGTGGAAAAGTCAAATAGGACTAGTTAGGGGATTTTGAAGATTAAAAACATGCAGCTTTTGGAATACAAATCAGTAAGAAAAAGTAATTTCAGACAGACTGAAAATCCACGGAAATTTAAAAAATAAAGACCCTAAGAACTGTCCTGCCCACTAGACAGCGAGATCAACAGTGTCTTAGAAAGGCAGCAACAGTCCACAGGAAAGAAGGAAATCCTCCAGCTACCTGGATTTGTAGAAATCACCGAGACACTTCACTGAGATGCTTTCCTACCCATGTTGATTTTAGAGTCAATGAACACTGACATAATTTGAGACTGCAGCCTGACTATCCTCCACACACATCTCTTTATTGCCAGCAGTGGAACTTTGACAGATCTGGCAACTCATTCAGGAGTTTGAATTGAAACACAATGATTGAAGCCTATTACTTCCCTGTTGCTTTTCGGAAGGGATGACAATCACTGGCATGAAACTCCTGGTAGCAAAGACAAAGCAATGTCATAACTTAAGTCTACTTCTTTTATGTTTATGAATGAATGTAGAATTGTATTTAATGTATCATAGATACCTGAGAAAGATGAAATATTTTTGGTTTAGATGAATACAAATAAAAATACTGATTCTCTCAGTAAAATTTGTAATCATACAAAAACACTAGGCTATATTAGATACTTCCACTAAAAGATAAAAAGGATGATGTCCTTATAATTATAGACCGTGGAACTTAATTTCAGTAGCCTGGCATAGACTAAATTGTTACTAAGCTAACAGACATTAAATATAAATTTGAATGTAAAAAGAAAATTTGAATGTAGAAATCAAAAATGTATGACCTGACCAAAGCATAGAAGTTCTGGGTAAAGACAAAACCTTTTCAGGCATAAATCACATAATTTTGGTATTTTGAGAGTTCTTGGTGAACAATATCCTTAGTCAAAAAAGAACTTCCAGTCTCACACAGAGATTTCTGTTAACATTTTACATTGTTATTGCCACTATATTCCACAGAATTTAGTGCTTTGCCCAGTGCTGTTTAGTGTTCTCGTTGAAGATTAAAGGACATAATGAGAAGTGCATAGTAAGAGATTAATGTTGTCAGTAGAGAAGCAATAGCATAATTGACAGCATAATTGTTCCTCTGGTCTTAAAATACAAGAGTTCATAAATATAGGTCTAATCTACTGAAAGCATTCAGATTAAGAATGTGTCTTAACTCTTCTAATGAAATTCAGTGGGATTTAAACGTTTGATCATAATTTGTATAAGGCTGTATTTCTGACTTAAACAAAGAAAAAAACAATATCTGACAGAGGAGATAGGCTATTCACTAACTGAGAAATAGTTAAGAAAAATCTTTCCAAATCAGTTTACACTTATAAGGATGACTCGCATCTTATCTGAATCACTTCCTCCAGGGTCATTGTCCATTGTCCTCCTGGGTCCATGTGAAACCTCATGGGTTTTGACATAAAACAGAAGGTTAAAGAAATTTTTTACTTCAACTTACAAATCCCCCCCCAAAAAACAAAACGAAACCAAGAAGTGTGAAATTTTTAAAGATTCACATTTGAGTAATCATGAAAGCATATGCTGATTACTTAAAAAAAAAAAATTAAAATACACTTCTTGCACTAGAGAACCTGAAATAAAGCACTGAAAGTTTCTTGTTTGGAAAATCTGAAGCTCAAGCGCTCTTTGCACAAATAAAGAGCTAAAGAGCAGCAGCAAATCCAGCAGTTACTCATCATCTCTGACAAGACAAAGAAAGGTAGAAAGTGAAGGAAAACAGAAGAAAACTTGTGCACTTCAGTGGAACTCCTACTTTTTGCCACAATAAACTAGTAACTCTGTTGTATGATTTGCCAACTGAAATCTAAAGGTAATCTGTTTTTTTTCTTATTATAAAGAGTAATAATACTTTGCTTTGTAAGAAGTAAATACTAGCCTTACTCAAAAAATCTACAAGGCAGATTTTTATAACTAAGAAATTTTTCTATTCTTCATATGGAAAAGTATTTTGACTTTTAACAAAACAGGAAGGACAACAAAACCAGATGTGCTTTTAAACAGGCTGAAACAGCTGAACACATGGGTCACTTATGAAACATACATAAAGTTCAATGAGCAATATTCTGTACTTGAAATTTAAACTTAGAATAATTTTAATTTTAAAATCATTAGAAGCATTTTAAATGTGGAGAAGGGTTTAATTATTTTTCTTTTATATAATGAACAACAATAAATTTAAAGAAACAAACCCCTTTAAGGTATTCAACTCAAAGTAAATGCTGTTCCTGAGTGTATGCAACACCTCAGAGGAGCAGTGGCTACAGAAGGAAATTTTTTACATCAGTTACTTAAACTGGATTCCCACAGAAAATGCCACAGTCATTCATCCATGCAAGAAAGCAGTTCAAGCCATGAATACTTCACTTTCTCTTCATTAACCCCTGCAAGGCTTCAGGAGTTCAGAAAAAGGGGATAAAAATAGGAAATTTTTTACAAAACACTACTTATTTACCCTTTCTTTTGCTTGACAGTTGTCTAACTGTGCTGCATCCAGTGGTGCTCTTTGGTAGCAACTTTCTTGGAAGAAAATGCAAACTGGGTTGTTGAACACAAGAATACTCTAAAGACTTTCCAAAGATATCATCTGGCTCAGTGATAACATAACATTTAGAGAATCAACACATAATTTCTCAGAACAGCTTTACCTTTTTTAGAAATCAATATAAAAAAATGTATTTGGGAAACTGTCTGTCAAGCTTCATGAACCATGGCAAAGTGAACTTCTCCTGAATTGGAAGAATGTGCTTTATTTATGGTAAAGCATTTAAAGGTGATAATTGATTTCTCCCAATGTTTCTGGCGTATGTCAGGGAATTTCTGAAGAGATTCTGGAAGACTTTGTATTAAAATTACAGTGTGTCAATCATGCCTAGCTTTTTAGAAACTACTATCATTAATTCGGGGATGGCAAACCAGGTAAACATTGTTTAAAAAATCACAAGTAACCTACCAATAAAAAAAAAGCTGTGAAAATTAGAGTAAGGCCTGTAAGATATTGTATATGGGGAATACTGTACAAGATCTTATTGAAACTTAAAGTATTTATTTCTGTTAGTCTCACACTGAAAACTGACATTTTGAACAGTCATCAAGGAAGAATTTTCTTAGAGTGATTATTTTTAAAGACTTGTTTACTGGATAAGACAATACAGTAATCAGTTTAAAAGCTAAGTTATGCAGTAACTTTGAACAGTAAATCTCTATCTACCTTTTTAATTGTTAATGATATCTGAGTTTGTTCTCATGGTACAGTCACATGACTATAAATGCTTCCTCAGTACTTACTGCATCTGTAGCAGACTGAAGAGACATCCTCTATCAGTTTAACTTTTACCTTCTGCATTAAATTCTGAACTGTATCACAAAAGAACTTTGTCATTGTGGACAATTATATCTTACCAAAAGAGTTAAATAGACAAGACACTAGTGGGTGACTTCTTTCAAAAATAAAATCCACCAGTTCTTTATATGTGCATTTCTTTCAACAGAATATTGAATATCCTACTCAGCAGTAGTAAACTCAAGAGAATTTGATTAAAAAAGATGAAGAACACAGATCTGGATACCTTTCATCAGCAAATCTACAAGGTATTGGTATTGAAATAATTAGGGAAATGATCAGATTCTAATAATATTAACCAATACTACCCTTATCCTCTGAAATAAGAGCAAGGCTTTTCATACTAGGAATTTGTTTGACAGCAATTTCTCAATAGTCAGAGTTCAAGACCAAAGTTCCCAAAATTCCTGAATATACTTTCACAGCCTGGGCATGTCATTTGAATTTTGTCCAAAGAAAATGATAACAACATTGTCAAGGAGATCTCAAGAAAGAGAGGTCATTGTCCTCAGAAGCATTTTGTTGTTGATGCTACTGAATATCATTCTGCATGATCCGGGAGATTCTCTTGGGAATGGATTCTAACTAAGTAACAGTTGCAGAGAATTCTGATGTGACGATGGCTGAAGAGAGGCCACGCAGAAAATCTGTGAGACAGAAGCCAACATACAGGCCACCAAGCAGTGTCCTGTGCTCCATGCAGCTAAACAAATCCTATTTCAGGAGAAAAAAAGCTTATTTTTCAGGAAAAAAAAAAAATTACCTCACACTCCTAACTTTTGAAGGAGATGGCAATGAACAAGAATATTTAGCCGCAAAAGAAAGAAAACAAGTAAACAATTATCTACACCTTGCAAAGCTCAAATCTATGCTATTTTTATGAGGTGTTTATTTAATATAGAATATGGAATGAATTCCCACTTAACAGGGGCTATGCTTCAGATTAGAATTTCTAATATCTTAACAAAACCCTAAAAATAGTAAAATATCTTCTTAAAATAAAGTAGACACTTAACAAACTGCACACACCCCACTGCCCCCAAATCCACCTCTATACAGACCTTCACAGCAATCTTGCCACATCCTGAGGTCCAGTTTAGGAATATCTTCACAGCTACTATATCCATGTGGAAATTCAGCCACCTTAAAGACATCATGCTGTACCCTGGTTATGTTGTCACCATTGTCACACAAAACTCTGGCAAGAGATGTTTGCTTGATCTGAGTGAGCTGAGCAGGCGTGAACACACCCGGGTTTTCATACCATAACCTGTAATCTCACAGAAAAGACAAGTCTGCTAGTGAAAAGAAACAAGTGGCAGTTTTTCAAAGATATTTCAATACTGTGTTCAGAATGAAATGAATTATCTCATAAATCCTGTTCACAACTCAACATTCTATCAAGTGACTGATCCAAATGCAAAAATGTTAGTTCCTAGTGTCACTTAAGCACTAGCTGGTGTCATGCTGACACTCTGAAAGGCATGAAATCTTCAAGAAATTATTTGATTTCTCTTCTAGTCTCAATTTGATGTCTTGAGTATCTCCGGACATCTAAAATAGCACCAGACTACCAAGTTAAGGGTTCTTTTAAGTAAGAAACTTAAATGACCATAATTTCTTTCTTTAAGCAACTTTCTTATGGTCATGAAAACCTTTTGATGGAATTGCTGAGATTAGAAGAATGGTTAATCTATTTCTAGTTTACTATCACAGTAAGTAAGATGATTTAATTTACTAACAATTTTTCTTCTTTTAAACTATTTTCATGACTATGCTGATTCGGGAACTTTCTCATACATGCTCAGTTAATTCACTATATTCAAGAAGAAAACTCTATGGTTTCAAATAGTTTGTTTTTCATACTTAAAGAGCTAAAAGCCTGTTATCAATAGCAAATATAAATAATACATTACAATAAAAGGCAAGCTTTACATGGAAAAGAAAATTTCTTAAGTTACTATGCAGGATTTGAAAACATTTTACACCATTCTAACACATAGGAACTGCTCACTGGGACATTTTTATTTGGTCTCCCAAAGCTGTATCAATATTGATACTCTTCCCCCCACCTATTTTAAACAGAAACCAAAACCAAAACCAACCAAAAAAAAAAAAAAAAAAAAGGCAGCTCTTTAAACTTCATGAAAAATCAAAGCCAGTAGTAAACTTAGAAGAATGGTCAAGAAATTTCATTTTAACTATTTAGTGTATAATTTTCATAAAGTATTGAACAGTGGCCAATGAATTTCCAAGTACTATAATCAGATTCTCAAATTTCCATCTTCACATAAAGTTAGGCTCCCTTCAAATATCTCTCCTTTTTCATGCATGGACACATCTGCTTTGCATGGTGTTACCAGCTTTGATCCTCTGCCCATTGAAAAGACTTTTCAAAGAAGTAAGAGTTGCTTTCATTATGTCTAATAATATTTTACTATTTGCTGACATGTTGCTTCCAAATATTTGTATTCCTGGGACAGCAGAATCCTCTTTCCTAAATATTCAGTGTGTTCCTATTGTTTCTAAATGTTGTATCAGAAAACAAAACAAAACAGAAAAAGGTGCTTTTGCTGAAAAAATGGAAATATATATATATATATATATATATATATATAAAATATATATATAAAAAAGAAGTATAGATATCCTGTTGTGACACAAATAGGTAATTATCACCAGTAACTTGGAGCTCATATTGCATATATTTCTTCCCCTTTTACTCTCTCTACTTCAGGCATGAGAGTTCTGTGCTTCACAGTTTTATTTTTAAACATATTTTATGTAAAAAAAGTTTAGTAGTTCTTTTAAACAGCATAGAAAAAGGATTGGGTTATTGATTACAAAAAAAGCCTTTATAATATTCTAAGTAGCAATTTAATAACTTAATGCAAGAAAATAACATTAAATAAAGAGAATCAAATCTAATTTCCTAATTCTTCCTCTGTTTTCCTTTCATTAGGATTGAATTAATCAGCCTAAGTCTATGTACTCTCATGCCATGAAAAGAACAGGATTCTAGGTCATAAATTATGTTAAAATTAGGGAAATGTTGATTTTCAGATGCTGAACAAGTATGCTGAAAATGTGCAAAGGAGATCTGGTTGCTGTGACAAGAGAAATGACTACTCTCTTATTTCAGGTATTCTAAAAACTGAAAATGAGAAATTTTTCAAAATTAAATATATTTATATTTATAATTATTTAATTTATATTCATATTTGCACATATTTAGAGTATTTTACTTTAAATTATTCTAATTATAAATATAATTATATTATATAATTATAATTTAAAGTAATTTTAAAATAATTTAAAGTAATTTAAAAACAACTATCAAATTATGGTCTTTGAATTAACCTGTCTGTTTTTAATACTTTTTTGGTGCACAGACTGCTTGTATTGTAGTATGCATAGGGGTTATATATACAGAGTGATACTGCTCCAACATATGCTTAAGTAACAACCACCATTTCTTTGCCAATAAAATAACTCAATAACAATGAGAGAAGCATCATTGTTTCAAAAAGGTAAGTGACTTGAATATTTGGCAAAAGGAAACTCAGCATATGTTGGCTGTTGTGTTTTGGGGGTCAATATGATATTCATCACAAAAAGTAACAGAATTAAAATCATGGCTTCTAACAATGTTTTAAACATGTATTCTTCTTCTTTCAGTAATATTTTACAACCATAAATGAACATAAAATGGAGTTGGTTTTGGAAATATCATGTTGCAATTGTTATTAAGCATCCTTAAGTTAAAATTCATTTTGGTTTCCGTGGTATTTTAATGTACCTGTCTCCATCCCGAATACGCCTGAACTGCGTGCTTAACAGACACATCAAAGTTGGCCCCAGTCGACTCCCTGGAACTAAGTCTTCCACCATTAGAGCAGGAAATAGGTCTATGTTCAGTGGGGAGCCATACAACCTATAAATTGAAAAATACAAATACTGAATAACAAATACTTTACATTTACAAAATAATCAGTACATGGTGAAGCTAAAATAACTCACAAACAACTCACAGGAAAAAATGTAGTGATAGCACTATATCTTTTGTGAATAAGTTGTGAGTGTATACGCAAGAAATCCTCCAATGCAGGTTGCATACACCATGTGGGTCTGCATGTCTAGCCTGCAATTTTTTTTCTCCTAGCAGCTTCCTTCTGATTTCTTAGAATTGTTTCTTTTTTATAGATTCTCTTTCTTGTGCCTCTGTACACCCGTTTTATATTTCTATAGCTGAGACTAATTCTCTGTCTTTAATTTTGAGCAAATAAGCTAGGGGGGCTGGTAGATGTAGACTTAATTTCAAACACCGAATCTCTAAAGAAGAACTGATTACTGGTAGTGAAGGATGTCCACATGACAGTACAGTGGACAATACTGACATTTGTTTCACTGTACAGAATTAATGGAATTGAACATCTATATACTTCCATGAAGTTGTCATTTAATATGACCTTACACTGAAATAGCATTCATATTTAACAATATTTACAAAACTAGGCATTTCAAATTAATAATTTCATGAACACATGCAGTATATATTACTGTATATATACTGTATATATTCTTACTGTTCATAGAGATGTAGAAGTAGAGAAATTATCTGAATGTGGAAATTATTAACATCTATTTTCTGGTACTGATGGAAGTTTCTTAAAAATCCATTAAGTCTTTCTTAGCAAGTATCTTTTCCTAGATAAGACATTCAGATACGGTTTTTGCATGCACATTGAGATAATTGACTTTTTCTTCACCTCAGGCTCACCTGCTAAGTTTCTCCCTGATTTCAGGATTCTTAATTTCATTTTTCAGATCTTCAAAAGTCTGAGCTGAAGAAAGATTACAGTAAACTCTAAAATCATGGTAGGGAGGAATTCCATGATCTCTGCCTCTCTGAATATTCATAGCTGCCAGATCTAAAGCCACAGTACGTGCCATGGAGAAGAGTCTTTCTGTTAATTCTGTATTGAGTAATTGTGAGGGGACACGCATCTTACCAGCAACACCAAAAAATCCCCTTAGAAGTGGATCAATGCCTCCTTCATTTACAATCCGAAATGGAGAGAAGAATGCCTTGTGAAGAGGTAGGTGGCCTTGTGGAATAGGTTCAAAGTTTTCATCCAGTCGATACAGAAAAGGATTAATGAGTGTGTGACCAAACCTAAAAGCGGCAGTTGCAAACTCATTAGTTATGCCAGAATTAACACTGGGATCATAACCCTTATATTCGCCAAGCATCTTCATGCCTACCTCTCCAAAGATCTTAGGGAGCCAGTGGCTAAATGTTATGTGTTGCATTTCTGCACCAACAATTTTGCGTGTTTCATGATATATTGTGTCACCGTCCCAGTGAGGATTGAGTTTCAGTAGCTCTGTAGCAATTCTGTTGTGTTCTCTAAACCACAATGTGTGGATGCTGGTAAGACCCAACTGTTCATTAGAGCGCTGATCACCAGCTAAAAAGCAGGGTATTGGGCTTTCATTTTCATCTCTCATACATTCTGTTGGTGGGCCAGTGGCAAATGGAAGAAGGGGCTTGCCAGATCTCTGTACAATGCCTTGCCTCAGAAGACCCCTTTGACTTGCCAAGTCCCTGATTTCTAGTGCTTCATGGTCTGAACTGCCGTACACATTGGACGCATCAATGTATGAAGTCAGCTGGTTGATCTGTTCTCGTGGGTACACAGAATTCATCAGGAGAGATGTCATGCCGCTTCCACAAACTGGGCTGGAACGTACGAAAAACATGCAGCGTGCACCATTTCTAACTCTGGGATCGTTTGGTGGTATCATGATTGAAAAGCATGGAGGATCATTTGTACAAACAGAACTGCAATGCTGACCATCTGAAAACCTGGCCTCACTTAGCGCAGCCACAGTGAGGTCAAGGTCATGGTCAAGAAACTGACCCCACTGCATGAGCATGTGAGTGTACTGGTCGTCAGGAGTTACGGTTTCTGTCCCGATCAGAGTAGTTGAAACCAAGCGAGGCATTGGGAGTGCGTAGCCATTAGAGAGTCTTCTGGGTTCAATTCCCCGAGGCAAATTAAATCCGTTTTCATAGACTGACTTTAACAGACGTTCAAAAGCTGTCAGAGAAGCGCCCCACATGGGATGCTGAAGGTTGTTGCATGTTCCATCGTGTGTCCTGTACTTCTGGTGGAAGCACATATCGGAGCAGTTGTTCACTCGTCGATGAGCTGTACAGCCTGAGAGATTGGCTATCAGATTCAAGTACTGTGGGGATACAAGGTCATTATAGTGATAACCTGAAAGAGAAAACAGAGAAAGAAAACTATCAGAGAATTCATAGACTCATGGTCCCCCCACAGATCACAAATGTATTTGAATTTTGGGGTTTTTTTCTTTTTTTTTACATTTCCCATCAGATTAAACATCCCTATTTTTAGATAAGGACAGCAATAATCATATATGTATATTTGAGCATTAGGTCATTTGAACAACTTTAGCACCACTAGGTCAGAAGGAAATATTCTAAAATGCCAATTCAAGTGCAACTTTTACAAAATTATCACAAAAGGAATTCATTTGGTCATTTAGAAAAGCAGAGATATTTTCAGAAATAAAAGCTTCATATTGAGACAAATACAACATTTTCCTCATGTTAGTAAAAGCATTTCAAATAATGTTAGTAACACTAAAATGGACTTCAAGACTAGCTTTTGAGACTTGCTCATTCACTGGACAATACTATTTTGTTTTGCTTAATTACAGTGAAAGTTTCAACAATGAAAAAATAAAATAACCACCAGCAATAAAGCCAAATGTGGAATGATCTCTAGGACAAATGTTGTGGAGTAACTCATATTCACATTACCCTGGATGAGTTTCTATATAAAAGTAGTGTTTGTGTTGCACTTGGCACAGATTTCTTCTGCAATCCACACCATTCACCTCTGGGACTAAAACATACTTATCATTTTCCTGTATTTTTTTCTCAGTTCATAGAAAAATAATACCTACAAAATATATACTGTAATTCATAGAATTATGTTTTTAGAACCTCTAAGTAAGT
Organism: Vidua macroura; assembly: GCF_024509145.1. Taxonomy (NCBI): domain Eukaryota; kingdom Metazoa; phylum Chordata; class Aves; order Passeriformes; family Viduidae; genus Vidua; species Vidua macroura. The sequence continues at coordinate 96,415,996 of NC_071573.1, forward strand.
TTATGTACTGCGTGATCTCTGTTGTGATATGATGGCATGTGGAAGGACTGAAGACCGTAAGGCCTCCCAGCACAGTGTTGGCTGACTGGAAATAGTAGAAGAGTCAGCCTGTGCCTTGTCCTTGCTGCCTATTAGGAATCATTGTAAAAGCGATTTTTACTTAGTAACATTTGGATTTCATTTCAGGGGGAAAAATTCTGGCTACGTCTACATTATCAACTTGTGTAGGTCAACAGAAATGTCTCAGTAAAGTGAAATTTTTGCTGCTGAGTAAGACATACCTACTGTATCCAAGAATAAGTTTCCTTCAGAAAATCTTTACTTTGTACTCCTGGACTGAATGTGGGCCTGGACCCAATTTTTCATTTAAGTTGAAAAGAGTTCACATTGTTCAAGACCCTATCACAAATCATACCAAAGCACAGTAAGTGGAGATAAATTCAAAAAGGAGCCACTGGTCCAAAGCAAAAGGCATACTATGAGTGACTAATGGATATAGAGCGTGGATAAACAAGGTTCCAGGATCCAGGAGAAAGTCCAGGAGGTGGAGTGTTTGGCAGTGTAGATGTACGTTTAGCTAATTAGAAACCATCATACATCAACAGGGATCTTGATCTGGAAAGCTTGCAGTCAGGAATAAAACCAAACAAGCAGTATAAAGTCAAAAGGAAAAAAGCAAATGAGTGAGTGTAGAGGGGTACTGTGCTCCCACAGGCTTCAGGCGTTCCCAGCATGATGGCAAACACTCAAAAATATGAACTGAATGCAGTTTTGCAAGAGGTCGGTATCGGTTGATTGCACACAGTTGGGAAATGTTACTTTTAGTCCTGAGCTCAGTCCCAGTGTGCCTGCAAAGACAATGGTCTTCATCTAAATTCAACACATAAGCATGTGCTAGGCACAACTGGCTCTCTGCCAACTTCCACAATGCAGGGCAATTGCAAACAAACTACCTAAAGCCCAGCCTTGTCTTTGCCTTGAAAGGGACTGGGTTGCTCAAAGTTGCCCAGCTGGGACAGAAGCTGTGCTCAGCCAGGGAAGCTGTTTTCTCAGCCTCAGGCTATGAGTACTCCACAAGGTTTACAAGTCAAAGCAAAGATATCAGAGACTTAGTGCTTGCATTAGGCAAAGCTAACACACTCATGTAGACATACAGAAATTATTTTATGGAATATTCCATACGAGGAAAAATAAATACAAATCACAGAGCAAAACCTGTAAGTGCCACTGGGTAATGCAGCAAAATACACACTTTGAGGCTATAATTGATAGCATATTAAAATATCCTGGCTCCCAGGGCTACCTGGCTGCCAGTTTAATTCTAGAACTATGCCCAGAAAACTTATCTTATTTATAATAACACTCCTGTTTAAATGATCATCATTCATTATGGAGTTCTTTGCTTATGATAATTATTCATTCAAATAAACATTTGTGGTTATCCTGATTGCCACCCCCACTGCTGAAATCAAGTTGTGAGCAAAACTCAACTGTGAACCTTTTGGGTGGAATGACCTTCAGTACTAATTTAAAATAAAAGGCTTGGGTTCTCTCTTTAGAAGTTCAAGTGGGATGTAATATTTCATGATGAATTAGATTTTGGCTTTCTGATGCCCGTTGCTAATCCTTAATTGCCTCTCCCATTGTAGGCACTAACTTTGCCTCTGCTCTCTGAATGGCTGGGCATTTCCAGTGCTTAGAAGCTGGCTAGCTCAATTCACATATTACCTTTTTTTTCAAAGCAAGAAAAATGTTTCATAGAGTCATAGAAATATTGATTATAAGGGACCTCTTATCCAGACTAAGCTCTTGCTAGAAGTAGAGCTGTTTCCAGCACTAGATACCTGTGTAGCTGGTCCAGCAGGCTTGAAAACCTGCAAAGTCTGAGACTCCTCCACCTTTCTGGATTACTTGTTTCAGTGTTGCACTGGAATTCTGGTGAGAAACTTTCCTAACATCTAATCTGAACCTCCATTAATGGCCATTCCCCTTGTTACACAGTCTGGCACTGTGGAGGAGAATTTGGCTCCATAATCTCTCCTTGGGATATTCAAAGGTTTTGCAACAACAACAACAACAACAACAACAAAAAAACAAAAAAAAACCACTCTGACTGGGAAACTGTCACGTTTCTCAACTGTTCTCAATGCTAAAGTGCTAAATAACACCTTTCATTTGGCTCTGTATTTCAAAATAAAATTAAATAAGGACAAAATTTACTATTAAAAATTGGAGTATTGGGCAGTTTAAATGAAAACAGATTTATTTTACTATTCAAGTTTCCCTAAAAGCCAGGTTTCTTTGGATTCTGTAGGTCTAAAAAGCAAGATCTGGTTGCAAACAGGATTACCAGTATCACAAAGAGTTGCCTATTTTTGTTTTTATTCACTAGTATCCATAGGCTTTAATGCCACTTTTTGGTGAACCTTAGGTGTTTCACTATTATGAATCCTAGTCAATCAGTTCTCACACATCACATTTTATATATTGCTAGTACCATATATTTATAGCATATATATTCAATATTCTTACATATGCATCTAATCAGAGAACCAAACCAAATGGGGTGGCTCTTATAATACATCAGCCTTCAAAGAATTTTGAGTATGTTTTTGTGGTAAACAATTCATCAAGAATTATCTACTGGGCTCTAATAATGAGTAACAAGCTGCTTTGATTAGCAAATGTGACAGTACACCACAAAGCTTGTTGTCTTTGGTGTTATAAATACTTGATAGTTCATGGTCAGTGTTAAAATTTTCAGAAGTTACAATAAATACTCTATTATAAACATCAAAAGAATATAATGAGTAAAAGTATTTCCTCTAGATTGTCAGTGTAGTTTTTGGCTATGTCTCAAGTCTCAAAAGCTCTCCTAAAACTCTATCATTATTTCCAAATGCTTCAATCCTATGTTTCAAGCCTATCCACCCATATATCTACACACATTAGCTGTACGTACTCCAGCTGGACTTCATGAGTTTGACTGGAATCCAATACCTAAAAGGCAGAAATTAAACCTCACACTTTTTTTTGCTAGCTATAAAAAGCAACAAGAACTGTATTTCTCATTACATCATGTCAGTGTTAAACAAAACAATTAGCTTAGTTTGACAGTCATAAAGTAGCAAATAATTCTTTGAATACTGTTGTGGTACATGCAGAAACCTTGGTTTGTAAAGTATACAAATCTTTCTTGTTATGTCATATTTTCTCCTTGCCAAGGCACGCTGATATTAAATGGTTTTTCTTAAAGAAACAGGAACAAAACACTGCTTAATTTTACCACACAGGAGAAAAGTCTGTTCTGCTTTGAGACTATGAGACAATGATCCTAATAAATAAACACACAGAGAATTAACAAACAGGATGCATTATGCACTTCCATTATACTAAGTTTGACCAGCAGAAGAATCAGAATCTGAACTTTTTCCTAATATGTCAGTGTGAGAAAAAACATTCCACTTGGAGAGCTCAGAGTTATATAGTGAGCAATGTGCAAACCAAGGATGGAATTTGGTAAAATTTTGCAAAGTCAAATACTTCACTGTTTTTAATGTAATGGTTCTACAATTGGGACCAAACCTCAGAGAATTAATGTCTCCTGAAGTATAATGACTTAAAAAGGCAAATACATGGCAAAACAGAAGAAAAAGGAAAGAATACTGACTTGTTCCATTCAGGTCAACCATTAGACCATCTTGTACATGATCTTGAATAAGCTGTAAGGTCCTTTCAAATATTTCCCCAGCTCTTGCTTGCTCAACAGTGTATGGGTCCCTTGGGTATCGAAATAAGGCTAGCAAATCATTTGGAGAACGAGGACGACTGATAGATAATTTGGAAAAAAATAGTAAGTGTACACAGGAGTTACAAAACAACAACACTACATAAATCATATAAATGTTCAGCAACATGATTAGTACATACCTTGGTTACTCATCTCAAAATGGAAGGCAAACCAAGAAGAAAAAAATTCAATAAAATAATAAAAAATTAAATATTTAGTAGTAATTAAATATTTAGTAGCATTTTAATACACATAATCTCAGCAGAAGAGCTGCTGCAGTGAACAGAGATCTCAGCAAGAGTGTATGAACAATAAAAATCTTTACATGTTAAACTGTTAGTATTCTCAGAAACAACCAGACACTAACAATATCTTTTAACTAACAAGATGGTTTCTTGTTTAATAAATCTCCCATTATTTCTAGTATATACAAAATTAATTCTGACTTCTTAATGAAAAAAAAAAAAAAGGAGATACCTGTCAAACAGATGTGTACGTGTTGAATTTATTGCTCTGTCAACAGTTGCAATTGCTTCCACAATTGATGTTTGTACAAAAGGATCTCCATTTCGGCTGACATTAGGAACTAGAGAAAAAGGAATTCACATGTTATTGCAAAAATGGCCACACACAAAAAGATACTTCCATAAAACAGAGTCTAGACACGACATCATTTCAGTTCTACAAAGTAAACCCTTGTTCTTTAAATCTTAATTCATCCAAATATAAAATTCTTAACCATTTTGGAATTCTATCAAGGCATATTAAAGTAGAATAAAATTAATTTAAAACAGAAGTTAACCTAAGTTTAAAAGTCATCTAGCTTATAACTCAAAACCAAGATAAAGATAAATGCATAGAGTGTTTAGCTGTCCTTTAATTAGACCTACAATTTCAAATGCAGATGACCAAATCAAAAATTAATTATTATTATTATTAAGGGTTTTTTTCTGGTGTATTATCAGATTTCAGGTGTTGGTACCAAGAGCCTGATCTATAACCACTGAAATCAATGCATATTTCCCCTTTGATTTCAGCTAGTTCTGAATTAGTATTGAATTCAATATAAGAACTTAAAGGGATTACAGGAATGTGCTGCAAGTGGTACATAATGAACATAATTTACATAATTGAATGAACATAAATTAACATTGTTCTTCTCCTGGTCTTAGTATAATAAGCAACACAGATTAATTGTAAAGGGCGGTAAATATTTTTTTTAAATTTAGATCACTACTTTGTTTCCTACTTTACAATTATCTTTTTAATACTAGATTATAACTCACATGCTTAAATGCTATTTAATAACCATATACAACACTGGAAACTCAATAATGCATAGGCCTTTTTATACAGTGCTTTGTTGCAGCTGGATGTTTGTACAAACTATGTAGGACTAATAACCTTCCTTTCAGTCTAAACTAAGAACTACGAGATCCAGGGGCAACAGCTAACAATTTCCAGAGTGTGTTTAGATTGGAAAAGTCACACAGGAAGAAGGGTAAAGTAGGGAAAAAGTCCAAAGCAAATATACTGGTATAAAATCAGCAGATGTACAAAATCATCTGACATAAAAACTGTTGTTTATAAGCTTTTCATTACTTCTTGGTTTTTTGTTTTTTTGTTTTTTTTTTTTCCCCTTAGGCAACTTTTCATTATTCTTTCCTAAATGGCAGCTTAAATTGTCTCTACATGAGTTTCATAGTCTAGACCCACTTAATCAAACTCAACCATCTATACCATCAAATAAAACAGTCCCTGGAACTCTATAGCTGCAGATGAAGCCCCTTTCTGTGCCCTGAGGCCAGTCTCAGGCTTTTGACAATATATTCCCAGCATCCAAAATCAGCTGCCCCTTTCCACACTCCCTGAGGGCGGTAGACCCTGATCTGTCCTAATTACCAACTGCACTTGCTGGACAGCTTCATTTTCAATAGCAACCACACTGAAACACTATCAGATAAGCTGATTATTTTAGGAAGAAATGCCATTTGCGGGTTTAAATTTTACATTTTAGTTGTTTCAGCATGTTTGTGTGCCTTGAATGATGTAAACAGTGCAAAATTGCAGTCTGTAGAAATCCAGTGGCTGGTTACCCTCCTTAATGCTATCTACATTAGATGTAAACTTGGTGTTGCAGGGCTATCTTTCTGATTAATGGTATACGTTATACGTGGGCTGAATTATAAACCTTTGTTAGATGTTAACTATTCTGTACTTAATTTTTGTTTAGATTATTTATTGCTAGCAGTTCTTTTTTTAGACTGATTAATGTTAGAAGTTAAAGCTCCTTGTAAGAGTCTCCCACAATACTTTTTTTTTTTTTTAATTTGGGCAGGGTGGGGGAATGACTCTTACAAAACAATGGAAAAGAATGGCTAAAGGAAAACATCTTTAAAATATTATCCAACACAGCCAGCAAAACCTGTTCCCAGCTTCTATACACATGCCTTTATTTGGTCTCAGTCTTAGGAAAGTGTTTTGGTTTAGAAACATTCATAAAACATTGCCCTGTTTAAAAGAAATTATGCCAGGCAAGTTTTTAGGAATTTCTGGCTATATCATTATAAATACTATCCACACAGCAATTAACCAATACTTATAATCTGTCCACTTTCCTCCTTGATCGTCTGACAGCATCAGTTTTAAAGTAGCCATAGCAAATCAGCATCTCATATCCCACTAGTTTGAAGGAGAAAATTAATTTACAGTTTCAGATGGAATGCAGATTAATTAAGTGTACTTTCACTAATTTTAGGTTTATTTATGCTACAGTTTGGAAGAAATTACCCATATTACTATTATTAACTGCAAATCAGCAAATAACTAGTTTTTTAGTTTGTTGATTTCAGCAGATGAGAATGATCAATTTACACCTGTGCTAAGTGATTGAAACTCATATCACTGGGGTTTTATTTCAACTCATGATTTCATTTTTCAGCACTCTTAGTGAATTGAGAACTAGCTAATCTTTCCTAAACAAAAAATGGTTTTTTGCTATGCATCTCCAGAGTAGCCAGATTAACTGATTTTCATAGACTTTCTTTCCTTTCCTAATTCATACATGTAGATATAGGAATCTTATTACTGAATGATTCCTAGCCCTACAATTTTTCTCTCCTGAGTAATCTTTACAGATTAAAGAAATAATTTTCATAGAAGAAAGTACAGATTAAAAATCTACTAAAAGCAACCTAAGACAGGAAACATCATAGTTTTATTGATACTATGGCACACAATACATTAGAAAAATCACTGGTACATCTTTATCAATTTAATAAACAAAATACAGAATATCCCAAATAGCACTGGGAAACAATATCCAATATATTGAAGATATCTTCACACTAATCTTCAAAATACCAAAACAATCACTGTTCTATACTAATTTTTTGAAGATACAAAGATATTGTCTTATATTCCCTACTGAGAGACAGAAATTATACCATTTTCTTTTCTTTTCCATCAAAATTAAACTGAAAAGTCAGCTGTTTCAGTCAATAACTCAGAAAAGCTCTATGGTCAATCTTTGTAGAAAATTTATTTCCTTAGCCTCTTTTGCTGCTTTATTGACATTTATTACATAGTAATAACTGTTAACTATTATTTGCCATTATTAATTTCAAATTATTAGAACAAGATCAAATATTCTTCTTTTCTTTCTGTTTTCTCTTTTAGCTTCTTGAGGTCCATATAATATTCCTGAACTGTTTTGCAATAGTTGCAGCCTAATTTTCAATGAAGTGCTGTAAGTGTCCCTTTGAAGATGCCAGAAGACATTTGCCAAGTTATTTCTAAAAATTAGACTGGGTATTTGAATAGCAAATTTTAAAAGCTCTAAATAATATCTCAGGAAGAAAGCTGAAAGATTAATTTGAGCCTAAAGCATAGTTGGTTTTGGAGCTTAACATCTAGAGATATTCTTATTACGACATTACCATCTTACTAAAGTATGGGAAAAAAAAAAGAATCATGGGAGGAAAATAGCCACGTGAATAAAATAACTAATTTAGTATCTTGACAACTTTGTTTCATTTTACGTGTTAGACAATTAGGACAAAACTAACAATCCAAGTCATACTGAGTCATGTATCTTACCATTTACACTTAGCACCATACTAACAGAGGAGTATCCTATGGTGTTGCGGGCAACACACTCATAGCGACCTTCATCGGCCGTGCCAACATCGCGAATGGTGAGAAATCCCTCCGGACTAACGTGAAATTTTCCACTCTCGGTTACCTGTACTCCATCCTGCAGGAAAGCCCAAAAAACACACTCGTTTTCATACATGATTTTTTTGTCATCTTTTTCTCTTCTGCTTTTATTTTTTATATTTCTTATTTTGTATGCCAAGTTTACAGTCAGATAGAGTTAGATAAGCTTATACAGAAAAATCACATGTACCTCTAAATTGTACAGTGTATTTCTTTACTTCTACAATTACTCATTATTACAAATAAAAGTATTTTAATAGGCTTTCACCACATAAGATCTATGACCAAAAAAAAAAGATAATACCACTTGAGAACATATTTTATTTTTCTCAAAATTAACCCACTGAAATAGATCTCAAGAGCTTTACATATATCAGTTCTTCATGTGCTATAAATTTAGAAGCTATTTAAGGTTCATTAGAGTAAATTTCTAATATTCATTACTTGAAGAGAAGAATATAATCAGAAAAATTGAATATCAATATTAGCAACTCATTAATTCATTGGTAACTCTGCTAATACTCTATAGTTTGATATATCAATTATTACATCAATGGAAATCAAAGCCACAAAGAGGTTACCAGAAAATTACCAAAGCCTGTCCTGGTTGGTCTCAACCTAGCAGTAGCAAATGGCTCCAGTACAGCATTTCTTATTATTTTATATCTATAATATCATTGAAAGTGTGAATATTAGTAGGCTATTCACACAGAACTGTCACTAAATACAGACCTTTTAAAGCATATATTATGAACTTTAGCTGGTCTGCATAATAATTTGCATAACTACATGTATATATTTATTTATATAAAATTCAGGCTTAGTATCTATATAAATGCTCTGTATTAAATACTTACTGATTGGACTTCAGATAATGTTTTCAGACACCATAGGAAGCAATAATCTGGCAACGTGCACTTTCAATAATTCAATAATTAATTATGAAGAGATGGAAAGGCCACTGCCTTTCTGCAATAACTGAATATGTTCATTACCTTATTCCATGTAATGACTGGCTCTGGCTCTCCTTGAGCACTGCATGGGATCTGCACGTTTGTGCCAACCTCCACTGTCATGTCACTGGGAACACTGGCAAACACAGGGGTCACTAAAAAAGCCAAATGATACACTGATAAAGTATGAAATACAACTGTGCAAAAGACGATCAAAAAATAGGTCTGTTTTTATCAGTTACTGAACATTTCTTGATCAATTACACTATTCTATCTGCAGGCTTATAGTTGCTTTTAACTTCATTTTAGGAATTAAATTCTCCTTGAAGAAACTAGCTTTCCATGGTGTGGATGTATATTCTGTGGATAAAAAGATGGCTGCATGATCAGGCCCAGAGATACTAGTGCATGGAGTTAAATCCAATTGGTGGCCAGTAACATGTGGTGTTCCCCAGTATTGGGGCCAGCCCTGTTTAATATTTTCATTGATAACCTGGCTGAGGGGATCAAGTGCACCCTAAACAAGGTCACAGACAACACCAAGTTGGGTGGGAGTGTTGATCTGCCGGAGAGTAGAAAGACTCTACAGAGGGAGCTGGACAGGCTGAATAAATGGGCTGAGGCCAATTGTATGAGGTACCACAAGGCCCAGGGCCAGGTGCTGCCCTTGGATCACAACAACCCCCTGCAGTGCTACAGGCTGAGGGCAGAGTGGCTGGAAAGCTGTCCCGTGGAAAAGAACCTGAGGGTGATGGTTGACAGCAGCTGAACATGAGCCAGTGTGTGCCCAGGTGGCCAAAAAAGCCAATGGCATCACGGCCCGTATCACCAATAGTGTGGCCAGCAGGACCAGGGCAGTGGTTGTCCCCCTCTACTCACCACTGGTGACGCCCCACCTCGCGTCCTGTGTCCAGCTGTGGGCCCCTCACTACATAAAAGACATTGTGGTGCTGGAGCATGTCCAGAGAAGGGCTGGTAACAAGTGACAGGACAAGATGAAATGCCTCTAAGTTGCACCAGAGGAGGTTTAGATTAGATACAGGGGAAAAAAAATTGCATAGAAAGGGTTGTCAAGCACTGGAACAGACTGTCCAGGGAAATTGTACAGCCACTATCCCTGGAAGTGTTCAAAAAAATGCGTGGATATAGCACTTAAGGACATGGTTTAATGGTGAACATGGTGGTAGTGCTACATTGACAGTTGGACTTGATGAAAGGTCTTTTCCAACCTTAATGATTCTATGACCTTATTTCTGATGTCTGCTTCAGGATGATTTTAAAGTACTCTTAACTTCTAACATAATAGGCTAGGAGTTGTCAAAAACCACTTAAGTTCTGTGAATTTAGAGCTCTGAAAAATATTTCTGTTAATAGCTAAACCTGTACAAATTAATCAGAATGAATATTGCATTAACTTGTCATCTTTTTTTTTGTTGTTGTTTTAATTTTTTTTAAGTAGTGACAACTGCAATTTCTCAGATGACAAAAGCAAAACCTTCCACGACTCATTCAAGTGAGTCTCTCAGCTTGACTTGCTGAGGCACTGAGTCTTGACAGAGCTCCTACCTCCATGACACCTATGAGCCTCAGCCCTTAAAACATCAAAAAATCACCTTAAATTCTAAGGCCAGAGTAAACTGTTACCTAAATCCACTGTGAATAAAATTAATGTGTTTTTAAACTCTAATTGTCTTCAAATCCAAACTGATGCCTGGCACTCAGATATCATCATAAAAAGCACATATAAGATTATGAAGACATTAAGAATTCTATTTCTGCTGTAATATATACTGCTATACCAATGTCATGATACTGATATTTAGGGGGGAGTGGAAGAGTGGGAGAGGGTGGAGGGTTGTGCTTTTACAGAGAAATAGTTGGCTCCACTGCAGTCATTTATACTACCAACCAAATCTGGCCCTACTGTTAAACTGCACACAAATGCCTGTAAAGGACCAGAAATCAGTTCAAATAAGGCATCCAGAGGCAGGTGTCCAGGACTGAGAGGTAAGAGAGTCTGGCTCTGTGGATGTGAGCTGAGTCACGCCAGCAAACAGACCTGGACCATTAATCTGTGTTTATTAACACTGATTTAACCACAGTGACCAATGACTAAACATTCCTCAGGTGAACTGTCCTTTTGGTAGAAGCCCAAAAGAAAATTTCTCTTCTTGCACAATTGAAAACAGCATTGCAGATAATCTGTGGAGAGCTCCAATTTCATGCTACATATTCAGCCTTCAATCTTATATTTACTATCTTTTGGTGACTGAATTTTGCAACCTGAGTTGCACAAAAATTGTTTTATTAAACTTCACTCAAGTCCAGTGAAATTTAACACAGCTGTAAAGATATAAAACTTTTTTAAACTGATACTTGTTTTACATAATTTTAATCAACATATAGGTTAAAAAATCATCTCTATTTTGACAATCTTAAACCAAGAAAAATCAATAGAATTTTTTTCTGACAAACTTCTAAGCTCATTTGAGACCCTTTTACTAATATACATTAATTTTAAATTAGATCAGTAAAAAGAAATGCTTTGAATTACATGTTTTATCTCCTTGAATTCAGTTAAACATAAAAAATACTTAAATAAATTATGAATGGTAATACGATTATAATTTATCATGGAAGTAACTTAGAATTTAATTGAAAAAAAAGCATAAAAATGGATTTTGGGGTTGGTGTTTTAAGACTTTTGTGTCAGTTTATTTTCAGTACAAGGAATGACTTCTTTGTGAAGTTTGTTCTGCTTCTGTAAAATAAAGTGTTCTGTTTCTGGACATGAAACATTATGTTAATAATACCACTTAACTAACATCATAGAGCCTTATTAGAAACTTAGAGCCTTATTAGAGCCTTATTAGAAGCTAGACTTTTCATAAAATAAAATATTTTCCAATGCATAGGAATACGTCATCCTCAAAGCAAACCTCCACTTCTTACAAAAAAAAAAAAAAAGTAAATCAGATAAACCTTTCCCAGAAGACAGACTGTTCTAATGGAATGATACCCTGCACAAATACTGGCAAGTTTCCAGACTTGTTATCTGTTGGAAATCACTGGGATCTAAAAGGGGATATACTCAGAAACAATCACACACAGTACTGTGTATTTTAGTGTAAGCTTAAATAGTTCTCTTTTTTTCTTTTTTTTTCTCCCAGCAGCTGTCCATGGGCTGTACCTCTAGGCTGTACAGTCAGGTACACAACGATCCGCTGGGATCCAATAATGTTGACAGCTTGGCATTCATACTGTCCCTGGTCATGCAGAGCAACCCTGGAAATCCTCAGCGTTCCGGAGGATAGAACTAAGTGTCTTCTGTCAACAGACAACTGGCCTCCTGAAACACACAACAACATCATTTGCTCTTTATAGCAACAAAGTCCCTTGGTGTCAGAAAAAGGGAAGCCCAGGTTTTAAATTTTATAAAACACTGGAAAATATTAAAGTTTCTTAAAAAAAAAGAAAAGAAGTGTGAAACCTTTACTTCTAAGAAGATAAACATGAAAAGCAAACGCATTAGACATATGCACACAATCATAATTCTTATCACTTCTCTGTTTGTGGTAGAAATAAATATTTTCATTTAAGAAGCATGCTAAAGCATCCAAATGAGAAGGTATAAAAACACCAACATGTGTTACTGCTCATGTCATATTATTGCCATGTGTGTAAGACACAATTTATCTCATTTACCTAGGCTTAGATAATCTACAGAAAAATAGACATGGCCCTGAAAAAAAATGTAATATAAGAAAAATGGATTTCCATCGGTGTCTGTACCCTATCCTCCCTTTCTCAACATTTTATTTGATTGGAACAATCTAAGTAAAGGGAGAAACAGGGACATTATCAGCATCAAAATGACAAACAATTTGTTAAGAATCTACTTTATGTACCATAATTTCAAATTTCCTAAGAGTTATTTAGCCCGCTGCAGTTTTTTCACTCAAATCAAATGGAATTTTTGCTTACTGATAAAATATCCACTACAATATTTGTTCCTGCTGAATTTGGCTTAATGCCTTTAGAGCTATAACTTGATAGAATAGTCAGCAGAGTGCACCCCATTGTTTCTGTCAATGTGCATTAAGTAACAGAGATGCTGGTACAGTTGCAGGCTGGACTGTTCTGGTTTCTGTAGAGAATATATCCCACCTAATTTCAGACCTCCAGCTAATGACAGCCATCTCCACTTCTGCAGTACAACAGCAGTGATACATACTGCTATATATAATTTGCTTCTTAAACATTTATTATTAGGAATCTATTATGGATACATATTTTACTGACTCTTTTTTACTTAATAATGAAAAATGCTTGGGCAGCTATCTCCTGTGGGACACCTTGCCTTTCCCAGCTAAAGGAGAAAGAAATGAACTGTTTCCTTCAGAGACTGAAACATCTAAACAAATACATGCAGTTCCTTTCAGTAAAGAAGTGATTCCAATATGACTGCTAAACTATCCTGGTAGTTTAAAAGTAAGAATGGAACACACTTACCTCCTTTAGTCCAGGCAATAACAGGCTGGGGATAACCTTGTGCTTCACAAGGGAAGTCAACGGTTTGTCCCTCAATCACTGTTTTGTCTTGTGGAGTGACAGTAAACTGAGGTAGAGCTACAGAAGAGGAAACAAAGCCATTTCAAAAAAACAACTGAAAAATGCATGACTAAGTTACATACTATTTCCTGTGTAAGTTGAAATAGCTCATATTGGTGGGAAAAGGGATGCTAATGGAATTCTTTTATATTGTGACCCCTAAAGAGAAGAGAGTTAGGGTAACCACTTGTGCAAAAGGAACATCTCTCTTACAACCCGGCCCTGATGTCCGTGAAGGCATGTGGGATCTACTGTGACAGATCCAAAATAAGAGGTACAGTAAAACTGGTAGAATCAAACATAGAGTCTTCCCTGGATTAAAAATATTATCTTCTCTTTCTCTCAAAATTTCCCAGTTAAATTGTGAAGAGGAAGTAATGTAATCAAAACCTTCTTGAACTGCCTGTTTTCTTCCATGAAAGCAATGAGTGGAGTGTGGGCCAGGTTCTGCAGTAGCACTATGCACTAACTACTCACTATGTGAGAAGTATTTGTTCAGCTCTCAAAACAAAATTATACACTGGTAATAAATGAACACCACGCAGACAGGTTGTTTTGTATAGCTTTAGAATTCATTAAAAAGGCATTTGCAATCTTAACTGTTTGCCAGCTAAAGACTTTAACATGAGAACAGAAGCAAACAAATTTAAAGGTTACTTTAAGTATTTTGGAAATAAAAGTTCCAGCATGAAAGTGTTTGCAAAGAATATTATCTATATACACAGGAGACTTCTGATAGTTGATCTCAAATATTTTATAATCACACTATTGACATACAATATCAAAATTTTTGCAATCACAAGTTAGAGTACTTTGACTTTTGCTTTGCAGAAGAGATGTCTAATGCCTCAGCTGGCAGAATGATAGCTTCTATAAAACTCAGCAGAAAATGTTTCCACATTCACTGAAGTGTCTACAAAAGAAAAGTGGCACAGATCTGTATACAAAACTTCATTTCTATTTCTCCAGGTACAAATTCTAATCTCTAGCATTGCTGCCTGTTACAGAAAATATTTAATAATTCAAAAATTTGATACTGCTTGTTTGTTCCTCCATGCAAACAAAACATAAGAAGTTAACATTTTAAAACATTAAACTTCTGATAATAATCAATGAAATGTAATTTTCAGGGAAATAGTATATAATACCATACTCTGTGTAAAGTGTATAGCAACTTCCCTATGGACTACAATAATGCAATTAGAAGTAAAAACTCTTATGTTTTTCGTTTGGCTCTGTCAACTCAGAAGAAAAGACAAATCCACACAATTTCAAGTAATATGTCTCTCCCAGTTTAACATTATTTACCTTGGACTATGATGTATGCAGTCGCATGGATGTTATCTATGGTGTTAGTTGCAAAACAGGTGTACTCGCCACTGTCCTCCTGCTTTACATTTTGTATGTAAAGTCCTCCTGATGGAGTTATTGTGACACGAGGGTCATTTGGTAGAGGGGTTCTGTCGCCTTTGGTCCAGGTAATTCGTGGCTGAGGGTGCCCAGTTGCACTGCACTCCAAGGTAACACTCTCTCCAACCAGCACTTCAGTATTTTGTGGGTGAATCACAAAACTTGGCCTGGCTGTGAGGAAACAGCAAAGCCTAAATGCAGCACAGTTCTAATTTAGACAAATATAGTCTAAAACTGGGGACACCTGGGGGGATTTAATATACCTCTAATCATAATCAACATACCTCTAATCTTTGTGCAAACTCTGCCTTGCTTTAAGTCTAATCTAACTGCAGACATCAATAGATAAAAACAAAAGCTCTTAATTGCTCTGAAGTTTCTTTTCTCAACTCTCATTAAAACAATTTTCAAACATTTTGCTCTCTTATGCTGATCTTTATAAAGGTCTCTTCAGAGGCATGGACACTGAGACCCAAAACACAGTAAAAACTGCTGTAAGTGCACAAAAGCCAAAACTGATTAAGCTACATTTTAAGTAACTTTTTTCAAGTACATGAGTAATATGCAGTGACATTTTAAGTTTACCTGATGCTGTGTGTCAAAACAAAATGTTCTCACAGCAAAGATTGTGTTTTAAAAACATTACCATCCTGGACAGGAATTTAGTCCTTACAAACAAGAGGCCTCGGCTAGACAGAGCTAAAAGGTTCTTGAGCCAGGATGGCTGCACAGAGTGTGCCGAAGCTTCCATAAGTGGCCTGTTCAGCAGCTTGTGGTTTTCAGTATCCAGAGAGACACTGCACTGAGAAATGTTGTCATGCAAAGCCTCTTTACCTAACCCTTCTACAGCATACGAGACTATTATAAAAATTGCATACTACAATAAACATATTAATTAACTGGCTGAGTTGTATTTTTGTTCTAGGGATATTATAGCTTCATGATCTAGGTCTTAAGATGCCCAAGCCCAACAAATCTACATATCAAGCACCAAAGCATTCTATTTTTTAACAATCTTATTATCAAAACTACTCTCTATCTGAATGCAAAGTTCAGACTTAATGTTCCTTACCTGGTGACTCAAAGTATCTAAGAGTAACTTCCTGAGTTTTCACTTCTCCAGCCACATTTTTTGCCATGCATTGGTAAATGCCTTGGTCTGTTTCTTTAGTATTCTGGATCATCAACGTGCCATCATCTAGCAAGTTTAGACGGGAATCTTCTTTCATACTGAGCTCATTACTGAGAAGAAAAGGATCTGCTAGAGTTAAAGCTTTAAATCACAAGTGCAGAAAACTGCCAAATAATAAAATCCAGGAGATAAATTACCCAAAATAACTTGTGGGAAAAAAGAAGTTTTACTTTGTTAAAAATAATGGAACTTTACATCTTCTCCTAAAGAGAAGAAAAGGAAAAACAAATCATGAAACTAATTTGCTAATGCAAGTAATGCATCTTCAAAATGAAAAGTTAAAATAATTTTATGAGGAAAAGCTTACAGGGAAAAAAATAGTGAACAAATACACATACCTGGTCTTTAAAAGGTTGTTCTAGTTGGCAAAACAATTAAAACTGTTTCCACTGGAAGTATGTCATACAAGTTCAATATTCAAGATACCTTCTACTAGGAGAGAGATTAGTTGCTTCAAAACCATCTTTGTGGCAACCTCTGCCTGGACAGTTCAAGGAGCACTAATGAAGCTGATTGTATTTTGTACTGGTTTAAAATCTAAATTAAGGTCAGGTCTTCAGGTTAGGTCATGAATGAATTTCTGTGATATAACCTAAGAAGTCTTAAGGGGTTTTGTTAAAGGAACTGTTTCTCAGTCCACCCTTCACTACATGATGAAGAAAGCCCAGAGGAGGTTTGACATCACACATCTTATGTACAAAACACAGCCTACTAATCTATTCAACATACTGCTCAACAGGTTGATGGCTTTTGACTGAAATCTTGCCATATTCAACTACCTTGCAAACTACTTTGCTCTCATTCATGCAGCCAGGAAACGAGCCAGTCAATAATCCCTTGCCCCAAGCTCAAGTTTCTTCTTAAAACTCATATGTGTATTGTGAATATGTTTTCTTTGTGTATTATAAATACTTGAGCCAGAGGAAATTTTGAAAAAATAATTATACCATTCGAGTTCAAGGCTCTGTTCTTGACATACTCCATAAATACCTTTGCTGCACGAGGGGTTCTCACTGACATCAGCAGAAAGATCTAGAACCAGGACTCTAAACCATGCCATTTCATCAGCAACTGACAAACTAAAATACTTTATAGAAACTATAATGGAATCTATGTTCCAGGTCAGGTTTGTATAAGAGCATTATTAATCCTAAATCTGATTTGCTGATGGTAAACTCACAGTTCATGTGTCCATTGTAGGTTCACACCAGTTTAAGGGGGTGATGTGCTGGCACAAGGCTGGTTCAGCTGTGCTGTGCTGTGCCCAGTGCAGCTGGAGGGAGCCAAGCTCTGGGCACAGCCTGAGCAGCCACTCTGCAGCAGGCTGGCCCTTGGGCTGTTTAAAGATAGTCATCCTTTATAGAATCTTCCCCCATCTTCTAAGCGCTGAGGGAAAGAGACGCCCAGACAACATGTCCTATCTCCACCCCTAGAGGCTTTTAAGACCCATTGGGATGAAGCAACCTGGTATAATACTGCTTTGAGCAGAAGGCTGCACTAGAGACCTCCTCCAACCTTGAAGACCTCCTCCAACCTGAATTACACTACAATCTTATGATATAAAGACTTGCCTGCCCTCCATGTACTAGTTTGAGGAGGCTGGAAACAGATGTCTCTCTCCTCTCCTGGGACAGAGCTCAACCTTGGAGGGAAGATATCTCTGAGAAGCTAGGGCTCCAGAAAGAGCTCTCTGAAACTTTAATTGTATCTAGCTGGAGTCCTTAAAAAAAGTATATTTTGCTCCACCCCAAAACATATGCAAATGCTAAGTAATTCACAGACAGTACATACAACATGCCCACAGTGGATTGCCTGGTACTTCTATATAAATGATTTAGTATTACAGGTGTGAGCAGCTTTGCAGGTATTCTACAGCTGAACATCTTACAAATACTACTAGAGTAGCAGTACTTTCTAGTTACCAGCTCTTAAATGTTTAAAATTATTAATAAAAGAGCTATGGGCCATCATTACTTCATATGCTTATTTTAATTATAGCATGTTTTTGCTGTAACTATTGCATATATTACTATATACAGCACATGGATATGCACCCAGAAATGTACACACACACAGACAAATGTAATTGCATCAAGTTTCTCTCTTCCTCTTTCAACTTACTTGTTTCGAAGCCAGATAATTTCTGGTTTAGGATTGCCTTCAGCCCTGCAAGTGAAGTACACTGTATTCCCTGAGGTAACATCCACATCCTGAGGCTCTGATGTAATTCTTGGCCTCTCTATATCAACAGTAAAACATACAAGGAACTCTTACTTATTTTAAAACTACTAAAAACTGGTAAATAAAAATATTTCCACATCTTGTATAAATAAAAATATTTCCACATATTTTACATCATGTAAAAAATATTTTTCACAAATGTTTTGACTTAAAATATGTATATGCTTAGTCAGGATTAAATGCACTTTTCCCTGTGCAAAAGCGACTGTGGGATTTCTGACCTCCTTCGTTGTTCCTTAGGACCTTTCTGCAGACTGGAAATAGATTGTGCAAATTTGTATCAGGTTCTAAAGCAGCTGTTTTATTTATTTGAACAGAGATTCAAATTGCCTATGAAGGAAAAACTTTAAAGCAGCAAGCACAAGTGCCATTCAAAATAACTTCCTCTAGATAAGTATCAGTGCCTAACCTGCCTCCCAGAATAATTTGTACAGCTTGCTTCCTGCAGTTTCCATATTCAGGCTCCTTAGATGTGCGAAGAGCTGGTAGGATGCCATGTGCATTATTCTTGCACCAAATTCCCTTTGTACTATCTTTTTCAAGAACCTTGTAGATACTTATGGTCATAGTTCTCTTGATCAGAATTATATCCACCACATAACCAAAAGGACAGTTTACTTATTGTATACCTTGGCTTCATTATGTGAGTGGGCAGGCAAATGCCCATAGCTTGATTAGAAATCTGCATTTTGATTTCAGAACACAAGAGGTGCTGGGCCAAGTCACAGGGTGCCCATGGGGCCAAGCTAATGCTCAGTGGCAAAGGATTCCAGTGCCTGTGTGGGGCTGTCCTATTAATTATAGCTGAGTAAAACAAAAATTCAGTGGCCCAACCCCAATTCCTACATCAACAAAAATTTTAAAGCCCAGAACTGTGTCATCAGGGGCAATTCAGTAGAGCCTCTTTCTTTCCTTTCCCTCATACAGAAGGGAATAAACAACAATAATATTATTGCAATACCATAGACCCTAGTTGACAATCCTTTTATGATCAGAACTGAAATATAAAAGGAAAAAATAAACTCCTTTAGTATAATCACCTTTCGTTCTTCAAGGGGAAATTTCAAACATGGTTATATTTGTTTCATTAAAGATAGGCTGAAGGGTAAAAGCAATCAATCCTGTCAGAATGACACAAAACCAGAAGAGGAACACAAAGAGACTTCTAGAAATAACCAATATTAACCAGAGGTGATCAGCGTTAACAAACAGAACAACCAATTCTAACTCCCCCAAAAAACACAGTTTAGGTACATGCAACCCATTAAAAACAAGCCATCAGGAAGTGGCAAACCCACCACAGTTCAATTCTTCTGGTGTTATCGTGGCCACCGATCTTCCCTGGATCCTCCGTGGATACTCACAGGTAGCTGCTGCCTGAGCGTTACCCGACTCCGCGTACGTCTTCAGCAGCTCCGCCAGCCACAGGATCTCACAGTCGCAGTGGAGAGCGTTCGAGTCCAAACGCCTGCACAAAACAAGGAGCAGCCAGAGCTCTGTTAGCAAGCCCCTGCCATTTTGCTAGGATCAATATGGTTCTGTAATGGAGCAATGCCTTTATCTATGAATACACACAACAGCCAACATGCAATACAGGTGATGGTTACATGCTTATAGGCATTCTGGTAGTTTTTATTAGAAGAATGTGTGTTATTTTTACTGCCCAAAGAAAAATCTATATATACTATTTAATCTAAAAAACAATGATTATAAATAATCCCAATACAGGAAATAAACTTAAGACTTTCAGTAACTAAAGAAAAGAGATATAGAACAATGTTCTCAATCTATGCACATAAACAACTGAAGCACAGTTAAGAAAATAAATTTAATATTTAATATTTAATTAATATTTAATATTTTAAATAAAAATTAATATTTAAATACTGTAAAAGGCATTTGCAAGGAAGATAAATATTGCAAAAGAAGATGAAGTCTAATTGGGTTAAGATTTCATTAGTTCAATAATAATTCAATTTACTTACAGTCTTTTCATAGATTCTAAATGACTAAATGTTCCAGGAATCAAATGAGCTATTCTGTTGTTATGCAAAAACCTGTTAAAAATAAAGAAATATTCATGTAATAATTCAGATTTTGTGACACATTCATTTCATTTACATACTTCTGGAAGGTTTTCAGAAAATTTAAGAAAAATAATTTAACCTGTTCAGCAACTCATTGTCTGCTATTTTTTAAGCAGCCTCCAAGGTGTACTTGGGTATGTCCATGTGGGGAAAAAGAAGCCATAAGTAACTACAAGGAAGGGAGTTCATAAGCATTCAAATTAGAAATTTAAAAAAACGGTCTTAAATAAATAGTCTAGTTCTTCATTCATAACATTTATTTTAGGCCAAACATTGATCACAGATCTTTGGGAAGTATTTTTGCAAAAGAAAAATAAACCACAGGCAATGCTCACTTCTGCATGCCTCTAAGGTCAGCCTCACCAAAGTGTTCTTGGAAAGACTATGTAGTAGTTACAGTAAAAAAAATTGGCTTAAAAACAATCTATGGCAATTATAAAAATATTATTTTTTAGTTTCAAATGCTTGATTTAATTCAAATAAGGAAGCAAGCTGTCTTCTGAATCTTACCCCAAGAAAAACAAACTTACAGCCTTTCAAGTTTTGGAAGATGAGTAAAGGATTCAGGTTCCAACGTTTCTATTTGATTAAAGTGCAGATACCTGAAAATATGTTAAACAAAAAGAAAAATACTGAAACAATTTTCTTCATTGGTAAAATATTTTAAAGAATTTATTGTTTCCATACTGTTTATAGATCTAAATGGCCATAGTGATGTAGCAGCTTTTTTCTGTTACCATATGAATTTCATACTTGAATCTGAGAAATAAAAGACATGACAAACAAAGATTGCAAAGTGTTTGCAGATCACTATATTGACTGTGTGTGTGTATACATACATATGCAAAAAAACCCAAACACTGCTTTGGAGATTTTGGAGATAATACTTTGAAAACTACTTTGTCAAGTCTGATGTTCATTGTATGCATGCTTGAAACAATTTATCCAAAAAAATTATTTTTTATAAGAAAAATGTTAGAGGCTATTTAGAAAACATTTACCGTTTCCAGCACAATTACATTTTTCGTGGCCAAATGTTTTCATTTCCGTGAGTGAAAATTTCAAAAGATGCTGAGAAATCATCTTCTCTATTCCATGAACACTGGCATTTAAAGCTGTGAGTGTTCTCAAAACCAAATTTGTAATATAAACCCAAGTTTGACTAATTTGACTTTAGATAAAGGGCTTCCTAGCAATTGGTGCTGTTTGATGCTCTCTGATGCTTATGCAAGCTATTAACATTACACAACAATAAATCTACACAGTTGTTAATGCTGTAAAATTGAGAAAGTTAACATAACAAGACGATTAACCAGACTATTAACCTGTAACTGTTGTGAAAATGGACTGCAATGGCAGGATCATTCCAGCATCTACTATTTTGTGGAGATAACCCTGAAGCTTGCAGATGAGAAAACAAGATGTAATAGATGAGACTGGCACAAGAAACTGTGAAAATTGTTTGTAGACTTTGGATCTTGATTATATCCAAATGTGTTCAAAACTTTTTAAGTTTCCTATTTGACCTCTGACAAACTCAGGAACCTCTGGAGAATGTGTATAAACAGAAATCACAGTAGTCTGAAGAACAAAAAAGCCTGTCATTTAAAAGCAGTGAGAAGAACTCCAAGCTCCTGAAACATCAATCCCTCAGCATGACAAGGATAAGGACGTGGGGATTCACCCGTGCTGAGCCAGATGGTGGCTGCGCAGAGAGAAAAGCGGGAGAAGCGGCGATTCCGGCCAAGCCCTTGCAGGGAGCCCTGGAAGGCGCGTGCAGGGGGAAGCCAGGCACGTGCCTGGCAGCCTCCCAGGACAAGCGCGAGCCAGTGAGCGATGCCAGGGAGCAGTGAATGGGGACCACAGAAAAAGCCAATAAATCAGCACGGGTATGATCAAGCACATCGGAGTGTCAAGCCTGCTTACTGCCAGTGCAACGTGTGGCCACAGAGTATCTTGAACACAGAGTATGGTCTTGTTAGCACAAAGAACCAAGAACTGCATCACCCTGCTGGAACTGCCAGTTTTCATCTCCCCTTTAAAAATACAGGGTGATTTCTTCTAAATTAAAAAGACAGATCTCAAAGGCAGATATTTCCTGCAAGGTTCATTCCATTTGCCAGCAGACAGAAGAGAGACCTCAGTGAGGAAGGACTGGTAGGACAAGGACTGGGCATGGCCCAGCCATGAGGTGGGCAGGCACTGCTTGCCAGGAGCCAGGACTCTGCTCATCCACCTTCCAGGGTCAGCAGCATATGGGCAAGGTGGGGATCAATGAAGAAGGACAAAGGGAAAAACCAGGCACAACTAGAGGGTTTGTTATCTCTGAAGCAGCTTTCATTTTGGAAAAAAATTACAAACACTACTTCTTTTGCAGGCAGCAGTGATTTTTTTCCTTTTTAACTTTCTTAATTCTTCTTGCATTTTTATGCCTCATGAGCACCTTGCAAACATATCTCTTTATATTCCAAATAAATTAATCTCTTGTACTTCTTTGGCATTGACAAGGCAAGATTTGTAGGCACTTCTTATTGGAACAAAAAATAACATTGGTAAAAGCAGACACACTTAGGCACACAACCCCTTCTTCAGCACCACAAATCGGGCTGAAATTAGAATGAGAAAAAAAGAAAGAATACCTCTCTCAGATAGTTTAATATACATTTCAAAACTCAAAGCAGCAGCCCATAATGGTTGTTTAGTACTCAGGACTATTAGAATTACAGATGTAATCAATATGTGCCTGAAAAGTCACCTTGGTTTTCCAAACAAATTAAAAAAAAATATTTCTGTTATAAACCTTGCCTTGTTTACAAGCTCACACCATTGCAGATACAATAATTCAGGTGCTGAAGAACATTTTAACAGCTAACTTTACTTCATCAGATATCACACTGGCTAAAGCAGCTCAAAAAAATCAAATAATAAAGTCCAGCTGGAAAATACTCTTAACTGCTTCACAGTAGTTCGGCTACACAAGTTAGTTGGGTTTTGCAGGTCTTTAAATTATGACCTATAATAGTCCTGAGCAACTTATCGTGCAATTTATTAATAGAACAAGGTGTTAAATATCTGGCCAAAATAATTTGTAATTCAAAATAAATAGATGCAAAAACCAGATTGCATTTTAAGTCTACAATAAAGAGAATAAAAAATCCTTGGCATTATGGCCTACACATTAATCCTGTTTTATAACTTAGGTTTATCACTTCTATTATTTTCTTCTATGTAGCACATTAAAGTTTTGCAAAGGTATATTTTAATATTTTAATTAATATGGTAATTTCCTGGATTTAAAATTCACTTTAAAGGTAACCATATTCAGGAAATAATCTCACACTGGCATATCTTTATAGGCATCTTTTATGTTCAGAGTACAAAGCACTAAAAATAGTAGTATCATGTAATAAGTTAGATATTAAAAAGAGTTTCAGATTGAAAATTGAAAGAAAAAGCATGCAAGAGTGACTTTTAAATACCTACATGTCTTTCTTTTTTAATTCTAAACTCGCTATCAAGAATTAAATAGAAGGAAAGGAAATACTTATAGGGAAAAATAGTCCAAAGGAAAGACCTCAAGAGGAAGATTAAGATTTTATCAAATTAGCATAGTATAGATTGTGTTTCTTACTATTAATCTTCTAGGAGAAAAATTTACAGTAAAATTCAGTCCCAGTGGCATCTGTCACAGCACTAAATTTAGGATTACATCTTATGTAGCTTAGTAGTTTTTGTAGGTGAGGACTTTTATTATATATGGCAACTGTTCTTTTTCTAATAGTATCATCACATCTTTGAGGAAGTACTTACCCATTAGCTGAGTATAATATATGTTCTGAATATTTAAACAGCATGTTTGCCCTTTTGATTATTTGAATAAGAATGAATGAACATATATGTTCCATATTTATCAAAGAGCTTTCCCTGCTCAGGAACAACAAGTAGAAACCTTAAACCACAAGGAAAAATATTTTAATGTATGTTGTGATAATGATATAAAATATTGGAACAGGATACTTAAGGAGATTATGGAATCCTCACTGAAGGCTTTTAAAATAAGGCTAGACAAGTATCTGTTTCCATTTTGTTGTCCCTAGCTGGTCTTATTGTAGAAGAATAAGGATAAACTTCTCAAGGCCCCTATCATACCTTTTGGGTTACCTTGTTTGTTTATTAATTAATTATCTGACATAGAGTCATGCAAAAATCAGGAACTTGTCATATAAAACAAGAAAATAAATAGCAACACTTCAAAAATACTGAAAACTGAATTGAGGTAAATAAACTTAATATAATAAACTGCATCACTATATGTTAGTTAAGGTTTTTGTCTATTAATTCCCCCTAAATATGTGTATATATATATATATATATATATACATAAACTACATCATAACTAATAACAGCTTATAAAGAACAAAATTAGTATGTTAATATGAAAGTTAAAAGAAAATGCAGAATTAGGATTAGGTAAACAGATTTAAATAATTCCATTAATATTTGGGGATGCCACTAGTTAAATAATGGAGAGTACACTTTTTGTCCCTGATACATAAAACTCGTAAGCTGAGATCTCAAAAATTTGACAGACATTTGGAAGGAAAGCAATGTATACACATCTGGAAATGGACTCCATTTAGAGCTAGATCTTGGGATCCAAACTCACAACCTCCCAAGCAGGGTATTTGTGACATTTCAGGTGGGATTCAGTTGTCAGGCCCAGGCACACAGAGGCACAGACCAGCTGTCTAAGCCCAGGCACACAGACAGCCCTCCCTGCCTTTCGGGTGTTCTTGCTGCCTTCCGGCTGCCGCTCTGAAAAAATGCAAGTTTCCTGCAGCTTTCTGCTGTCTCTGCCAGACCCAAACATATGTCTTGCAGATTTAACAGTGTCTAAACTGGTACTAAGCAGCTACTTTTCATCAACTGACTCTCTCTCTTCATGCCCAGCCACAGGTGAAAAGTTAGGTGATGAAATATGTATGGCTCAGCGTATTCAAGTACCTAAAACTGCCAATTTTTCTTCAGAATTCACCCTAGCAAACAGGCTTCAAGACCTGATTCAAAGATCTTATTCCCTTGGCAGAAATTTCCAAAGGAAAAGCTATTTTGACTACATCACCAGCTAAGAATTCTGCTTCAGAGGTTTAAGGAGGAACCTGCCAGCTGCAGTAAATACTTGGGGGGATTTTGTCCCTTATACCTGCAACAGTACATTTAGGTTTTAGTTAGTGTAATTTAGTTACATTTAACTACATTTAGTTTCTGGTAACAACAATCACTAAAAATGTGTTTGCTTTGCTGTTCAGGTATTTTTTTAAAAGCAACTATCGGTTGAATTCTGCTTCACTGGAGTAGAAGAAATTACTGTGAAACAAGTCATTCCCTGAAATGTGGTCCACAGTGTCTACTTCTGAGAACTCTGCTGAGCACTGAGAACAGCACTTGGCTGAGTTAACACAACCAGTAGAAAAATGTGTTCGATAACCTGTGGCCAGAGAGACCTCAAATGAAGAAGCATTGACTTAGTACTGTCAATACAGTTCAAAACTGAAATTAGGACTCTTAGGAACTTGTTTGTCAAGAGTAACTCTTGTCTTGTCAGCAGTTTTTCTACAAAGCTAATGTGATAAAACAGAGTCACAACATATTTTATGCTAAAGATGCATAAATGCCAAATCTCTCTTAAACTAAAAATCTCTAAGTGTACTCGCCATTAAATTTATTTCTGTGCCTGCCACTGGCTTCATGTGTTCCCATTTTCCCTCCTGGCAAGCTCTCTGTTTAGGAGAGAAGCAGAAGAACTCTATAAGGCAGTGAGCTCTGATGCAGGCAGTGGGGAAGCACCTGCCCCCCATCCCCCAGCTGACATGACACACGGGCAGAAAATGAGCAGTGACTCTGCCAGGCTCCATTTCCAATCTTCTCAGCTAGAGATGAGACTCAAGCCTTGAGTGTGAATCTCAATTTCATACTGAATAATGTGGATGTCTCAAAAGTTTGAGCTTAAGATGATACAGTGTGATGTCACCGTAGGCAGAGAGGCTTAACTGCCACATAGTGGAAAAGTGCATTCAGAAGGTATTAATATTTCAAACTGATTTATGTCTTTCAGTAATAACATAAATCAACAGGAAAAAAGAATATAAGAAAAAAGGATAAATATCACCACTTACAGCATATGAGGCTTGTGGCATGGGGAAGAACATTATATTGGAAACATTAGTAATTCAATAAATGGGCCTCAGTTTTCCAAATTCTACACAGAAATTATGTATTGCTATTAGCATGCAAGTAAGCCCTACCAGTTACTGTCAATATGGTGCAGTAATAATTTCTAGAGTAAAAGGAGAAGGAAGAGAAAGGCCTTAGGGAAAAAAAAAAACATATTTATATACTTTTTATAATTAACACTTCTGTTTTACATAGAGGCTCCTCCTTCAAAAGGCAACTATTGCACTGTAAAAGGAGCATGTATGATTTTGTACCCATATGAAGTGTCATTTTATTTCATATATATTCTGTGTCTACTAATATCCTTTAGAGGTTTACAGTGACAAGGAAACTGGTACATATAGAACACTTGTAATACACTGATACCTTTCAGGAGTTTAAAAATTTATATTCAGCCCCCAATATATATTTATACACTACAAAATGGATTGGTTTACTCCCATTATTTGGTAGTAAAACTGTGAAACAATTACATACAACTACAACATTTACAGCTTTTTCCTTTTTCTAAACATTATCACAATGAATGTAGAGCAATGCTTTCTGATCATAGAGTCACAGAATTGTTAAGGCTAGAAAAGACATTTAGGATTTTCAAGTCTAACCATCAACCTAGCACCACTATCAGGTTCATCACTAAACCATGACCTCAGAGTGCCATATCCAGTCATTTCTTGAACACTTCCAGAAAGAGTGACTCCACTGCTTCCCTGGGCAGCCTGTTTCAATGCGTTACCACCCGTCACATGAAAACATTTTTCCTAACACCAATCTAAACCTCTCCTGGTGCAACTTGAGGCCCTTTCCTCTTGTCCTGACATTTGTTACCTGGGAGAAGAGATCACTCCCCAACTCACTACAACCTCATTTCAAGTAGTTGTAGAGAGAAATGCGGTCTCCACTGAGCCTCCTTTTCCCCAGACTAAACAACCCCAGCTCCCTCAGCTGCTCCTCACAGGATTTGTGCTCCAGCCCCTTCGTTCACTTCACTGCCCTTCTCTGGACTCACGCCAGCAATTCAATGTCTCTCCTATAGTGATTATAAAACAAAACATAGTTGAACTTAATGGAATCAATGGTTTTGTCACGCTTAGGACTGTATTCTTCATTCTTTTTCGGTAGAAATTATTCTTCATTTTACAGGAAAATAAGTATGATTTTAATCAATCTTTCTGGAGGACATTACTGAAACACCTACATTGCAAATGATGAACTTCCTTACTTTTTAAACATTTATATCTGTATGTGGCAATGATTAAGACATATAAATAATAGCAAGGTTTTTATTTAAAAAAACAATTCTTGTTTCCAAGTATAACAAACTAGGGTTGAACTTGCAGAGGCTAATTTTGCTTTAGTTATGCTGTGTAAAACAAAGTAACTGCTGCAGTGAAAGGAATTGAGATATTATAAAAACCTGCAGAAATGAAAGCAGAATCTATCTCTAAGCAATACACATCAGTTTTCAACATTTTCCACAATAATTCTCCTTTGTCAAAGCTATGTAACAATGTATAGGGACATCAGGAATGCAAATCACAAATAAAAGACAAACATAGAAATGAGGAATTTGACACAGAGATCAATTGTGGTTTTTTCACATGCAAATGATTATGGGGCTCTCTGCCCAACCCAGGGAGTGCAGACGTGCAGAGCATGCAGGTAGGATGTATGGATCAAGGCGTGCACTTTTCCTCTGCAGGGGAACCATGGAGATGACAGCACAGAAGAGAAAAGGCACTTACAGTTGTTCTAGAGAGGCAAGTCCTTTAAATGCTTGCCTGTCAATTGACTGGATTTCATTCTTGTACAAATAGCTGAAACAAGAAACAATCAGTAATATTAGTACACAAACAAGAGCTACATGAAGGTGGAAAAGAAGAATTAAGTTGACACGTGAAGACAGTTTTTCAACTACATATTAGAAAAAAATACAAATCAAAAACTAAAAACATAAAAATATTCTGTCCTTGAGATTTCATCCCAAATGACTACTAGGAAAGACAAAAGTCTGGGGCCTTGAAGGCCCTGAGGCTAACACCCGGATGTATGTACTTGGGCTTCCCAGTGCTCATGGCACTACTTACTGGATTTTTGTCCCTTGTTCTCTTGATTGGTTTGCCAAAAGTCAAAATAAGTTCAACTTAATGGGACAGAATTTCATTAGACGTGCCTCTACCAGAACACACCAGGGATGCCACTAGCTTCTTGTTTTCTTTAAAATAGCTCATCTGAATACTTGTGTAAATATTCAAATTCAGATAGAGTGAGTCTTTTACTGGATTTGGAGAACAAACAGTGAGAAATTTCTGTAACTCCACCTGTGTCACCATTGGAATATTCACAAAAAAATACAAGTTAGAATATTGGTATTACATCCATAAAGCAGCACTGTATATTTGTTTTATCACTGTGTAGAAGATGGACATTAGGTCCCCATTGATACTCTATAATATAAACAGAATACACATGCAGAGTATCAGTATGATCACACGTGTTGCCTACACCATTTTATGGAATTAAAATAAATCAGGAAGGATCAGTGTATGTGCTCATGTTCATCATGCTCTTAGCAGCAAGGACGATTTAGTGAGGGGGTATTGGAGAAAAAATCACACAGTTTAGCTGATGACTACAGCTTCTGCATGGAGACAGCAAATGAAAATACTTCGGGGTTCAATGTGAGTCACTCTTCTTGTGTTAGGATAGGCACAGGTTTGCAGTTAAGAACTTTTTCACAATTATTTGACAAATGATTTGAAACTCAGTTAATTAGGCATGGGTTTCTATGGAAAAGGGATGAAGAGACTTTGTACCACAAATGACTTTATTAGCAGGCATCTTATTAGTAGTGGTTTTGGATTTTCTATTATTACAGTTTTCAGTAACTTACAGGAAATATTGCAAACTCCTTTTGATGCAACAGAAAAAATACTGGCTCTGCTGGAGGTGGTGGCAGTTTTTACACAGATGTGACAATGGGCAACATTTCACAATAGGCCCTAACAAGGAAAGAAGTTGTAGGTATTTGATATTCAACAAATGGCAACTTTGGAGAACAATAAGGAGTAGTATCCTTCTTTTGAATCTAAATTAACTTTTCCAATGCACTGCTTGCTGAGAATCCAACACATTAATATACAGAGATTCCTGTGTGCTTTATTAATGTAGATATGCATATAAATAAAAAAACAGAGTTCTTCCAAGAACAGGCAACATGGAAGTAAAAATTTCTGAGGTTTTTAAAATATTCAAAACAAGAAAAAAATTAATGTCATCTGAAATTACTGTAAAAACTTTAAAAATAATTTTAAAACAGTGATTTTATATGTGGAACTGGTTTTTATTCATTTGAAAAATATCATGAGTATTAAAATATTTGTTTTGGCTCAGATTTACCAATTCATTTGAGGATCACAGTCATTACAATTTTCTCTCCTTAATTTTCCCTTCTGTTTGATATTTAATTCCTATCTTATTTTCCTGTGGGAATTTTAAGCACATCTTTTCACTCCTTAGAAATGTCGAGGACTGAAGAGCTGAAATGTTATTTATCTTTCTTAATACACTTAATTCCACTTGGCAGTGTGGAAATCCCTCTTATTTCTGAGTACTAAATTTCTGGTCAGACCAGAGAACAAAAGTGGGCTTAGACAGTTTTGAAAACTGCCCTCAGTTAATTATCTCTTTTGGGCATTTCAACAATTTTATTCAAAAAATCTGAATTAATCAGATTTTTAAAGAAGTTTTACCATAGCCATTCATATAATTTTTATTTACTCTCGGCAGAGAAGAAGAAGGCAGAGAGTGAAAATCTGAGTTGAGCTAGACTGGATAATTACTGTAGTACTGCAGACTTTTACCACCATACTGCAGGGAAGGGAGCAGCCTTTAGGGGTTCTTACCAAGCCACTGCAGTGAGCCTTTATTTGGGATTCAGCTTTAAACCAGAGCTTTTTCCATTCTGACCAGAAAACCCTCAGCTGCAGGGAACTCAACCAACCTCAGTCAACCATATCCCTCCCTTCACAGAGAAACCCCAGCAACCTCAGGGCTACGTGCCCTATGACAAATGTGTTAACCAGACTTCCATTTAATTATGTAGCTATTTCTCTGAGGACATTAACAGAAAGGAAAACATATAATTATTTGCCTAATGGACAGAGACATGACAGAATATAAAGTACAAATAAGTATCATTCACAAAAAAAAATTATCCCTCTAAAATGGTACCATGCACATACAGTGTTATAGAAGTAAAACTCTGTAAATACTGCTAAATTTTAACAAACATTCTCAAAATTTATCTCAGTTACATTATCAGAAAACAAATGTAGTACAATTAGGGAAAAAACTATTTATCATTTAATTTACCTAAAAGCTCTCTTACAGTACTGAATATTAGAATTTTACAGGAGATGGATGAACAGTGGATTAAGATGAAAAAGGGATATATTTTATTAAGACATTAAATTATTTTTTGACAATTACTAATATCTAGTTTTAGAAATGTTAAAAAAAAAAAAAAAAAAGCTTCTTTTTTCCAGAAATGCAAGCAAGGCTGCTAGAGATCAGAGGTGTTGGTCATATACTTCAGAAATTAACAAACAGGTAATCAGGTATCAGAAAATTTGGGAGAAAAAGTAGCTTTAATTAACAAGTGTACTAGATTGTCTATGAGGATATTATTGGGGGGTTCTTTTTTTCTTTTTTTAATGGGCCATATTAAAAATCATGTGATTCAAGAAAAGTAAGATTCAGATATATTTGCTTGGAACTGGAGAGAAAAAAAGGCAAAAAGTAACAACAGGCATTGTGGTGTTAAATATCACAAGTAAATAAACACCCAAAGACAGGTTTACATAGCAACACGAAAGACAGTGGAACCAGCAACATGAATTGCAAAGAAAAGAGATCTGGAACCACTGAAGGTGCCCCGAGGACCAAGTAACATGACCAAGACAGCAAGAGTGGCAGAAGGCACAGAAGGAAATGAGACCTAATCTCAAACACATCATCTACCACTTCATGCACCAGACACAAAACAAAACTTGCTCCCTGTTGGCATTTCTGGAACTGCTGCACTTCATGCAGTCTCAATTACCATTTACCATAATTATGGTAATACTTTCATGTCTGTTTCCTCCTCCATGCATTTCATACCAGGCCAATATACATTGTTGACAAAGTTAATTTCATTGCCCAGTTTTATTTCTTTCACTTCCTTCATGTTATCTTCTAGTTCACTGCTCTGTCAATGTCTAATATATGTTCTCTTTATCTGGACAGGTTTTTAATAGCTAACCTATATTATATATTTTTCTATATCTCCTCCTGACTTCTTTCTTTTTAAACTTACCTTCATTTTTTCCACTTCTGATTCTAAATCGTCTAGTATTCTACATGTT
Source organism: Vidua macroura (assembly GCF_024509145.1). Classification (NCBI taxonomy): domain Eukaryota; kingdom Metazoa; phylum Chordata; class Aves; order Passeriformes; family Viduidae; genus Vidua; species Vidua macroura. The sequence continues at coordinate 96,448,140 of NC_071573.1, forward strand.
GAAATGGTAATAATATGTCTCCCTTCAATTCCCAACTATCTTCTCTCTTGGAGAATAAACTGTTGTCTTTTAGGCTTAGGAAGAATTATCCTTTCAAGTTGCTACAAATTTACCTGCATCTACATTATAAGGTTGGGAAGCTTACTAAAGAGCTTTATTGCCAGCACTGAGGTATATGGAATAAAGACAGATGAACAGAAAAACAGAGAAGCAGAAGAAAAAAAAAGTACCCTCTTAGTTTCACAACAAAACAATAATTACATTTCTTTCTTTCCAACCTTTAGTATATTAATACAAAACCAAATTATTACCACAAACAGAACAGCAAAATCACATAAAACTGATTTTATAATTGCCAGAATTTCAATTACATAAAGAACAAGATAATAAAAAATCCTAAAAAAAAGTTTAAAAATTATGTGCACAGTTTTCTTTTTACAATGTCAAGACCAACTTTTACCGTGATGAATACTTTCAATGCAGAGAAAATTGCGAAAATACTACTCTTCGTCAAAAAGTGTTCTTCAGATAGTTCTGGTAACATATACTCCTCCTAAAACTCTAAGCTCAACTTCAGAAAGGAATAGGACAAAGAAGCATTTGAAAATCCTGATTTAGATCCTGCTGAAAAAATTTTTGTTTCAAAGCAAAATGCTGATCTTCAGCAGCCATACAGGAATGGATCTTAATATCTATCTCTCAGAGACTGGCTTCTAAAAAAATAAATATGCTGTGTTATACTTTATATATTTTATATAAAAATATAGAACTGTGAATATTTTTACTTAGTTTTATATATGCATGTTTATTGATTGCTACAGATTTTATATTTATATATACACACATATACATAATCAGTGGCTAAATCAGAGCCACTGAGAAATGACAGGTTTTTTTAAATTAGTGAGGGAATTATATATTTTCAGAACCACATGCAATTCAGTACAACTTGTCATAAGAACAGAAGTAACATCTTGGATCAATGATCTAGTTTTATGAAACATGACAGTACAAGTTAGGTTTGCAAATACGCACAGGACCAGATGATACTAAACCTCCATTTTTCCAGGTGATTTGACTTTATAATAGTACATTCTGAGCAGTATTTCTAACTTTTGCACAATCTCTCACCCCTGATTTCTACTTCAGTGTATCCTGTTGAAAAGAAACATTTTGATTTGTTCCCTTCATTTCACAGAATACAGTTAGAATTCAGTTACTCAGCTGAAACTTTCACTGCTGATTGTATTGTATTGATTTGTTACATTTATGTGTTCAGTATTGATAATCTGACCGGTACCAGAAATTTTGTAACTTTAAGGCTGCTAAATTTAAACATTTGTCACAGCCATTGACACAGGCAAAAACCCCCTTAGTTTATTTTTTCAAACCAAAGAATAGCTTTAAAGAGCTCTCTGCAGTAGAATAAATTAACACATTGAACTTTATATTTAAATTTGCCAGGGAACAACAGGAAAATAAAAAGATCTTCCTTTTAACAATATAGATACTGACAGCCATTACTACATGTATATGAAAACAAATCAGAGTTCAGTTAACTTTTTTCACTTTTTCATTGAACGGAACACACTGCATTGTTGAGCTTTATTTCAGGTTTACTACAGCTAGGAAAAGGCAAGCCTGTGAAAACAAAATAGTATTGAGAATCAAGAAGAATCTTTGTACAGTTGCTGACTCCATAGTCAGTTTGCTAAAGAAGTTTAGAAACCTCACATAGTAAAACCTTATGTACTGCACTACCAGAATAATCATGCAGACATTTCTTGTAACAAATACAATCATCATGGACTTTAATCATTCATTGGCAACAGTCTGTTCAATATTCTTTTCCCTCCTATTTTGTATAGGTTAAACAATTTCATTGCTGAAAGACAATACACATAAAAATAAGAACAGGAAACGTAATCAAGCACAACTTGGAAAAACAGGCAAATGTGTCTGCACAAATTGATGAGATTTTCTCCCAACTCCCACCTCCTTAGAGGTCTTCTGGCTGTATTCTTGGAAACTGCATGGAAATTTCAGTTTCTGAATTGTTTCCAAAGCAATGAAATCTGAATGTGACCTTTTTTTTCTGTATGTCATTCAAGTAACCATCAATCAATGCTCCAAGACAATGGAGTGAAACTTTTTTAAATGACACTCCATAAGGTCAACTCCAGAAACTAGAGCTGAGAATCTATGACAACTAACTAAGCAGCTTTAGTCTATTATACAGACAAAAATAACATTTTTGATGCCTTTTGTTTATTCATATAATTAATAACCTTGGTATGTTTGTTAAAAAATAGAGAAGTTAGTCTTAAAATATACAGGGTGACTGAAGACCTAGAACTAGCACCAAATCATATACATACTCTAATATTTTGGGTTTGACTGAATTTTTCACTTATGAATTCAGTGAAAAATTTAGGGATAGTTAATAAACTTAGGTAAGTTACAGCCTTCTGCAGACACAACCTTTGGACTTGCTACTTTAGAATCACTTTTTAAAAGACAAAAAGTACCTGTGTGAAGATTTCAGTGACCATTGAAGAGGTGATTTTCTACACCTTTCAACATATCCCTTTTTAAATTATAAGTTGCATATAATAAACAGCACCTAGTTGTCACTGTTGGGTCAGAGATGACACAGATAAATTATTGACACACTTCATGCATTCTCAGAAGGCTAATTAGCATAAGCCTTGTTTATTTCATCCTCTCCTGTTTTATAGCATAGAACTATATAGCATAGAACTATAGTATAGTTCACTACAGGTGGACTTGATTGGTCATTTAATCAATACATTTCACATGATTGGTTAATTAACAAGGCACACATTTGTAAACAACCTTATGGGTAAAACAGTTTATTGCAAAACACCAGGTGCAGATTGTTTAGAATTCTTTCTCTCCTGCACCCGAAAGCTTCCCAGGCCGACTCATGGGAAAGCTTGTCTAGCTTTCGCTCTCTCTGACCAGAGAGCTGCTACCACAACTAGTCAGTCCTTTAAAATGTATTGCCAACAGATAGCAGTCTTTTATTATCAGCTACTATGAGAAACACAGTTGCCCCCACCCCATAAATTCATTTCACAGACGTTCAGTGCAGTTTATCTCCTAATATAATGAGTCAGATAGAAATCACCATCTCAGATTAGAACACTTTCTCACTGAAGAAGCTGTTACACAGTGAAGTGACATTTCATTTAACTTACAGATATTTCAGATTTTCAAGGTCTTCAAATGCCCCACTAGGAATTCTTTTGATTTGATTGTTGTTTAGAAGCCTACAAAAAGAAATAAACAACCATTTATTTTAACATAAAGAAACACTAGGGAAAAAAAGTGTAAAAGCAAGGTCAATATAGTATTAAATAGAAAATGCTTTTTCCCCTAAGAGTAACTGTTAGAGAAAAAAATGTTATGTGCTTACAGCTGGTCAACCACTATCTTGCAGGTGAAAACCTGAAAAATTAGACAGAATTGTGAAAAAATAAATTAAAAAATACCCAAACCCATAAAAACAGCAACAAAGATAAACAAACAAAACCCCAAACCCAAACCAAAACAAAAAGACCCACCCAGAAATGGAATAATATAGTTTCTTGCAGTTATCTGTGATGTAGATGAAGGGGAGGAAAAAACCTTCTGCATCAAGTATACACATCAGTTTGAAACTGACAAAAACAAAGATTTGTCACTAGCAGGTGCATTAAAGTGACTTTTCCCAGATGTTTCTTAGCAATATCTTGTGTACTGGGCCCTTTACATTGTACAGGAACACAACTGTCCGTATGCACATATTTGCACTCATCCCTCATACACTGGTTTTACAAAGAGAAGGGAATTAAACTTAATGTATCCTGTCTTTATTTGGGACTTGTGAATATCAGATCAGTGATTTGGACAGTTAAAACTTGAGCTGGATATTTGGCAGAAATTGTAATTCAAAACTGGGATCAGCTGCAAAGAGAGGTTAGATCAAAGAAGACTGGAAATAGGGACAATTAGCAAGAATATCTTGGCAGCACAGATTTGGACAATATGCATTTCAGGGAAAGTCTTTTCTTCTGGTCTCAATATAGAATAAAAGATGTGTCAGTATATTTGTCATGATTGCCTGCAGATAAATAGTGATCCAAAGCTCACTGACATCACTACTGTATTTCAACTCATACACTACTTTTCTTCTGGGAAACAGTCACATTTACAATAATAAGTTATGTACATTTAAAAGTAAAAAAAAAAAAATTGTCTGCCTTAATTCCTCATGCCTGCTAATATATTAAAGAAGAGAAACATGAATGCATTTGTTTTAAAAGTGATGCCTGAAGGAATGATAGAAGAGATACAAAGTTAAAATTACAAAACTCATACTAATTGTATTATTGGTTGTAAAAGGTCTTTTAGAGAGACTTTTCTTCACAATTGTATATGATAACAAAGACCTCCATAAAAGGCAGCTCAGTAGGAACAAAACCATCTGACTCCTGCCAGTCCTGGTAAGCACATTAAAATAGGAAAATTCAGAATATTAGAATTTGTCAAATATTTTGTAGCTGTAACACATTTGCACATCTCAGCCTTTGAACAGCTTTCTTGTAACCCCATGGATTATTATGTGATATTCCAGCAAAACAATTTAACACCATGTCAAAAAAATCTTACAATTATGGTCTGCATTTTTTCATGAAATTCAATTAAAGTATATTAGTAAAATACTAGTATGTAAATATTTTTCTTTTTATTTTGATAGACATATGTGTGTTTTTGCCTTCAAATATTTTGGTCCTAACCCCCACTTCCACCTGTGTAAATGCTACAGCTCAAATTTATGAGTCTGCTTACCTGCGAAAAGTGAGCAAATATGACACATTATCAAATTGATCATATTAAGTCAAAAGGGAAAGGGTCTTAGGGTTGAAAAAGGACTTACAGTGTGTTCAGGTTTTTAAGCCGTCTAAACTCTCCTGGCTGGATTTCTTTAATCCTATTAAATCTTAGGTCTCTGTAGAATTAAAAAAAAAAATCAAGTTATTAAAAAAGCTATAGAAGCTATTTTTTCATATGAAAAAATTAACTAAGCACAAGTCCTTTGTGATGACTGACCAGCCTCTGTCCATAAAACACAGCTTTTGACCAAAGCAAAACAAATCCAAGCACTGTTTGACAAGTTTAGGCAGAGGATTCACCAAATCCAGCCTCAGTGGTCAGCTGAAGGCTCTAAGTTAAACCTGTGGTCACGAAGTATGTTCTCTTCCACAGTGAAGCAACTTGTTGTTCAGTATTTCATTAAATTGAATTGCCTCTGTACTTTAAAAGCTGTTTGTAAATAATACCATAGGACAAAAATGCATATTTATAAATAAACAGATATAGAAACATTTGCATAGGAAAAAAAAAAAGCAGGAAAAAGAAGAGACAGGTTAAGACTTTTAAGCTACTCAATTTTTTAGTTCTGAGTAAGGAGGCTTAAGTGCCCTGTGTTGTCTTGCTTTTAAAACATGTAAACCCAGCTGCCTGAAGCTAGACATTTTCTTATTTAATTTTATTTTCTCTTATTTTTTTTATATGTTTCTACAACCTTCAGTTTCCTGTTAGTTCTACAGCTTAATGAGAATTCCAAGAAGAAGGAAATCTATTTCTCAAGCAGCACTCTGTAGAGAAAGCAGGGACAGGGAGCAAGGTGGAAGTGGAACAGGGATGTGGGGAAACACCTTGGCTGTGCCTGTCTCACCCCTCTCTTCTGCTGAGAGCAGGCAGCAGGGCTTTCCACCTCTGCCACCTCCTGTTCTCCCCTGACTCCATGTCTGTCTACTGTATTCCAGCAGCCCAACATTGGTTTAACCAACTGGTCAGAACCAGCAATAAACCCATGCAAAAGAACCCAAAACTACCAGGAAATAATTTTCTGCCTGGTAAGCAAAATGGACAAGCTTCTTGGGAGAGCACTCAGGTGAGAGGAGGACTACAGGACCAGGGGAAAGGAAGCAGGGTGATAAGTCTGTCCTCTTCCCTAGCAACAGACCAAGGACACCAGGACCTTATAGTGCCTGGTAAGCAAACAGAAGGGAAGCAAATGGAAAGTAAGTAAAATCTAAAACACTGTGATGACGTATCTTAGAACACACACTTACCAATTGCTTTCAAAAAGTAGGACATAAACATGTTACAACTGTAATCTTTGCACCACACCTGGTCTCAGTTAAAACAAATATGCTCTGCATTTTAACAAGTAATATGTTAACAAAAGTCTCTCTGCAATTTGGTCAAAGGAAATACAGAAGAGCAGACAAAACGTCAGCTGCATCCTAAATCATACAACCCCACCGGCTGAGGCTGTATTAATGGCAGGTATAGTTGTCGAAAGTCTTTTATAAAGACCATACTTAAGCATCATTTCTCATGGATCCACCCATCAGAACTTATTCAGCTCTAGAATAATGGTCTCAGAAGGACTGCAAGGAAAGGATTAGACATGTGGTTCTGTTTGCATTACACTCCACCAAAATACTTGATCAGTGACTGGAATAAATGAGGGATGCAAACTTCTATCTCTTATTTAGATGTCTAGTTAAACTGCCTGTAGATGTGCTGGACAGCCCCTTTACATAACACTCAGTGAACTGAGGATTTCCAGATTTAGAAACACAAATTTTCACAGCACTAACTTGTTCTTCACAAGAGCACTTCTTTAGTTCTACCTTAACAGCATTATGTTTTGCTCATCACTCAGGTGTTTTATGTGTCATACATATATGTTCCTGATGAGAAGGAGACACTGCCTCTGAATCTCAGGTGCCAAGATACTCTAAACAACCATGGAATGTCATATTCTGCACTGAGAAGACACAGCAGATCCCTCTGTAAGAATCATTGGACATGACTACCACTTTGCTTTCATTGCTTTTTCTAGATTATCTGACAGTTTATTGTGTTCTAAGGGAGCATTTTAGTTTTGATTAAAATAGTCAAAAGTGAAAAAAAAATCAATATTCATGTATGTAATATTGGAAACTGAGTATTTTTTAAAAGCCTCAAACTACCATTACAACTAGCAATATTTAGTTCCTAAAAACCTCTTTATTTAGATATAAAATAATATACATTCATCCATATGACAAGCAGGCCTATTCCCTACATCGGTGCAAAGACAATAAATAAAAATTTAACTTTTATGAAGGGAAACAAGGAGCCAGTCCACTGGGTCAGCAGCAAAATGAGCCCTCTTTTGATGTATCCAATCTACTGTGCAGTAACTCATGAGAATAACTGGGGATTAGGAACACCAAGCAAAGTAATTACATGCATTATTACATGCAGTACCAAGCTGCAATTTATCTCTACTCCTAATACTATTGCTCTTCTCATATGAAGTTGTAAAAGCTAAAGAACACATCAAGTTTGAAATTCTACCCATTCATTTTCATTCTACATAAAGATATGTGAAAAAGGAGCTGCAATAAAACACAGCACATAAATTTTCTCTAAAGCACAATATATTTTGTATCTGTAAGTAAAATTATAAAGAATATATATGTTTTGTTCAAAGTCAGTACAACATTTACATTAAAATTGGAGGGAAAAAACAATGTTAACCTTAATAAAATGTAGGATTATAATTTTATTATTATCCATATTTATTATCCATTCTTTCAAAGAATATTTCCTTCTTCAAAGGAAGTAGCATTTATTAGTGTTTACTCAAAGTATTTTCATTAATTTTCAGCACATAATCCCCCAAAATAAAGAGTTAAACAGCTCACAAATTAAGAGGATAAAACTTAAATCACAACCATTGAAGATTTCTAAAGAAGAAATCTGTGAAACTGTGATAATTTCCCTATAGAACAAGATAATAAACTAGCGGATAAAGGAAATAGAATTTACATTGCATGCATTAGTTTAGGGGGTGTGGTATATGCCATTCACATAAACAATAGAGGAAATCTCTGTAAACCGAGTGTTCAATTGCTAGGGGAAAACATATGCAAGACCAGTTATGGAAGTGAAAGGTTGCACCAAACAGAATTGGCAGAAATCAGATTCAGTAGAAGAAAAAAAAAAAAAGCAAAAAACTTTAGTTACTGTCTGAGAAGTTACCACTGTCATACCATCATAGGAAAAAAAAAAAATAAACAAACCCATTCCATACTAAACTGAAGCGCCATTTCTCAGGCTTGAAATGTCATGCCCCCATAGCACAGACACCATATCCAGCTTATGATAACAGAATGATTTCAGGGAACAGAAGAGCTCAGAGCAAAAGCCCAACAGCAATCGGAAACATCCCCTTGGAGAGTGAATGGCAGGAATGAGGACTGTGTTAAAATTGAAAAATGAGTATGGGTGGCACAAATAGGCCATTATGGAGCAGATCTTCTAACGCATTTTGTGTTGCTGAAATAATGTGTGGTCAATCAGCATGATGAGGTTTCTTGACCCCTTTTTTCTGACTAGTTCCGGCCCAACCATGCCACATGACTTTCACTCACAAAAGCCTGTTCCCTGCCCATTCAATTCTCTTTCACCTTTTTTGCCGCTCCCCTTTTCACTCCTACAAACTGATATATCCTGGCTGGATGCTGTGCTTTGGACCAGAGCAAGCCTGACTCCCACTGACCAGCCAGAGTGCACCAGGAGGTCAAAACAGCAGGCTGAGGGAAGCCACTCAGCTGTCGACTGTCATTTTTCCCCCTCCTAATCTCTAAACAATAAGTGAAACGACCAATTAAAGAAATGCAAACACCTGTGATGATGACGCTGAATTTTAGGGCATTTAGCAACTTTTGCATAACAATTCAAGGCTAAATGTCACACATTTGGTTTTTAAAATAAAAATGTGTTACATCTAATACCGATTGTCTCTTTTATTATGTGTTTCAAAGTGAAAACATTTACTTCTTGAAATTGTAGCTGGACAACATAATTCAAGTTGAAGAATCCACCTCAGCTGCACAGGCTTCCACAGAAGCTAAGCCCATCATTTTGAAGCATGTCTTGCCTGAATAACACGAAGAAAATATGTCCATGATAGCCAGTAAACTGAATACTCTCAAGGGTTATTTTCCTGGCTGCACTCAGGAGCTCTGTTCTGTGCTAATCCATGGAGCATGACCAGGAAATGTTCGGCAGAGCGCGAGGCTGCATGGGCCAAGAACGTGCCAGGGAGCAGGCGCTCAATTTAGCAACTGGATGCCCTTGAGATTCACGTTCCAGCGCCTCGGAATGGCCATGGTCCCACAGCCATGGCCAGGACATGTGCCAGGCAGGGTGTGCACACACACTGGCTTTGCAGGCTTCCTGCGTTCCGTTACCTGAACAGGGCTGTGGGAAGATCTGTAAGGCCCAGATGTATGGCATGTAAGTAAATACAATATTTGTATATGTTTCCTTTTCTGTCACAAAGCAAACAAGAAATGTGCTGCAGACACTTTTTGTCTGGAGGAAAATGAATCCTCTTCTTAATAAATTCTTTATTTGAACTAACAGCATCCATTTGTCTCCCCCTCTTTACACTGCCCATTTTTAACTATTTCCAATTTAGCATGGAAAATTAACTTAACAATATTTTTATTTAATTAAACACAGTGAAAATTTCTAAGTATATAAAAATTAAAAAACATTACTGACCCATAAGATCCAATGCTTCTGTAGCACATCCTGCACTGCAGGACATTCTTTAAAGTTTGCACTGGCAGTGTGCAGTAATGAAAGATAGGGTTTCTCTTTTAAAACATCCTTATGGGGTATGGCAACATTGGATCATATGAATTCACTGCAAATTTACAAAACAACTCTTTATAAACACTAAAGACCTTAATAAATATTTCGATATATAACAGTCACACAGGGTACACAGCAAACAGTACAAAATTGACCTTAAACATCAGCAACTTACAAGAAGAACTAATTAAAGAAGTTTCTGTTCAAAATCTCTGAGAGAAGGGATTGTTTTTACTTAGATCAAACCATGTGCTTAACATAAAAAGTGCAACTTTTTATATAAAATGCCTAAAGTGCAGTTTTCCTTTATTCTTTTTTTTCTAGTTATTGCTAAGCAACATACAGAGTAGAAAGCTAAAGTTTATAATTTCATTACTTTTATAAAGGGTTCGACTTCAGGTATTTCAATAATATTATTTCAGATCCCTTTTTGCACATGCTTGAACTTTAAAGATTCTGTTGCTTCATCAAAATCAGAAAAATCATTAACTGTTCTAAGTCAAATGGATTTAAAGTAGGGTTGTGAAGAACCTTCATGTGCTCTCATCATGGACCTCAAAAGGCAGCTACCTCAAAAGGTGGCTACCTTTGGATAAGATTGTGAATACTCAACATCAAAACTGGGCATTCCCGGTCATCACACCACCAGTGATAACCCACTGATCTCAAATAATAAGCACTCATTAGTCAGCAGTTATGACAAAAAGTGTCATCCTAAGCAGGACAAATGTGAAAATTCCTTATAAAGAACTGCTGAAGCAGCAGTGGGAAAGACAGCAGGGCTTCTCCTCTGCTTGATCCATCCCAGACATTTACTTCTCATCTCCCCCTGAGGACTGGGCATCCTGTGACTTATTAGGGCTTAGAGGATGTCCCTAAGATCCCCCCATTGCTAGAGAGTATATTAAAAATGGCTTTCATTTTTTCAATTTTAATCTGTTTCAGAAAAAAAAAATTGTCATGACCCAATACTAAGATCTTTAATAAAAAAATTAAACCCAAAATTTAACATATTATGCTACTGCTTCTTCTAGAGTCATCTTTCTCTATATATACATATATAATTAGCCAATTGTAACATGGATATAGAAACACTGTATTAAGTGATGATGTAATTAAAAACATTTATCTTGGGAGATATTGCATGTATACAAAGCATAACATCAGGGAATTCACAAAAAAACTCACTCTGCGTGTCACAGAAATGAGACAATTCAAGAGATTTCAAATCTAGTATCACAACTACAAGTATTCTTGGTTACTCCTTGCTACAGAATAGAAATAAAACCAAAAATATAAATGATTTTATTTAAGGCTCATTTGCTTGGGTGTAACAATAAGATTTACAAAATGTAGTATAAGGAAAGAGTTTCTAACTTTAGCTGCTAGAATTACCAACACAGCCCCAAAATCTTAGACTATAAGACTCCCTTACTATAAGGGAGATAATTTAGTTTGCTTTGGACACTTTTATTCCTTGAGATAAATGCTTGAGAGGAGACTTCTATATGCAAAAGGAAGATTTAAAGTACAACATGTAATTTGACCTTCTGTTTATACCTCTCCCGATACTGAAAAAGATAAATTCAAAAATAGACTTTTGATCCTATTTCCTTCTCACATTAAAGAATAAATTTGTTATTGTTTTCACTGTTAAGGCTGAGGAAGACACACAGCTGGTCAAACCTAGCACTCATTAGTTGTACTGATGCCAACCAATTGTGCAACACGAAGTTATGTCTTACTTAGTACTTTTTGGTTAGACCTACTATTTCATATCACCTAGACTTCCCAACTTGAGAAGATCCCTTTAATAATTTGTTAATCTTTGAGGATCTGTTGTAAGCTTTTCTAGCCCAAATATGAAAATATCCTCTTACACTGCTTAATAACACTAAATGCAAACAACAGAACAACCTAAACACCAAATTGCACTTACACTTGTTATATTTGTTCTAGGGACTATTGACCAGCATATTGTGCCCAGATATCACAGAGTAAAGATCATATTCACACATTCATGCTGAGGAACACTACATGAAAAGGAGAGTAAGTAAAACAAAATAATTTTTAAAAGCACCAAATCCTAGGAGTGTCTCCAAAACCAGTATCTGTAAATACAGAATAAAGCAAATTTACCACTGGCAACCTAGAACAAAGAATTTAAACTGAAGTTTTGAAGAGCTGCATTTTTTTTTAGCCTGTCATATTGAAAGCATCTGATTCCATACTTTAAATTGAAAATAGTTGTGTATCTGTTAGCTTTGGACAAGACAAAGGCAATTTGGATAAAACCAACTCAGTCATATAATATGCTGTTTCAAATGCCATGCTGACCCATTAATGACTTTTATTACCAGTCCTCATTTAAAAGCAAAATCTAAAGCATTTACCAATGAAACCAAATCCTGATTTTTATTAGCAATGAAGGTAAGTATCTCATTACCTTGTTTCAAGGGTTAAACAGTACTTCAGCATCGATTTAAGATATGAATGAACTTAAAATTTAGAGTTATTTCCTCAGCTAAGCAGAATCACCACAGCAGCAAAATGGAAAAATCTAAAAGAACACTACTGTCTTAAGTATTCTAAATATGGACAGGTTCTCAAATACCCAAGCTCTGCTGCAAAGGTAGATGCTTTTAAAAGGTCCAGTGAAAACTATTTAAAGCTAAACCTCTTCCTCTATAAGTGATTGTAAAGTGTATGGTAATATAATCTTCATTACTTTAATCTGACAAACTAAAAGTAGGTAGTTGCAGAAATAATGTAAGCTTTAAAATTATGGGTTTATTATTGTCACAACATTCTGATATTGAGGGATATGAACAGCCTGAGAAAGATGCTTATGTGAAACACAGTGCACTCATTCATCTGTAAGGCTAGTATGAAATGCTGATTGACAACAAGAAGTGACAAAATGGAAAATAAATTCCTTCAGCTGTGTGATATATACTGAATCTGGAAAAAAGATGCAAAGTAGCTCTTTTCCTTTAAAAAAAGGAAAGTTTTCCTTTTTTCCTTTGCATTTTCCTTTAAAAAAATAAAAATAAGGGAGCAATTTAATAGATAAACATTAGATTTGTAGCTCTATTAGATTCAAAAGGTAAATCAATAATTTAAGTTTACATAATTGCCATAATGCATTTAGCACTTATTCTGACATGTTCGTAAGGTAGGAATTGTCATAACCAGATGATTTTACCATTGCTAAATCCAAAAGAACAAAATAAGACACATTTTTTTCCTAACCGTTGCAGATTAATTACTACCCAGCAGAAATAACCTATACCTTGAACACCAAACTGCTATGTTTCTCAATACAGAACAAAAGATCTGCAAATGACAGCAAGACTACATTGCTTATGTCTACTTTATTCTTATTCTTTTTTTATTCAAGGTCATCCCAGCAGGAAATGAAAAACAGCCATCAGCATAGTAAAAACATTCAAACAGAGCAGAGCATGAAAATTGCACAAAAGAGGTTATATAATCAAGTTAGTGGAGTAACTGGATGATGTCAATGGCACTTTAATGCTGCTTTAACTACTGCCCTGTAAAAAAATGTGTCACTTTGTTGAACAAACAAAGACACAGCCACCACTTAAAAAAAATAAAACCAAAACCTACTTGCAGCTATAGCACTACTTACAGTAATAATCTCTGTTAGCAGTGTAACATTTGCTAGAATACTAGAGGAACTAAATTTTTGTGGGATTTTTGCCTCCTTTTCAGATTTAGCCCTAGAGCTCCTTTTACAAACAAAATTATATCATTCTTCTTTTTCTTGGCGATTCATTTTCTGGATTAATCCTCCCCAGCCTAATTATTACATACAATATGTAATTTTCTTTAATTTATATCGAGATATTTTTATTATCTGTACATTAGCATGCAGCACATAAAAAAAGCCACTGCATTTTGAGATGGGAAATTAAAATGTTATTCTTACATGGTGAGGGGGTAGCATAGTCAACAGTACTTAGCATACTGTAATTTCAATACCAAAAGTAAATGGTACGACCACAAAAATATTGCAATTTGTTGAACAGGATGCAGAGCATTTGGAAGTACTTGCCTTGATCATAAACCCATGCTTCATAAAATATAAAGTCTAGATGATATATCAATTATCTAATTAAAATAATATCTGATTTGCACAAATATGTAAGATTTGTTAACAGGAATTTTGAGTTCACATGTCTTAAAAACTATTTTATCAGCTATAGCTTTTCTGAATGCAGAACTTATAATATATCCTTCTCCAAGAGCTAAAGATTGTTTTAACTAACAATTATTTTGCCATCACAGTTGAAAGGAAATCATTTAAATGTTAATTCAATGAAATGCACTACAGTATTGTCTTACTAAGTCTTTAGATCCCTTTGCTGCCCTTGTCGCCAATATTTGTAACCAGCCATTAAAAGTGCCATTAAAACTGCCATTAAAGGACTCAAGTGGGATTTGCTGGTCCAAAGTTTGAGGCCTGTAGGCTTGCCAAAAATTATACATGGAAATTTTACCCTGGTGTGATTGTGGCTCTTTGTCTCATCCACTTTCAGAGTCCTTCAATATTCATCCACTACAGAAATTACTCTGATATTAGAAATTTTATTTTATAATGTTTTCTAATTTTCATGCTATCTTTAAAAAAAAAAACCCAACAAAACAGAACCAAACCCACACAACCAAACCCTCCTCCTTTTACCAGAATGGATAGAATTCAGAGATGCAATTGCTGTTTCTGCAAAATCTGTCTTTATTTCTCTCAGGGGGATCTATTGCTAAAACCAAACAATGAAAAGGCTGTTGACAGCACAGCCATATGTTTCATTACTGATTATTTTTCATAGAAATAACCTTGAAAAAGGGCTGATGTTTTGTCCTGTGTTTGTGCTATGCCCAATAAAACAGAGCACAACAGTTGTGTCTGCGTGCTGTACTAACACAAACCTGAGATAGCAAAGGTCTTGGATCAAACTAATGGTTGGCACAGTCTGTGTAAAGAGCTATGATAGATTGAAATATTTTAGAGGACTAGTGGCAGCTGGAGATGCAACCTTTTCTTGGTTTCCTTTTAAATATTTAAGAATATGCAGTTTCAACTGGACTTTTCAATAAAAACTTAAGTTACTCTGTAGTAGGCTAAAGAAGACACCAAAATAGGAAGCTGACTAGTTATGGCTTAGTATAAACCACTGAAACAAATGCACTAGTTTTGTTTGTTTTTAAAGTTAGCAGTCCTGTGAATTGCTACTGTGAAAAACCCACAGAAATTCTGCTGTTATGCTATAGTCATAAATTAGTCTAATTTTCCTCCCATGTACCATTCTGTAAAATAAATACTGTTTCTGCACTTCTCTGTCTCACAGGAATGCTTAATTCCAAACTCTCTATCCATGAAATACTGATATTCTCAGAGGAAAAAACTGAAAGCCAGAAAGAAACATTATCATCCCTGAACCTCTCACACAAGGTAAGTCACACAACAATAGAGAAATTCCTATTTTAAGGCAATTATTGCTGTCAGAGCTGAGCCATCGCTTTGAGAAACACATAAAATTCTGATTCAAGACTATTAATCAAGCAAAATCACAATGACTTGCTAATGATTCTAGTAGTAGACTACATTCACTGTTAAAAATGGGATAGTATCATCCTGCTTCCAAACTTCAGCTTGAGCATGTTTGTTTTCAGTTTCTGCTCAGCAGAAACAAACACCTTTAAGTGAGGAATAGCACTGACCATTTTTCTTTAAAAAATCCAAACACTGAAGTCCATGCATATTTTTTTTCTTTTGGCAGCAGCAGCTCTTGAATGATTTAAAAATAAATAAACTATAAAACTTCAAATAGGGATGGGTAGGAAAAAAATGCAACTCTGATTTTGTTCTGTAGCAGATTAGTTCTCTCAGGAAAATAGATGCAAATAGTGTGCATATTCATGATTGAAAACCAACACAGAATAATCCCCTGTGTTTTACCAGAGAACCTTAAGCTCCCTTAACTCTGCCACATCAGCACCTCTCCCACAGGAGCACCCAGCTGGGTACCCCCTATGCTGGGTGAGGATCAGTGCAGGGTTGAGCTCTCAGCAACAAAGATGTAGGATCTTTCCTACAGGGGTGAGAGTGAGGGCTCTGAATGAACAAACAAGCTGGACAAGTGAACTAATAAGCCAGTATAAAAGTGTGGTTTCCCCATCACTGCAGTTTTAGGGATTTCTTTCCTCAGGGCAGGCAGCCTCATTGATGCAGTGCATGTGAGCTTGTATTATATTTGTTATGCCAATAAATAACATCCGGCATCTAAGATGCCAATGACCTTACTAAAAAATGCCCATTTTGTTTCCTTCAATTAAAAAAAGAAGTTCTGCAATTCAGGACCAACATCAAGCCAAAGGATGTGGAAAATTGAAGGAATTACTGCATCTAAAAATAACATCTAAATTTGACTCAAAAGCTTTTTATTCATTGTAAATCTATGTGTCACTCTTCCCCCTACACTAGGCAGATTTTGTTGGAATATATTTCCAACTGTTTTGTACTTCCCACTTATTTCCAATAGTGATAGGCATATTAGATTCCAATAGGTGTTAGAATTTATATGGATAGCTGTTCTTGTAGAATGCTAAGGGACATTTTACTATCAAAATGGAAACACTGTTGGCTTGCACAAAGAGTAACAACAAAAATTCAGGTATTCTATCACCTGGCTGCAGACTGGATTCCTGGTTTCAGACAAAGCAACAGCTCTTCTTCCACTTCATGGAAAATCCTAGGTCACCTCAATGAAAGAGCTGCAACTCTTGGAATGGAATTTTCTGCTTCCTGAGGTTAACAACAGGCTGCAAGAGCAGATAAGTTAGCTGCTTTCTGACTCTACCTCCACCTCCTCCTGCTCCTGGCAAAGAAAACTCAGAGGAACAGGGGTCTTAGGACTCCTCTGATATTTATTTCCCCAGTCCTCAGGAGTGCAGACAGGCACTGGGCGTTCCTGTCTCTTGGGAGAAGTTGTTTTCTCCCTATGAAGAGTAATGCAAGTGGCTACTAGAAGACCCAGCCTAATGACATGCAGAGAAGGGAACGTCTGGGAACAGATTATTGTTTCACTTTTCTTCTTACATCATGTCCATCCTCATACAGATATCAAATTTTTAAACAAAAAGCAGTTTCGAGCTACTACTCATTAGGGAACGAGTGACACTACAAAATGCACAAGTTACCTTAGAGAATGCATCAAGAGAATAATAAAAGATTAATAACATTATTATTTATACATTTTTATTATATTCCATAGTGTGACTCAATCAATACACATCATCTCTTACCTCACACTGCAAAAGCAGATCTAAGTAATACTAGCCTACAACTTCTTCCCCTGCACATTTCTTTTCTTCTTTCTCTCCATAAATTAAATTGATTTGCCATCTTAAAAAACAGCTTGGAAAACTGGATAGCTGAAAATTATGGATGTATCTGAAATTTCCAAGTAAATCTTACTAGTCTTGTCAGTTTTTAAATTCTAATGGCCTCAGGAGATCACACCTATTTTGCATTGTCATGCACCCTCTTCCTAGCAGTTCTAATATTGGCAGCATTAAGCCAGCAATCAATTAGAAAGCACTCTTCTATGAATCTCTCTGTAATTATTCCATTCTATTGACAAAATACTGAAGATACCAGAAAAAAGTATGAAAACATCTGCAGACAGAATAATGGTTTTATACACTTCCATGTTGTTCATAATACAAAAAAGGTAATTTCTGAATAAAATCCAAGACAAGTTTATCCTTCTTCAGTCTTCACACTGTAATGCCATTTTTAAAGTTATAATTCAATCTGATTTTTCTATTTTGAACACGTTTCAACTTACATTCTTGCTTTTATTGCCCCATACAAACTAGCTATACCCAGGCCATATAAACACCATTTGGGCCACATGGAGAGCAGCCATGCTGCCCAGTAACACATAATAGCAAACGGATTCTCAAGGGGTCTTTCCTCAGCTCAAACACAAAGAACAACACTTTTGACCTAGTGTGTATGTAAAAAAAGTTTAAACATTTGAT
Source organism: Vidua macroura (assembly GCF_024509145.1). Taxonomy (NCBI): domain Eukaryota; kingdom Metazoa; phylum Chordata; class Aves; order Passeriformes; family Viduidae; genus Vidua; species Vidua macroura. The sequence continues at coordinate 96,465,942 of NC_071573.1, forward strand.
TACTCTTGCCAAAGTAGCATGAAAACACCAGAATTATCTCTAAAATATTCAATTAAGTACAAACCTGCCTTTAAGGAATATCAGATGGTTTAAAATATTCACATAATAAATATCTAGCATAACAACTCCATAGAGGGGACATTAATTAAAAATTAATTTGTGGAAGTTAAACTTGCAGACATTTCTGAGGTAGAACGTTTGCCCTGGCAGGTGGGTGCAGTAGCCCAGGGAAGCACAGAGCAGGGGCTGGTGGCACTTGCATCCCTGGCAAGCCTGGCAAGGAAGGAAAGTGCAAGGGGGCTTTTTCTCAAGAAGAGGCATTACAGTTCTCTGTTTGCTCAAACCTACCCCTTCAAGCTGCATCACAGATTCAGCTTATTTTATGGTTTTCTCTAAGGGCAGGTCCTGTTTGATGAGGCCCCAGGGGCAGGTCAGCAGGTTTGCTCAGGAGGCAGCTCCTCCCCTCTCTCAAACATCACCACCAGGCCACCAAACCAGGGAAATGATTCAGACTGAAACCAAATGTTCTTCCCTTGCTTATTTTTCAGCTAACTCTGAGAACTGATGAAAACCACTCACAGGAGTGAACAACTACTGCTGGCCAAAAGAAAGCCAAGGTCCCTTCACAGGGTGTTTCTGAGTTATTTTTGTTTTGCTTTGGTTTTTTTTTAATTTTTTTTTTACTGCAAAGGGGTACAATCTCTGTTTTGTAAATTAAAAAAGAAAGTTTTTATAAGAAAGCAAGTAGGTATATACTAGCATTTATATACTAAATAGACTGGCTACTTAAATACATTTGACTTACTATTTTCTTTTAATATGCAATCTAAATAATAAAAAAAAAAAAGTCTACTATCTGCAGCCAACTTTTTTAAAATCTTAGTTTCAATATTTTCAATCTGAGCACATATATCTACCAAAATTTTAGTTTCAATACTTTCAATTCAAGCACATATATCTACCAATTAATTTCCAGCTTTGAATAAAAGATTCTTGCAATGTTTCTACTACTGAAAAACACATCTACATGACTTGAAAATGTATAAATTAGTAGTATTCCACTTGACTAAGACCACTGCTATGTCATATATTTGGCTTAAAAGCCTGTGAAAAAAATTCTTTCCCAGAAACATTAATCACCAAATTTTAAGTTCAACTGCAAAAGAATCCTCTGGTCCCACAGTTAAACGATTGGTCAGAAGTGCAAATACACCCTCTGATCCAAAGGCATACAAACACCAATTTATGGCTGGGATTTCCACAAATACTTAAGACACTTCAAGAACTGAAGAGGCTGAAGACTGCAAGCCACAAACCCAGCACTCAGCACATAAGTGAAAAACTTTCTACTGGTAAAGTTTCCTCAGGCATCAGATGTTGTGCTACTACAGCAGTCCTGTAGCTGGAATCTCTCCTGAGAGATTATACAGAGCTCCGGTCTCTGGAGGGACAAGTCCTTCCCATGTCCAAACCATACAGCTAAAGCCTGAACTGAATGAACGTTTTATTTCCTGGCCACTGAAGCTTCATCACTATGCAGTTAAAACTAAGAGATTTACAAAATGAAAGAGACACCAATCAAGAAAAAAACAAAACAAAACAAACCCCAAATTTTAAATCCCCAAAGGCATTCAACAAGATTTACAAATCCTGATGCTATCAGAAATTCCTTACATGTGGATCTGGATGTTAAACCGATTTATTTTACAGGTCTAGCATCATGTCAAACTATCTCCAAATTTTAAAGTTAAAAAATAAAATAAATTAATTCCACTCAAATCATGACCCCTTTTTAAAAGAAATTTTTTGTTTACACTGTCTAGAAGATTGATTCCTGAAAAATGAAATATTCTTTCAGAGAAATACAGATATTTTTAAAGTGAAGTCAGCCTGCAAAAGCCAGTAAGTATATAAAAGTTATTTAATTAACCTACCAACCAACCAGGATACAAATTCTGTTACAAACAATGTCTGACATGCAAGACAGGCACTTGCTCTATTCTAGCACTATTACGAAATAATTCCTTGTGGATATTCAGTGGAAAAAAAAAAGTAAATGATAGGTAAAGAAAAGCTCTCATCTAAGGAATCTGGGTTGCACAGATATTGCTGTGTTCTATGTACAGTGGGAATTCCAAATTTTATCAATGTTGAAAAGATAAAACTAATTTTAATTCAACTTGATATTGTTAAATGGTGAGTGGAAAACCACAACTAGTTCTTATTTCTTTTGCTGATGAATAAGGGATTATAAACACGTGCCATGGAGTTATAAAACTGGCCTACATAATATACCTGATTGTGGGGGCTGTACACAAGTCACTTGCCTACCTGTCATCTGGTTTAAGTGTTCTTCACATTGTAACTTCATCAAAACCAGAAAATTTCCCCTGTACGATCTGAGGTGTTTGGCAATCCCACAAATTTGTTCAAAAGACAAGTCTATCTTACACCTATTGATATATATATATCTTTTGTACAGATATGACCAATATAAAGATTGACACTGAAGGCTGGTTTGTTTTTTTGGGTTTTTTTTTTAATAAACCTTGCTTTCAGCCAATTAATTACTGTTCCATTGGAAATCTCTAATGAATACTGGGTCTCAGACTCTTTTTACATATTTTTTCTCTTTCCAAATCTTATATTCAATTATTCCCATGCAAGATATATCCAAAACTTTTAAGTAAAATAGAGGATATCAAAAAGAAAACATCTACTTCAGAAAGTACACAAAGAGGATATAGTATAAAACATCCAAGAAAATACTCATATCACAATAGAGGATTAGAGGATTTTCTGGCTAAATTTTCAAAACTGTCGTTTACTGAATCAAGAAAAATGTTTCAACATGTTTCAACATTTGAGAAATTTCAAGTGATTTAGATTATTGATAGACAACTCAGGAAAAAAATATGATGTCCTGAGTTTTAAAAATTGGTTTAAATGAATCATAAATGTGACCATACTAAGAAAGGTATTTACAGACCTTTAATAATTGTCTGGTAGCCATTATTTACACACCTAACAACTAAGTCTCCAATCTATAAGTTAACATGCTTTAGATATACATAAAAGTCTTACTAGGAAACATTTTAATTTATTTTACCCCCTACATAGGTGCTTTTGCATGTTCTTAAGCTTTTCCCAGGGCAATAAAATTAAATCAGGAAGTTAATGTCTTGAATCTGGCCAGAGCAAGCCACTAACTCACAAAATCAAATTGCTCTCACTGCTCTTACAGCTCTGTCATAGCTCTGCAGTTCTCTGTGCCTGATATAAGTCTCTCCTTCTACTGGCACTTTAATTCAATTACCTAGGCCCTTTTTACTGGAGACTGAAAACCTTACCGAAGTCAAATATCTGCATTTGCTCATTCAATTTATGCCTGTAAGAAATAAATACTATTATCGCTCCAATTTCTTGGAGAGTTTATCACAATGCTACCAAACCAAAACTTTTCTTGAACCCAAATTAGCTATTGTCCCAAAGAGTGACAAAACATCCCTTAAAAGGTTTCCTGCCATGTACTTTTTAATATACATATGTCACACCATCATACTGCTGCTCTAGCTTTTTACTTTATCTTAGCAGATAATGTAATGTGACATTTATTTGTATTTGAGTGCTGAATGGCCCACTAGAGTTATCTGTGTACCAGAACACACGCTGCCCGTCATATTTTTCAAAATATTGTGGAAAAATTGGGAAGAAAAGTTCTCTCTTCTCACCATTAAAACATTACATTAATTTAAAGATTTGAAAATTGGTGACTGATTTTATCTGGTTATCATTATAATCTATCATTAAATAGAAGCCACCACGAGACACCAAATAATGAAATTTTATATCAAAGTGGACAACCAAGATCTTGTAAAAGTGAAATATTTGCTTCTGTAGAGTATGATGGACCTTGGACAGAGGCTATAAGCCTCTGAATTTAACTGTTTTGAGAAGTCTGCACTGAATTTCATGCTGTCCCAGTCACAATGCTCACACTGCCTAGAGATAAGTCAAGCATGCAAGGACTCATTTATTCTTTATTTTTTCTGCAACAAAGGAAACCAGCAGCAAAATGGCTAATAAAATTCTGCTAAGTCCAATCTGGCTAACACAGTACAAAGAACTTGACATTTAGCAGTCATCATCCTGCTTACCAAAAACAGTCATTAGTTAAGGTAACACTGTGTACCAAGTAGTATTTTTCCTTTTTCAGACCAGCCAGGCAATGAGCAGTCTGTTGTAATAAGTGATTTAAGGGGAAAGAATGCTGAAAGAAAATGTTTCCGAAAGATACAGGGAGTGGCAATTGGAAAGAGAATAAAAAAATCTGAAAGTTACAACAACAGATCACAAAAAAAAGAGAGCAATGTCACAGGCAGTAAAACTAATTTGGAGTTAAAAATATTCACTCATCGTTTTCCTTAGTGAAACTTAAAAAACAACTCAGAAAAAAACCTAAAAGAGAACACTACATTGCACAAAATTTCACACTTTTTATTCTACAAACTTTCACATAGTTTCCAGAAACCCTGCCAGCCACTGCACAAACTCTTCAATGTCCTAATCTTTGCTTATCTTTGAAAACACAGCTTAAACAAAAAGACGTGAAGATGAGAGACCACATTAATCTCTCCTCTGCGCGTCTTTCTCAAGATTTTGAGACTCTTTTTTATTTGTAATAAACATTCAATTTTCTGTTTAAAAGAATCACTTGACTCTCATTAGCAGCAGTAATAATGCCATAAGAAAAAGAAATCAAATTTGGCAGCCTGATAAGCAAAGGAAGGAAAAGGAAACATTTGAGTCATTCTGTTCCAGCTCAGTCAGCTCTCATTGCACCATCTCTATGAATTGTCTTGAAACCCTGCCCACATTTGCAATAAGAAAGCCTTTAAAGTTATTTTTGTTTCGGTTTGGGTTTTCAGGTTTTTTTAATGAATCCAAATGGAAAAAATGGTAGACAATTTAGCTCAGTTGTTTCCCTATATCTATCTGTATACACACACATTATGTACAGCATGTGTATTTATAAATATACAGAAACACACATACATGTAAGTATTTAAAAAACCAATACATAAACTTCACCAGAAAGACAAGCAACTATAAATGTTTAGATTGTGTGATACAGATTTTAAATGTTACCTTTATAAATGGATCTTTTCTGTAAGTGAAGTCTTATCCTATAAGGATGTAAACACTTTGGCTTGCTGGAAAGAGACTCAGCAAATGTCCCTGTCCGGGAAAAATCAGAAGCCTGGGGATTACTCATGTATACAAAGCTAAGCGTGAGTTCTGCAAGATTAGATCAAGAGTGTACAAAATATTTGATCACAAAATACTGTAAACAAACTACAATAAGCTTTGAAAGTCTCAGAAATTTGAATCCAAAAATAAATAATTGAAAAATACCATATTAAAACATGAATCAAGATAGATTAGAATTTAGCTGTTTTTTCAGTTGTTCAAAATAGAATTGGAGCCTCAAAACATTAATCTAGCATTTTCATTTTACCCATTACACACAGTAAAATATTCCTATAAAAACTATTTTGTAATTTAAAAAAAGATAATAGTATGCAATTTTAAATATAATACACTACTTCTCTTCTTCTTTTGTTATTTCCTGAATAGCTGTCTGTTATTTTTTCATGTCATAATAGCAATATCGATTTCTCCTATTATATTATGTTGGTTTCTTTCTGCAGTTTCCTTCTATCTTCATGCCAAGCTCTGTTCTTTACTGGCTGTATTTCCTGATTTTTTTTTCTGCTAGACTTGCAACCTTTCAATTTAAACATCACTTACTTACAAGGCAATCCATAAGCACATGCAACAAGCCTAACATTTTTTAACACCTAAATAACAAAGTTTTCTGCAGGCTAGTGACACCCCCTTGTCATCTCTTAATGAGCACTGACCTCATCTGGGAGAAAAATCAGTAGGGGCTACTCAGAAAATGGAGAAGGTTAGAATATTTATTAATCATGCTTTTCTCTTAGACATGTGTTTACCACTGTTTTAGGTGAGACACTCCTCTCCCTGTATTTCAGATCCAGACCCTCCTGATGATGTAAGGGTAGTCATCTCCCTGTTATTTTTCCACTAGCCACCTTTGGGAATTAAGAAAGAAAGAATATATTTACTCATGCCCAAGCATCCATTTCCTACGCTTTCCAATACGTAATCCCATGTTTGTCTCTGCAATACAAAAATTTCTTATTCACAGTCCCTCATGCCCCTAAATTCCCCAAAGTAACGCTGAAAATTCATTTAACTCATCATTTTTTAATTATGTTGTTTGGGAAAATTGAGTAACAGCAGAGACACTGAAGCTCTCTGTTAAACAGAATCAGAAAGACAGAAAAATGTTTAAAACAGATTTTGAATTGGGGATGTAGACAACAACACCAAGCAATTCACTGATCTGTATAATCCTTATAGCTTGCTAAAACATTTCAGTAGAACAAACAAAAAACCTTGTGCTGACAACAGTCCAAACTCCCAAAGCTTTGGGAATTAGAAGACAATCTTTTGAAACAGCTATAAAGCAAATACTCCACAGTCCAGACGAGCATACGAAAAGATGTTTGCAGTAAATGGAGAATTTTTGTAGTTGGGAAAGGTCACCAGTAGAGTTTCACAGAGAGCTGTGCTGAGTTGTGCATTGTTCAGTTTATTCCTAAATGGAAGAGTGATGACCACAGAATGAACAAAGTTTTGCTTATGATATTCCTCTATTTTAACAGGAAGAACAGCAAAAAGACCTGTCAACAGTCCATGAATGGCTATTAAAATGCAGACCTAATGCATGTATTTATATAAAATAATGTATATGGAGAAAACCAAACTTTACAAATAAAATGGCAGGCCTAGAAGTGACCATTACTACTTACAGACAAGATTCTTAAGCTACCCTTGATTAGTCCATGCAACCTCATACCAGATTTGTCCATACAAATACTGGGCAAAGTTACAATTCCCTCACCTCCAAACACAGCAGAGTGGGGAAGCAACAGTCCAGATGATGAGAGATTAATACCAGCCTTTCACTGAGAAGGCTCCAACTTTAAAAAGAAAGGAATGGAGAAGCTTAGGATCAAAGATCACAAAATCATGGCTGGCATTGGAATGATAGAGAGGGATCGAGGACTCACTGTCTCTTCCAATAGAAGAAATGGGGAACACTAAGTGAAGCTAACAACTTTCAGGCTTCAAACAGAAGACAGCAATTTCCACCATGTAGTTTGTGTAGTACTCCTTATCACTGAAAGTTATAATGTAACTTAACAGCCAAATTAGTTGAAAAAAAAGAGGTTAAACAATTTGTGGAGCAGAGATCCATCAAGATTTACATAAAATACGGAAGTATCTTAGCCCCAGAAATCAACATCTGCAAATTATTATAGGTATAAACAACTATATGCTGCTCTATACTGTCTACTTGTTCATAAGCTGTGCTTTCCATCACCCTCAAAAAACAGATATGAGGTCAAACGGGTCTTTGGGTCTACTTATTAAAGGTATCTTTCTGTAAATAAATACATATTTATCATTTTAAAATTCAGATGTTAAGTATTTACTGCTCAAAAATACATTTTAGTAAACAAGATGAAAACAAGAAATCATATTTATTCACTGTAATATATGACAATGTATTCCCCTGATGACAGTGTGTTAAGGGGAAAAGTAAACTACTTGCAATAAATGATGGATATGATTTTGTTCCTTATGTTTTCCTGTTCTTCAGCAAAGAATTTGATGAGGGCTAACATACTGCTGAGATGACAAAAATATCTTCCCACCAGTGAATCCCATGACTTGAAGCGAAGACTCGAGGCCTTCAGTTGCAGCCCTCAGCAGCTTTGCCTCTCATCTCCCAGTAAATGTCAAACACTATCAGTGCTGTGCCCTTCTGGCCCCTGCTAATGACCAAACACATTCTGCAAGCTCTGCAAATGTCTCCTTAACACACTCATGCCTTGGTCCTGGCTCATTCCATCAGCGGTACAACCAGACTGCCTGGGAATGGCATCAGCAGGCTTTACATCCTACACACCCTCCACAGCTGCTTTGCTGGGGAGGATTGGTATCTTTTGCAGTATCCACTTGATTTGTTGGGACTCAGGATGGGGCTTAATAGAGAGAAAACAACAATTTTTAGCAACAGTTTAAGCACTTTGAAAGCTAATTTTTTAAAATCACTTATGACTCCTTTGCCTACTTTTTGCAAGTAGTTTCTTTCTGTTGAAAATTCTATGAAAACATTCTCATCTGAAAAATACTTTAAACTTTGGTTTAGACAAATAAATACCAAAATCTACATACAGACATTTCATCTCTTTTTATTGTCAACAGAAGACTAGTCACCACACTTGGACTGGAGAAGGCACAAATAAATTAATAAACTGCCCAAACAGTAGCTAATTAATTCAGTTGTCCGACCAGTGGTGCCCATTGTTGATTTAGATGTCCTAGGCTGAGAGCAAGCAGCTATGACGCAGGCCCAATAGGGACCTAGTCTGAGGTTAGAAATTATTATTTCCAATAAAGGTTTCCCCTTTTGAGTGAGGTGAGTTCTGCTCCAGGCACTATGAACTGTACTGGCTGAGTTGCTACTTATTAGAAGGGAAATTCACAAACCAAATACAGATGTAAACTCCTGTGTATAGAGACCTAAATGTAGGTGTCTTAATCTCAAATTGAATTCTTTATTTGTTCATAATATTTCTATGAAGGAAGATGTAAGATAATTTTTATTGAAATAATCTTGTGCTTTACCCTCCCTGTTCTGTGTCATTCAAGCAAATCATCACTGGCACCCACTGCACTTAGCTGCCCAGCCAGGAGTGCCAATAGCTGTGTCGGTATTAAGTTATTTTCAAACCTTTCAAATAAATCTTCAGTATCTGTACTTCTTTTTTTCACATTAAGGATGTACAAATCCCTGCATCTTGAATAAAATCTTCTGGTGTGTTATCTCGTGACTAACTCCTACATGCAAGTTGATGTTTACCCATAAAGTGATCAAGTATACTTACAGTCCACATTTGAGATTGCAATCCTTCACCCTTCACAGTGATGAGGTGTGTTTATTTTATTTTGTCTTAATCTACTGGAATTTTTCTAAAAGTGTTTCAAAGATCTAATAGAACACAAGGACATTGTATTTTCAGATGAAAATGGGATGGTTGTTTGCGGGCTGAAAATGCATCATGTCAAATAGCAGATCTGCAAACAGCATGCAGTAAGATTTCTGCTACAATAGCCCAGAGACTCCTGCACTGACTGACAGTCTCCATATACATCACCCATTTCATTTTCCTAAACACCTCTGCTAAGAGGTATAATGTTAGCAACAATCAACAATGAAATGCAAAATGTCATTAACATTTCCATTACCCCTACCTCTTTAGTGATTCACATATTCTCCAAATAGATGTGATTTGTGTAATTTAGTGTTGTGGTGTTTTTCTTTGTATTAAGACAGATATTCTTGGGAAGCCTCAATAATGGTTTTCACCAGCATTATGAATGTACTTTAGTTTCCACCAAAAGTTCTTATGGAGGGATGAAAAAATGTAAGTACTTCTTACTTAGCTGTCTAGAAAGTCACCATAGAATTAAATGACTAACACTTCCCCCTTTCCCTTTGACATCTACAGAACAAACCAGAAATTAAAATACATTGATAAATGAGTAAATAAAAAAGTACACAACCTAAACTATCCAATGTTGAGAATATGTTAGAATCATGTAACAAAAGCAGTAACAAGCAACACAGACTGTTGCCTTCAATTTCATTTCACAGCCTACCTTCCAAAGCTATTCAGCTGGAATGGCTGCAACTTAAGAAGTCCTATTAAGGTTTGATCACTTAAAATTATACTCGCATGTTGAAAAGGCATTTTATTCATAGCAGACATGCAGGTGACCCAAAGTAATAATCACACAGCAAATACAGAATGACTTCTTTTAAAATTAAATCTTCTCAATAATTTGCATGTCATTCTCAGTGCAAATCAAGTCCACTTTCTTTCGTGACAACTATTTTTGTCAATTTTTACCTTTTCTGCTATTAACAGAACATTAGTTTCTTTTCTTCTTCAGTCTGTTAGACTCAAGTGCAGTGAATACTATTTTGTTTGTACAGCTAGCAAGAAACAAGAGAGCAATGAGGTGCTGCCAAGAAAAACTGTGAACAAATTTCAGCATTGGTCTGAGTATGTGTAGCTAGTCCTGTAGACAGGTTTGGATTTGGATTGTGTTTAGATACAAATAGTAACATATTGCATCAATTTTAAAAGGTCTCCCATCAGAATCATCAACACCACATACAAGAAATTGCTCTAGAACACAGAAATTCCCTAAAAAAGTGTAAGACAGGATACAGTTATGGGAAGAAGAAACAGCAAGAGGGGATACCCAGAATTTTACATTCCTCAACTGTTTAAATGGTTTAATATAAGTATATTTCAGCAATTTCTGTGAAAATAAGCACTCTATATTTAGTCAGAGATGAAATTAAATTTCCATGATTGTATTTACAGCATTAAGTAGTTTTTCAAACCATTTTGTACATGGGTCTCCATTTTTAAGGGAAGTTGGCATAGGATTGGGATGTTTGCCCTAGTCAAAAAAAGAGCCCAGGTAACAATCTCATCTTGGGTGAAACCACATGCTTATGCAAAGCTCCATGAGCTCTTTCAAAGCTGGCAGAATCCACCCTGCAGAAACAATCTAAACCATGGTTCCCAGCCTGCAGCAGGAAAGGGGAAGTGTCAGAAAGTGGGAGAAGCAGGGGAGAGTGAGAAAATGTACAGCCAGAAGTAGCACTGGCAAGGTCAGCAACTAGTAATGTTATGAACAGTTTTCAAAAGAGAACCTGAGATTACGAGTAGACATTTTTGATATGTGGGAGAAAACAACTGTCTGCACCATTGGTCTGGGCCCCATGCTGGTTTAATCCATGTAACAAATTATATGTAAAGTAGAGCAAAGTCAACTCAGCTTCCAAAATGGGGAATTTTTCAGAATCAGTACTCAGCAAAATACTTATAAACCAGGAAAAACTTAGGGCAGGTAAGAAATAAAACAGATGAGAATGTGGAATTTATCAATGCCAGTAAAAATGGACTTAACCCATCAGCAATACACTTTGCAGGATTTCCTAAATTTTTGTTTTAAAGGGGAAGGTGATAGATTTAAATTAATTTATTATACTTAATTATCTAACTATCAACACCACTACTAAAGAAAATACATTTAATATACAGGCACCACTTGAAAGACAAACATTGAGAGTCAAACCAGAGATGAAATAACTGCTTACTTTCATGCTTAAAAAAGAAACTGTTCTTGAGTGTAGAAAGCCCTCTGTGGGTGATGGGCTACTACCTCTGTGAAGTGTAACACTGCAGTGTAGAACTACAGTTCAACATTGCGGGTAAGTAAAACAAAAAGAGTGGTAGGTAATTCAGTGAGTACCTCAGACATGTAATAGTTATTCTGAAAGCACATCCTACAGCTAAATCTAGGCAATTAATATAAAACAGGTAAGCTATTTATGTATGATTGGTACCTTCAAACTACCGATTATTAAATAAATTGTACCATTGTTCTTTGTCCTAAAGACTCATATTGCCTGACTGTCTTCTGACCCAGCTCCTTTTCATTCACAGCCATTCAGCAGAACTGTAGCAGAAGGAGTAACTGAGTATTTACAGATGTAATACTGCCTATTTTATTTATAATAGTTCCCCAGAAAGGATAATACCCATTACTAGATGACAAGTAAGGTCACCACTAGGTTTTGAAGAATGCTGGTCATCTGCAGGCATATTTTGAAAACGACCATTCTTTGTCAAGCTGAAAACATATTTTAAACTTCTTTTGCATTACTTCTGCAGCATGGTAGCTTGTATTATACCAGAATGATAATTCAGATTTGGGATACTAGACAACTTGCTATATTAGTGGAGTAAGACAAGTATAATGCTTGCATTGTTCACGCATTCTCCTCTGACTCACTGCAAGATTATAAATACCCACCGTAAGGGGAGCTCCACCCCGGCGAGGTTTAATCTAATATTTTCTGCTGTTGCAGACCCTTCTACCTTTAAGACAAAACCAAGCCATTAAGACTTGACTCCACACTCTAAGGCCTTTTTTTTTCTTCTTTTTACATTTAAGATGATTCACAAAACTAGCTTTACACGGTTTCCTGTAATCTCAAGGCAAAAGGTGTTCTGTAAATGTACTTTGTTTCAAATGTAAGAAACATTAACCACCCACTTCCTGTACTGTTCCCTAAAAGGCTTACAAGTACTGCAGGACTAATCCAATTCTGCCAAAAGCCTGCACTTCTTGCCAAAGAGGGACTCAGTTAATGCTAAATGACTGTACTCTTCACATTAAATAATACTTGGAAGCTGAAACACAGCAAGGCTTTATAGACCCCTTTTGAAAATATCTGACAGTCACAAGTTAATTTATGACAGGAGGCCCCGCAGAAAATTCCCAGGGCCAAGCTCTGCTCAGCTTCCACGGCTGCCTGTGTGTAAGGAAAGGGCAGGGCTGGTGCCAAGAGCTTTCTGAGCCCCAGTAACATATAAGCAGGTCAGTGGAACAAATCTGTTCCTCTTAGTAAGCCACGAAACAAAATAGCGTGTGATGTTCATTTGGAACTTTGCCTTTATTGCAGGGAAATATGCCTGGAAAGGTAACTGTTTCAGTCAAATCAATGTGAATTAAATGTCAATCATTGTCAATACTGAAATTTATACCAATGCAATCCCACCCAAAACAGTGACCAGAGGAACGGCCGGGCACTTCAACTGACACATTTCTGTCTGAACTAAAAAACTGGTTATTAACTACTGTTCGCAAATCCCTACAGGAATCTGAGCCGGGTTAGTTTTCAGCAACCCAGGATTTGGGTCCCGGTTTGCTCGTACATCCCCAACATGTCTAAAAATTGAGCAGAAAGCGTCACCTATGTCCCTGATGATCCCCCTGCCGCCTGAATGTGCTTTTAAACAGAAAGAAGAAAGTACTGAAAACCTTCTAGGGACGACTAAACTGGGACACAACACCCGTACGCTAACCAGAACATCCACCTCTAAGAGCCCCGCAGAACCGGGGGCACCGCTCCGACCCACTCGACCCCGCGCTGCCAGAGCCGGGCAGGAGCGCGCCGGGCACGGCCGGACCGCGGGGCCGAGCGGGCAGCGGGACCGGGGGCGGCGAGCGCAGCCCCAGGGCAGCGCAGGGACGCCCGGGCCCCTCGGGCAGAGCCACCGCCTCGGGTCCGGCCCCCTCCCCCGACCGCAGACAAAGAGCTGAGGCTCCGCCGCCACCCACCCCAGTGCCTCTCACCCCAGGTATCCATCCCCTCCTCCGCCTTCTCCTCCCTTCCTGCCTCCCTCCGCCCCCCTCCCTGCCCCGGGCCGCCGCGGCAGCCCCCGCCGGGTACTCACAGGATGGTGGTCTGGGGGGACACGGCGGGGACGCTCTCCAGCATCAGATGCATGCAGCGCACCGTGGTGCGGAAGCAGAGGCAGCGGCTGGGGCACCACACGCTCCCGCGCTGCGGCGGCGGCGGCGGCTGCGCGGCGGCGGGGGGGAAGAGCCCCCCACTGCGGAGCAGCAGCAGGAGGAGGCAGAAGCCGGGGGCGGCCGCCGCTTCGCACCGGGCCATGCTGCCGGGCGGAGGGCGAGGAGGAGGAGGAGGAGGAGGAGGAGGAGGAGAGGGGCTTCTGCAGATCCGCGTCGCGCCCGCTCCGCTCCCGGCTGCCGCTCGGGTCGGCGGCGGGGCGATCCCGTCCCCCGCGCGGGCTGGAGGAGGGGACGGCGGTGGGCCCGCCCCGGCCGGCGGAGGGATGGGCGGCCGCCCCGCGCGGGGCTCCGCGCCGCCCTGCGCACGCACCGCGGGGCAGAGCCGCGCTGGGCACGGGCGGGGGCCGGGGGTCCGCCCGCCACCCCGACTGCTGCTCCTCCGTGCTCGGAAGAGAGAGCGTGAAGGCATCCCCTGAGCGGGACGGCAGCTTGCACCTCGGGAGACGAGTGAAGGAAGGCAAAATGAGGGAAGAGGAGAAGGGGAAGGAAAGGGTAAGGAGAGGAAAGGAGAACAGAAAGCAAAGAGAAAAGATGAGGACAAACAGATAAGGGAAAGGGAAACCCTTATGGGAAGAAGCAAGTCCAACAAGCCAATTTCCATTTCTGCCCTGCTTTGAAAACCTACATACACAACCCCTTAGACTGTCCCCTGTGAGTGCTGCAACTTTGACTGCTGAGCCAGGTCAATCTGGATTTGCCCTGAATTACTTCCTGGTGGTGGTTTTGGGTCGGTGGGTGCACAGGCAAGGAGGTATTAGAGGACCCACTAGAATGTCACGTAGAAGAATAATGGTTGCAGCCACAGCTCACGTCATCTTAACACTTTCTTAAATCTTTCCTGAAAACAAAACAAACAAACAAACAAAACCTAGATTGCCTTTGAGATTTCTAACATTGCCCTAAATACTTTGTCATTCTTATGTGATGTCAGTCAGTCCTAAGCAGATCAATACCAACCCTTTGCCTATCCCAGGTGAGCACTAGCACATTATTTCTATGATGACAATAACAGTGATCACAACTAACCTATTATGTCTAACAACAACACATCCTCTTCTAAATGATGGATGTCAGCACCCCCAGTTCCACCTCAGAAATAAGCCGTGGCACTTCTGCAGCATTGACTGAATCTCTTTTTTTTCAAGAAACAATGTAGAGGCCATTCTTGCCTAAAACTTAACTACAGTAATTCATGGAACAGATTGCTCAGAGAGGTTGCAGAATCTTCCTCACTGGAGATAACTGTCTGGATGCAAACCTGTTCCATGTGCCTAAAACTTAACTACAGTAATTCATGGAACAGATTGCTCAGAGAGGTTGCAGAATCTTCCTCACTGGAGATAACTGTCTGGATGCAAACCTGTTCCATGTGCTCTAGAACCACCCTGCCTGAGCTGGGAGGTTGGACCAGATTACACATTGTGGTACCTTCCAACCTCATCCACTCTGTGATTCTGTTACTCTGAATCTCACTATGGAAACCTGTGTTTAGCCTATGAATCTGGGAATTACTTTTGGACATTTTTTTTTCTTTCTTTTTTAACATCAAGTCAAATACCTCATCAAGAAAATCATAGCCTGGAAGTCTGCTGTGATGCTGGAAATCACTAATGGACCCATAATTAAAATACACTGAGATGATTCATTATCTTTGACTATGTTTTCCATGAGTCATTATGTCTCCTTCTCTAAAGCAACACAACTGCTTCCTTCACCACCCCAGTGGTTAACTGAGAGCCTGTGGGCTCAATCTGTGTCTGGAGGTAATGGAGGCTTACTGTCATGCCATCAGTATGATTACTGAGTTTCTAGGGTGGTCAGAGACTCCTAGAAGACTCTTACTGGTTAGGTACACTTCTAAATTGGGTGTATTTCTAAATACTCTTGCAGGGCTGGCCTTAGTCTTCTATTTCAACATACTAAGTTGCTCAGAAACTCATATACTTCCACATCAGCTGAAGATAGTCTGAAGTAGAAGAGAATTTACAGAATAAACAGGTTAAAAAGTTTGTCACCTCAATGTCAATTCTGCAAGCAGCTGCTATGTGTATCACCTCCTCTGCATTTGTAATCAGTGTTGGGATATAAGCATGTCTTAATCTGAAAATTAAATTTGTTTCCTGGTCCAGGAAAACCTCTGACACTTTTGACCCACAAAGTGCAAATGTTGGCACAAGTAAGTTTGTTTTGCAGAAATGCCACTCACATTAGAGCATCTTGGCAGCTGTAAATCTGTCATCCTGCAGCACCTGTACTGGAAGCAACAGAACATCTGAGGTTAGATAATTAAACACAGTAATATAGAGATAGCACCAAATTGGGAAATTCGTAGCATTTAGGAAAATATGATGACAGTTTACTTCATGTAATTTTGGTGCATTATGTTGATTTATTTTTCAGGAAAAACTACATAGTTAAAATTATGTTTTCTATAGGAAATTAAAATTGTTCTGAAAAGTTTTTAGCATTTGGGATCTTGATAGACTATTGTGCTACGCCTCAGAAGTATCTGTGCTATTACACATGTAATTCTGATAGTGAAAATAAATGTGCATAGATACTCTCATGGTCTTTAGGCAATTTAGATGTTAACATGTGCTACAGCATTCTTGCCATTTACTTTGTTACATGCAGCTTCCAAGCTCTTGTTTAATATATTATTGATGCCTCATAAGTAATTTAAGTTAGAATTTTTTTCATGTCCTATGGAATCCAGAACAATGAGGTGTTATGTTTATAGTTGGACTCAGTGATTTTAAAGGTGATCTTTTCCTAAACAATTCTATAATTGTATGATTTTAATATTCATTGCATGCTATTCTAAATTGGTGGCAGGGAAGGTTTTTGATAAATAAAACTTCCAAATGGTTTTGATATATGTTTCTATTCTTAGCTGGTTTTTATAGAAGAATTTTTATAAAATGTGCAGGGTCATTTTTGTTGACCCTGCATATAAATATCCATGGGAAATTTGTCTTCTGTTTCCAATTTCTCTAGTTGAAAAGTTGACCTAAAAAAAAAAAAAAAAAAAAGAATAAATGCTGGAAATGAGATATGTTTCTTTCTGAATGGTAGCAGAAGTGATTATCTTATGGTTAGATATAGTGTTAATCTCCATTTGCTTTTAAAAGTTTCCTATCTATCTCACAAATTTTGTCAAATACTGCCACTTGCTGGTTTTATTCCATACCAGTTATTTAGTTTCATAGATTTTGCTTTGGTGAGGTACTAAAAAAAACCTTTCTAAAAGATCAAATAGTTAATACTTTTATTTTCAGTTATTCTAAAAATTCAGGTATAAGAAATCCTCTTCAGTTTTGTTTACATCTCCACGTTAACATTCTGTCTTTGGATATAAAATCAGGCATTCTAGACATTTCAACATAACTTCACATACCTGACAGTGCAAATGCTTCGCATTGTCTTTAGCAGGCACTGAATCATGACCTAGACCGTTAATTTGAACCTTTTGGTCAATAATAACAGTAAGAGTTAAGAGGACCAGATTGACAAAATCTTGAACAAAGCACCATAGAAACTTAAAGTGTTTTCATGATAATTTACCAGCACAGGGATCTAAAGATTAAACATCTGATCACTGATTTTTTTAAAGGCAGAAACAAAACTCAAACTGGTTTTAAAAGCACATAATCTTACCTTTTATTTCTATTCTATATGCAAAGTGGATGTCATGGAGTAGCTGGATGGCATGTCAGCAATTGATCTAAATGCAATTATTAAAATTCATAAATGCTTGTTCATAAGCATTTCTCATCTATCCAGGGAAGCTTAGGCTACACTCAGATACATCATTCTTGAAACACCTCGTGCATCTTCACAGCCAGATCTGTCAGAGGCAATGTAACTTCTCTGACCACGGGCATTTGAGGGTTTATGGTATCTGCTGGCACAGCAAAGAACATTGAGGACATTGTCTCCACATACTCACAAATCCTTCTTCCTCTCAGTTGGGATAATAATGTTGATACCTTTAAAAGCTGCCATTCTCCTTTCCTGAATATAATATGAATTTCTGGAGGAAATTATTCCTTCACTGGCTCCATTATAAGATGCTCCATCCAAGTTCAAACAAGAGTGTGCCAAGAGTGTGATGGGTAACTTTATTTGCCTGGTGACTTGCAGACACCTGAACAAGTGTTGCTAGTTTCTTTATAATAATAAATTCCCAAATTCCCGTGACAAAAAAAAAAAAAAAAAAAAAAAAAAAAAAAAAAAAAGAAAAGTTTGTCTTCCAAGTTATTTTTTTGTATCTTCACTTCAACCAGACTACCTGGTGCTAGTGAATGTGTTCAAGGAAAGATGCTTACTTTTTATCTTAAATCAAATGGTATAACTTACATTTGCCACATATTTCTGTTCTTTCAGCCAATGCATTTTAATGTATCCTCCCTTTCAAAGGGACAGTTTATTACATGCAGGAAATGTGCCTTGACTACCCCTTAACTGATATTTAGGAAAATAAACCATAAGCTTGTTTTTTTACCAACTGTGCAATAAGGATCGATTAGACCTAATTCCTTTGGTTTGATTCCACACAATCCTCACAAGTAAGACAGCGATAAAACACTTATCAACCTGCACTGGCTAGTGAAGCCAGGCTTGAAAAGTAGATAGCACAGGAGGATAACCTGTTTTTATCCTTCTGGCTTTTTAAATTATATGCTTAAAAAAATACTGAATAAAAGAAAAACATAATAAAAAAGCCCTGCTTTGGCTTTTTTTTGCTTTGGCAAGCCACTTAAAATGCAAAGAAACATGGCCAGCCAACATACAGTGGAAGAGTTTGCCTGTGATGATAAAGGAAAATAAGAAAACTCCTCTGAAGAGACTTTCCCAAAGGAAAATGTACTTGAACCAATGAGCTGCTGGTTTCCCACAGAGTAATTTTCTTTAATATCAGCATAGCGGGAAATTGGGTGTTATTAGTTTAATCCCTTGACTACACTGAGGAAATACCTCACCCAGAAGAGATTCTAGGCTATGATTTGTTCTGCAGCTGTGCCTGGGGGCCTCAGAGGATCAGAGCCACCAGCCACATGTTTACAATCATAAATAAAACCAAATGCCCTCTCTGAAGGCAGATGAATGCTGTGGGATTGTGCCCACTTCCCAGCTGGGTACTGGGCTGACCCTGGGCACCTTGAGCCCAGGGACCTGGCTCTTGGGGTGCTGGGACAATCTGGGAAGAGCAGAGCTGGTCCCTGGGCGGAGGGAGCTGCTGTGGGGAAGGCCAGAGCCCCCGTGAGGGCAAGCAGACCTGCTTTTAAACAAACTGCCATTTCCAGCCTGGCTTCAGCCCATCCCCATCCCCACAGCCCTGCTCACACATCCCATGGCTGTGCCAGACACTGGTTCCCGCTATGCACCTGATCCCAACCCCAGCCCAGAGGGGTTTGACAGGAGGGATAAGCCCCAGCCATGGGCATACGAAATCCTAGGAAGGATCCTGGATGCAGTGGTGAACAAATGCTGTTTAAGTCTCCAGAGCAGTGTAGATGTTTTCTGTTCTTAATTTTAAATGAATTAGCATAATCAGGAGAAACAGAGGCAGCAGATTGAGAGAAGATGCTTTCCACCACAGCTGGTGCACATGAGGTCCCGCCTGGAAGGACACATCCTGTTCTGCCTTACCGGATCAAAGGGGGTGACAAAAAGCTAGAAGGAACACCAAGATACCCAACGGCCTTGAGTACATGACTTGTGAGCACAGACTGAGGGATCTGGGCTTATTTCAGCTGGTGAAGTTTGGTTAAGGTTGTGACCCAACAGCGACCTTGGAAGAGAAAGTGACACTTGGACACTTGTGGCACTTGGACTTGTGACACTTGGAAGAAAAAGTACAAACATTGATAAAACAAAGCCATCTTTTTGCAGTGGCAGATGATATAATAGCACTGATATAAGTGTAATGGTTGTAAATTGTGGTTTGAGAAATTTAGGTTAGATATTGTGTAAAAATATTTTTTACTAGGATGGCAGTGTGGCACTGGCACACTTTACATAGAAATGCTGGGAATCCTCTTTCTGAGAGGTTCTCAAGATTTGATTAGACAAAGCCATGACTCCTATGAGAGATTGCTGGCAATAGCCCTTACCTCAGCAGAAGGTGGGCCAAGAGATCTTCAGACATCCCCTCCAGGCATCATCTGTTTTTTTTCATCACCTGACTTGCCCTTTGGCAATGACACCTCACTGTTAACAACAGCTGAGCCTGGGTGACCAGCTTGGGCAAGATGCCTCACAAGCTTAAAGGGTGACTCATGAGCAACTTCACCAACATGACACAGTCTGGGTCAGGAATGGTCTGCTCTATTCATCATGACCTTAGTTTCCAGTGAAATGCAACAGTTTGTCTGGAGAAAAATCAATTTACCATAGTTTGACTGCAGCAATAGTTTAAAAAAAGTCTTTGGAAAATCAGAAGTAATGCAATACTTAACAGGACAGTCAGAAGAATATGTATTTTTCCATATAGATGTTTGTGTTTAAAAATAATATACCAGAAAGATGTAGTTTCTCAGACTTTTGGGTCAAATACCAATGTACAGCAAGAAGCAAGAGGCTGTGTTCAGCTAGGTTGTCTGAGGTTGAGGCTATCAACATCCACAATTTCCAGGCTGATCAAAGCCAAATATGACTGTTCTGCTAGGGTGGGCCAGCTCAGTCCTGCTCTCTCCCTTAGGGCACTTTCAGTGTCCTCTAATTGCTTCCCGGATTGACTAATTGCTGTTTGATCTTCCTCCTCTAGTCACCTTTGATGTTCTGTTGTTTGTTACAGTCTTTGGTTAGAATTAAGTAATTTTAGAGAGTAAGAAAGTCCTGTGAACGGGAATGCAGACAAATAAGTACTAAAAAGAGAACAAAACAAAACAATGTTCTTTGCCCCAGGGAATTGTTACAATGGCAGTGAAATCGGGGGTCTTGATTTGTAATTCAGGTATCATGACCAAAATGTCATGTTTGCAGCCATGCTCTTTTCCTGTTGGCCCTTGAATTTATAATGACCTGCCAAGGCAAAATAGCCATTCCAGATGCAAGATTTTAGATAAGAGTAAGTAAAATAGAGTGTCCTAAAGAAGCAAATGGAGAAAAAAATCCACTACTAAAACCTGAAGCAGTATGGGCACCTTTTGCATGTAAATAATGTAATGTACAATTCTCTTCAGTTGCACAGACAGTAATCTTATTTTCCATGGTCCTTGCTGTACATGTTCCACAGGCCTCCACTCATCTGTTTGTCCCACCTCATCCACAAAATGGACATTTGGCAGGTGTGGTTCCTTTCTCTCTTTTTGCATAGCTTGGGAAAGCATAATTTATTCCCACCCAGTTCTGACTGAAAGTAGCAATATCTTCAAAATATGAGTTAAGGCTCTATTATTTATCCTTGTCATTTGAAAGTTAGGTGGAAGAATTTTAGAAAATTTGCCAATTTTATATTTTTTTCTGCTGATTTTCTGATTTTGTTTGTTTTTCTTTCATTGCCAATTCTCATTCTATTCTCACTCTCATTTTTCTAGCAGAACAGCCAAAACAGCCCTAAGGTAGTAATGAATTTGAAAGTTGTTGTTTGGTTTTTAATTGTATTTTTTTTTTGTTTTATCAAAAAAGCAAAATATTTGAAAATCTCAGTGCAATTAAGATGTCCTATTCTGTGGAGAAACAGACCACAAGAGACCTTGTCTTTGTTAACAACTATCTATTAAGAAGCTGGCAGCTGGCAGGCATTTTAGTACAAAATACTAGCCTTTAAATGGAAAAAAAAAAAAACAAACCTGTATCATTTGTAAGACCGACATGAACAACATACTTCTAATATTAATTTGTAACTTTTTTTCAGAGGCAGCAGAATTAAAATTACACAGTCATTATTTTTCCATTTCAAATTTTATTTTTTCATCCTTTTTCATGCTTTACCTGCCCCTTCTCTTCAATGCACAAGGTTTTTAGGTCTTAGATTAAAAACCAAAACATTGGAAGGTGCTTGAGTGATTCCTAATTCTATTTCTATTTTTGAGTCGTGGTGTTAATTTTATTTGACTCTTATAAATTTGTGTTATTGAAAAATACCAAGGAAGGTGAACCCTGTGGCACAGGAGCACAAGGATTGCTCCTTTGTGTGAATGCAGGGGCCCGGAGCAGTCAGTGTTTGAGAGACTTGGAGCAGACAGCTGGAGTTTCTTCTCAGAGTGGGTTTAGGAGCCTCCTAGGACCAGGGGGCATAAGCCAGGACTTAGCCAATGACTCAGAAAGTTGTTGGTTAGCTTGGAAGCAAGGACATTCTTGCAAGGAGCTCGTGAGAACACCTGAAAAATCTTTTTATTTCTCTTCTAGTTGTTTAAAAAGAAAACCTCCTACTTTTGTTAAAAATCTGTCTTCTTCAGTGTTTAAAATAGTTTGTCTTCTTTTGGAAAAGAATTCCTAGGCAGCCTTTTCAAAGCCAGCTCAGGACCTTGCCACACTCACATTGTGTAGTCCTGCTCATTACAGTCATACTTCCTCTTGACTACAGTGAGATTTGGAGAAAGAACACTTGGAACATTTAAAACATCATTTAAGAGATGAGTATTGTTATGAGTATATATGCTGCTATATGCTAGTATACAGTATTATGGGTGGCATATATACTTTACCTTTTTGTTTTACCTTTTTTATTTTACCTTCTATCTATGTTTTATCTAAATTTACCATTTTTATTTTACAGTTTATCTATGGGTTTGTTTGTCACTAATTCTTAACTGTGTATCAGATTCCTTAGGAAATAGTGGGTGAATTCAAATGGCAGTTCGAAAAATCAAGGTTTATCCAGGATTTTCAAAGGGAAGCATGAGAGAACAATGACTTCCCAAGGTAAGTGATGTTGATCATCTTTGTTCAGACAGCTGCTGATCATGCATGGACAAGATGCACCATGGAATGATTTTCATGATCCCTATCTACAGATGAGATCACCTCCTGTGCAGTGCTAGCAGCCTCGCCTGAGTCAGCACATCCAATGAGAGGGGCAACCTTTGCCATGAATATTGCTATTGCTTCTTGCTTATTTACCTACATACCCTGAAAGATTCCCTTTTCATGCCAGTCAGTTCAAAATGGCTTATAATTATACAGTCCCAAAAGTTACGACTACAAAAGCTTAGCAGTTCTGCTGATACTGCAATATCTGTTTTTCGACATACCACATTTTGCTCTTGGTTTTAAGTATCAGCTGTCCTAGAGTAAATGAAATTTCTTAAAAAAGATCATTCCTTTCTCTCTCCTGGAATGAATTATTCTTCCAGACAGTATGCTCCAGACCTTCCTCCTGGGATAGAAATTCAGCTTAAGTAATTTTCAGAAATTGTCCTCACATGTATTCTGGTAACCATAGATGCTGCAAATGAGAAAGAGTGAAATGACTACAAGGGAATTTCAGAAGATAATTTTTTTTGTAAAGGACCATAAAACTAAGCAGGTGTTAATCAGATAAATTGGCACTTGATAGAAAGAAGTTTCTCCTGAATAGGCTTGAATTGGTTAAATTTGCTGCTATTACTGTTGTCATGCCATTTTCCCGGGAGGAGAGCAAAACTAGATTTTACTGTGAACTTTTCATTTTTTGTAGTTTACCAAAAGTATTAGTGAAATAAAGATAAAATCCTTTCTTGGTCCAAGAGGTATAGCATAGGAAGGCTCTCCATTTTTTCTTAGGAAACATAAAGTTTTGGGGTATCAGCATTTTTAATCAGGGAT